>NC_080069.1:29122632-29725806 GCF_949987535.1 Balaenoptera acutorostrata
GTTTTCCCAAGAGAAATGATGAGCAGAGGCCTGGAGAGGAGGACCCAGGAGGGGTGGGTCATGGCTAGAAGGCAGGGGAGGAGCGGAGGACCATGGGCTGATGGCTGATGGTGTGAGGGCCTCTGTCGGGTGTATCTGTCCATCTGGCCTCATGGCAGCCTCCCCTCCCTGCCCTCGGCACTAGCAGTGTGTGTTTACACATGCCCCTGGCGAGTTCCCATGTCAGCAGCACCTTCAGAGTGTACTGAGGCCAACTGACCACCTCTCAGCCCCCTGCTGCTGCCCCCATTCTAAGCGCCCCCCCCCCATTGCCTCCCAGAATCTGCTTCTCCTGCCCATTTAGTCTTTCCTCCACGTGGCAAAGAGAGGGACCTTGTCCAGGTAGGCTGTCGCATCCTCGCCTGCAGGGCCCTCCTGGGGCTCCCTCAGAGGAGAAGCCAGGTCCTAGTGGCCCACAGCCATCACACATTTGGGGCCATCACCTCTGTGACTCTGCCAGCTCCCATTCCCCTTGCTCACTCCCCTCAGGCCCCAGGGCTTCTCCATGTCCTGGGGGTCTGTGCATTTCTGTCCCTAGGCCTCACTCATTCACCTTTCAGGTCTCTGCTTGAGCGCCACCTCCCAGGGGCCTCCCTTCACCATTCTTCAGGCCTGCAGCCCCTCCAGTATTCCTCATCCCCCCCTCATACTTTCTCTTTCCCACATCACTAATCATTTGATGCACTGTTTGTCTTACTTCTTTATCGTGTTTATTACCCCCACCCCTCACTATGTGGAAAACTTGAAGGCAGAGCTCTTTGT
The DNA here is from genome assembly GCF_949987535.1 of Balaenoptera acutorostrata. Lineage (NCBI taxonomy): Eukaryota > Metazoa > Chordata > Mammalia > Artiodactyla > Balaenopteridae > Balaenoptera > Balaenoptera acutorostrata. The sequence goes on from NC_080069.1 coordinate 29,123,434, forward strand.
TCTGTTTACCGCTGCATCTCCTGTCTCTGGAGCAGTGCTCAAACAGTGAGCACTCCGAGGTGTTGGGGTCACCTGAACGATGAGCAGATGAAGGAAAAATCCTCTCCAGGGCAATGTTCACATCTCCTCCTCGGAGGGAAGTGGCTGAAGCTGGGACGGGGAAGTGACCAGTTTCCTTTTGCTGCCCCTTGCTTGCTACCCTCAGGCCTTCCTGCACCAGTACTTCTTCACAGCTCCCCTGCCTGCCCACCCCTCGGAGCTGCTGATTCCTCAGCGCCCAGGGGGACCTGCCCTCAAGGCCCCCCCAGGACCCCCCCCACGTCCATGACCTCCACGTGGACCGGCCTCTCGAGGAGTCGCTGTTGAACCCGGAGCTGATTCGGCCCTTCATCCTGGAGGGCTGAGACGTTGGGCCAGGCCCCACAGGCGTGTCCCCCGCTTCCCTCCCCAGGACAAGCCAGGCCTCTTGTTCTTCTGCTCCGGCCTGATTCAGCCACAGTGGTCCTGCTCCTGGCCAGGCCATCCAGCCTCAGCAGAGGGGACCCTCGGCCTGTGCTGTCGGCCTCCCATCTGTTGCTGGTAACAGATCCATCAGAAGGAGGCAGTGAGTTCCGCTGCCATGCCTGCCATGGGGCTGGTTCTCTAGTTGCTGTCTTCCTGGTCAGGGACAGTCCTGGTAGAGCCATTTGGGGGAGCGCTGAGTGTAGGATGTCCTCATGTCGGAAATCCAAGTGGGAAGGAAAGTGTGGTTTGATTTTGTTCTCAGAGACATTAAACACTAGTTCACTTTTGAGATTTATTATAAAAACGCCCGGTAGTTGTACGTGATGTATGCCCTCTTCCTTTCCAGTTGAGGGAAGTGGCTGAGGTAGCATCATCCCCTGGCCCTTGCTTCTCTGTGGTCACTGGGAAAGTGGCCCCATTCATGGCTACTTTAGTCTTGGGAGATTGCTAGGTGCTTCATGTGACAGAGCTCCCTTTTGGAGGTGAGTTGGCAGAAATCAGGACCCAGGAATGGCTCAAGTTGGGGACCCAATAAGTGACCCTCCACACCTTAAGCTGGTTTACCAACATCACCCTCAGGATACGGGTGAGCCTGGACCACATGGGCCTCCTCTTTACTCAGAGATACTGGGCAAATAAGAAGACAGACATTCCTGGAACTCATTTGTTAATTCAGTCAATCCCAATACAATCTGAACTGGCTCTTGTTTTTCTTATTAAATAATTTGGTAAGCCAATTCTAAAATATATGCGGAAATGAAAGGGTTAAGAGGAGGCAGAAGCAGAAGAAAAGGCAAAAAATGATGAAAGGACTTACCCTATCAGATACCAAGACTATCATAGGGCTGTAATAAATAAGCAATGTGGTATTGGTTCACAGATAGATAAAAACAGCTAAGTCAGAGAAACTTATTCTTAGCAATCTTGTATTCTTAAAATGTTCATTTTGTGCTCATGTGGCTAAAATTCTGTAAGCACTGCAGTCACAGAGGTGACTAACAGTGCCACAGTCACTGCTCTCCAAGCTCTTAGAGGGCAAAGCACAGTAAACTCCAGTTGTTGTTTTCAGGGAAGAGTCTGAGTGTCCCATATGTCTTTAAAGATGTTTTAAGGATCTGGCCTCTGCCTGTCCAGCCACATCTGTAGACTCTAAGCTTCAGTCTAGCTCAATTTCTGGTGTCTCTCACCTTCGTATGAACGCAAGTCTGTACCCAAACCCTGACCACTGACCCTCAGCCAGTTCCACTCACAAAGACTCTAACACTTACTCCACCCTGACATTGACCCTCACCTTTACCTTAAACCTTACACTTAACCTGACCCTATCACCCTGACCCTGACATATACACTGACTCTCACCCTCACTGAATTCTTTGCCAGCCCCTTCCCCACCCATGCCTGGCTTTGATCTTGGCATTGACTCTGACCCTCACCCAAACTCTGACCCCGTTTGACCTAGAACTAAACCTTGTCCATGAACTTGGCTCTCATCTTAACCTTAACCCTGAGTCTCTAATTGACATTCCTCTTACCTTGATGCTCATTATGATCCTGATCCTGACCGTTAACATGTCCCTGACACTTGCCCTGAGCTTGACTTATCTTTGACAATGACAGCTTCTCTCACACTGATTGTGAATACTGTGATAAATGAGATACTCCCCACCTTCAATCTGATTCTGACCCTCAACTTCACTCTGCCCCTAGACTGAATCCTCACCTTGACAAGGACCATCATACTGACACACCCTGCCCTTGAACTTGCACCTTGATGCTGAACTACACTCTACACTCAAGCTGAAACTAGTCTGCACACCAAGCCTGACCATGATCCTGATCCTGACCCTCATCTTGACCTAGACCTCAACTTCATCCTGACCTGGGTCCTCATCCTAATGCTGAGCCTCACACAGAACATGGACTCACACTTGGCTGTCACCATTGACACCCTAATCCCATCATGACCTTGAACCTAATCTAGACCCTGACCCTGAATTGAACTTCACACTGACACTGACTTTCATTATTATGATGACTCGTCCTCAGCCTGATCGTCACCTTCATCTTGACCCATCCTCACTTTGAAACTTAACCTTGAACTTGATTTTGACTATAAACCAAACTCTGACCCTCTGTGGTAAGCAGAATAATGTCCCCCCCCCCACCGAAGATGCCCATGTCCTAACCTATGAATACATTGCCTTACACACAAAAGGGACTTTGCAAATGTGATTAAAGGGTACAGACTTTGAGATGGAAAGAGTGTCCTGGATTATGCAGATTGGGCCAATGTAATGGGGGTTGGGGGGAGGGAGAGTTGGAGGAGGAGGACTTAATTCCTTCCAGCAGCAATAGAAAAGGGACCCACCTTGACTTTTAATTGACCTTGACCTTCACAATGAACATCATGCTCACCCTGACCCTGACACTACCTCACATTGATCTTGACCCTGAACCTGACACTGACTCTAATCCTGAACATCAACCTCACCCTCACCTTGACCCTGAATCCTACACGGAACTGGACATCCACTGTCAACTTGAATCCAACTTTCAATCTTACTTTCACCCTGACAATAACCATCATCCTAATCCTGACATTCATCCTCTCACTGATCCTCTCTAATGGAGCCTCAACCTGATCCTAACCTTGGCTCTCACACTGATCTTGAACTTGATCTTGAACCTAACCCTGGATCTAAAATTTCCCTCATAGTGATCTTGTCCTTGAACCTGATTCTGACACCATGACCCTGACCATTGTCTTATCTTGATCCTTAACCTGACATAGAATTTTACCTTGAACTGGACACTCACCCTCACGCTGATTCTGATCTTCATCACTCTGTCTCTGATCTTACCCTCATCCTGACTGTGACCCTGGCTGCTCGGACATTGAGCTTGATCATGACCTTCACCCTTACACTAACTCTGATCTGATCTTGGCCAGGGCCACGACCAAAACCAGGGTGAGGTCCAGGGTTGGGGCTAAGGCTAGGTAGGGTGAGAGCCCGGGCAGGGGCCGTGATGAGGGAAGTACCAGGTTAGAGCCAGGGCTTGGGCAAGGGCCAGTGCCAGTGTAAGACGGAGGCTGAGGGTCATTCTGAAGGTGATTGTGAAGGCCAGGGTCGGGGCTAGGGCAAAGCTCAGGATGAAGGTGTGTATTAGGGTGAGTCAGGGTCAGGTGAGGGTAGGGACAGGAGTATGGTAGATGTCAGATGCTAATGAAATCAAGGGTGATGATTAGGGCGAGGTTGAGGAAGAGGGTCAAGGTCTGGATAAGGGCCAGCACCAGGGCAAGGGCTCGGGAGGTGCTGGGTTCAGGGGCACCACAGGGTCCCGCGTGAGGGTCAGGGCGAAGGTCAGAACGAGGATGAATGTCAGTATAAGGGGGTGGGCGAGGGTCTCAGCGAATGTCAGGACAAGGGTTAGAAGCCAGTCTAAGGCCAAGTAGAAGCAGGGCCGGTGAGCGGATTAGTAGAAGTGGGTGTTCCGAACGGAAGCGCGGAGGCTGGGCGAGGATGAAGCGAGCGGGCGGGGCTCGGCCTGCGGGGGCGGAAGCGCAGCGAAGGCGTAGCCCGACCCAGGCAACCACGGGGGCTGGCGCCGTGGAGCCGCAGATGGGTTTGCCCGAGCTGCTGCTGCACGTCTTCTCCTTCTTGGAGGCCCGAGACATGCTCTGCGTCGCCCGGGTGGATAAGGTAGCGCGTCCTGTCCCAGGCGGGAGGCAGGGCTGGGCTCCCGGTCACTGGCGTGTCCATGGTCGGCCCGTCCCCTCGGAGCCTCCGTTTCCCAAATCTGGGAGGGAGCGTCGGACGGCCCTGAATCCGCGATCTGCAGAGGACGCTCTTGGCCCCCGGGGTGGCGACCTCGGCGACCTATGAAGGCGTTGCTCAGAAAACCTCTTATCCCTCTGTTCCTCCGTCTGTCGGTGTGTCCAGAGCCCCTGCGCGGTTGGCTTGCACTGGGCACCTGTGAACAGGGTTCACCCCTAAGATTGGCCTAGGGATCCCACCTCTTCTGGAATATTCTGGAATTTCCCTTCTGGGGCCTGCCTGGAAAGCCGTGCCCTCCCTGTGAGTGGCACCTCTTCCTGCGGGCTCCGCCTGTCCCTTCCCAGCCAGTCGAACTCCTGTACTGGCTGTGCTCCCTAAGTGCCTGTTCAGTGCGTTAGTCTGATCTGCGCTTCTGCCCCTGTTGTGCTCCGAGCTCTTCCTCCTCTGTGCTCTTCCTCAGCACAACTGTGACTAAATGATCACATACTGTGCTTGTTAAATGTTTGCTTCCCCCCCACCCCCGCTAGACTCATTCTTTTGTCTCTTGCATCACTGTGTGTATAACCACTGTATGATCACTGTGTGTATACACTCAGCGTATGGCTTGATATTTAGTGTACTCTAAGTAAACGTTTGTTGAGTAAATGAATTTCTTTACTTTTAAAATACATTATTATATCATTTTACAAAAAGATTAATCAACAGACCCTTACCTGAATTGTGTAATTATAACTTAAATGTATCAAGTAAAATACTGGGTTGTTATCCCCATTTTTACCAATAGGGAAAGTGAGTATCGTGCCGAGAGTGCATTGGCTGAGGTCACCCAGGTAGTCTCCCAGCAGATTTTGAAAGGGAGGTGCCTTTTACCCTTTGATAGCAGCAACTTCTCCAGGTTCTGGTTTCCCTGTTAGGTAAAATGAGGTCAATAAACCCTGCCTCACAGTGTCATCATGAAGATCAGCATCTAACAGAGGCATTCTCCAAGGTGGGTAACACCCATTTTGCAGGTTATATTACATATTATAATTTTATGTTAGGGAAGTAAGAACATCTCAGTTGGGTTTTGAACTGGGAACTATAGAAAAAAAGAATGCGGAAATCTTCTTACCTGGTTTGATTATTGCAAAATATCAACTTTACATTCCTACTAGCCAAAAAGATTTCTTAAGGACTGAGAAACTTTGATCTCGGGTGAGTGAGGGCTGTGGAAGTAGGAACCTGGGCTCAGACAGGGTGGTTGTTATTTCTGCCCGGGCCTGGAAAGCCACGTATCTGGCTGGGACCCTCAGTAGGTCTGGGCCACAGAAAGCTCCAGAGTGGTTTCTACTGAAGCTGTATAGGCTCCAGAACCCAGGGTGGCCCAGCTGGAGAGGCCAAGAAGTTCCAGGATGCAGGTGTGGGCCTGAGGGAGGGGGAGGCAGGGTACTGTGATCCCTTCCCAGGGCCACCTGAGCCTCTTCCAGATAACTTCTGCAGAGAGAAGTTTGTGGGAATACGGCCTGTGTGCCCTCCCCAGGTAGCAGTTCTGTTCCTCCACCTTGGCATCTCTGGGACATCCCTTTAGCCAGAGCCTTAATTTACTCCATTGCAGCAGCCTTCTTATGGGTCCTGCTGCTCTGCCCTCGTTTCCAGTCTTTCCTTCTCTCTCTCTTTTTTATTCAATTGGCCCTACCACGTGGCTTACAGGATCTTAGTTCCCCAACCAGGGATCCAACCCGTGCCCCCTACAGTGGAAGCTCAGAGTCTTTTTTTTTTTTTTTTTTTAATATTTATTTATTTATTTATTTTGCTGCATCGGGTCTTAGTTGCGGCACACGGGATCTTTGTTGTGGCACGTGGGATCTTTCGTTGCGGTGCACGGGCTCTCTAGTTGTGGCGCATGGGCTCTAGAGCGTGCATGGGCTTAGTTGCCCCAGCATGTGGGATCTTAGTTCCTCGACCAGGTATCCAACCCATGCCCCCTGCATTGGAAGGCGGATTCTTAACCATTGGACCACCAGGGAAGTCTCCAAGTCCTTCCTTCTCATAGCAGCCTAAAACACAGTTTGACTTGCCACTCTTCCATTCACAGTTCTCAAGTGACTTCTCACTGTTTTTGCCCTTCTGACTTCCAAGAGTTGGTCTAAGCCTGTCTCCAGCTCCTTTCTCTATGTTCTGATTAAGGCAACTTACTCATCATCTTTTTCATACTTCTGAATCTTTGCCCAAGCGGATCTTTCTCTCCCTGAAATACTTCAGCCGTTTTCTTAGAGGATAACTACTCATCCTTCAGGAGTTGATCAGTAGTTACTTCTGAACCCCTTGGCTCCAACTGAGTTGGTCATTCTCTCCTTTGTCATTCATTATTTGGTGTGTTTTATTTGATGGTCTGAATTTGTCTCTAGCTCCCCAGGGTGAGTGTTCTTGAGTGCAAGCACTGGGTCTCATTTAGCTCTCTGTCCCCTCCACAGGGCCTGGCAGGCTAGGCACTAATTGCATGTTGACTGACCAGATACCCTTCTAGGTCTGGAATGAGGCTTCAAGGACCAAGGAACTGTGGAGGTGAGTGGAGGAAGAGCCAGGCCTGCTCAGGAGAGTATCCCTCAAAGGAGAGAGGGGTGTACTTTTCAGCACTCACTGCGTTTCCGTTAAGTAGACAAGAAGGGACAATCCACAGCCCTTACCAGCAGGAAACTCCTCCCTAGTTGGGGGTGTGAGACTTTTTTTATAGTATATTGAAATATAAGCGATTTTGTTAATCAAGTGGAGGTTGATGTAGGTGGGGGTACCAAACTCAGGGGCAGAAATGTACAGCAAATTGAATGCAGCTGGCTGATAGACAAATCAATAGACAAATAAACCACTTTTACTTGATTTCAACTTTGGTGTAACAACATAGTTATATAAGCATGTTTGATATTAGAACTTAAATAAAATTCAAAAAATTAAAAGTAGAAAATAAAAAATATTTTAATCATTAAACTATTAAAATTTTCTTTTCTGTTCATTCCTCCTTTGGAACCTGACATCTTTGCTTTTGTCCCAAGAGGTAAGTGTCAGATCTTCTGCCTCTTGCAGAATATAGGACAGACTATATAGCCTTGACTATCAACTAGGAGCTATATTTAGTTTTAGTCTTTCCTGATGGAAAACAACTGTTCACATGAAGTTTCCTCCAAACATGGAGGGAATCTTTGCTTGATGGTTTTTATTTTTAGAATAACTGTGAATTGATATATTTGAGAATTGTGGAATGCCAATCTTGCCATATTTATTTTTCAGTATCATACAGCACTGTTCTGTTTGTTGCTTTTTATTCAGTTTTTTTATTGCTAATAATATTAATTAGAAAAATGATGTTAATCTCTAGTCAATTTTGAAGTAAGGGAACTTTTATTGGATTTCAGTCTTTATCTCTACAATTTGGGGGATGTACTCTAGATAGAACATTCAATTCTGGAAATTGATTTCTCTGTAGATAAGTGGACAAGAGAATGTCTTGCCAAATGTGATTCTCAAAGACACTGTGTCACTAGAAATAAATGAGTTGACTCATAGATTGGTGTAACTATTTGTGGAAGCCCTTGGAGGGCAATTCTCACAGTTGGAATGGGTAGGATGCCAACCCTAAACCCTAGTCTTTGTTCTCATCTTTACTGATAAGCTGGGGTAGGAATTTCCCTTTGAGTAACATAAGTAATATATTTCTTTCAGCAGTTCAAAAAATCTCTTGTGCAGCTTATCACCTAACCCCCACATGTATGCATGTGTTACCATATTGTGTGTACCTCCAGGTTCCTCAAGCAGATTCTTCAGCTGTCTGCAAGCCAAGTCACGAATGGGTTTTCGGTTCATTACTATTTTATAGTTTTTGGTGCTAAACTCTGTTTAGCATACAGTCATTCTTTGGGATGGTATCCTTGACCTATGTTCATATAAAAAACACTGGGTTTATGTTTCTGGAACTGGGACAACTGCAACAGCATTCCAGGAGCATCGTCACACGCACGTGTTATTTCTAATGTTGTACCTGTCATGGGTACTAGGCCCCAAAACTCTCCAGGCCCATAGGAACTCTTACGGACACAGTAAATGAACGTGGTTAACCGGTCATGTGTTTTTAATATGTACTCTATAATTCTAATTTAAAACACTGCAAGTTACTTCTTTAAAATGCTTCATGACCTTTTAAATTCTGCCATCTCTTTAACACACTATGTGTTAGATTTTTGGTTAAAAGGAAAATTGCAAATATTTGCTTTTGTTTAAGGTACAAATATCTTTTTTTTGTTTGTGTACAGTAGATTGTTTTGCTGTTAATTGCTATCTGAAAGATTTTGGTGCCATGGTGTTTTTTCACTTGATACATCCTTGTATTTCAGAGGCTTGTATTTCTCATACTTTACTCATGTGCACACTTTAGCCTTGTTGACAGTCTGCCCTTTTTTTGGTCAAATCACTTGGTGTTATTTCTTCTGAATATTGGTCATGGTTCCTACTTATGGTTTGATGTATAATGGCCATAAATATGTAGAAATCGACTTCACTTCCACAAAGAAATGTTATCCCCCCTTTTTCTTAAACCACATTATCTTCTTAGTCTAGCTTTTATTTTCACACTGTTTAGGTTGAGATATGGGTACAAGAAATTTCCCTTTCTGATTATTTCAACTAAAAGAAAATCAACAACATAAGGATGATGATGTGAGGCAGCTGATACTCAGCCTCTTAGTCCAAGAGATAAACGGGATGGTGAAAGCCACGGTGGAGCTGAAAGCTCATTCTTTTTTTTTTTTCGGCTGTGCCATGCGGCTTGCAGGATCCTAGCTCCCCGACCAGGGATAGAACCCAGGCCCTCAGCAATGAAAGCGCAGAGTCCTAACCACTGGACCACCAGGGAATTCCCTGAAAGCTCATTCTTGTCTGAAGAGTACCATTCTGTGTGGCCCCAGATAAATTTTTCCAGGTGAGAATTTGATTTCAGTATAGTTAGATCTTCTTCTTTTACCTAATTAGTATGTGAAATCTCTCGATTTTTAAGTATTGGCAGCTAGTTCACATAGGCCAATCCTATGCAGGCCAGACAAGGTAAACTGGATGCCCATTCTGCCTGCAGGCTGTGAGTATGCTACTTCTGGTAGAAGGAACAGGGTTTCAGTGGGTACAGGAAAACCCATATCCAACATAAGCACTGGATCCTTCACAGTGTGTTAGAAGGTCACTGGTGCCTAGTACAGAGCCTGACACATAGGTGCTCAGTGAGTGTACAGGCTTTGAATGGAGAGAAACTCTTTGCGTTGTACTTATTGGGACCATGGGCTGTGAGCTACTTATTTCCCACCCAGCCTCATTTTTCTCCTCTGTGAGATATGACTGGAGTCCTCTGATGCTGTATCAACTCTGGTGACTGTAAATTTTGAAAGCCTTTGTCCATGGGGCCTCCCTACTCCTCTCCCAGATGTTCACTCTCCTTGTGTTTTACTCCCATGGCACCATAGGCTGCCCCTTCTGAAACTTAGCATTTCTCTCCAGAATTTTAGTTTTACTTATCCTCCTAACCACCAGCTGCGAGTACTCATAGGGCAAGGACCATGTCTCACTTACTTTGGGGTCCACAGACTAGGTGGGGATTCAGTATTCTCCATAGTGTGGATGAGCTAATGTTTTATCTTCAACAACCTTATAAGCGAGTTGCTATCATAGAATTGACAGTAGTTATTGATACATACAAGTTAAGGATGCAGACTCTTGCAAAATGGTGGATTAATGACTTCTGAAAATTTTCTCCTCCGTAAAAGCAATGAGAAAACTGGCATAAATTGTCAAAATCAACTTTTACAGAACTGTGGAAATTAACCAGAGACTTACAGTAGTCTGGGAAATGTTTATTCAAGAAAAAAATGGCTTATTCTCAGTAAGAGCAGCAAGTGTTCACTTGCCCTGTTCCCATAACAACCTTCCAGCTTTGTGTTAGCCTTGAATACCAACAGTTCACAATCAATCACAGTGAAACCAGGAGCCGCAGTCACTGGAAGGGTAAGAATGGGATGAGAGATTCTTCAAAGCCTTATTCCCAGAGAATTGTCATTGTTCGACCTGTCTGGTGTTTCCTGGAAGATCTCACGTGTAAGCTGTCTTTATTTTACCTTGCTTGGTGTTCATCCAATGTGAAAAACCTTTACCTTGGGGCATTTGTCAAAACAACTAAAGAGAATTGATTAACTTTTTAATTAGTCTTTAATCAGAGTTGATGAATGATAGTTAAGGAAACAATAGGCTAACCAAAGAGTTTAAAAGGAAAAGCTGGGAATGTGATGTCCTTAGGGGTTTTGGAACGCTCCAACACATTCCTAGGAATCTAGAAGGCCAAGTGCTTGTGCAGGGCTGTGTGCTAACTCAGGGAAGATATAAAAGGGCTCTAAACTTTTACCTCTGGTTAACCTTGAGGTTCTGTGGAAGCAGGAAGTGAAGACTAAGGCAGAGAAGTCAACTGCCTGGCTGAGTGTTGCACACATGCCCCAACCTGCACATAGAGCCTTTGGCAATGACTAGGAAACTTAGTGGTTCCAGAAATTTAGGAAACCTCTGTCCTCTCATTACTGCACATTAATTTAACTGAGCAGAGACATAAGTGGCCCTACATAACAAAGAATACAGACTTTCAGAGTTACTTCAGAAACTTTTCAGAGTTACTTCACTAAACAAACAAAAAATAATAACGGCAATAATAACAAACCGGGGGTGGGGTGGAATCAGATTTCCAGAGTTCTACATTATGTTATTTAAAATGTTCAGTTTTCAACAGAAGTTATAAGTCATGCAAAGAAATAAAGTGTCGCTAGTATACAGGAAACAAAGCAAACAATAAAGACTGTCCCCAAGGAAGCCCAGGCATCAGACCTACTAGACAAAGACTTTAAATCAACTATTTTAGTATGTGCAAAGAACTAGAGGAAACCACGTGAAAAGAACTGAAGGGAAGTATGAGAACAGTGTCTCATTTAATAGAGAATATTAATAAAGAGAAATTATAAAAAAATAACTAAACAGAAATTATGGAGTAGGAAAGTACAATATCAAATTAAAAATTCAAGAGCAGATTTGAGCAGGCAGAAGAAAGAATCAGTAAACTGGAATATAGGTCAGTTGAGATTATCCAGTCTGAGGAATGCAATGAAGCTAAAGATGAAGAAAAATGAATAGTGCCTAAGAGACCTGTGGGACACCATCAAGCATGCAAGCAACAGATAATAGGGAGTTCCAGATGAGAGGAGAAAGAAAGTACAAAGTATTTAAAGATATGACTGAAAACTTCCCAAATTTGATGAAAAATGTTAATTTACACATCCAGAAGCTCAGTGAGCTGCAAGTAGGATAAAGTCAAAAGAGTTCCATGTCGAGACACATTATAATCCAACTTGAAAGCCAAAGACAGAACCTTGAAAGCATCAAGACAGAAGCAACTCATCATGTATGGGACAACCCCAATGAGAGTAACGGTTGATTTCTCATAAAAAACCATGGAGCCCAAAAAGGAGTGTGCTGATATGTTGAAGGTGTGGGAAGAAAAAGATTGTCATCAAGAATTCTATATCCTTTGCTGTGCAAAAGCTTTGAAGTTTCATTAAGTCCCATTTGTTTATTTTTGTTTTTATTTCCATTACTCTAGGAGGTGGATCAAAAAAGATCTTGCTGTGATTGATGTCAAAGAGTGTTCTTCCTATGTTTTCCTCTAAGAGTTTTATAGTGTCCAGTCTTACATTTAGGTCTCGAATCCATTTTGAGTTTATTTTTGTGTATGGTGTTAGGGAGTATTCTAATTTCCTTCTTTTACATGTAGCTGTCCAGTTTTCCTGGCACCACTTATTGAAGAGACTGTCTTTTCTCCATTGTATATCTTTGCCTCCTTTGTCATAGATTAGTTGACCATAGGTGCCTGGGTTTATCTTTGGGCTTTCTATCTTGTTCCATTGATCTATGTTTCTGTTTTTGTGCCAGTACCATATTGTCTTGATTACTGTAGCTTTGTAGTATAGTCTGAAGTCAGGGAGTCTGATTCCTCCAGCTCCGTTTTTTTTTTTTTTTTTTTTTTTTGCACAACAAAGGAAACCATAAACAAGACGAAAAGACAACCCTCAGAATGGGAGAAAATATTTGCAAACGAATCAACGGACAAAGGATTAATCTCCAAAATATATAAACAGCTCATTCAGCTCAATATTAAAGAAACAAACAACCCAATCGAAAAATGGGCAGAAGACCTAAATAGACATTTCTCCAAAGAAGATATACAGATGGCCAAGAAGCACATGAAAAGCTGCTCAACATCACTAATTATTAGAGAAATGCAAATCAAAACTACAATGAGGTATCACCTCACACCAGTTAGAATGGGCATCATCAGAAAATCTACAAACAACAAATGCTGGAGAGGGTGTGGAGGAAAGGGAACCCTCTTGCACTGTTGGTGGGAATGTAAATTGATGCAGCCACTATGGGGAACAATATGGAGGTTCCTTAAAAAACTAAAAATAGAATTACCATATGATCCAGCAATCCCACTACTGGGCATATACCCAGAGAAAACCGTAATTCAAAAAGACACATGCACCCCAATGTTCATTGCAGCACTATTTACAATAGCCAGGTCATGGAACCAACCTAAATGCCCATCAACAGACAAATGGATAAAGAAGAAGTGGTACATATATACAATGGAATATTACTCAGCCAGAAAACGGAACGAAATAGAGTCATTTGTTGAGACGTGGATGGATCTAGAGACTGTCATATAGAGTGAAGTAAGTCAGAAAGAGAAAAACAAATATATTAACGCATGTATGTGGAACCTAGAAAAATGGTACAGATGAACTGGTTTGCAGGGCAGAAGTTGAGACACAGATGTAGAGAACAAACGTGTGGACACCAAGGGGGGAAAACCACGGTGGGGTGGGGATGGTGGTGTGCTGAATTGGGCGATTGGGATTGACATGTATACACTGATGTGTATAAAATTGATGACTGATTATAAATAAATAAATAAATAATTCTATATCTAGCAAAATGAAGGAGAAAATTAAGACATTCCCAGATTAACAAAAGCTCTGAGAATTTGTTGCTAGTAGACTTGCCCTACAAAAAATACTAAAGAGAGTCTTTCAGATTGATATGAAAGGACATTAGACAGGAACTTGAATCCACGTGAAGAAGTAGCAGCAGTAAAGTAACCATATGGGTGTATATAAAAGGCAACATAAATGAATTCTTTTGTTTGTAACTCCTTTTTTCCTATGTGATTTAAAGGACAACTGCATAAAACAATAATTGTGACTCTGCCTTGGGTACATAATATATGAAGATGTAATCTGTATGACAATAAGAGCATGAATGAGAGGGGCATAAAATGGAGCTACACAGGAGCTAAGTTTTTTGATACTATTAAGTTGATATTAATCAAAACTAGATTGTCATAAATTAAGATTTTTATCCAGTAATCCCCAAGGCAACCACTAAGAACTAAAAGAATATACAGTTGAAGAAATGACAAGGCAATAGGACACAAGAAAATACTTAATACAAAAGAAGGCAGTAATAGAGGAATAGAAGGAAAAATGAATAGAAATAAGCAAAATGACATGTAAATCCTATCTTATCAGTAGTTGTATTAAATATATATGGATTAAACACTCCAATGAAAAGGCAGAGATTGGCAGAAGGGATTAAAAATATCCAAGTATATGCTGTCTACAATAGACACACTTTAGATTCAAAGATACAGGTTGAAAATAATAGAATGGAAACATATACCATGCAAACAGCAACCAAGAGAGAGCTAGAATGACTATGCTAATATCAGACAAAACAGACTTTAAGACAAAAAGTGTTACTAGGGACAAAGAAGGATATTTTATAATAATAAACAGATCAATCCATCAAGAAGATCTAAAAATTATAAATGTAAATGGACCTAATAACAAAGCAACAAAATGCATGAAGGGCTGACAAAATTGAAGGGAGAAATAGTTCAACAATAGTTGGCGGCTTCAAAAAAATGCAGACTCTTGAGTTCCAGTTGCATGACCAAGGCTGCATGACCCTGGGTTAGTTGTTTAACCTCTCTCTCATGTCTAAAATGGAGATGAGGACCTACCTTATGGGGTTGTTATATAGATTGACTGGAAACACGAAAAGCACCTATTCCTGACATGTGGTGAGCACTCGTTCAGTGTCATATCATTATCCCCATTTAACAGTGGAGGAAACTGAGGCCTACATAGGCAAAGTGAGTTGTCCAAGCTAGTAGATGGTGAAGCTGGGAATCAAAGCTAGGCCTATTGATGCCAAAACACCTTCTAATGACTCCTTTTCTGCCTGGGACTGTGGGTCTTTGTTTCAGGCAGCTGTGTCTGAGACGCTGGTCCTCCTGTAAAGCCTCCCAGACGACCCTGGGCACACAGACATGGAAACAGTACGATCTCTGCTGATCCGAGCTGGAGTTCCGAATGGAATCTGGGTGGCCAGAGAAGGACTTTATCTGCAAAGCCATTGCTGGGCACAAAGGTACGGGGTGGGGAAGGTGGTAACTCTGTGCATTCCCACTCTTTCCCTGGTCAGATCTCTAGGGATTTGGTTTTTCAGCCAATTAGTTGGCAAATGCCACATAATGAGGACATACCCTGCTATGTTCTATACCTGTGTTATCATTTGATCCTCACAGAGATCATTACATCTATTTCAGAGTAGAAAGAAACAGAAACTAAGAGATAAGGATGTTGTAACTGTTGTTCACAGTAACATGGCTGGTGGGTGGTAGGCAGTCCTGGGCATGATACCCAAATTGTAAGTCTGAAGTCCCAGCTCTTTCTGTCCACCACTGTCCCCAGAATCAGCACCTGTCATGCTCCTGAGAGAGAAGAGGAATGACTTGCCTGCCTCCCCTTCACCAAGTTGACTGTTCACATGCCAGGCATCCATGTGTGTGCTTAAGGCAAGTCTGTGTTCTCTTTCAGGAGAGACAGATGAGCTGGCCTACATCTCAACCAAAGAGTACTGGTTTGATGGGCGGGAGAAGTCCGTGGTGTGCACCGTGTCGTCAGATGGCTCCGTGTGTGCCTGGGATCTGCAAGAGGTGAGCTGTCCAGGAGGGGGCCAGGATGAGAAGGGACCAGATGCTGCTATGTCCTCAGTCTTAGCGAGGCCCTTTGCCTTTATTCTCTTTAACCATCACAGCCAACTTGGGAGGTGAGGAGTGGGAGCCCCATTGTACAGATGAGAAATCTGAGCTGCAGGAGGCTCAGTCGCTGTGCCAGGTCACACTTCAGACTTGAGTCTGATTGATCGCAAATGCCCTTGACTCTCTGCTGTCTTGCCTCAGGGAGATGGGCATTTTTGCAGTGCCTGATGGAGGCTGTTTATGCAAGGGGATGACAGCTGCCATGCCCAGTTCTGTGATGTCCACATTGGAGCCAATGCCAGCCTCTGGGTGGTTTTGCCCAGATAATGCAGCTTTTACTCACCCCACTTGCAAACTTAAGTGTTACAACCTCGATAACTTGATTAGTATTTTGGACTTGGTTGGTACTAATTGTTAAAAAGCTTTCCTATCCATTTTCATATTCTCTGATTGCTCTTTTTTGTTGTTTAAAGGATACAGTTATTTGCATCATATGTCTTTCCTCCATGGTCAGTTTTTCATTTGTTTATCATGTTTTTTTTCTCTTCCACGTGCTTTATTTTCCTCATAGACAGTGATGTTTGACATTATAATTTCGAGTGAAGGTCTCTGGTGACTGATGGGTGCAGGTGGCTGGTCTCTGTTTCATTGCAGTTGTGTTGCTCTGAAAGAGACCCCCCTTAGGCTGTGGACATGAGACCACACAGGCTTAGATGAGGGGCTCTTGGGCAGGAAGAAGACCTGAAGGCTGGGAGGTTCCATAGTTGCCAAAACAAAAAGTCTTGACTTGAACATAAAGAGCTTTGGTGCTGGGGTGGCAGACCTTTTCTGTAAAGGGCCAGAGAGCAAATATTTGAGGCTTTGCAGACCACATGGTCCTGTTGCAACTACTTAACTATGTGGCTGAAAAGCAGAAGCAGCTGTAGACAAGAAGTAAACAAAAAGGGAGTGGCTGTGTTCCAGTAAAACTGTACTTATGGACCCTCACATGTGAGTTTCTTGTTTTTTTCATGTGTCATGAAATATTCTTTGATTTTTTTTTTTTAACGAAAATACAAAAATGGTTAGTGGGCTGGGTTTGGCTGCAGGCTGTGGTTTGTTGAACTCTAGTGTGGTCCGTTGGTCACAGTGTGGGACTGTTAGACAGGGCTAGACCCCTCTGCACCCATTCTGCCTGGCTTGCCAACCTTAATCCTCTTTGTGAACACATCTCCAATCTTACTTTATTTTTAGAAAGCTCAATCATTTTGTTGGAGTCATGCAGTATGTAGCCTGTTTCTGTGCTCTGTTCCCCTGGTTGCTACTTTCTATTCTGAAATGGGAAGGGGAGTTTCACTGCTTCTTTGCCCACTTCCATACTACTAGCCACTGGTGAATGATGTGTATTCTCCGAGACCTAGTTGACATGACCCAGTCACCAGTGCCGAGTTCCTACTAGTAATAGTCTTGTTAGCTATTTAAGCAACAGAAATCAACTGTTGATTTGTTGATGTGAGGGGGAAGAAAGAAAAGAATGGAAGAATACTGGGATATCATGGTTGGAAAAAGATCATGCTAACATGATAACACCTGATAGAAAAAGAACCGTAATAACTCCAAATTGGAAAGAAACCCCATGTGGCAACTCTGAGAAACTCAGAAACAGCAATTAGAGGATTGGTTCTCTGACGCCCTATCCTAATGTGCCGTGGGCCTGCTGGACCCGGGCTCTTTACCTCGCTGTTCTAGCTTTCAGAATCCTGGGAGAGACCATGTATCTGGGAATCAGCCCATCTCGGACCAGTCATTTTCCTCTGTGCTAATGGCCGTGACAGGGCATGGGCCTTCGCCAGGCCTGGCCCGCGGTGGCACTGCTGGGTACACCACTGGGAAGGGCATGTTCTGAGCAGGGCAGTTGCAGATATGCAACAGAAACTGTTTACAACCACAAGGCTGAATTAGCTTATCTGTAAACCTGGGTTCCTTGGGGACCAAGTGAGACGTTCCACGTGGAAGTTCACTTTATGCAGCCCTGCAAAGCCCAGGTCCTGAGTACAGCCCAGGTCCCCAGCACAGCCTAGGTCCCAAGCACAGCCCAGATCCCGGGCAGGGTGGGTAGTGTTGGGTCCTGCCTCCCTGCCCATACTTCTTCAGTTGAGCCATAGGTAACCACTGGGAGTGCTTCAGACATCCTGTGCCCAGTGCACATGAAGGACCCCACCCTCAATCCCCCTGCAATGGCGCCAACCCCAGGCAGTCTCAACACCCACGCTCAGCCACTGCTCTCCTCCAGGACACACCTGTCTCCTCTATGGTGGAACATTGCTTCTGTGTTGTGTTCCCTACCATGCTGTGCAGCCTGTGAGGATGGGGATCATATCCTTTACAGCTACATGTCCCCAGTGTGCACTGGGTGATGGTCGAATGAATGAAAATAATAAGTGTTTAGGAAATAAATGGGCCCTATGTGAGTTGTTACATTAATTTTGTTGTTGCCTAGGGCACGGAGATCTGTCGAGCCCTCTACAGCCTGCAGCTCTGGTGAATTTGGTGACTTACCCTCGGCTGCAACTGGTTGTCACCGTGGACGAGCGGGGACTGATCAAAGTATGGAAAGCAGAGAACGGGTGTGAGCAAGCCTCCTGCCTGCCTACATACTGTGACTTTCCAGAAGGCCCCCTCCTGCTGGTGAGTGACCCAGCTCTCAGGAACCTCTGCTGTTTCCCAGGGTCTGTGGACCTGGCACCAGACCACTGTGCCAGGTGGCACTTCAAGCCAGGCCCTCCACATGGCAGACCAAGTGACCACATAATTCTGCTCGGTCCCCCAAGCTCCTCCTTGCCTGCCATGTGGAGGGCAGACTCCTCATCCCCCTTCGGCTCTAGTGTGCCACAGCCTGTTCCTTGGCCCCATCTCTGCAGCCTCTCACCCTTTCAGAGTGAGGTCCAGCCCTGTGGGCTGCCTGTGTTTTGTCCACGGGCCCCTGCTTTCCTGTCTCCTGGTCCTACTCATAGTCTTTCTTCCCCTTGCAGTTCCTTCTCACTACTGCATTCTCACCCTTCTTTCCCCCTTTTCAAGTCTCCACGAGGGCCCAACTCAAAGGAAAACTGAGGCATGTTCGACAGAATGCAAGCATTTGCCTCAGATGATGAAGGCCTTCTGCTGCCAGGACATTTGTTTTAGAGGTGATTCTTGGGCATTGGGAGGGAGCATTTGGCCAGAGAGAAATGGCAAAAGTGGGTGTTAGCTGGCAGATTGAGGAAGTAGCTCTCACCTGGGGGCAGTATCCTCCTCCTGGAGGGAAGGAGGTCTTTGCAAGTGTGGGCAAACTGGCATCCCAAATATCAAGATGAGCAGACATCCAGGAACAGTTTCATATGTAAACAGAACTAACTCTGTAAAAGAACTAAGCTCGTAAACAAAAAAAGTAAAACCTGATGAAACAGATTTCACATAAACAACTCTAGTTGTTTAAAGAAGACTTTGGAATAAGTGTAATTAACATCTCCAGAGCAATTTGAGAATATACTGTGTAGATGAAGAGGAAGCCACTAAGTTTCTCTCCTGGGAATGGTAGAGCACATGATTCACACATACTTGTCAGTGAAGGACAATTAGAAAAATTAGAATATATATCAAGTCAGAGAGCTAAAGAGAGCAAACGGTTTCTAGGCCAAGATTCAGAAGATGGCAGAAATCAAAGTGCTGAGCCTAACAATGGGGCTGCTTTTGCCCTGGAGATGTTTACTACAAAGCTAAGGGGCTGAGCAGAGCTTAATAGCCAAGTAGACAAAAGTTGGACTGCAGGGCCACCAAGGAATGGAGCCCTGTGAATCCTCTTACGTTGGGTGGGTTATCAAGTTTCAACCTAAGAGTGAGGGCGGTCTGAAAGTAAACAGTCCCTGAACTGGCTGCAGCTGCCCAGTTACTGGCTGGGAGTAAGTGAAAATCCTTTCTGGAGAAGGTTAACAACTCCCAAAGCCTCTCTTTTCAAATACAGTGTTCAGCACTCACTTAGAGATAAGTAGGCACATGAGGTAAGATGATATGAACTACCCAAGGCAATCTACAGATTCAGTGCAATCCCTATCAAACTACCATTGGCATTTTTCACAGAACTAGAGCAATTTTTTTTTTTAATTACATGGAAACACAAAAGACCCCGAATAACCAAAGCAATCTTGAGAAAGAAAAATGGAGCTGGAGGAATCAGACTCCCTGACTGCAGACTATACTACAAAGCTACAGTAATCAAAACAGTATGGTACTGGCACAAAAACAGAAATATATATCAATGGAATAGGATAGAAAGCCCAGAAATAAACTCACGCTCCTATGATCAATTAATCTATGGCAAGGGAGGAAAGAATATACAATGGAGAAAAAACAGTCTCTTTGATGAGTGGTGCTGGGAAAACTGGACAGCTACATGTAAAAGAATGAAATTAGAACATTCTCTAACACCATACACAAAAATAAACTGGAAATGGATCAAAGACCTAAATGTAAGTTCAGACACTATAAAACTCTTAGAGAAAAACTTAGGCAGAACATTCTTTGACATAGATGAAAGCAATATCGTTTTTGATCCACCTCCTAGAGTAATGAAAATAAAAACAAAAATAAACAAATGTGACCTAATTAAGCTTAAAAGCTTCTGCACAGCAAAGGAAACCATCAGCAAAACAAAAAGATACCCATAGAATGGGAGAAAATATTTGCAAATAATGCAACTGACAAGGGGTTAATCTCCAAAATATACAAACAGCTCATGGAGGTCTATGTCAAAAAAACAAACAACCCAAACAAAAAATGGGCAGAAGATCTAAACAGACAGTTCTCCAAAGAAATATACAGATAGCCAAAAAGCATATGAAAAGATGCTCAGCATCACTAATAATCAGAGAAATGCAAACCAAAACTACAATGAGGTATCACCTTGCACCTGTCAGAATGGCCATCATCAAAAAGTCTACAAACAGTAAGTGCTAGAGAGGGTGTGGAGAAAAGGGAACCCTCCTACACTGTTGGTGGGAATGTAAATTGGTACAACCACTATGGAGAACAATATGGAGGTTCCTTAAAAAACTTAAAATAGAGCTACCATATGATCCACCAATCCCACTCCTGGGCATGTATCTGGAGAAAACCATAATCCAAAAGGATACATACACCCCAGTGTTCATTGCAGCACTATTTACAATGGCCAGGACATGGAAGCAACCTAAATGTCCATCAACAGAGGAATGGATAAAGAAGATGTGGTACATATATGCAATGGAATATTACTCAGCCATAAAAAAGAATGAAATAATGCCATTTGCAGCAAAATGGATGGACCTAAAGATTATCATACTAAGTCAAGTAAGTCAGACAAAGACAAATATCATATGATATCACTCATATGTGGAATCTAATTTTTTTAAAAAAAGATACAAATGAACTCATTTGTAAAACAGAAGCAGACTTAATAGATACCAAAAACAAACTTATGGTTACCTAAGGGGAAACGTGGTGGGGAGGGATAAATCAGGAGCTTGGGACGAATACACACACTACTATATATAAGATAGATAACAAGAACCTACTGTATAGCACAGGGAACTCTACCCAATATTCTGTGATAACCTGTATGAGAAAAGAATGTAAAAAAGAATGAATATATGTATATGTATAACTGAATCACTTTGCTGTACAGCTGAAACTAACACAATGTTGTAAGTCAACTATACTCCATAAAAAAGAAAAAAAGATAACATGAACTAGAACCTGCAGGATAAACAGCTGACAATGTCAGTTGAGCCCCAGGGGATTTGGATATTGTAGTTAATAGACACAAACACTAGCACACCTGTGGTTGCCCTGCTCAAGGAGATAAATTTCAACAGAGAACTTAAAGCCGTGAAAAATGACATACAGATTTGGAAAAGAACCAAGTAGAAAGAAATTCTGGAGTAGCAAAACTGAATAACAAACGTTAGGACTCAGTGGATGAATTTAATAGCAGAGTGGACAGTTGAATCCCACAAAAGTCTGGGGTGGGTGGGGGGAGCTTGTGGGCCACTGGCAGTGTTCTTAACTTCGGTGGTGACATGAATATTTACTTTGTAAAAATGTACTGGGCTCTTATGTTTATGTCTTGTGCAATTTTCTATGTGTATTATATACATCAATTAAGAAGTTAAGAGTATGAAAGAATTAGTGAACTGGAAGATAAAAGTAATTATCTACAATGGAATGGGGAGACGAGGAGTGGTAAATGTGGAAGAGAGGCTGAGAGATGGAGACCAGTGCTTCTCAGACTTGAATGGGATGTGACTCACCTGTGGATCTTGTTTAAATGAAGATTCTGATTCAGTGGATCCCTGGGGATGCCTGAGATGCTGAGTTTTTAGAAGCTTCTTGAGAATATTGATGCTATCAGGTCATAGACCACACTTTGAATGGCGAGGCCATAAAGGATCCATGAAAAAATTTTAGTATTTGTTTATTTTATATCCTAGGAGTAGGTGAGGCAGGGGCGCATAGGAAACATTTGAAGAGATGACGGTAGATATTTTTCCAAAATAGACTAAGGACAGTACTCCATGGAATCAAGAAGGCCCTGCAAACCCCAAGCAGGGTAAATAAAAGTAAATCTGCATATAGACCCATCAGAGTGAACTGAGATAACTGAAGGCTAAGAAAAATGTATTTAATAGCAGCGAGAGGAAGTAAAATGACCTTCGGTGTAATACTAATGAGACTTCTTCAGGCAGAGGGAAAATGATCACAGACGAAATGTCAGAGAAGCAGGAAAGATCGATGAGCAGCAACAGTGGTAAATATGAGGAAATCTAAATATTGACTGTATAAAACAGCAACAACAATGCCTTGTGGACTTTAAACTATATGTAGAAATAAAATGCATGACTTTAGCATTTAGGCTAGGGGAGGTTTATGAGGAACTAAAAGGTCTAAGCTCCTTGAATTGTTGGAGAAGATTAAATGTACCAATTAGCAGTATACTTTATAAGGCAGGCTGCAAATAGTAATCTCTCGTCTAACTCCTAGAAGAATAGTATACAGCATATAGCTTCTAAATCATAAGAGGAAGATGAATGTGTTTTGTGGTTGCACCATAGGGGGCAGGATCAATCTGACCCAAAATGTGGCTTGGTTATTGTTGACTGAAAAAAAAAAATGCACAACCTAAAAGTTGAGAGTTATGTTTTATTGGGTGGACTTTCTGAGGACTTCAGGCCCGGGACATGGCATCTCAGATGACATTGCAGAAACTGTTCCGAAGAGGCAAGGGTGGGGAGCCAGGATATATAGGAGATTCTCAACAAAAGACCAGGTAGTCAGAACATCAAAAGATTACTGTTAATAAAAGAAAACCAGATTTCTCAAGTTATGGAATTTAGCACTTTTCTATGTTGGGGAAGATGCAAGAGCCTGGGCTCACTGAAATCATTCCTTTGATATGCACCTTAAATATCTGGGGCCAGTATCCTGTGTTTTCTCATCCTGTGTTTCCTCAGGGTACACTGGCAGAAGCAGGGGGTGCAGCAGTGGCTGAGGGTTTGGCAGTGAGCAGCCCATTTGTCTACATCCTGGGTTCCCTTAGGGCTCACCCTCCGGTGGCTGTAATATGATGGCTTGATGGCTGCAACATCCTTTGTTTACTGATATGGCAGGCAACATTTTAGTTCTCATTATCAAGACTGATGATGCCACACATGCAGCGAGTGGGAGTGAAAAGGTCCATTTTTCACATAATGAGACTTTGTTGGGAGAGCAGGGTGGGCTCCCAGGAGGCAGCTCTGGAAATGGCCTGAGGAAGCAGGGAGGAGTTACTGACTCTGGCTTTCCCTGTGGTTTGGGAGGTGGGGTTCTTACCCTGGGCCAGGGTTTACTGGTGTGAATTCTCTGCAGGTGCCCCTTTCTTATCAGCTTGCCCTGGGGTAAGAGAGGGGGGTGGTCCTTAAAGGCTATCAGCTGTCTAACATCAAAAATGGAGTAAGTTATTATGATGCATTTCTGATGTTTGATGACTGACAGGTGCATGTTTCATTTCCCCGAACCTGAACTTGTATAAGTAAGCCATATGGTCCTCTGTGAGGCCTGCGTTCTAAATTGGCAGATGAAGGGAAGTTCTCTTGAATGACTTGCTCAAGAGCTTGGTGTTGTGTGTTTTTTAAAGTGAAATGAGAGTCTTGGTCACTGTTGGTAATGTCTGGGTCTCCAAAGGGGATAGGAGTGCCTGCTATGTGCAGACATGTGTGACTATCATTTATATTTGGGGTGTTTGGGGGGCAAGAGGTCCTGAGGTCTTCCTCCCAAATGGGAAAGCTTGGGTGAGAATTTAGTTTCTGCGTTGGCTGGCCACATGGCCATGCCACTGGCAATGGCCAAAGAGTGTAAACATGCTGGTTGTTTGCTGGGGCATCAAGGGCTAAGGTGACTGAGATGACAGCCTGAAGGTCAACCATTTGTGTGGACTGTTGTGTCTGTCCTTTATCAGGGACACCTGGTAAGGTACGGGCAGCAGCAGTGCTCTGGTGGGCCGTGTGGCATGGGACAGTGGCAGTGCTGTCTACACCACGAGAGAATTCCCTTTCTTGTCTACTCAGAGGGTGGCCTGCTCTAGTGTCATTGCCTATGGCAAGGGTCTGAGGACAACAGGAAGCTACTTCCTCCTGCACCAGATGGCCAGGCCTGCCTTCATCCTGAAGATGTCATTTCTGTCTTAGCAAGGAGGCTCCAGTGGCTGTGCGGAGCCTGCAGGATGCTACCTCCACGTCCCAAGGCATAATACGTACCTGGGAACAGAGAGCCACCTGTGATCTGAACCCGAACCTGTGATCACCTCTGTCACCGCTAGCGCCCAGATGTGGCCTGCAGCTTTCACTTTGATGGTGCGTTGTGTGGGGCTGAGGTCGGTAGGTTTTGTATCAGAAGCACTGATTTTCTTGAGGTTGCCCTGTCGGAGGATGGGGCAGGATCAACCCCCTACACAAAATTTGGCTCAGATTTGGAGACTGCTGACTTTACACATGCACCAGTGGGGTACGGAAAAGGGTATCCCCCCAAAATTCAGGTCTACCCAGAGCCTCACAATGTGACCTTTGGAAATGGTGCTGCTGCGATGTATGTATGTATGTATGTATGTATTTATTTATTTATTTATTTAACATCTTTATTGGAGTATAATTGCTTTACAATGGTGTGTTAGTTTCTGCTTTATAACAAAGTAAATCAGCTATACATACACATATACCCCCATATCTCCTCCCTCTTGCACCTCCCTGCCACCCTTCCTATTCTGCGATGTATTTAGTTAAGGATCTCAAGATGAAATCATCCTGGATTTAGTCTGGGCCCTTAATCTAACGGTATCTTGCTAAGAAGAGGAGAGGGCACAGAGACACACACAGAGAAGCCATGTGCAGATGCCGCAGACATTGGAGTGTGCTGTTACACGCCAAGGAAAGCCCTAGAACCTTCAGAGGAAGCAGAGCCCTGCTGGTACCTTGACTTTGGGCCTCTAGCCTCCAGAACTGTGAGGGAGTAAATTTTTGTTTTTTTAAGCCACCCTGTTTTGTTACTTCAGCCCTAGGAAATTAATACAAGACTCATCTAAAACAGAACACTTAAGGAGGATGGAATTAAAAGGATGGGAAAATGATAGGCGTTGGAGATGCTAACCAGAAGCAAGCTCACACAGCTGGTAATGTTAGACGAGAAGACCGGAAGATCAAAGTTTTTACTAGATCTTAGGGGTCATTTCAAAATAATAATTTGATCAGCCTCCCAGAAAGATACAGCGAGGCTAATTTTGAATGCACTTTAAAGTATGGCCTAAAATATATACGGAACAAAAATGTGTGGAATTTCAAGGAGAAATGGTTAAAGTTACAAGCATCACGAGAAATTTCTGTTACCTGGCTAAAGAGAGATGATCTGGGCGGGCCCACTTTAATTCCATGAGTGCTTCAAAGGCAGAGAGTTTTCTCTGACTGGTCACAGAAGAGGAAGTCACAGACTCACGGGTGCGGGGGCCTCACGTGCTGGCTGCCAGGCTGTCGGTGGGCCTGAGAACAAGAATAGTCTCTGCCACCAGCCAGCAGGCAGGGAAACCTTAGTTCTGTAGCCACAATGTCCTGGACTGCCAACAACCTGAATGGGGCCCCAATGAGAACACAGCACCTTGACGCCTTGGCTTAGCTTTGTGTGACTTCGTCTCACGGGTTATTGGGAAGATGATCTACATATAGGTCTGTGGCTCATTTCAAGTTAAATTATATTTGTGTGCATGGTCAGCGTCAGGGTTCATTTTTATTTACAAATGGGTATCCAGAATTTGTAGGAAAGACCATCCTTTCTTCATCAAATTATATCATCACCTTCGTTTGTCAAAATATCAAATGACTGTATGTGTTATATGTGTTATATGTTGAACATGTGGGTCAGTCTCCACTGATCTGTTTGTCTGTCCTCATGACAGTAACACAGGGTCTTGTTTCCCACAGATTACAGTTAAGTCGTGACCTCCAGCATTTTCTTTTTTGGAAAATATATCCATTTCCATAAAATTTGTCAAGTCAGCTTGGAAATTTCTACAAAACTGCTTACTGGGATTTTGATTACTTTGAATCTATAGATTGATTTGGGGATAACTGACATCTTAATGTTTAGTCTTCTAAGCCATGAACATGGCATATATGACCCCATTTATATAGGCCTTCATTTATTTCTCTCAACAAAGTTTTGTAGATTTAAGTGAACAGGGCTTGCACATATTTTGTTAAAATTATTCGTAAGTATTTTTATACTATTTAAATGTTATTTTAAAATTTGATTTTCCAATATTTTCATTGCTAGTATACAGCATATATAGAAATACATAAATAATTGTATGATCAAGCCACCCAAGATGGCTCTTCTCTTGCTCGCTGTACAACCCCTGCCCGACCAGTCCTCCTTCATCTACACGCTACTCACATCACCAAGCTTCCCTCCTAATACATACTTGCCCCCGGCCCCAGCTAGTGATTGTTCTAATCTTTAGATCAGAGCACCTCCACCGTGATAGCTTATCAAAGGGACGGTGAGGGACGTGCCCCTCTGCTTGTTTCCCTGGTAACCGATGAGCCAACCTGATGTCAATTCCCCCTATAACCGGTAACCTCCCTGAGCCCTGGGAGCAAAGACTACTACCATGTCCTGCCCGCTGTCTGCCGCACACCGTGGAGTGTTGCTCCAGGACATGTAAGCTCCTCCATCCATTAAACCATTGATGTCTATGTCGCTGACTCCAGGCTCTTTCTTCGGTGTCGAGGCTGGGCAAGTGCAGGGCTTGCAGGCCTGTAGGGTGCAACGCAACAGTAATACATAGGGCTTTGTATAGTTTGGAATTTACAAAAAAATTTCTGTGCATACTATGTGTAGCATACATAGAAATCATTTGTGTATAAATATAAATAGAAATGCATTCGATTTTTGTATATTGACCTGTATTCAACTGCCTTGCTAAATTTACATATTAATTCTTTGTGTGTGTGTGTGTGTGTGTGTGTGTGTGTGTGTTGAGCACTTAGAGTAAATCTAATTTCTTTTTTTTTATAAACATCTTTATTGGAGCATAATTACAAGGTGTTAGTTTCTGCTGTATAACAAAGTGAATCAGCTATATGTATACATATATCCCCATTTCCCCTCTCTCTTGCATCTCCCTCCCACCCTCCCCATCCCACCACTCTAGGTGGTCACAAAGCACCGAGCTGATCTCCCCGTGTGATCCAGCTGTTTCCCACTAGCTATCTGTTTTACATTAGGTAGTGTATATATGTCCATGCCACTCTCTCACTTCGTCCCAGCTTACCCTTCCCCCTCCCCATGTCCTCAAGTCCATTCTCTA
This sequence comes from Balaenoptera acutorostrata, assembly GCF_949987535.1. Classification (NCBI taxonomy): domain Eukaryota; kingdom Metazoa; phylum Chordata; class Mammalia; order Artiodactyla; family Balaenopteridae; genus Balaenoptera; species Balaenoptera acutorostrata. The sequence continues at coordinate 29,150,750 of NC_080069.1, forward strand.
CATCTGCGTCTTTATTCCTGTCCTGCCCCTAGGTTCTTCAGAACCTTGTTTTTTTTTTTTTAGATTCCATATATATGTGTTACCATATGGTATTTGTTTTTCTCTTTCTGACTTACTTCACTCTGTATGACAGACTCTAGGTCCATCCACCTCACTACAAATAACTGTTTTGTTTCTTTTTATGGCTGAGTAATATTGCATTGTATATATGTGCCACATCTTCTTTATCCATTCATCTGTTGATGGACACTTAGGTTGCTTCCATGTCCTGGCTATTGTAAATAAAGCTGCAATGAACATTGTGGTACATGACTCTTTTTGAATTATGGTTTTCTCAGGGTACCTGCCCAGTAGTGGGATTGCTGGGTCATATGGTAGTTCTATTTTTAGTTTTTTAAGGAACCTCCATATTGTTCTCCGTAGTGGCTATATCGATTTACATTCCCACCAACAGTGCAAGAGTGTTCCCTTTTCTCCACACTCTCTCCAGTATTTATTGTTTGTAGATTTTTTGATGATGGCCATTGTGACCGGTGTGAGATGATATCTCATTGTCGTTTTGATTTGCATTTCTCTAATAATTAATGATGTTGAGCATTCTTTCATGTGTTTGTTGGCAATCTGTGTATCTTCTTTGGAGAAATGTCTATTTGGTCTTCTGACCATTCTTGGATTGGGTTGTTTGTTTTTTTGATATTGAGCTGCATGAGCTGCTTGTAAATTTTGGAGATTAATCAATCCTTTGTCAGTTGCTTCATTTGCAAATATTTTCTCCCATTCTGAGGGTTGTCTTTTGGTCTTGTTTATGGTTTCCTTTGCTGTGCAAAAGCTTTTAACTCTCATTAGGTCCCATTTGTTTATTTTTGTTTTTATTTCCATTTCTCCAGGAGGTGGGTCAAAAAGGATTTTGCTGTGATTTATGTCATGGAGTGTTCTGCCCATGTTTTCCTCTAAGAGTTTCATAGTATCTGGCCTTCCATTTAGGTCTTTAATCCATTTTGAGTTTATTTTCATGTATGGTGTTAGGGAGCATTCTAATTTCATGCTTTTCCATGTAGCTGTCCATTTTTCCCAGCACCACTTATTGAAGAGGCTGTCTTTTCTCCACTGTATATGCTTGCCTCCTTTATCAAAGATAAGGTGACCATATGTGCGTGGGTTTATCTCTGGGCTGTCTATCCTGTTCCATTGATCTATATTTCTGTTTTTGTGCCAGTACCATACTGTCTTGATTACTGTAGCTTTGTAGTATAGTCTGAAGTCAGGGAGCCTGATTCCTCCAGCTCCGTTTTTCTTTCCCAAGATTGCTTTGGCTATTCAGGGTCTTTTGAGTTTCCATACAAATTGTGAGATTTTTTTGTTCTAGTTCTGTGAAAAATGCCAGTAGTAGTTTGATAAGGATTGCATTGACTCTGTAGATTGCTTTGGGTAGTAGAGGCATTTTCACAATGTTGATTCTTCCAGTCCAAGAACATGATATATCTAGAGTAATATAATTATATATGTACGTATTATATATATAATATATTAGAGTTAGATATATTTATAAATATATAATATATCATAATTATGTTATTTATATAATAAATATAAAATAAATACATTTATATTATAATTATATATATATAAATATATTATTTAATATATATATATTTTTATATATAAAAATATATATACTTTGTGGTATAAAATTGGTTAAAGCAGTCAGAAAATAACTACCCATAAGGAGTAGATTTATAATTTAACTACATTAAAATGTAAAAGTTGTGTACATTAAAACACTATTTAAAAATTGAAAGATAAAGTAATGAGTGTCAGAGAATATTTTCTAAAGTTACAAACAATAAAGGATTAAAATGTATATACATATATATTTTTTTAAATTTAAACATATAATTTTAAATCTCTGATTCAATAGGAAGGCAGGCAATGTATAGAAAATAGGTGGTGCTTCATAATAGAGAAAATAAAAATAGCCAAAAAGATATGAAAATTTACTTAAAATCATTATTATTCAAGGAAGTGCATATTAAACTATGGTGAGATACCACTCTATCCCCTCAGACTGGCAAACATTAAAAACCTTTAGAGTTATGAGTGTTGTTGAGGATATGTCACAACAAGAACTCATTCAGCACTGGAGGCAGTGCATATTAATCCGTCCCTTTGGAAAACAAGTTGTTATTAAATGGTAAAGTGGTGATATTCCTATCACCACCCCTAGGAATATATAACTTTGAGAAGCTCATGCGCACATGAACCATGACAGTATGAACAAGATTGTTCATAAAAGCAAGCATAGTAGTCCCAAATTAGAAACAACCCAAGTATTCATAAATAGTAAAATGGATAAATATGCTGCAGTAGAGTCATACAATGGAAATATTCTACAGAAATGCAAGTAAACAAACTAGAGCTCCATACAACAACATTGATGAATCTTACAAAAGGTTGAACAGAAGAAGGCATAAAAAAGTAAATCTATGATTCCATAGATTCCATTTATATGCAACTCAGAAATAAGCAAAACTAACTTGTATTGTTTAGAGATGTAAACATAGGAGATAAAATCATAAAGCAAAGCAGAGAAATGATCACTATGACAATCAAGATTGTGATTGCACATAAACTGGAGCAAGAGGTTTTGATCATGAAAGAACACTCATATTCTTTTTGGGGACCTGCAATTTTTAATTTCTTAAGCTGGGTAGTAATTACATTAGTGTTTGCTTTATAATACTTTGTTAAATTGTACATCTATGTTTTGTTTGCTTTTGCACATACATTGTGTTTAACAATAAAAATTTTTAAATTATATATTACTTATATGTTGTAAAAAGATTTACCACAAAATTCAACAGTTTAAGTAGGCAAATACTTATTATCTCACATATTCTCTGAAGGCCAGGCCTTTGTGAGTATCTTAGCCGGGTGGCCTTGGGGTCAAGCCATTGGCCAGGGCTGTAGTCATATGGCTTGACTGGGGCCGGAGGATCCACTTCCATGAAAGTTCACACACATGTCTGTTGGTTGGGGGCCTCAGCTCCTTACCATGTGGGCCACTTCACAGGGCTGCTTGAGTTTCCTTACCACATGACAGCTGACTTCCTCCAGAGTGAATGATTCAAGAGAGAAAGAGAAGAGAGCAATGCCTTTCATAACCTAGTATCAGAAGTCAAACATTGTCAATTTGCCACATTCTATTCATTAAAAGGAAGTCATTAAAGTCCAGTCCATGATGAAGATAGAGGAATTAAACTCCATCTCTTCAAGGGAATGGTATCAGAGTATTTGTGGACATATTTTAAATCACCATAAATTTTATCAGAAGTCTACTATAAACGAATTCAATGTAGAGTACGTATATTAGGAAAAGTATTTGCAACATATAGGAAAGCAAAATGACTTAATCTATTATAAATGAGGATAAGAACTCAATATACACACTGAAAACAGACATGAAAAAATTCTAATGAGCGTATAAGAGGAAAAATATAAACAATGCTAGTGAAAATGAAAATCTGAGTTTTTACAGCTTTTCTGGAAGAAATGTCACATATATTGTATATTCGTGTGGAAACTTAAACCACTTAATATACAAAGAATTTATTTCTTTAAAAGGGAATAAAGACACAGACCTACTAGAGAATGGACTTGAGGATACGGGGAGGGGGAAGGGTAAGCTGGGACAAAGTGAGAGAGTGGCATGGACATATATACACTACCAAACGTAAAATAGATAGCTAGTGGGAAGCAGCCGCATAGCACAGGGAGATCAGCTCGGTGCTTTGTGACCACCTAGAGGGGTGGGATAGGGAGGGTAGGAGGGAGGGAGATGCAAGAGGGAAGAGATATGGGGACATATGTATATGTATAACTGATTCACTTTGTTATAAAGCAGAAACTAACACACCACTGTAAAGCAATTATACTCCAATAAAGATGTTTTTAAAAAAAAAAGGGACCAATATGTATAAAATATGTATGGAGATGTTTATTTTACATTATTTGTAGAAGAAAAAAGCTGAAACAAATGGAATGACCAATAAGTACAGAAATGTTTGAATACATTATGACACATCCATGATGTGAAAACATTTTTTAAACTTTCTATTGACAAATAGTGTACATACAGAAAAGTGCAATATTGCATGCATAAAGCCCCAAAAATATCACTATCTGGTCATACTCATGATATCAGCATTCTAATCAAGAAAGAGAACAATGTCAGAACCCCCAAAGCCCTCTCAGCTTCCTTGTAGTCTCAAACTTCTCTGAGTAACCACTATCCTGACATCTGAGAACATAGATTAATGTTGCTTTTTTTGGTACTTTGCATGCATGAAATCATATAGTATGTTATGTGGTATATTATATAGTTGACGCTTGAACAACACTGCTTTGAACTGTGGGTTCACTTATATGTGGGTATTTTTCAATAGTAAATAGTATAGTACTACACAGTCGGTGGTTGGTTGAACCTGCAGATGCAGAGGAACCAGGGATATGGAGAGTTGACTATAAGTTATACATGGGTTAACTCCCATGTTGTTCAAGGGTCAACTGTGGTTTTATTTTCCTTTGTATTCTATTTGTCAGATTCATCCATACTACATGTAGTTATAAGTAATTGATTCTCATTGCCGCATAGTACTTTATTGTGTCTCAACTCATTTATCCACAACAGTTTTAACAGGTATTTAGTTTCCAGCTTGGGACTATTATGATTAGTGCTATGAATATTCTAGTACATGTCTTTTGGTAAATAAATGTGCATATTTCTGATAGATATATACCTAGGAGCAGAATTGCTGGGTCATAGGATATGCATGTGTTTGGCTTTAGTAGACTCTGCCAAGCAGTATTCCAAAGTGGTTGGACCAATTTATGTTCCACATTCATACCAAGACTTGCTTTTTCCATGTTTTAGATTTCAGCTTTTGGATGTGTGTCATAAAGTGGTTCTCATAGATTTTCTTCTAGAAGCCTAATTGTTTTTTCTTCACATTTAGGTATGCAATCCATATGGAACTGATTTTTATGTATGGTATGAGGTAAGTGTCAGGTCACACTTATTTTTTCATATGGATATTCAATTGACCCAGCACCACTTATTGAAAAGATCCATCTTTACCATACTATTTTGATGATGATAGCTTTTTAGTATAGTTTGAAATCAGGGACCATGATACCTCCAACTTTGTTTTCTTATCAAGGTTGTTTTGACTATTTGGGTCTTTTGTGTGGAAAGATACACTGTGTTCATGAATTGGAAGAATTAATATTGGTAAAAATGACCATACTACCCAAGGCAATCTGCAGATTCAGTGCAATCCCTTTCAAAATACCAACAGCATTTTTCACAGAACTGCAATAAATTGTTCTAAAATGTGTATGAAAACACAGAAGACACAGAATAATCAAAACAATCTTGACAAAGAAGAACAAAGCTGGAGGTATCATGCTCCCTGATCTTAAACTATACTACAAAGCTACAGTCATCAAAACAGTATGGTACTGGCACAAAAATAGATACATAAATCGTTAGAACAGAATAGAGAGCCCAGAATTAAACCCACACTTATATGGGCAATTCCTCTATGCCAAAGTAGGCAAGAATATACAATGGGGAAAAGATAGTGTCTTCACTAATTGGTGTTGGATAAACTGGACAGCTCCACGAAAAAGAATCAAACTGGACTACTTTCTCACACCATTAAAAAGAAAAAACCAAAAAAACTCAAAATGGATTAAAGCCTTAAACGTAAGACCTGAAAACATAAAACATCTAGAAAAACATAGTCAGTACACTCTTTGACATTGGTCTTAGCAATATTTTTTTGGATATGTGTCTTCAGGCAAGGGAAACAAAAGCAAAAATAAACAAATGGGACTACATCAAACCAAAAAGCTTTTGTATAGCAAAGGAAACTTTTAACAAAATGAAAAAACAGCATGCTGAATAGGAGAAGGTATTTGCAAATGATATCCAATAAGAGGTTAATACCCAAAATATACAAAGAACTCATATAACCCAAAAGAACTCATATAATCCAATACCAATTGAAAAACTTGCAGAGGACCTAAATAGACATTTTTCCAAAGACATACATATGGCCAACAGACACATGAAAAGATGTTCAGCATTACTAAATATCAGGGGAATGCAAATCAAAACCACAAGGAGATATCACCTCACACCTGTCAGAATGGCTATTACAAAAAGATAAGAAATAACAAGTGTTGGTAAGGATGTAGAGAAAAGGGAACCCTTGTGCACTGTTGGTGGTACAAATTGGTGTAGCCACTATGGAAAACAATGTGGAGGTTCCTCAAAAAGTTAAAAATAGAACTACTATATGATCCAGCAATTCCACTTGGGGTATTTTTCCAAAGAAAACAAAAACATTAATTAGAAAAAATATATGCATCCCTATGTTTATTGCAGCACTACTTACAAGAGGCAAGATATGGAAACAACCTATGTGTCCATCAATAGATAAATGGATAAAGATGTGGTATATTATACACAGTGGAATATTACTCAGCCATAAAAAAGAATGAGATCTCTTGTGATTTCGATGTGACAACATGGATTGACCTAGAGGTTATTATGCTAAGTGAAATAAGTCAGGCAGAGAAAGAAAAATGATGTATGATTTTAACTTATATGTGGAATGTAAAAAACAAAGCAAATGAACAAATGAACAAAATAGAAACAGTCTCTTAGATACAGAGAAGAAATAGTGGTTGCCATAAGGTAGGGGGTGGGGGGTTGAGTAAAATAGGTGAAGGAGATTAAGAGGTGTAAACTTCCAGCTGCAATATAAATGAGTCGTGAGGATGAAATGTACAGCATGTGGAATATAATCAGTAATATTGTAACATCTTTGTATAGTAATGTACTGTAACTAGATTTATCATAGTAACATTTTCTAATGTATAGAAATATTGAATCACTATGTTGTACACCTGGAACTAACATAGTGTTGTAGGTCAATTATACTTCAATTAAAAAAAAAAACTAGTTCTTTGAAAAGATCAATAGAGCTGATGAGCCTCTAGCCAGGCTAACTAAGAAAAAAAGAGAGAAAATACAAATTAGTAACATCCAAAATAAAGGAGGGACATTACTACAGATCCCATGGATAGTAGAAGGATAATCAAGGAATACTATGAACAACACTATGGCCACAAATTTGATAACCGAGATTAAATGGAGTAATTCCTTGAAAGACACATCTGCCAAAACTCACACAAGAAGAAAGAGATGCTGAATAGGCCTGTATCTATTAAATAAATTGAATCAACAATTAATAACCTTCCAAAACAGAAAGCAGCAGGCTCAGATAGGTTCACTGGTGGATTCAAACATTTAAGGAAGAAATTATGCCAATTTTATACAATCTCTTCCAAAAGATAGACACAGAGGGGAAACCTCCTAACTCATTATATGAGGCCAGCATTACCCTAAAACCAAAACCAGATAGTCTTTAAAAGAAAACTACAGACCAATATCTCTCATGAACACAAATGCAAAAATCCTCAACAAAACATTAGCAAATCAAAACCAAAAATGTATGAAAAGAATTATATAACATGACCATGTGAGATTTATCCCAGGTATGCAAGGTTGGTTTATCATTTGGAAATCCATTAATATAATCTATCACATCAACAGTCTAAAGAAGAAAAATTACATGATCATATCAATAGATAGAGAAAAAGTATTTGACAAAATCCAATACTCATTCTTGATAAAAACTCTTAGCAAACTAGGAATAGAGGGGAACTCTCTCAAATTGATAAAGACCATCTATACAAAATCGATAGCTAACATTATACTTAATGATGAGAAACTAAGTTTTTCCACTAAAAGCAGGAACAAGGCAGATGTCCTCTCTCACCACTCCTTTTCAACATCATACCAGAAGTTCTAGATAACTCAATAATACCAAAAAAGGGAAATAAAAGTTATACAGAGTGTAAAAGAAGAAATAAAACTATCTTTGTTCATGGGTGACATGATTGTCTATATAGAAAACTCAAAAGAATTAACAACAAAATTTCTGGAACTAATAGGTTATTACAGCAAATTTGAAAGATGTAAGGTTAATGTACAAAAGGTTAACACTTTCCTTATCCCAGCAGTAAACAAGTAGAATTTTAAATTAAAAACATATTGCCATTTACATTAACACAAATACTTAGGTGTAAATCTAACAAAATACGTACAAGATCTATATGAGGAAAACTACAAAATTCTGATGAAACAAATTAAAAAAAGAACTAAATAAGTATAGAGATATTTCATGTTCATGGATGGGAAAACTCAGTTTTGTCAAGATGTTGGTTCTTCGTAACTTGATTTATAGATTCAACGCAATCCCTATTAAAATGCCAGCATGTTATTTTGTGGATGTCAACTAAGTGATTCTAAAGTATATCGGGAGTGGCAAAAGACCCAGAATAGCCAGTATTGAAGGAGAAGAACAAAGCAGAAGGACTGACACTGCCTGACTTCAAGACTTACAATAAAGCTATAGTAACCAAGTGTGGTGTTGGTGATAGAACAGTTAAATAGACCATTGGAACAGAATAAAGAGCCCAGAAAGAGACTCACATAAATATCACTATATTTCTGTGAAAATATCACTGATCTTGATGAAATACAACGGTAAAATGGAGAAAAGACACTCTCTTCAACAAATGGTGCTGGAACAACTAGACAGCCACATATTAAAAAACATAAGAATCTAGAGACAGACCTTTCAAAAAAATTAACTGAAAATGGATGATAGACCTTAATATAAAATGCAAAATTATAAAACTCCTAGGAGTTAACACAGAAAAATTCTAGATGGCTTTTGGTATGGTGATAACTTTTTAGATACAACACCAAAGGTATGGTCTGTGAAAGAAATAATTGATAAGGTGGACTCATAAAAAATTAAAAAAAGAAAAACCTTCTGCTCTGTGAAAGACACTGTCAAGAGAATAAGAAAACAGCCACAGACTGCGAGAAAATATTTGCAAAAGATTTATCCAATGAAGGACTGTAATTCACAATATACAAAGAACTCTTAAAATTAAATAATAAGAAAATGAACATCCTGATTTAAACATGGGCAAAAAACCTGAACAGATACATCATTGAGGAAGATAAACAGATGACAAAATAGCATACAAAAAATGCTCAACATTATATGTCATTAGGAAATTGCAAATTAAAACAATAGTAAGATACCACTACACACCTATCAGACTGGCCAAAATCTGTAACACTGACAACACCAAATGCTGACAAGGATGTGGAGCAAGAGGAACTCTCATTCATTGCTAGTGGGAATGCAAAGTGATACCACCACTTTGGAAGACAGTTAAGCACTTTCTTACAAAACTAAACATACTCCTACCATATGATCCAGCAATTGCACTACTTGGCATTTACCCAAAGGAATTGAAAAGTTATGAACCTGCACGTGGATGTTTATAGCATCTTTATTCATAATTGCAAAAACTTACAAGCAACCAAGTTGTCCTTCATTAGGTGAATAAATAAATAAACTGTGAAACATCCAGGCAATGGAATATTATTCAGCACTAAAAAGAAATGAGCTTTCAAGCCATGAAAAGACATAGAAGAAACTTAAATGCCTATTACTAAGTGAAAGAAGACAATCTGAAATGGCTACGCACTGTATGGTTCCAATATATGAAATTCTAGATAAGGTAAAATTATGCAGGCAGTAAAAAAGAACAGTGGTTTCCAGGGGTTCAGAAGGAGGGAGGAATAAATAAATTTGTGGAGCACAGAGGATTTCTAGGGCAGTGTAGCTGTTCTGTATGATACTATAATGGTGATACATGTCATTATGCATTTGTCAAAACCCACAGGGTGAACCTTGATGAACTTTTGGTGATAATGATGTGTCAATGTAGGTTGATTATCAAATAACCTGCCAATGTACTCTCTGGTATGAGACATTGGTAGTGGGGGAAGCTGTGTGTGTGTTGGGGCAGGGGGTAACTTTTATACTGTCTCCTCAATTTTCCTATGAATATAAAATAAATAGAGCTTCTTAAGAAAATATTTTCAAATTAAAAAATAGAAAAGGAGAGATTCCTAACTCATTTCTGAGGCTAGCATTAGCCTTAAAAGGCCTTGTAAGAAAGTTACAAATCAATATCCCTTATGAAAATAGACATAAAATTTTCTAATAAAATTATAGCAAATTAAATCCAGAAATTTATAAAAGGAATAATACATCACAACCAAGTGGGGGTTTTCTTGTGATGCAAAGCTAGTTAAACAGACAGAGATCATTGATGCAATCCACTATATTAATCAACTAAAGGATGATTTGGCAATTGTTTTTCAGTAAAGAACCAGATAGTAAATAGTTTAGGCTTTGTGGGTGACATACAGTTTTTATAGCATATTCTTCTTCTTTTTACAATACTTTAAACATGTGAAAAAATCATTTTTTGGCTTGTGGCCTCTAAAGAAACAGTCAACGGGCAGGATTTGGCCTGTGAGTCACAGTATGCTGACCCCTGGACTAAAATAATTTAAACCACATGATTATATCAATTGATACAGAAAAAGAACTTGAAAAATTCAACATCCATTCAGCATTAAAACTCTAGTAAATTAGGAATAGAAAGCATCTACAAAAAAATTCTATAGCTAACATCATACTTAGTAGTGAAAGATTTAATGTTTTACCCCAGGATCAAGAACAAAGCAAAGATATATATTTTTACCACTCCTATTCAACACCATAGGTTGGTTGACAAGCCAGTGCTATAAAGCAAGGGGAAAAAAGCTTAGAGATTGGAAAGGATGACATGATTGTTAAAGTAGAAATCTCCAGAATCTATTTTAAAAGCTACTGGAATGAATAAGTGACTGTAGCCAAGTTGCATAATAAAAGGTCAATGCACAAAAATTAAAATGTAATTTATATAATATTAATGAAAAATAGGAAACCAAATCTGTTTTTTAAATACCATTTACAATAGCTTCTTTTTAAAAAAGGAAATACTTTGATATAAATCTAACAAACGTGCAGGAGCTGTACACTTAAAACTAAAAAAAGCTAATGAAAGAAATCAAAGGATGTCTAAAAAATCTAAATAAATGGAGAGATATATCATGCTCATGGATTGAAAGACTCAATATAGTTAAAATGTCAATTCTTTAAAAAATGATCTATAGACTAACACAATTCCAATAAAAATCCCAGCATCACTCACTGTATATATTGACAAGTTAACTTTAAACTCTTTATAGAAAGTCATAGGAATTAGAGTAGCCAAAATAAATTTGAAAAGAAAAAAATTTGACTTTAAGACTTACTGTAAAGTCACAGTTATTAAGACAGTATGGTAATGGTGAGATGATAGACCCGTAGATCAATGGAACAGAACAGAGTCCAGGTATGAATCCACACAAATACAGGGTTTTTTACTAAGGTAAAATTTACATGAAATGAAATTCATCATGTTAACCATTTTTAAGAGTACAATTCAGTGCTATCGTTAGTACTAAGGTCTGTAGTAATTTCCTCACTTTCATTTCTGATTTTAGTAATTTGAGTTTTTCTCTTTTTTGGTGACTCTAGCTAAAGGTTTGTCAATTTTGTTGCTCTTTTAAAATAAATTTGGTTCATTTATTTTCCCTCTTGTTTTTCTATTCTCTATTTATCTCCACTCTAATATTTATTATTTCCTTCCTTGTACTAGTTTTGTGTTTAGTTTGCTCTTCTTTTTCTAGTGCTTTACGGTGCAAAGGTAGGTGACTGATTTGAGATATTTTTTAATGTAGGCATTTAAAGCTATAAATTTCCCTCTGAACTTATCTCACTGCATCCCATTAAGTTTTGGTATAGCATGTTTATGTTTTTGTTTTCATTTGTCTTAAGGTATTTTCTAACTTCTCTTACGATCTTTTCTTTGGCCCATTCGTTGTTTAAGAGTGTGTTGTTAGTGTGCACATATTTGTGAATTTTCCAGTTTTCCTTCTGTTAGTGTCAGGGCAATTTCATAAGAATTTCTTGACTTACTTGGGCAAGGGAAGAAATTCATGAGTAGACCAGAAGAAGCAGAAATTTTGTGGAATGGATTCTGGCTCTCTTCACAGGGCTACTTTTTTCAACATTTAATAAAATAAGATTATATTTTACTGAAATGACTCTCTCCAGCATTGACAGTGACAACTACAGGGAAACTTAATTTTTGATCCTGAGATGGGGGGGGGAGGAGAAAAGGTCGACTAGAGACCTGCCTTCTCCCATAAGAATGAGAGATGATAATAAAGATGCTCATTCCTTCTACTCCAGCAATAAGATGTAAACCTTGCATTTGGTATGGTCTGGAAATAGAGCACTTTGTTTAGTCAGATATTACTGTTGTCAGAAAGTTACATACTTTCGTTTAAAATGCCAACTTTTCTACATTTCACACTAGTAAAGGCACATTTAAGTTGATTTTATTTATAACGGTCATGAGATAATGATAGCTGTAGTACCATAGTTCATTTCACCGCATCTCCAATTCCTAGAAATTCGACTTCATAGAAATGCCCAATGAACAACTGACTGGTAGCAGTTTAATGGTTCTCCTGTGAAACCTCTTAGAACTGATTTCAGATTGGAAGTATTACTACAATGAGAAGTGAATTACTGTAATACCTTCTTTGTTGGCTAACATTTTACAAATTTTTCTCTGAAGGGTTTCACAGATGTGATTTCAGGATGGAGTTGGAAAAGTGAGAGTCCACTACTGCAGAAGAAACAAAAGGACAGATTCCTCTTCAGGTATATAATACCATAAATAAATGATCATATTGGCCACTTTTTGAAATTACGATGGCTATCCTCAAGGGGAAATTGGAAGAGGTGAATTTCGAATTGCCAAAATATCTTGGCCTGTTTTTAGTTTCCTGAACAAGGTGCTGAGCTAGAGGAGCTCTGAAGTCCATTGCATCTCAAGGTTTTTATTCTCCCTGACCAGAGAGCACAAGGGAAGCTGGCAGCCATTTCGGGGATGATGGAAGTGTGCCGGGTTTACAGATGCCAAGCTGGCAAGCCCCAAGCTGGCTCCATGGGGTGAGCCTCTGCTCTCAGTTCATGCTGGAAGCCACCCCCAATTAGGACATAACCTGCACTGAGGTTAATTACTGAGGATATGGGTACCCTGTGGATATTTTCAGAAATGCCAAAGTTCACACACTGTGGTTGACTATAATGGCTAATAAACTTTAACAATGTTTTTGCAAGGAACTTTATGACGAACACCATACTAGGCTGATTGTATGGTATTGTTAATGGTGTCTTCATGAAATTTATTACATATATTTATTTACTCATGAACTATTAATAATTTATGGGACATCATATTTGCTTTCTAATCCTAGTGATATTCTTTCCTACCAGAACAAAAAATTAATTCTGTGTCAAAGAAGCCTTGGTTTGATTAGATTCTTATGGAAATACTCAATATTGATAATCCTCTAACAGATGTATTCTCACCAATTTTTCTTCTATTATGAAAAATTGTGTCACATTTTATATTTATATACAAAGTGTGTGTGTGTATAGAGACAGAGAGGTTGGCTTTCAACTTTCAGAAGTGACCTAAATTTGTTTTTATTCTCATTTTGTATTATACAACTCTAAACCATTATTAATATTTTACTTCATTTTAAAGTAAAAATAAAATGATGGTGTTTGTTTTGAGGCTTCAAGTTGTTTCAGGGATTGAGGCAGGAGGTAGTTGGGTCCCAGGCTGAACAGTTTCTCCCCTGTGGACAGGAACTCCATAATAGCAGGAACCCCATAAAAGCAGGATGATGGAGGAGGTTGGGCCCTGCTCAGATAAGAGATAAAAGACCACATGTTCCTCATTCTTGAAGTCAAGGAGACCTTCTCGACTATACATGCACAGAAAGGCTCCATGGAGGTCAAAAAGGGAGGGGGGGGCCACCCCATAGTAAGTGATGTCAACTACCTATAGGCCTCTTCACCAGAATCCAACTTGGCTAAGAGATGCGCACGCACACATGGGAGGCCCCTGAGATAAACCAAATACAGACTCAGAACCAGGCAAAGCAAGATGATTGGTCTAAGGAAACCCAGAAGAAATGCCCCATAAAAGTGATACAAACTACCACGAGGGAGCGACTCTCTCTCTGAGCCCACCTGTGTGTCTATCCACATGTACTGTACTCTTTTCCTCCTAATAAACACTTTACTTGTTTCACTACTTTCCGTCTCTATGTGGAAATTCATTTCCACACAGCTGACGGGCCAGGGCCTTGTCACTGGCCAATGGTCCCTGGCAGTGTGGTGGCTAGGATTCAGCGCTCTCACTGCCATTGCCCAACCTCAATCTCTGCCTGGAAACCGAAATCCTGCTTCAAGCCGCTACAGGCCAAGGCCACCTGCGATCAGGATGATGCTGTTTTACCAAACAAACATTCTTTTCACGTTAACAGGTTTAAAAATTGCTCAATATCAAAGTATTTCTTCAAGTCATCCTTTAAGAAATTAGATTTCCCCACAAATGCAGAGCTTTGAATTCCAGCACATAATTTATTAAATTCTTTTTTCATACTTGAAATAATCACAAGAGTTGGTGGATGCCACATTTCTGAAGCCCTGACATTGAGGAACTAAGCTGAAAGGATATTTCCCAGGCTTAGGGTTTCAGGAAATTGCAGGTGGAGTAATGTCAACAATTCACAGGACTCTGATATAGATCACTAGTTTTCATTCTCCCAAATAGAAAAACTCACCATGTGACCCTTCGTTGGCTGCTCTAGTAAAGCAATTTGAATTTTGCTGACCTGAAGTAAGTGAACAGTTTATACAAGCTTTAAGTATTGGTCATTTGAAAGAATTCTCTTGTTTCTGAGTATCGTGCCTTTTATGTTTCTGATGATACTTGCTTGAAATTCCTAAAAAATATAATTATTTTTACTTTGGAAAGTGCTGAAGTATAGAGTACAGTATAGGATAGGTATGTGGTATGAGGTTTGTTATTTAATTTCCTTAATTTAGGGTTGTTAATAATTTTCCTGAATCAAACCATTTCATTTGTGTACTGCCTTTGTCATGATTTTGGAAATGTACTCTATGTCTTATTGTCATTATTATTCATGAAATTCTTTAGGAATTTACATTCTTTCTTCGGTTGGGCTGTGCAAATGGGAAGCCACTTTTCTTCCTGCCATATACAAATTTATCCAGCCCACCATAGATATGTAAAACTGCATGAGATTTTTTCAAAGAGAAAAGTTAATACACATCTTTCTTTTTTTATTTCCACAGTTACCTGAACCATAACCATTTTATTTTGAGGGATGATTAGTGTACTGAAGGAGAGTGATGATGACAACTGCTTTTCTTGCTGAACTTGAGAAGATAAAAAAAATAAAGAGGTGAAGAACAGGTTAATGAGGTAAGATTATATTTTTATTTGTTATTTCCATGCTACTGAACCTCAGTATTAAAAATACTTCAGGTTAAACATTATCTTCCTTATGATAGCAATTATACTGCCCTTGTGAATGTTTTACTATACCTTTAGAGCTATGAATCTGAGATTGTAAGTCTCCATGTCATGATAGGAGTTACTCATCTGTACTTTTGTCCAACTCTCCCATTTTTCTGCCATGTTGCCTATTTTTCATCAATTTGCAAGAGTTGTTTATATATTCTTTCAATGAGCTGTTTGATACTTACAGTGTAAACTGCTGATCACTTTTTTTGTGGTGGTTTATGATAAACAAAGTATTCCATTTTAAGTTCCTAAACATCAATATTCTCTTTAAAGCTTAGGGCTATTTATTCATTTTTTTGGTGACACATTACAATTTTATTTCATTTTCTTACTTTTAAAGTTGAGGTAAAATTCATACAACATTACATAAAATTCACACAAAACAAACCATTTTAAAGCAAATAATTCAGGAGCATTTAGTATTTTCACAATGTTGTGCAAATACTGTCTCTATCAAAACATTCATCACATATTCATCGCCCCAAAAGAAAACCCCATACTCACTGAGGAGTTACTCCCCACCCCCCTTATTGTTAGGGCTGAATAATATTCCATTGTATGTATACACCACAATTTGTTTATCCATTCATGTGTTGATGGACATTTGGGTTAACTTTTTGATTATTGTGAATAGTGCTGCTATGAACGTTCAATAAGTTTTTGTGTAGACAGATGTTTTAAATAATCTTGGGTATACACATAAGAGTGGAATTGCAGGGTCATGTGGTAACTTCATGCTTTCCAGGTTGGCTGCACTATTCTACATTTCCACTGCCAATGAATGAGGATTCCAATTTCTCCAAATTTTTGCCAACACTCGATACTGTCTGCCTTTTTAATATATCCATCCATATACGTGTAAAGTGCTATCACATTGGTTTTTTTTTTTAACATCTTTATTGGAGTATAATTGCTTCACAATGGTGTGTTAGTTTCTGCTTTATGACAAGGTGAATCAGCTATACATAAACATATATCCCCATATCTCCTCCCTCTTGCGTCTGCCTCCCACATTCCCTTTCCCACCCCTCTAGGTGGTCACAGAGCACTGAGCTGATCTCCCTGTGCTGTGCGGCTGCTTCCCACTAGCTATCTATTTTACATTTGGTAGTGTATATAAGTCCATGCCACTCTCTGACTTCGTCCCAGCTTACCCTTCCCCCTCCCCTTGTCCTGAAGTCCATTCTCTACGTCTGCGTCTTTATTCCTGTCCTGCCTCTAGGTTCTTCAGAACCTTTTTTTTTTTTTTTAGATTCCATATATATGTGTTAGCATACAGTATTTGTTTTTCTCTTTCTGACTTACTTCACTCTGTATGACAGACTCTAGGTCCATCCACCTCACTACAAATAACTCAGTTTTGTTTCTTTTTATGGCTGAGTAATATTCCATTGTATATATGTGCCACATCTTTATCCATTCATCTGTCGATGGACACTTAGGTTGCTTCCATGTCCTGGCTATTGTAAATGGAGCTGCAATGAACATTGTGGTACATGACTCTTTTTGAATTATAGTTTTCTCAGGGTATATGCCCAGTAGTGGGATTGCTGAGTCATATAGTAGTTCTATTTTTAGGCTTTTAAGGAACCTCCATATTGTTTTCCATAGTGGCTGTATCAATTTACATTCCCACCAATAGTGCAAGAGGGTTCCCTTGTCTCCACACCCTCTCCAGCATTTATTGTTTGTAGATATTTTGATGATGGCCATTCTGACCGGTGTGAGGTGATACCACATTGTAGTTTTGATTTGCATTTCTCTAATGATTAGTGATGTTGAGCATCATTTCATGTGTTTGTTGGCAATCTGTATGTCTTCTTTGGAGAAATGTCTATTTAGGTCTTCCACCCATTTTTGGATTGGGTTGTTTGTTTTTTTGTTATTGAGCTGCATGAGCTGCTTGTGTATTTTGGAGATTAATCCTTTGTCAGTTGCTTCATTTGCAAATATTTTCTGCCATTCTGAGGGTTGTCTTTTCGTCTTCATTATGGTCTCCTTTGCTGTGCAAAAGTTTTTAAGTTTCATTAGGTCCCATTTGTTTACTTTGGTTTTTATTTCCATTTCTCTAGGAGGTGGGTCAAAAAGGATCTTGCTGTGATTTATGTCATAGAGTGTTCTGCCTATGTTTTCCTCTAAGAGTTTGATAGTGTCTGGCCTTACATTTAGGTCTTTAATCCATTTTGAGTTTTTTTTGTGTGTATGGTGTTAGGGAGTGTTCTAATTTCATTCTTTTCCATGTAGCTGTCCATTTTTCCCAGCACCACTTATTGAAGAGGCTGTCTTTTCTCCATTGTATATTCTTGCCTCCTTTATCAAAAATAAGGTGACCATAGGTGTGTGCATTTATCTCTGGGCTTTTCATCCTGTTCCATTGATCTATATTTCTGTTTTTGTTCCAGTACCATACTGTCTTGATTACTGTAGCTTTGTAGTATAGTCTGAAGTCCAGGAGCCTGATTCCTCCAGCTCCGTTTTTCTTTCTCAAGATTGCTTTGGCTATTTGGGGTCTTTTGTGTTTTTATACAAATTGTGAAATTTTTTGTTCTACTTCTGTGCAAAATGCCATTGGTAGTTTGATAGGGATCGCTTTGCATCTGTAGATTGCTTTGGTTATTATAGTCATTTTCACAATGTTGATTCTTCCATTTCAAGAACATGGTATATCTCTCCATCTGTTTGTATCATCTTTAATCAGTGTCTTATAGTTTTCTGCATACAGGTCTTTTGTCTCCTTAGGTAGGTTTATTACTAGGTATTTTATTCTTTTTGTTGCAGTGGTAAATGGGAGTGTTTCCTTAATTTGTCTTTCAGATTTTTCATCATTAGTGTATAGGAATGCAAGAGATTTCTGTGCATTAATATTGTATCCTGCTACTTTACCAAATTCATTGATTAGCTCTAGTAGTTTTCTGGTAGCATCTTTAGGATTCTCTGTGTATAGTATCATGTCATCTGCAAACAGTGACAGCTTTACTTCTTTTCCGATTTGGATTCTTTTTATTTCTTTTTTGTATCTGATTGCTGTGGCTAAATCTTCCAAAACTATGTTGAATAATAGTGGTGAGAATGGACAACCTTGTCTTTCTCCTGATCTTAAGAGGAAATGGTTTCAGTTTTTCACCACTGAGAAAGATGTTGGCTGTGGGTTTGTCATATATGGCCTTTATTATGTTGAGGTCAGTTCCCTGTATGCCTACTTTCTGGAGGGTTTTTATCATAAATGGGTGTTGAATTTTGTCGAAAGCTTTTTCTGCATCTATTGAGGTGATCATATGGTTTTTCTCCTTCAATTTGTTAATATGGTTTATCACATTGATTGATTTGCATATATTGAAGAATCTTTGCATTCCTGGGATAAACCCCACTTGATCATGCTGTATGATCCTTTTAATGTGCTGTTGGATTCTGTTTGCTAGTATTTTTTTTTAATAAATTTATTTATTTATTTTTGGATGTGTTGGGTCCTTGTTGCTGTGCTCAGGCTTTTCTCTAGTTGTGGCGAGGGGGTCTACTTTTCGCTACAGTGCGTGGGCTTCTCAGTGTGGTGGCTTCTCTTGTTGTGGAGCACAGGCTCTAGATGTGCAGGCTTCAGTAGTTGTGGCTCGCGGGCTCTAGAGTGCAGGCTCACTAGTTGTGGCACATGGGCTTAGTTGCTGTCCATCATGTGGGATCTTCCCGGACCAGGGCTCGAACCCACATCTCCTGCACTGGCAGGCAGATTCTCAACCACTGTGCCACCATGGAAGCCCTGTTTGCTAGTATTTTGTTGAGGATTTTTGCATCTATGTTCATCAGTGTCACATTGGTTTTTAAATTTTTTATTTCCTTGGGACTTCCCTGGTGGCAGAGTGGTTAAGAATCTGCCTGCCAATGCAGGGGACACAGGTTCGAGCCTTGGTCTGGGAAGATCCCACATGCCACAGAGCAACTAAGCCTGTGCATCACAACTACTAAACCTGCACTCTGGAGCCTGTGAGCCACAACTACTGAGCCTGCGTGCCACAACTACTGAAGCCTGCGTGCCTAGAGCCTGTGCTCTGCAACGAGAAGCCACCACAATGAGAAGCCCGTGCACCTCAACGAAGTGTAGCCCCCGCTCGCCACAACTAGAGAAAGCCTGCACACAGCAATGAAGACCCAATGCAGCCAAAAATAAATAATATGTGAATAAAATTTGTATTTCCATAATGTCTGCTGTTGTTGAGAATCTTTTCATGTGCTTATTGGCCATTTGTATACCTTCTTTGGAGAAATGTCTACTCAGATCCTTAGCCCATTTTAAATTGGATTATTTATTTGTTATTGATTTTTAAGAGAGTTCTTTATATATTCCAGATACACATCCCTAAGATACAGGATTTGAAAAATATTCCTATTGTGTGCATTTTCTTTTATCTTTCTTGATAGTGTCTTTTGAAACCCAAAGCTTTTACTTTTGTTTGATGAAGTACAATTTATCAATTTTTTTCTTTGATTGCTTGTGCTTTAGTTGTCATATTTATGAAAACATTGCCCAATCTGAAGATTTACATCTGTTTTCTCAAAGCTTTATAGTTTTACTTCTTACATTTATGCCTATGATCTATTAATTTGTGTGTATGCTGTGAGATAAGGGTCCAACTTCATTCTTTTGCATGTGGCTATTCAATTGTTCTTAGCACTATTTACCCATTGAATTTTCTTGGCACCCTTGTTGAAAACCAATTGACCATAAATGTATGAATTTTTTCTGGACACTTAATTCTATTTCATTTATCTCTATGTCTATTCTTATGCCAGTACCACAGAATCTTCATTACTGTAGCTTTATGGTATATTTTGAAATGTGGTAATGTGGAGTCCTCCAACTTTTTGGGTCCTTGAGACTGGCCCTTCCTCACTGAATGGTCTCAGCACTCTTGTCAATAATCGTTTGATCCCATATGTGAGGGTTTATTTCTGGGTTGTCTATTCTGTTCCATATATATATCCATCTATCTATCTATCTATCTATCTATCTATCTATCTATCTATCTATATATCTTTATGCCAGTACCACACTGTTTTGTCTTTTTTTTAATTAATTTATTTATTTATGGCTGTGTTGGGTCTTCGTTACTGTGCCAAGGGCTTTCTTCTAGTTGTGGCAAGCGAGGGCCACTCTTCATCGTGGTGCGTGGGCCTCTCACTATCGTGGCCTCTCTTGTTGTGGAGCACAGGCTCCAGACGCTCAGGCTCAGTAATCGTGGCTCACGGGCCCAGTTGCTCTGCGGCATGTGGGATCTTCCCAGTCCAGGGCTTGAACCCGTGTCCCCTGCATTGGCAGGCAGATTCTCAACCACTGTGCCACCAGGGAAGCCCCACACTGTTTTGATTATTGTAACTTTTTATTATATTTTGAAATCAGGGATGGTGATTTCTCTAGTTTTGGTCTTCTTTTTCAAGATTTTTTTGGCTATTTGGGGTCCCTTGAGATTTCATATGAATTTTATTTCTGCAAAAACCTCTGTTGGGTTTTTGACAGGGATTGCATAAAATCTATAGATCTCTTTGGCAAGCATTTACCTATTAACAACATTAAATTTTTCAATTCATGAACATAGCATGCCTTTCCATTTATTTGTGTCTTCTTTAATTTCCTTCATCAATATTTTATAGTTTTCAGTGTACTAGTCCTTCACCTCCTTAATTAGGTTTATTTCTAAATATTTTACTATTTGTGGTGCTATTTATTGTAAGTGGAATTGTTTCTCAATTATCTTTCAAATTGTTCATTGTTAGTGTAGAGAAATCTGATTTTTGTGTTGATTTTTTATCCTGCAACTTCACTGAACTTATTTAATGGTTTCCTTTGCTGTGCAAAACTTTTAAGTTTAATTAGGTCCCATTTATTTCTTTTTGCTTTTATTTCCATTCCTCTAGGAGAGGGATCTAAAAAATTATTGCTGTGCTTTATGTCAAAGAGTGTTCTGCCTATGTTTTCCTCTAGGACTTTTATAGTATCCAGTCTTATGTTTAGGTTTTTAATCTGTTTTGAGCTTATTTTTGTATATGGTGTAAGAGAATGTTCTAATTTCATTCTTTTACATGTAGCTGTCCAGTTTTCCCAGCACCTCTTGTTGAACAGACTGTCTTTTCTCCACTGTATATTCTTGCCTCCCATGTCATAGGTTAATTGATCATAAATGCATGGGTTTATTTCCGGGCTTTCTATCCTGTTCCATTGATCTATATGTCTGTTTTTTGTGCCAGTACCATACTGTTTTGATTGCTGTAGCTTTTCTGAAGTCAGGTAGTGTCATTCCTCCAGCTCTGTTCTTCTTTCTCAAGATTGCTTTGGCTATTCAGGATCTTTTGTGTTTCCAGAGAAGTTAAAAATTTCTTTGTTTTAGTTCTGTGAAAAATGCCATTGGTAATGTGATAGGGATTGCATTGAATCTGTAGCTTTCCTTGGGTAGTATGGTCATTTTAACAATATTGATTCTTCCAATCCAAGAACAGTAGGTCTTTCCATTTGTTTGTGTCATCTTCAGTTTCTTTCATCAGCATCTTATAGTTTTTGGAGTACAGGTCTTTTGCCTCCTTAGGTAGGTTTATTCCTAGGTATTTTATTCTTTTTGATGCAGTAGTAAATGGGATTGTTTCCTTAATTTCTCTTTCTGGTATTTTATTGTTAGTGTATAGGAATGCAACAGATTTTTGTATATTAATTTTGTATCCAGCACTTTACCGCTGAGGTCTAGGAGTTTTCTGGCAGCGTCTTTAGGATTTTTTATGTATAGCATCATGTCATCTGCAAACAGTGACAGTTTTACTTTTTCTTTTCCAATTTGGATTCCTTTTATTTCTTTTTCTTCTCTGATTGCTGTGACTAGGACTTCCAATACTACATTGAATAAAATTGGCGAGAGTGGGCATCCTTGTCTTGTTCCTGAACTTAGAGGGAATGCTTTCAGTTTTTCACTGTTGAGTATGATGTTAGCTGTGGGTTTGTCATATATGACCTTTATTATGTTGAGGTATATTCCCTCTATGCCCACTTTCTGAAGAGTTTTTTATCATAAATGGTTGTTGAATTTTGTCAATTTTTTTCTGCATCTTTTGAGATGATCATATGGGTTTTGTTCTTGAATTTGTTAATGTGGTGTATCACATTGATTGATTTGTGGATATTGAAAAATCTTTGAATCTCTGGGATAAATCCCACTTGATCATGATGTATCATCATTTTAATGTATTGCTGGAGTTGGTTTGCTAGTATTCCATTGAGGATTTTTGCATCTATGTTCATCAGTGATATGGGCTTGTAATTTTCTTTTTTTGTGATATCATTGTCTGGTTTTGCTATCAGGGTGACGGTAGCCTGATAGAATGAGTTGGGAAGTGTTTCTTCCTCTGCAATTTTTTGGAATAGGTTCAGAAGGATATCTGTGAAGTCTTCTCTAAATGTTTGGTAAAATTCACCTGTGAAGCCATCTAGTCCTGAACTTTTGCTTGGTGGGAGTTTTTAAATTACTGATTTAATTTTATTACTGGTAATTGCTCTGTTCATATTTTCTATTTCTTCCTGGTTCAGTCTTGGGAGATTGTACCTTTCTAAGAATGTGTCCATTTCTTCTAGGTTGTCCATTTTATTGGCATATATTGAATAGTTGTCTGTAGTAGTGTCTTATGGTCCTTTGTACTTCTGTGTATTTTTCATTTCTAATTTTATGAATTTGGGCCCTCTCCCTTTTTTTCCTGATAGGTCTGGCTAAAGATTTGTCAGTTTGTTTAACTTTTCAAAGAACCAGCTTTTAGTTTTATTAATCTTTTCTATTGTTTTTTAGTCTCATTTATATCTGCTCTGACCTTTATGATTTCTTTCTTTGTACTAACTTTGGGTTTTGTTTGTTCTTTCTCTACTTGCTTTAGTTGTAGCATAAGGTTGTTTATTTGACATTTTTCTTGTTTGCTGAGGTAAGTTTGTATCACTATAAGCTTCCCTCTTAGAACTGCTTTTGCTGTGTCCCATAGGTTTTGGATCATCATGTTTTCATTTTCATTTGTCTCTATGTATTTTTTGACTTCCTCTTTGATTTCTTCAGTGATCCATTGGTTGTTTATTAGCATGTCATTTAGCCTTCACCTGTTTGTGTTTTTTGCAGTTTTTTTTGCTTATAGTTGATTTCTAGCCTCATAGTGTTGTGGTCAGTAAAGATGCTTGATATGATTTCAGTTTTCTTAAATTTACCAAGGCTTGCTTGGTGGCCCAGCATGTGATCTATCCTGGAGAATGTTTCATGTGCACTTGAAAAGAATGTGTATCCTGCTGCTTTTGGATGGAATGCTCTATAAATATCAATTAAGTCTATGTGGTCTCATGTGTCAGTTTCCTTTAGTACATTCACAATATTGTGCAACCAGTACCTATAAGTTCCAAAACATTTTCATCACCTCAAAAAACACCACATACCCACTGCACAGTCACTTCCATTTTCCCCTATTCTAACTCCTCATAACCATCTGTCTTCTGTGTCTATATGTTTACCTATGGCTATTTCATATAAATGGAATTGTAAACTACATCATCTTTTGTGTATGACTTCTTTCCTTTAGCATAGCTTTTATTTTTATTTATTTATTTATTTTGTTTATTTTTATTTTTGGCTGCATTGGGTCTTTGTTGTTGTGCATGGGCTTTTCTCTAGTTGTGGCGAGTGGGGGCTACTCTTCATTGCAATGCACGGGCTTCTCATTGTGGTGGCTTCTCTTGTTGTGAAGCATGGGCTCTAGGCATGCGGGCTTCAGTAGTTGTGGTGCACAGGCTTAGTTGCATCCATGGCATGTGGGATCTTCCTGCACCAGGGCTCGAACCCGTGTCCCTGCATCGGCAGGTGGATTCTTAACCACTGCACCACCAGGGAAGGCCCTAGCTACCTTTTAACTATTCACCCACATTGTAGCATTTATGAGTACTTCATTCCTTTTTATGGCTGAATAACATTTCATTGTATGTATATATTACAATTTGTTTATCCACTTCTCTGTTGATGGACATTTGGGTTGTTTCCATCTTTTGGCTATTATAAATAATACTGCTGTAAAGATCTGTGCTCAGGTTTTGGTTTGAACCCCTGTCTACAATTAGTTTGAGTCTATAGTTACGAATGGAATTGCTGGGTTGTATGGAGTTCTGTTTTTAACTTTTCAAGGAACTGTCAAACTGTTTTTACACAATGACTGAACCATTTTATACTGCCTACAGCAATGTACAAAGGTTCCAATTTCTGCACATCCTTACCAACACTTGTTATTTTTTTCTTTCTTTTTTTTAAATTTTAGCCATCCTAGTGGGTGTGAAGTGGTATCTCATTGTGGTTTTGATTTTCATTTTCCTAATGACTAATGATGTTGAACAGTTTACATGTTGGAGAAATGTCTATTCAAGTCTTTTGCCCATTTTTTAATAGAGTTGCTTTTTGTTGTTGAGTTATGAAAGTAATTTATATATTCTGGGTACCAAACACTTATCAGGTATGTGATTTGCAAATATTTTCTTCTATTCTATAAGGTTATCTTTTCACCTTTTGATAATCTCATTTGGTGCACAAAGGTTTTTAATTTTGATGAAGTTCAATTTTTTCATCCTCAATAATATTAACAGCTAATTTCTCATCGGAAACCATGGAGGCCAGATGCAGTAGTATTGCAGGAAAATAGGGCATAAGAGGATGGTCATGTCTCAGGTCTCAGGTGAGTTCCTGGGATGGGCTGCCAAGAAAGGGTGCCTGGCTTCACGCAGGAAAGAATTCAAGAGCAAGCCATAGTAAAGTGAAAGTGAGTTTATCTAAAGTGATACACCTTCAACAGACAGAACGCAGGCCATCTAAGAAAGTGAGAGTGGCCCCGAGGTATGGGGTTGTTAGTTTTATGGGCTGGGTAATTTCATAGACTAACAAGTGGGAGGAATATTCCAACTGCTTTGGGGAAGAGGCAGGGATTTCCATGACATGGGCCACTGCCCACTTTTTGGCCTTTTATGGTCAGCCTTGGAACTGTCATGGCACCTGTGGGTGTGTCACTTAGCATGCTAATGTATTACAATGAGCATATAATGAGGCTCAAGGTCTACTGGAAGTTGAACCTTCTGCCATCTTGGACCTAATCAGTTCTAACCATGTTTTGTCGTATCCCATTCTTCTCAATGGCTATGTCATTCTTTTAATGGTTGTGCCCTGCCTCCTTCCATCTTGTCTCAGTATGAGGATATATTCAAGTGCTGAGAGGAAAGAAAGCTTGTCAAATGAAGTATTCTATATCCAACAAAACTATTCTTCAAAAATGAAGAAAAATTAACATATTTTGAGCTATACAAAAACAAAGAATTCATTGGTAACAGACCTACCTCACTAAAGGGGTGACATTAGCAAAAATGTCAGAGTAGATAGTTCCAGGGGCCTACCCCTCAATAGAAACACTGAAAAATCGAGTAAAAATGATAAGAATCAACTTAGTTAGAATTGTTGAAAACAGAGGTTCATAGCAACCAAGAGAAGGCTGAATCAAGAAAAGGTCAACTTTAAAATGGTAGGAAAGCATTGCAACATTTTTACTTGTACTTGACCTACACCCTTCATCAGCTTGGCAGTGGTCTTGAGAAAAGAAGCTTTCATTCCCAGCATGGGACCCTGGTCCCTGGTTCTAGAGGGGAGCAGAGAAGCCCTTATTTGCAAAGAATTGTGTTTGTCTGCTTTGACCTGTCTTGGATACTACCTGAAAGACTGATAGAAGGTGCCTGTCTGTTTCATCTAATTTGGAATTCTCTCAGGCCAAAAAATTGGCTACACAGATGGCATTCCTCAGAAACATTGTAAGGCAAATGAACAAACTTCTTCAGCCCAGGGCAAAGGATTACCGTTGAGGAAAATAATAAATATGCAAAAGCCTGGGAAGAAAAGCTAGGGAAAGACTTCCTTTGGGAAATTAGGGCTTTCAAAAGTGCCTGTGTATAGTGGGTAATTTGGAAAGACATGCATATAACCTAGGCATGACACATGCTCAGAAAAGACCTGAGAAGATTCTGAGCTTTCATCTCTGGCTGATCTCTAGGCTCAGCACAAACAGGAAGTGAAGGTGAAGGCAGAGTTGTAATTGGCCTGGCTATGCAATAAAGGAGTGCCTAAACACAGAATCAATCTGAGAAAACTGGGAGAAGTTTTTATTTTCCTTTTTTTATTCTTAGGCATTAGGGGACTTTTAGCTTCCTAGCAACTTTTCAAACCCTTATGAACATCTCATTACCCAGTTTTTCCTTTTACACTATTTGGCTGGTCTATTGTTTGCCCCCACTATTATTCACTGCCTCAGGTCACTGCAAATGTAAACAATTGCCTGTAATTGTTCTTGACAAACACCCCCAAAGAAGGCTTTTCACACTGAGCTCTAAGGTCAAATAAAGTTAGTCCTTAAAGCAGGGTTTCCAGGGAACCACTGGTCAGATCAAGTCATGATAATTCTCTGGTAATGGAGCTTTGAAAAATCTCCAAACTTGTTCTGATCCTTCCAGTGGCTGGCAGGCTGCTGGTTTTCACTGTGATTGGGGGCTGTTAGTTTTCAAAGCTACCATGGATCTGGAGAGTGGAGGATGGAACTCGTGCAAGTTAAAACACAACAAAACAAACTTGAAAGTTTTTGCACAGCAAAGGAAAACATAAAGAGAACAAAAAGACAAGCTATGGACTGGGAGAAAATATTTGCAAATGATGAGACTGACAAGGGCTTAATTTCCAAAATACACAAACAGCTCCTACAACTCAATAACAAAAAAACAAGCAACCCAATCAAAAACTGGGCAGAAGATCTAACTAGATATTTCTCCAAAGAAGACATACAGATGCCCAACAGGCACATGAAAAGATGCTCAACATCATTAATTATTGGAGAAATGCAAATCAAAACTACAATCACCTCACACCAGTCAGAATAGGCATCATTAAAAAGTCTACGAGGGCTTCCCTGGTGGCGCAGTGGTTGAGAATCCGCCTGCCAATGCAGGGGACGCGGGTTCGAGCCCTGGTCTGGGAAGATCCCACATGCCACGGAGTAACTCGGCCCGTGAGCCACAGTTACTGAGCTTGCGCGTCTGGAGCCTGTGCTCCGCAACAAGAGAGGCCGCGATAGTGAGAGGCCCGCGCACCGCGATGAAGAGGGGCCCCCGCTTGCCACAACTAGAGAAAGCCCTCGCACAGAAACGAACACCCAACACAGCCATACATACATACATACATACATACATACATACATAAAAAGAATGTAAGCAGACAAAAACAGCATTAAAAAAAAAAAAATTAAAAAAAAAAAAAAGTCTACCAATATAAATGCTGGAAAGGTTTTGAAGAAAAGGGAAACCTCCTACACTGCTGGTGGGAATGTAAATTGGTACAGCCACTATGTAAAACAATATGGAGGTTCCTTAAAATACTAAAAATAGAGTTACCATATGATCCAGCAATCCCATTCTTGGGCATATATACAGAGAAAACTCTAATTCAAAAAGATGCATGCACCTCAATGTTCATACCAGTACTATTTACAATAGCTGAGACATGGGAGTGACCTAAATGCCCATCGACAGATGAATGGATAAAGATGTGGTATGTATGTGTATGTATGTGTGTGTGTATATATATATATATATGTATATATATATATATATATATATACATATATATATATACATATATATATATATATATACATACATACATATACATACCTATAATGGAATATCACTCAGCCATAAAAAAGAGTGAAATAATACCATTTGCATCAACATGGATGGGCCTAGAGATTATCATACTAAGTGAAATAAGTCAGACAAGAGAAAGACAAATATCATATGCAATCACTTATATGTGTAATCTAAAATATGTTACAAATGAACTTATTTACAAAACAGAAATAGACTCACAGACATAGAAAACAAACTTATGGTTACCAAAGGTGAAAGTGGGGGGGTGGGGAGGGATAAATTAGGAGTTTGGGATTAGCAGATACAAACTACTATATGTAAAATAGATAAATAACAAGGTCCTACTGTATAGCACAGGGAACTATATGCAATATCTTGTAATAAACTATAATGGAAAAGAAAAAAAATAAACTGTTGGAATGAAAAAAAGATAACAAAGTATTTTTACTGAGATTCAGTAATCTTCCTTGAATAGACAGTCCTTGGCTTTCTGCAGATCTTTGCTTAATTTCCAGAGTTCTGAGAAAACATGATTGTGACAAATTTGGGGGCCAGTTTTCTCAGTTCTTTTATAGAAAAGGGAGTTTTCTGACATTCTTACTCTGCCATTTTCATTGATATCATTCATTCTCCTGTGTCCTTTCACTATGTTCCCATCAATAATCATTTCATTACTTTCTGGCACTATAGGATGTTCCAGCTCATTTTTTACTTGAACTCCCCCAGTATGGAATCAGCCACTATTCCAAGGAGGCTTTGTTCCTATTATTAAAACACACACACACAAAATATAAATTAGCTAAAGATACCCCTGTATATTGGTCCTTCAATAGTCTTTTTCAACATAGCAGGCTGACTTTTAGCTGAAAGTCCAGCAGCACCAAACTCAAATTTTTACCTATACAATTGCCTTAAATATAGCCAAAATAAGTTTACTTTCACCTTTTAGAGACTGCCTGCTTTGCATGCCCCATGAAACTGCACCCAACATTAGCTAGCCATAGATAAGATGAATCCTGGGATATAAAAAGCCCCAAGCTGCCGCTGCTCTTTGGAGCTCTCTGAACCAGAGACTCTCCATCTTGCTGCTAAGCAACATCACCTAAACACCTCTCTAATTTCTCTCTCCCCCACGAGTTTCCTTGCCCTCTTCCCCTTCTGGGTGCTGGTGGTGCTGTCTCTGGAAGGTCTCCTGTTGCAAGGGACTTTCTCTCTCGGGCAACCTCTCAAAGTAATGCCCAAATAAAGCTTGCCATGTGCTACTGCCATCCCATGGTTTTGTCTTTTCCTTGATCACCACTCCCCCCACCAAACTTCGAACTCATAACAAGTGGCACTGAATACAAAAATTTGGTTATGATCAAGGAATTGGTATGGGGTCTACCCAGTCAGTAGGACAATCAATTGGCAATTTGATCCTGAATAGTCTTAAGGGGTTGGGACTCAAAATTTGGAATGCCTCTGCAACAATTTGGTTGGAATCACTCCTGTGTGCTGCTCTCTACATTTTTCACAGTCTCCTCCTCTGTCTCATTAGCCTGGCCAAGAGGTAGCACCAGTATCTGAGTGCACCCACACTATTAGAACTGACTTTTGGGGTTAGAAACACTGAGTCATCCAGAGACAGATGGTTAGCCCATCTGCCTGGGCCCCCCACTGGGCAGGCAGGGGACACTGTAAGACCTATAGGCTTGGATAGAAAAAAGGGGAGGGATGCACCCCTCTGGACTGAGGGTGGGCTCCCCTAACCCTGGCCCCATCACAGTAGAAGCTTCCCATAGTGTGTTGGCAGTTTGGAGTACTCTGAGATAAGAGAATGTCTTCATCCCTGGTGACTGCTATGGCAGGTAAAGGAACTGATAAGGCAGAGGTGGAGGCTGGATGTCAGGTGGGGAGACACCTTTGCAAGCAGCTAGCATGCCTCTTCTCTTGTGATAATCTATCATGCTGTTATGGATGTTGTCATTCTAGCCCCTCCCCAGTGCTTGGGCTGAGATGGCTAAAGCATTACTCAAAGGACCAAAGTCAAGGAAGTTGATAGCCCAGCCCTTCCCAGGACCCTGAAGGAGGTGGACACCTTGCTGAGCAGATGATCCAAACCACAAGATATGTGTTAGGGCTTGCTCACCGCTGCTTCTCACCCAGGCACTGCCTGGAGAGGAGGCAAGATCCCAAAGTCCCAGGGCAGACCCAATGGAGGGGAGGACCCTGGGGAGACTGACTGGAGCCCTGGAGAGGAAGATGCAGCACAGTGTCCTCCTGATAGTGACTGGGATAATTTACCCTCTGCTTTGTTGGTAATCACCTGCAAAGTAATACAGACAGAGAAGACAAAAGGGAAGGGCCAAGGGGGGCCTTCCCTTGTTTGAAGGAGGAGACACATTCACTCCCTTGTCCTGAGGCCCAGTCTCTCCTTTGAAAGACCCTGCCCAGGAACCAAATGAAAAAGGGCTTCCTGGCTGTCTAGAATGTATCTGGTGGGGAGCAAGATTCACCTAACAGGGGCTGCCATAGTATGGGATGAAAAATGGTATCCCAGTAAAGGATCCCACACAATTAGTGTGGAAGGTGGGAATGACCCACAGAGGTGGCTTTGGACCCTGGTCCATA
Organism: Balaenoptera acutorostrata; assembly: GCF_949987535.1. NCBI lineage: Eukaryota > Metazoa > Chordata > Mammalia > Artiodactyla > Balaenopteridae > Balaenoptera > Balaenoptera acutorostrata. The sequence goes on from NC_080069.1 coordinate 29,181,642, forward strand.
TGTATTTTGTGGGTGTGGAGTTTCATGGTTTGTAAGGCCACCTGCCCTACATTAGGCCTCATAACAGCCTGGCAGATTGTCAATGGAAAATGTTAGCTGAGGCCAAAGATCGCCTCTGCCAGTTGGGGACATTGGAGTGGGCCTGTCAGGCAACAGATGATGTGCATCATGATGATTTGGCAAGTTGAAGGAGGCTGAATTGAGTCCTGAGCCCACCCAGTTGTTTCTCAGGGGTGCCCCCTCACAAATAAAAGTCCTCTTTACTGACAATGACGGTGAATGCTGAAACAATTCAAGAGGCCGTACCAGCCCTACACTTAATAGAAGCTCTTGAGAGACAAACTCAGAGTCAAGTTCCTGTTAATTCTACAGCAATATCCTGCCCGGCCTAAAAATTGCACCAACAGTGAGGCTGCCCCCATTCTAGGCCAAACAAGCCACCTACAACCATACCTAAATATGAACCCCAAGATGACAAGAGATATTGTGTTGGAACCTAAGGGACAGGGGGTGCCAGTTTGGATGGTCTCTAGAAAATCAGTAAGCAGTTACAATACTAAGGTTAAGTTACAGTTGATGACAGGCATCACCTTTGGGGTCATCCCCACCTTCTGTGCCTAACCCTGATCTCTACCAGTGGCAGGGACCTACCCCACATAGGGATCCCACCATCATGGAAGCAGTCCCCTTCTGGCAAACAACCACCTACATTAACCGTGGTTTGGGCTCAAAAATGAACAATGCTGGTGGCTCTGTTGGACACAGATGCCCAAATCTCCCTAATCCCAGGAAGCACTCTTTCCCTAAAGGGACACCTCGAGGAGGTGACAGCCTTGGGAGCAGGATTGATAATGGTTAATTACCAACTTTATTAAAATTGGCCCAGTTTTGCTAAAAAGATGTTTCTATTCTTGTTTCCTCCAAGACGCCCTATTTTTCCATTATTAGAATACACCTCCCTCATGCTGACTTAAAAAAATGCACAACGTGAGAGTTGCGAGTTAAGTTTTATTTGGGGGAAAATGAGGACTGCAGCTCGGGAGACAGTGTTTCAGATAACTCTGAGAAACTGCTCCAAGGAGGCGAGGGGAGGAGCCAGGATAAATAGGAGTTTGTCAACAAAGGGCAGGTAGTCAGGAACATCAAAAGATTATTGTTGGGGCTTCCCTGGTGGCGCAGTGGTTGAGAATCTGCCTGCTAATGCAGGGGACACGGGTTCGAGCCCTGGTCTGGGAAGATCCCACATGCCACGGAGCAGCTGGGCCCGTGAGCCATAACTACTGAGCCTGCGCGTCTGGAGCCTGTGCCCCGCAACGGGAGGGGCCGCGATAGTGAGAGGCCCGCGCACCGCGATGAAGAGCGGTCCCTGCACCGCGATGAAGAGTGGCCCCCACTTGCCGTAACTAGAGAAAGCCCTCGCACGAACTGAAGACCCAACACAGCCAAAAATAAAGAAATAAATAAATAAAGTAGCTATAAAAAAAAAAAAAAAGATTATTGTTAATTAAAGAAAACCAGATATCTCAAGTTAAGGAATTTAGCGCTTTTCTACGTATGGGAAGATGCAAGAATCTGGGCTCACTGAAATCATTCCTTTGACATGCACCTCAGCTATCTGGGGCCCGTATCCTGTATTTTCACATCCTGAGTTTCCTCAGGGCTCATCGCAGGGAGTGGCTGCAGTCTGATGGCTGCTAGATGGCAGGTATTCTTTTCAGCCCTGTGTTTCCTCAGGGCTCACCGGCTCACATTGGAGGGTTGCAGTCTTTGATCACTGTGACATCCTTTGTTTATTGATATGGCAGGAAATATTCCATTTATAAATATTCCATTCCATTTATAAATATTCCATTTATCACTCAGCAGCAGGTAACCTCAGGAAACAAGCCTAAGGCTTTTATGCTATTGGTTGGTATCATTCAGTGGGAACAAATTAATCTTCCCTACCAGTACAGGTGATAAATATGTCACAGTACTAGCTAGCTAAGGTAAGGCACTGAAGGATAAGGGGTTATCAGAGCTGACGTAGGTAAGAAGGGATATTGATTCCCACCATCTCACTTTTCAGTTACCTTGTATTTCCTGTGCTTAAAGCCACTACTGATGACTGGAGGTGAAGTATAGATTATAGAAAGTTGAACAAGGCTATTTTCTTTATTAGGGTACCTCTACCATCCTTGCCTTGATGGATGACATTCATAACAACATGGGTAAATTGTTTGGAATTATAGACTTGGGTAACATGATCTATTCAGTAAAAATTTTGCAGTCAACCACAATTCACCTTCTCCTTTGAGGCTCAAGAATATACCTTTACCTGATTACCTATTGAGTTCTTAAATAGCCCTGCAATTACACAAGGGCTTTGCAGCCAGGGCTTGGATGCCTGCCCGACACTTCCATCAGAAACTCAGCTTTGGCGTTATATGGATGACATCCTCCTCATTGGACTTGCCCAAGACTATGTCTCATAGGCCAGTACAGCCGTGAGTGAACAACTCACTGACGGGATGGACAAGTATCCCCCTAAAGTACAAGGCCCCTCCTAGTCTATTAAAATGTTAGGTTACATTTACAATTCAGAAGAGTGAACTATCCCCAATCCAGTAAGAGACAAGCTCCTAGCACTTTAATTTCTCACATTGCTAAAGGGATCCAACTAACATTTGGTAGGAACGTTCATTCTGGCGCCAACGCATTATTTCCCCCAGTAGTCACTGTCCCCTGTCTTATCAAGTTACCTGTAAGTTTTTCACTTTTCAGTGATCAAAGCTGAAGTTCTTACTGGGGCAGAGAAAATTACCCTGTGAACCAAGATTTCTGTTATGACCTGGGTAATGGTAAAAGCTCCCTGTAGAAGTGGATCTGAATCAGAAGTCTCCTTGTTAAAATGGAAATGGTATCTACAGCATTGGGCAGAACTCATACCTACTGTAGTGTTATGCTCTACGAGGAAACAGCCACATATCCTGCCACTCAGGTTAACTTGATGAAACTGCAGAAATGCCTCCACCCTTTGCCCAAGGGGGGCTAAAGAGAAGATGGTCAGCACTCTTAAAACAAGGAAACCAATAGTCATTCTTTACCAGTGGAGTGAACAGTGGGTTTAAGGGAGCCACACAATGGCAGCTGCAGCCTATCTCCCCTATTCAAATACTCCAATTTCCATATATGCAATACTCCTAGCAATGGAGTATTCCCTTGACAAAAACTTTCCTAAGGTTTGTATTTTCACAGATATGTTCCTGGCTGGTGGCTAACAGGCTAAGTACTTGATTGGGACTTTGACAAAATCAGGGCTGGAAAATACAAGGCCAAGACATTTGGGGTAAAGAGATATGAGGAAGAAATAGCTACACTGGTTCCCATTCTACCAAGCTGGGTGCACCATATCTTGGCTCATACTAAGCAAGACATGTAAGAGGCGTAATACAACAACAAAGCTGACAAACTAACCAATCCACCAAAACAGGAAGGAAAGTCCCAGAATTTTGTCCCTTCTACCAGTGGGCACATGAGAGATCAGGGCATTTGGGCATCATGGAGTGACAAAAATGGATTGTTAATAGATGAGCTGACCCAAAAGAGAGGCATTTACAAAAAGCCACTGGGTATTGTACCATATGCCAGAAATTTAGATACTGGGCCTACCACATCAGAGGAAAAGTTTGCAGAGAAGGGCCACATCAGAACTTGCAAATCAATTTCATTGTGCCTCTCTCAGCAGCATCAGGGGCCACTGAATTTGCCTTAACAATGGTAGCTACCTACACAGGCCTTCTATTGCCTTACCCATGCAAGGCATCAACCTCTGCTAATGTCACTGAGGTGTAAACAAAGCAGCTTTTACAACCTTTCAGAGTGCCACAAGCTAAAAAGTCAGATCAGGGTTCCCACTTCACCATGAAGCAAATGCAATAATGAGCATTATGAAATGACATTACAAAATAACAGTGGTAGGTATCACATAAATACATAAAGGGCTTTTAAAACAAGGGCTGTTGAGAGAACTTGGAGGACAACTGTCTCCCAAGTGGTCAAAAAAGCTACCCATTCTCCTGATTACATTAAATCCACACTCCCTGATTACATTAAATTCATGGACTCTATAGCATAACTATACCATATTTAAATTCACAGCAACTGAGGGAACCACCAACAGAGACGCTGCAACCTCTAATGGTGTATACACCTGCATCAGAAACAACACAATGACCAGTTTTCACAGATATGGTAGCTCTAACATTGCTGCCCACAGCAAAGGAACATCCCGCTCAGTACCTGCACCATTCCCTTCTCCCTCATAGAAAATACAGAGCCTGACCACTTCCCCCTTGATCCTGATAAGAGCCTGATGTGGACCACTGGCTCTGGGGTCATTCTCAGCCTGAGTTTGCTCATCGTCAGCGAGAGCCAAGCAAACTACCCACACCACTTGGATAGGCTGCCCACATACTTTGTGGAACCAACATGGACCTGATCCTGACACCCAGGAGGTGTAACTAATCACCCTCAGACTGGGTACTAGCACTTGGATGACACTCAGGGGACCATCACTATCCTATAGCTGGCTGCAGACAACCTCAGACTTTAATCTCTACTCTATTGCTGTGTCCCTTCCTTACCTGAGAAGTTCCTACCCACACCCACTCCATGTCCTTGGCATTCACATCACAGAAAGAAACACAATATGGGTTAGACTGGGGGAACCACACCATTGGCTCTTTGGGTTGGTCAATCAGCACTGAGGCTGGCACTCCTCCTCCTATCTCTACTACCACTGGCAATAGTCCTCTTGGATAAGCTAGACTCTGTGATACCACTTGTGACTTATAGGTGCCTTCTAAGCCCTATAGACCAACTTTAACTTCAAATCAGATGAAACCCACTATTATTAACTAGTGCCATTAAAAAATAGAGCAATGGCCATTACCTATCGAGTCTCATCTAAAAAATGCCCAGATATAGTGTGCACTCAAATTACAACCAGGATACTCGGGATTGGTACAATCAAATGAAAAACTCTGTAATTCAGAGACTATACCAATGAACCTTATGGGATTATGGAGATAAAAGTATACCTCCTGCTAATCCCTGAGATGATGATAAATATAAACCCTGACAACAATGTATACCCTTACAGTTATTGGCCTCTCTTTCTTTTATTTTTTTCTTTTAAAGTGATAATTGCAAGGAGTGGTAAGATCAATAGACAGGTTTTTTTCAGGTGTTTTTTTAAAAAATTATTTATTTTTGGCTGCGTTGGGTCTTCGTTTCTGTGCGAGGGCCTTCTCCAGTTGCGGCAAGCGGGGCCACTCCTCATCGTGGTGCGCGGGCCTCTCACTATCGTGGCCTCTCTTGTTGCGGAGCACAGGCTCCAGACACGCAGGCTCAGTAGTTGTGGCTGACGGGCCCAGTTGCTCCACGGCATGTGGGATCCTCCCAGACCAGGGCTCGAACCCGTGTTCCCTGCATTAGCAGGCAGAGTCTCAACCACTGCGTCACCAGGGAAGCCCTGGCCTCTCTTTCTATTCTTTACAATGATCTCTCTCCTTCGCCAGTATGAGCCTCATGTATTGAGGTGGAAAGAAATTGCGCTAACCAAGTGGCCATGGGCACGTTACCATGGACCTCTTCCCTGGATACTGATCAATATATTCAAGGAAGGCAATGTGTACAATATAATGTTACCTAAGCTAAGGCATGTCTAGGAAATTAGAAACTGGCTTGAGAATGCTCCATAACCTAACCTCCTCACATACCAACTGCAAATTTTATGTACCACTCAGTAGGGGTGGGCTCTACAATAATTGCAGTACTGGCTGCCCACAGTGAATAATCATATCTCTTGGGTATTATAGCAGACAATTCTCATGAAAAGCATATTTGATCATATTGATAGAGAAATCTAACTGCTCTCTGCATGGGAGTTTCTCTACCCAACTATTTTCTATCCAACTACTTGCTTCAGCTATTACAGAATTTTCTAGACCTATCAAAACCACCATTAATAAGTACTTGGGAAATATTTGAGGGTAATTTCTGCCCAATGTTATTGTTCTGGGACCTTATTTTAGAAACCTACATAAAGGCATCCCATCAGAAGAGAAGAAGTAAAACTGTCTCTATTTGCAGATGACATGATATTATATTTAGAAAACCTTAAAGACTCCACCAAAACACTGTTAGAATAAACAAATTCAATAAAGTTGCAGGATACAAAATCATTATACAAAAATCATTGCATTTCCATACACTAATAATTAGCTATCAGAAAGAGAAATTAAGCGCTTCCCTGGTGGCGCAGTGGTTGAGAATCTGCCTGCCAATGCAGGGGACACGGGTTCAAGCCCTGGTCTGGGAAGATCCCATATGCCGTGGAGCAACTAGGCCCGTGAGCCACAACTACTGAGCCTGTGCGTCTGGAGCTTGTGCTCCGCAACAGGAGAGGCGGCGACAGTGAGAGGCCCGTGCACCACGATGAAGAGTGGCCCCCGCTCACTGCAACTAGAGAAAGTCTTCGCACAGAAACAAAGACCCAACACAGCCAAAAATAAATAAATAAATAAATAAATAAATTTTTTAAAAAAAGAAAGAGAAATTAAGAAAACAATCCCATTTACAATTGCATCAAAAAGAATAAAATACCTAGGAATAAATTTATCCAAGAAGATGAAAGATCTGTACACTGAAAACTATAAGAAATTGATGAAAGACATTAAAGAAGACACAAATAAATGGGAGTGTATATCATACTCATGGATTGGAAGAATTAATATTGTTAAAATGTCCCTACTACCCAAAGAGATCTATAGATTCAGTGCAACACAATCAAAATCCAATGGTTTATTTTTTCACAGAAATAGAACAAACAATCCTAAAATTTATATGAAACCAAAAAGACTCTGAGTATCCAAAGCAATCTTGAGAAAAGAACAAAGGTAGAGGCTTTTCTGATTTCAAACTATAGTACAAAGCTCTAATAATCAATACTGTATGATACTGGCAAAAAAATAGACACATGCACCAACTGAACAGAATAGAGAGCCTAGAAATAAACCCACACGTATATTGTCAGTTAACTGATGATAGAGGAATCAAGAATATACAATGGGATAATATAGTCTCTTCAGTAATGGTGTCAGGAAAACTGGACAGCCACAGGCAAAAGAATGAGGCTCGACCACACTATCTTACACCATACACAAAAATTAACTCAAAATGGATTAAAGACTTGACTATCAGACCTGAAACCATAAAAATCCTAGAAGAAAGCATAGATGGGAGGTAACTTCCTTCACATAGCTCTTAGCAATGTTTTTGTGGATCTGAATACAAAGGCAAGGGAACTAAAAGTAAAAATAAACAAATGGGACTACATCAAACTAAAAAGCTTCTGCACAGTAAAGGAAACCATCAACAAAATCAAAAGGCAACCTAAAAGATGGGAGAAAATACTTGCAAATCATATCTAAAAAGGGATTAATATTCAAAATACATAAAGAATACATACAACACTAGAAGTAATATGAAACAAAATAAAAAATAATCTGATTTTTAAAATGGGCAGAGGACCTGAATACACAGTTTTCCAAAGAATACATACAACTGTCCAACAGATATATGAAAAGGTGCTCAACATCATTAATCATCAGGAGAATGCAAATAAAACCCACAAAGAGATAGCACCTGACACCTGTTAGAATGGCTCTTCTCAAAAAGACAAGAAATAACAAATGTTGGTGAGGATGTGAAGAAAAAGGAAAACTTGTATACTGTTGATGGGAATGTAAATTGGTACAGCCTCTGTGGAAAAAAAGTATGAAGGTTCCTCAAAAAATTAAAAATAGAACTACCATATGATCCAGCAATCTCACTTCAGGGTATTTATCTGAAGGAAATGAAATCACTATATCAAAGAGATATCTGCATCCCCACGTTCATTGCAGCATTATTCACAATAGCCAGGACATGAAAACAACCTAAGTGTCTATTCATGGATGAATGGATAAAGAAAATGTGATATATATGTATATGTATGTATGTGTGTATATATATATATATATATATATACACACATACACACACACATACATACATATATATGAAGTATAATATAATATAAATATATGTATAATGGAATATTATTCAGCCATAAAAAAGAAGGAAATTCTGCTATTTGCGACAACATGGATGGACCTCAAGGGCATTATGCTAAATGAAATAAGTCAGAGAAAGACAAATGCTATATAATCTCAATTATATGTGGAATCTAAAACAAAATCAAAAACCAAAAAAACCCCAGAACTCATAGATAACAGGAAACAGATTCGTGGTTGCCTGAGGTGGGGGGTTGGGGTGGGAGTGGGGGAATTGGGTGAAGGTGGTCAAAAAGTACAAACTGGAAAGTTATAAGATAAATAAGCCCTAGAAATGTAATTTACAGCATGATGACTTAGCTAACAATATTGTATATTTGAAAGTTGTAAAGACAGTAGATCTTAGAAGTTCTCATCACAAGAAAAAGAATTGTAAACTATGTGTGGTGATGGATGTTAACTAAACTTATTGCGGTTATCATTTTGTAATATATACATATATCAAATCATTATGCTGTACACCTAAAGTGAATACAATATTATATGTCAATTATATCTCAATTTTTAAAAAACCTAAAAATCCCACCTTACAGAATATAGAAACAATAATGAAAAGACAAGTAGCGAAGCTAACCTGGGAGGAAATTTATTGGTGTAGTCACAACACCACCTCCCAAGGGGCCACTATGAAAGCTGTTCTAACGTCTGCCCTAGGAAGGTTTGGATACCATGGAGCAGAGGGTCCCACAGTGAAACACAGCAAACTTGTAATAAATAGGGATAGAATTGGGACAAATGTATAATACAATTGATGTCTGCTTTTAGAAATAATTTGGCCCACTTGGGAGGATCCCATATGTGAGTGCCCCATGGTTCAGGAACTAATTTGGTGCATGTCTAAATTAACTTTTTATCAGACTGCTGAGAGTATCTGTGAAACCTATCCCATGTCCATGAGCACACACTGATGCTACTTATTATGGCAGTCAGCAGGAAACTCAATCACTAATGCTCACCAATCTGAACGAGAAGGAATATACAATTGCCCACCAAACCAAATCTGCATACAGCCTTAGCCACAGCAATACATATGTATGCAGATCTAACTGCATGCTGGGTTAGATTCCTACAACCTGATTTTAGTACACAGCATAACGGCCAAACTCTCCTATAAACCTCACCCATCAAGATGAGCCTCTTCCCTTCACCATTAACATCCAACAACAGCATCAACATCCAACGAATTTATGTGAGGCTTGCCACATAAATGTGTAGACAGTGGTGGGCTAAGCACATAACCCATTATTTGACCCAGGTGCTGAGTGTGAGGTAGAGAACATTCAAGTCTGTTCGACCATGACATTGTATGCTCCTATTCACACCACTTGGAATTGCACTAAGCTGTGCAAATATACCTTTCCTACAAACACAGAGCATATAGGCAGCAGAGGGAGGCTGGAGGACCTGAAAGAGAATCAAATAGTCACCCCTATCACAAGCTTCCTCCCACCCAACACTGCAAAGTTTTCCCTGCACTTGAATTTGGCTGAAAATTCCAGTAGATTTTTACTCAGCAGCAGAACACCCCAAGTCCTTGTTTTCACAAACCACACTAGCCACAGCTCTCCAAGGACACAAACGAGCTCTGCTAATAGTCCCCCTGGCACTAATCACTCTAGGTTCACTAACTCTGGAAATAGAACAGCATATGTGTGGGACACTTCACAAAGAAACACAGATAGCCATGTCCAAGGAATTATCCACAGAAATGAAACAAATGGCCCAGGGATTAGAACTCTTGGCTGAATCTCAGTGTACTTTAGGGACCACGGCATTAGACAACTGCATAGCCCTAGATTATTTATTAGCTGTTAAAATGGGGGTGTGTTTGTGTCTGTGCATTTCCTCACATATCTTGCTGCATGTGAGTCATAACACTTACCACGTTTTAAAGATAGCCAGGGACATGTATCAAAGGAGTCATAATGTCACTCTATTAACTAAATTGATTGAACAAGTCAAAATCTTCTCCTTTTCTGATCTATTCTCCTGACTTCCCCCCACTAAGTGGGTCAACTGGCTGAAAATGGGCTTTGAAATGGGCTTTATGCCCTTGTAGGATTTTGGGCATTTAGAATGCTTTATTGCTGGCTGCAGACTCAGACATGACAAAGTTATACACAACTTAGATTATAAAACAACATGGAGCCAGGGGATATATTATTGTATAAATGAGCCAAAGATGTCCCTGTATATTGGTCCCTATGCTGTTTACTTTTTTTTCTTTCTTTTTATTTATGTATTTATTTATTAATATTTTCTTTTTATCTATTTATTTATTTGGCTGCGTTGGGTCTTGAGTTGTTGCTGTGCGTGGGCTTTCTCTAGTTGCGGTGAGCGGGTGGCTACTGTTCGTTGCAGAGCACAGGCTCTAGGTGCTCAGGCTTCAGTAGTTGTGGCTCTTGGGCTCAGTAGTTGTGGCTCACAGGCTTAGTTGCTCCGAGGCATGTGGGATCTTCCCGGACCAGAGCTCGAAACCGTGTCCCCTGCATTGGCAGGCGGATTCTTAACCACTGTGCCACCAGGGAAGTCCCATGCTGTTTACTTCTTAACAGCAGGCTGAGACCTCTAGCTCAAAGAGTGATGGTATCAAACTCAAATTTTTACAAATTGAATTGCTTTTTTTTTTTGGCCGCGCCACCATGCATCTTGCGGTATCTTAGTTTCCCTACCAGGGATCTAACCTGGGCCCTCAGCAGTGAAAGCGCTGAGTCCTAACCAGGGAATGCCCCCAATTGCTTTAAATATAGTCCAAATAAGCTCATTCTTAGCTACTTGTAGCCTGTCTTCTTCATAAAACCTGTGAAACTATACCCAACATGTGCTAGCCATAGATAAGACTAGTCTTGGGGCTGTAAAAGACCCCAAGCTGCAGCTGTTCTTCAGAGCTCTTTGATCCAGAAACTCCCTGTTATGAGCTCAGTCGTGTCCCCCCAGATTTATATGTTGAAGTCCTAACCCTCAGCACCTCAGAATGTAACTATATTTGGAGATATGGTCTTCAGTGAGGTTATTAAAGTAAAATGAGGTCATTAGGGTAGACCTAATCCAATCTGACTGGTATCCTTACAAGAAGAGGAGATAAGGACACAAACACAGACATGCACAGAGGAAAGCCCATGCGAGGACACAGGGAGATATCCATCTGCAAGCCAAGGAGAGAGGCCTCAGGAGAAACCAGCCTGCTGACACACCTGAACCTCCCACTCTCTAAAACTGAGAGAATGAATGTCTGTTGTTCGAGCCACCCAGCCTGTAGTATTTTGCCACAGTAGCCCAAGCAAACGAGTACACTCCCCATCTTGCTGCTGAGCAACATCACCTAGAAACTTAAGCCCCCTCTCCAATACCCCTCTCACGCAGGAGTTCCTTTGCCCTGTTTCTCTTCTGGGTGGTGGTCCCATGCCACGGCCTCCAGCAGGCCTCCTGCTGTGAGGGACGTCCCTTCTCATGCAACCCATCAAGCACTGCCCAAATAAAGCTCATTGTGTGCTACTGCTATCTTGTGGTCATGTCTTTTATCAGCCTCTAAATCTTTGAGTTTATCTCTATCTCTATCTCTGTATCAGCTTTTTTGGATACACGTGTATACATTTCTACTGCAGGTGGTTTAAATCTAGCTAAGCAGATCATTATACCTGAGATCCAAGAGTAATGACTCACTCTATGAGTGTTGAGATTGTCCGTAAAGTCATTTCTCAGCCCAGAAGCTCCACTTGTTGCCTATTCCCAGTAATAGTAACCACAGCAATTGCATGTAATGAATGCTTACAATATATTAGATATTGTGCTAACAGATTTATATGTGATATCACAAGAAGACATCACAACAGCCTTCTGAGTCAAGTACTATTATTTCCACTGTACAATTAAAAAATCTAAGCAACTTAAGGTATACATGAAGGTATACAAATATTAGCTAACTTGCCTAGTATTAAACAGCAATATCTGGCAGGATCCATGTCTGTTTGACTGCAGAGCCTAAACAAGTAATAAAGACATGGAACTTAATCCAAGGACTTTCAAGAAGTGAGTCGCATTTGGTCTGCAGTCACCCAGCAAATATATCATGAGGGACTGCTAAGAATATATATTTGAATAGCATGTATCTTTAAACATGAGATTGGTAGATTAGTCATGGCTAAACAGGAATATATATCCAAACCCATAAGTCACCTTGACATGCGTTCTGGTTGCTGGATCCTTTCTTTGTCCTGTAAGCACATTTCAAAGTAGAACTATGGAGTTTTAGTTTCAAAGAATTTAAAGCTGGAAGGGGCCTTAGACATGATCTAGTCCAGTTCTCACATTATAGCTTTGCACAAACCAAGGCCTAGGAATGGAAATAGACTTGTCTAGTGACCCAGGATGTTAGTAGAAGAGCTAGACATAGAATCTGAGCTCCATTATATAGTAATAAAAATAATAATTATAACAAAATTAATTATAATACTAGCTGTTACCATTTGGGGGTACCTGCAATATGCCCTGTACATATACTGTCTTATTTAATCCTTAAAGCAGTCTTTTGATATAGGTATTTTTATCTCTATCTTGATTAAAAGAAAAGAGTTTCTAAATCCAGGATCACATAGGTAATACATGATAAAACCTAGATCTGAATCAAGGTCCCTTATAGAATCAAGATTCTAAGGTTTTCCTACTATAACATTATTTTCAAACTAACTTTTGCCTCAACTTTTATTCATGCTATTAAAACTATAGGAAAATAATTGAAAATGACATCAATGAGAAAAGAACAGGATTAAGACAAATATGTATATTCCACCATCAATATCAGAAAGAGTTCTACAATGGCTAAGCTTTATTCTGATCTCAAGGAAAGTTTGAATGGAAATAATGTATGCACTGCATATTACCACTTCAAGTTGTAAAGATACGGAATCATCTGGAAATAACAACGACTTAGTGTCTCTTTTGTAGGAGATACCTGTTGATTCTCTTCTAGACATTCCATTTTTATCTTCAATTCTATAGTCTTTTTTCTTTTTTGACTTGTCCCAGTGGTTTTTAAATAATGCTTTCTTGGGTCACACAGAGATAACAGAAGGAGACACAGATGTGTTTTGTATTGAAACTTTTCCAGGAGCTCCTCATCTACAGTGGCACTGGTCACCAGAAGGACATTTGAGGAAAATAGCCAGTTGTCTTCTGAAGCTTTCCCCCAAATTTCCTCAAGGCTGCTTTCTCTTTATCGATCTCCCTGAACCGGATATTTAAAGCCTTCTGGAGTTTTTGAATGTGGAGCTTGGTCCTCTTCTCCTCTCCAAGGTTGTACACAAGGGCCTTCCACAGGTATACAGGATCTCCTGTTTTTATGGTGCTCTTCTTCATTGTGTAACTCATTCCACCCATGTTCAAACTCTGGCAGAGGAGGTTCAAGCCAGGAGAGTGGGACTGCCTGTAAATGTCTCAGTAAAATGATTCTCCTGTGGTTTGGAATATTAGAACCATGGCATCATGGGAACAGAGACTCACAGAATCTTGGAGCTGAATGGCATCAGAGATCCACTTAGCTCAAACCCTTATATTTATTGATAAGAAGAAGTTTTTAAGCTTGCATGTATTCTTAGTTTAGAAATAGGAATGAATATTTCAATAGACCAGAATGGCATCAGGATGACTGCTGCCATTCTGTGCTTACACTTATGTCTAATGGTAAGTGACTTTAGGTGCTCAAAATCGGGACCACAATGTTTATGGACAAAGAAAAAGAGAAAGTAGATTCAATAGTTCAGTTTAGTTTTTGAAGCTATTTGTCATTTCTTTACATATCCAGTTGAAGTTGCCAAATAATTGAGATTTTGTCATTTGTCTAGGTATTAGATTAGACTTAAGGATAAGAACTTCCTCATGAAGTGTCTACTTTTCATACAAGAGAGGACAGGAAACAGGAAAATATACACGTGTGCCAAAAAAACCCCACAGAAAATATAAACTAAAAACTAATGAGATGACGGAGATGGGAAGGGGCAAGTGGAAAGGATGGGGAAATGGGAATAGAGGAATAGGAATAGGAAGAGGGACACTTCTTTGAGTATAATGTTTAACTGTTCTTACAGTTAGAAATATGTTAATTTTTATGTGTTCAAAAATAATTAAAATAAAAAAGGATTAGGGTGTGGTACCCCACACTTTTTAATGTGTATTCTAGGATTGAGTAAGGAGTGAATATATTATGGATAATGAGACCCACGTTCTCTCTGTTGGAGAAAGAAACTACAAATAAAAGAAGAAGGCTATAATGTACTCTGTGGTGCTGGATTAGAATTAGAGATAGCAGTATGAAATTATGGTTCTATCAATCAGTGTGAATTTATGGTTCTATGAATCAGATGAATCCATGGTGCTGTGAATCAGTATGCATTCATGACTTGATGAATCAGATGAATCCATGGTTCTAAGAATCAGTATGAATTCATATGAAGAATGGCTCACTAGAAACTCTGGTCTCCAAACATGCCTTAGAGACTTGGGACTTTGTGACTCTCCCCAACGTGACTTGAGCCCCATTTACTCCTAGCCTCAAAATTCTGGAATTTGTAGATAACAGGTTTAATGTCCCCCTCTTTCGGTTTTAGCTATTATTTTCACCTAAGCCTCGATTATGTTATTTTATTCCTTTTAACCTCATTATGAGCAACACATATATAATTCTTCCAGACCACTTTAGTCGGGAGCAGAAAACCTGAACAATGTGGAATGTTCCTAAGTAGCACATTTTTTTCCTAAGAGGAGAATTTTACTAATTTTCTTTTTTAAATTGAGTTATAATTGGCTATTACATTATATTAGTTTCAGATGTACAACATAATGATTCCATATTTGTATATATTGTGAAATGATAACCACAATAAGTCTAGTTAATAGCCATCCCCATACACAGTTACAATACTTTTTTTCTTGTGATGAGGACTTTTAAGATCTACTCTCTTATCAACTTTCAAATATGCAATACAGTATTATTAACTATAGTCACCATGCTGTACATTACATCCCCATGATTTATTTATTTAATAACTGGAAGTTTGTACCTTCTGACCCCCTTCATCAATTTCACCCACCCAAAACCTCTGCCTCTGCCAACCATCAATCTGCTCTCTGTATTTATGAGCTCAGTTTTGTTGTTGTTGTTTTTTATGTCATTTTGTCCTGTTTTTAGATTCCACATATAAGTGACATTATATAGTATTTGTCTTTCTCTGACTTATTTCACTTAGCATAATGCCTTTAAGGTCCATCTAGTTGTCTCAAATGGCAGGATTTCCTTCATTTTTATGGCTGAATAATATTTCATTGTATATACATACCACATTTTCTTTATCCATCCATCTATTGATGGACACTTGTTTCCATGTCCTGGCAATTGTGAATAATGCTGCAATGAACATAGGGGTGCAGATATCTCTTTGAGATAGTGATTTAATTTTCTTTCAATAAATACCCTGGGGCTTCCCTGGTGGCGCAGTGGTTGAGAATCTGCCTGTCAATGCAGGGGACACGGGTTCGAGCCCTGGTCTGGGAAGATCCCACATGCCACGGAGCAACTAGACCCGTGAGCCACAACTACTGAGCCTGCGCGTCTGGAGCCTGTGCTCTGCAACAAGAGAGGCCGCGATGGTGAGAGGCCCGCGCACCGCGATGAAGAGTGGCCCCCGCTTGGCACAACTAGAGAAAGCCCTCGCACAGAAACGAAGACCCAACACAGCCAAAAATAATAAATAAATAAATAAAAATTAAAAATAAATAAATAAATAAATAAATACCCTGAAGTAGGATTGCTGAATCATATGGTAGTTCTATTTTTAATTTTTTGAGGAACCTCCATATTGTTTTCTATAGTGGTTATACCAATTTACGTTCCCACCAACAGTGCATAAGGGTTCCCTTTTCTCCACATCCTTGCCAACACTTGTTACTTTAATTTTTTAGTTAAAAAATTTTAAATTGAAGTATAATTGACTTACAACACTATGTTAGTTCCAGATGCACAACACAGTGATTCAATATTTCTATACATTACAAAATGATTACCAGGATAAATCTAGCTACTGTTTGTCACAATACAAAGATATTACAACATACTAACTATATTCCCCATGCTGTATGTTTCATCACCATGACTCATTTATTTCATAACTGAAAGTTTGTACCTCTTAATCTCCCTCACCTATTTCACTCAACCCCCCCACCACATCCCCTTCTGGCAACCACCTGTTTGTTCTCTGTATCTGTAACTCTGTTTCTGTTTTCTGTTTGTTCATTTGTTTTATTTTTTAGATTCCACATATAAGTGTAATCATACAGTATGTCTTCCTCTGTCTGACTTATTTCACTTATTTTCACTTATTTCACCTATACCCTCTAGGTCCATCTATGTTGTCACAAATGGCAAGATTTCATTCTTTTTTTAATGGTGAGTAACATTCCATTGTGTATATATAACACATCTTCTTTATCTATTCATCTGTTGATGGACACTTTGGTTGTTCCCATATCTTGGCTATTATAAATAATGCAGCAATGAACATAGGGTGCGTATGTCTTTTTGAATTAATGTTTGTTTTCTTCAGAAAAATACCCAGAAGTGGAACTGCTGTATCATATGATAGTTCTATATTTAATTATTTTGAGGAACCTCCATACTGTTTTCCATAGTTGTTGTACCAATTTACATTCCCACCAACAGTGCACAAAGGTTTCCTTTTCTCCACATTCTTCATAATAGCCATTCTTTTTTTTTTTTCCATAATAGCCATTCTAGTAGGTATGAGGTGATACCCTGTGGGCTTGTTTTTTTTTTTGTATCTCCCTACTAATTAATGATACTAAGTACCTTTCATGTATCTATTGGCTACTTGTATGCCTTCTTTGGAAAACTGTCAAAATGGAAAACTGTCTATTCAGGTATCTGCACATTTTTTAATCAGATTACTTCTTTTTTTGCTAGTTGTATGAGTTCCTTATATATTTTGGATATTAACTCCTTATCAGATAGATGGTTTGCGAATATTTTCTCCCATTGTGTAGGCTGCCTTTGCGTTTTGTTGATTGTTTATTTGGCTGTGCAAAAGCTTTTTAGTTTGATGTAGTCCCACTTATTTATTTTTGTTTTTGTTGCCTTTGCTTTTGGTGTCAAATCCAAAAAATCATCGCCAAGACCAATGTCAAGGAGCTTACTGCCTATGTTTTTTCCTAGGAGTTGTTATGGTTTCAGGTCTTACTTCAAGTCTTTAATCCATTTTGAGTTAAACTTATGTATGGTGTAAGATAGCGGTCCAGTTTCATTTTTTGTTTTTGTTTTTTTTCATGAGGCTGTTCAGTTATCCAACACCATTTATTGAAGAGACTGTCCTTTCCCCATTGTATATGTTTATCTCCTTTGTCATAAATTAATTGACTACATATGGGTGGGTTTATTTCTGGGCTCTCTATTTTGTTCCATTGGTATAGGTATCTGTGTTGATGCCAGTACCATACTGTTTTGGTTACTATAGGTTTGTGATAAAGTTTGAAATCAGGACGTGTGAGTCCTCCAACTTTGTTCTTCTTCCTCAGGACTGCTTTGGCTATTCAGGGCCTTTTGTGGTTCCAAACAAATTTTAGGATTATTTTCTCTAATTATGTGAAAAATGCCATTGGAATTTTGAGAGGGCTGGCACTGAATCTATAAATGGCTTTGGGTAGCACAGACATTTTAACAGTTTTATTCTTCCTTCCCATGAAAATAGGATCTCTTCACATTTATTTTGTGTCATCTTCAATTTCCTTTATCAATGTCATGTAATTTTCACTGCACAGAACTTTCACCCCCTTGGTAAATTTTGCCAAATTATTTAATTGTTTTTGATATTGTTGTAAAGAGGATTGTTTTCTTTGTAGCTTTTTCAGATATTTGGTTGCTTGTGTATAGAAACAAAGCTAATTTTTGTATGTTGATTTTGTATCCTGCAACTTTGTTTATTAGTTCTAACAAGCTTATTTGGTGGAGTCTTTAGGATTTTTCTATATACAAGATCATATCATGTACAAACAGAGAAAATCTTACTTCTTCCTGTCCAATTTGGATGTCTTTTATTTCTTTTTCATGCTTAATTGCTCTGGTGAGGACTTCTAGTACTATGTTAAATAGGAATGATGAGAGTGGATGTCCTTGTCTTGTTCCCAATCTTAGAGGAAGAGCTTTTAAACTTTCACCATTGAGGATGATGTTAGCTGTGAGCTTTTCATATATGATTTTTATTACTTCTATACTCAATTTGTGAAGAGTATTTTTTTTTAATCATGAAAAGATGTTGAATTTTCTCAAATGCTTTGTCTGTATCTATTGATATGGTCATTGACTTTATCTTTCATTCTAGTAAGGTGATGTATTACATTTATTCATTTGCATATGTTGAACCATCCTTGCATCCCAGGCATACATAAATCACACTTGATCATAGGGCATGATCCTTTTAATGTATTGTTGAATTTGATTTGCTATTTTATTTTGAGAATTTTTGTATCTATATTCATCAGGGAAATTGTCCTGTAGTTTTCTTTTCTTGTAGTATCTATGACTAGCTTTGGTATCAGGGTTATGGTGGGCTTGTAAAATGAGTTTGGGTTGTTCCCTCCACTTTAATTTTTTTGTAAGAGTTTGAGAAGTATTGGCATTAATTCTTTAAATTATTGGTAGAATTCACCAGGGGAATCTGGGCTTTTCTTTTGGAGAGGTTTTGGATTACTGATTTAATCTCCCTACTTATTAATTGGTCTGTTCAGATTTTCTAAGTCTTCATCATTCATTCAAGATGCCTTCATCTTGGTTGGTTGTATGTTTCTAGGAATTTATTTCTTCTAGGTTATACAAAACACTGGCATATAATTATCCATAGTAATCTCTTTTGATCCTTTGATTTTCTGTGATGTCTGTTCTGTGTTATCTGATTTTCTGTTTTATTGTGTTATAATGTCTCCTCTTTCGTTTCTAACTATTTGAGTCTTTTTCGTTTTCTTAGTCTAGCTAAAAGTTTGTCAATTTTATTTTTTTAAAAACATTTCTTAGTTTTACTGATCTTCCTATTGTTTTACTGGTCTATATGCCATTTATTTCTGCTCTGACCCTTGTTATGTCCTTCCTTTTGCTAACTTTAGATTTGGCTTGTTCTTCTTTTTGTAATTCCTTGAGCTGTAAAGTTGACATTTTTTTGTTTGAGAAGCAAGTATATTTCCTGCTGTTGGATGGAATGTTCTGTATATGTCTATTAAGTCCATTTGGTCTAAAGTATAGACCATCAAATAAAGTATATTTCCTTACTGATTCTCTGTCTGGACAATCTATCCTTTGTTGAAAGTGGTGTATTGACACACTCTACTATAATTATATTGTCTATTTCTCCCTTCTGATCTGTATTATTTGCTTAATATATTTAAGTTGAGCGCATATATATTTGTGATTGTTATATCCTCTTGGTGAGTTGGCCTCTATCTTTATACAATGACCTTCTTTTTCTCTTGTTACAGCTTTTTTACTTATTGAAGTATAGTTGATTTACAATAATGATTTACAATATTGTGTTAGTTTCAGGTGTACAGCAAAGTAATTTGGATATATATATATATATATTCTTTTATTTTATTATTTTCCATTATAGATTACTACAAGATATTGAATATAGTTCCCTGTGCTATACAGTAAGTCCTTGTTGTTTCTTGTTACAGCTTTTAAACTTTTCTTTGTCTCATGTTACAGTCTATTTTGTCTAATATAAGTATAGCTATCCTGCTTTCTTTTGTTTCTTGAGTTTTCATGTTCCTTGGAGACTTGTGTTGCTGTCTTCACATCTGAACTATCAGTCACTTCTTTTGGTCTTTGAGAAATGCCTTCCATTAGCCCTGCTAGGGATTCTGTGGCTTCCTAAGACACTCTGTGGGTATGCTTCACACTTATTCCTCCTTGTGACATTATTAAGCTTGTATGCCTTCCCTCAATCCTGCAATACACCAGGCTGGGCTTTTGCTTTCCCAAGAGCAGTGCTAAATGCTTAAGAGAGACCTGGGTCTCTCTCAGGTCTGCAGACTCAGGCTGGCTTTCTACATATGCTCATTAGTCATCTGCAAAACCCTGTTCTCTAAACTGTTAGGAGACTGCACAGAGAGCCAACCAAGGGGTGGAAGTGTGTGGGGGTGATGTGTGTGTAGCACTGTAAATACCCATGGGACAATTGGGGTAATACATGGGTGAGTGGTCCAGCAGCTTGTTGGTGGGTCTCCCAATGGAGTCTGTGGTGTGGTTAGTAGAATCCACATCCCTTTGATACCATCTGAGCCCTGGCTGATGTGCTACCTACTCACCATCCCCCCGTCACGCAGCTCATGACTCAGTTACTCTGGATGGGGCAAGAGAAATAATGTTCTTCTTTGGGAGCTTCCTGCACAGCAGGGTAAGCTGAGTGCTCACTTACACACCCTCACTCTCCCCCAAGGGAGAAATCATGGGCCAAGAAGGGCTCTCTCTTTGTCTTAAGCTGTGATTCTTTGGAGGAGGGGTGACACAGGTAAAGTCTTAATTGTTCCTCTTATCTTCCCCAATGTATTCAATCTTGGATTATTTTGCTCCAACAGTGTGCCAGAGCTTCTTCACTGGAAACCTGGATTCTCACAAGGACTCTTTTATTGTGGGTGATTATCTAAGCCACTGTTCTCCAGGGGCTCTTGGACCATGGCCAAGAGGAGCTGGAGCTGGAATACAGGCCACTTCAGGGTCCACAGCTGGACCAAGGTCTGTATGCCCATTACTGGATACACAAGTATGTGAGACTCCTCTCTGGCCACTTGTTGTTTGGTGCTGGATTCCACAGCTCCCACAAAAACACTTTTCTCTATGGACAGATGCCCAATTGTTACTGAGAGTGGGATATGATGAGGGACAACTTATTCGACCTTCTTGTTGACGTCACTTCTTGTAGGCTGCTGTTAAAGAAAAAAAGTATTCTGATTTTTATTATAGATAGTACGAAACTCCTTATTCAGGACTGTTGGAATGGACGTCAATATTATTTCAATAGGGGAAAGTGACTGGGATCATATATGAACACAAAAAGGAAAAGTGGAGATTTATAGCCAAGGAGCAGGTTGAGGGGTCAGTGGGTAGAAATTACTGGGAAGGTAGAGTACTTTTTGCTAAACTAATCTAGCAGAATTTTTGATGAAGGGAGGCCAGAGTGATCAGACATCACTTGGAGGATGGTGGGGGAGGAAGAATTTGGTCATATATCAAGGGTGATCAAATATGGAGGATTCTGGCTAAACTGATCTGACAGGATTCTTGATAAAACTAGGCAATGCAAAGATGGACACAGAATCCCAAAGTCAGGACCTAGTTGAGAAGAGGGTTCAGAGGAGCCTGACTAAAGTTTGGTTAAAAAAGGAATCTTTGCAACTAGAGATTATCATAATAAGTGAAGTAAGTCAGAAAGACAAATACCATATGATATCACTTATCTGTGGAATCTAAAATATGACACAAATGAACCTATCTACAAAACAGAAATAGACTCACAGACATAGAGAACAGAATTGTGGTTGCCGAGGGGGAGGCGGTTGGGGGAGGGATGGAGTGGAAGGTTGGGGTTAGCAGATGTAAGCTATTATGTATAGAATGGATAAACAACAAGGTCCTACTGTATAGCACAGAGAACTATATTCAATATCCTATGATAAACCATAATGGAAAAGAATATAAAAAAGAATGTATATATATATATATATATATATAATGTATGACTGAATCATTTTGCTGTACCACAGAAATTAATACAACATTGTAAATCAACTATACTTTAATAAAAAAAAAATAAAAATAAAGAAAAAAAGAAAAAAAAAGAATCTTTGTCACTGCTCAACTGAGTCTCCCCATTCTGTAAGAGATTGCATTGGCCTGTCCTTTTAGAGGGTGTCCCTGGCAAAGAGTCCAGGTGTTTGTCTCAGGTGCACTATAGGAACCCACTGGGTTCATCATGGGGTGCTCTCATGGAAGCCATGGCACACAAAAGAGCTTAAATGTTGCTTGAAGGCAAATTTTTCTGTTGTTGCTTAAGTTGCTTCTGTTGCATTTCATACTTCAATACAGTAGAGTATAAGGTATCCCATTGATGAAGACTGGTGGCTCAGTGTTTAATGAAAAAGGGAAAGGGTGTTAAAGAAAAAATATTCTAACTTTTAAACAAGAAAATTATTCATGACGCTTGTTAAAGAAGGGTAAGACTTTATTCAAGGGGGGCCATCACGATGGTTGTAGGGACCACTGCAATAGGGTCTTGAAGTGGCAGGTGGAGAGACTGGGCTTAATTTTGAATATAGCATGGGCAAGTAGGGATTTATACCCAAGGAGCAGCGTGTGGGTCAGTGGATGGAAAACTACTAAGAGGAACATCAGTGGTAAGGGGTTTCTGGCTAAGCTTACCTAACAGGATTCTTGCTAATGGCAGGCTTGGGTAATCAGACATCACCAGGAGAGTGGTGGAGAATGAGGAACCTAATTAGATATCCAGGGTGATCAGATATCAAGGCTGGGGGATTCTGGCCACACTGATGTGGCAAGATTCTTGCTAAAATCAGACAATGCAGAGAGGAGTATAGAAGAAAGCCTAGTTGGAAAGTTTAGGGGAGCCTAATAGAGTTTGGTCAAGGTAAGAAGCTTTGTCAAAGAGAAGGAGCACTTCATTCTCATTCCCCCTAAGATATCTGAGGAGGTTTATCAACTGATTTGAGATTACAGATCTCCTGCTTGGAATCTCCTAAGTGCTGCTGCCCATTAGCATGCTAAAAGTCTCCTAATCAAAACCACACTGTCACAAAATCAGGATGCCACAACCACTGCTCTCTTGGATGTGGACCCTGGGCCCTCTAAAGTTGACTGAGACACCCTAGAAAGGGAGGCCACCGCTTGCAGCAGGGGTCACTCAGGACCACTAGGACACCTAAAGAAAGAAAAAAAGGGAAAAATGGCTGGGGACAGAACGGAGACCAAAATGAGAAGAAAAAAGATAGAAAAAATTCTACACACCTAAGGTACAAGCCATTCTAAAAATTTTTGTTTGTAAAAAAACAATAAATGTTACCTCAGTTTGGTTCCCTGGAATTGTCTTTGAGTCAGAGTTTTGTGAGCAGGATGTTTTCTTAAAAAAAGAACTGGGAAAAAAAAAAAAAGGGAGCATCATTGGGCTGAGTAGAAATCAGACTCAGGTTCCCAAACAGTTTCACTGGATCTAATGTGCAGTCATAGGGCTAAAAATTAATTCTTGATAGAATTGTCTTCAGGCTGATTTGTCCCTTGCTTGATTTGGCCACTGGATATGAAGCCTATCCAGGGAGAGATAAAAATTGGCAGGGCACTGTGTATAGCTAAAGCAACCCTAAGGGACCAGCAGCCAAAGCTGTCTTCCAACAGCACATCAGCAACCAGTAAAGTAGGTACTTTGCTGAGACAGGATCTAGGTTGCAGGTGCCAGTATTCTACAGAGTCCACCCCATACACCTTGAATCCTTTTTTTTTTAATAGTTATGAATTACTCTTTATTTATTCATGGAGAGGTATTTTATTTTAAATATAACAGTGTATACATGTCAATCCCAAGCTTCCAATCTATCCCTCCCCCCCACCCTTCCCCCTGGTAACCATAAGTTCATTCTCTAAGTCTGTGAGTCTGTTTCTGTTCTGTAAATAAGTTCATTTTTGTCATTCTTTTAGATTCTGCAAATAAGCGATATTATATGATATTTGTCTTTCTCTGTCTTACTTAACTTAGTATGATAATCTCCAGTTCCATCCATTTTCATTTTCATCCTGAGGGTGGGAGAAAAATGTGCATGTTCAGGTTGTGGGAGTTGTGTGTGTGTGTGTTCAAGATAGTGTGTCTGTCTGTGTGCACACTTCAGGTTGGCAGTGTGTGAAAATGGGATTTGAGGGGCTATGTATACATTAAGGAAGCTTGAAATCTACTGTTTGTGGTGGGGTTGAGGGTATGTATGAAGGTATATGTGAAGGTTCTTGTGGGTTATGTTGCAAGCTAGAGTTTGGGTGGTTTATGTGAATATTCAGACTGTAGGGAGAGTGCATGTGTATCTGAGGAGGGTGAGGCTATGTGAAATACATGTTGAATTCTGCTGGGATAGGGTATGTGTGAATTCATAGCTTGTGAAGGTTTTATGCATGTATTTGAGAAGGCTAGGATGCCATATATATGCATTTGGGGATGGGGATTGGTGTGTCTATGTGTATTTGGGTCATGTAAGGTTCTAGATGTGTGTATTTTTAACTATAGGGAGTTGGGGATGCATATTTTGGGAGTTTTGAGGGGATGTGGGTGTGTGTGTGTATTTTGGGGGCTGAATGGTTGTATCTATTCTGAGTCCAGCTGGGTGTGATAGGCATTTTTCCAGAGTATTAATATATTGTATGTTTATATGGGTGGAGTTTGGAAGTGTGTGTGAGAGCATGTGTATGTGTGGAATGTAGTGTTTTCTATGCTTTGGTATGTGGGGTATGCTGGAGTATCCAATGTAACAAATAATTCAGTGACTTCCAACAACAAAGGTTTGTTTCTCATTTATGTTTCATATCCTCCATTGGTTAGTTTTAGATTGGTTCCCTGTCCTCTTCATCTTGGATCCAGATGGATGAAGCAGCCCCATCTGGAACAGCAACAGAGGGGAATGTGTCTTATCAGAAGTTATACATGGCATTTTCACTCACATTTTATTGGCCGGAGTAAGTTACATGGCTACACCTGAGTTCAACTGGGTGGGTATGTTACTCTCTTAGACAGAAACACCACAGAAAGGGGCAGTACATATTCTTCTTAATGATACAGTCTACCACATTGTGTCTGTTCAGAGGCTGTTCCTTTGCTGTGTGTGTATTTTGCTAAGGAGTATGAGGAAGCTAAGGGCAAATGTGTTTAGGTGTGTAAAGGCCAATGTATGATTAAGGCCACATTGTCACGTGTGGGTTGTTTCATAACAGATTTGTGGCTTCACATCTGGGGAGGTGAATATTTGGGGTGAGTGTTGTTCAAGTGCTCTATATCCTTATTGAGCTTCTAACCATTACTGAAAGTGCAGTGTTGAAGTCTACTCACATTGTAGAGCTGTCTATTTCTCCCTTCAATTATGACAATGTTTGCTTCATATATATGGGAGCTTTGCTGTTTGTTGCACATATAATTGTAATATCTTCCTGTTGGATTGACTTTTATCATTATATAATGTCCTTCTTGCCTCTTTTTTATTTTTAATTTTTAATTTTAATTAATTAATTAATTTATTTATGGCTGTGTTGGGTCTTTGTTTCTTTGTGAGGGCTTTCCCTAGCTGTGGCAAGTGGGGGCCACTCTTCATTGCGGTGCGCGGGCCTCTCACTATCGCGGCCTCTCTTGTTGTGGAGCACAGGCTCCAGATGCGCAGGCTCAGTAATTGTGGCTCACGGGCCCAGATGCTCCACAGCATGTGGGATCTTCCCAGACCAGGGCTCGAACCCGTGTCCCCTGCATTGGCAGGCAGATTCTCAACCACTGTGCCACCAGGGAAGCCCCCTTCTTGTCTCTTGTTACAATTTTTTTTTAACTAAAGTCTATTTTGTCTGATATTAGTATAACCACCTCTGCTCTCTTTTGATATTTGCATGCAATATCTTTTTCCATCCTTTGAACCTATTTGTGTCTTTAGGTAGGTGAGTCTCTTGTAGAGAGCATGCAGTTATATCCTGTTTTGTTTTTTTAAATCCACTCTGCCAGTCTATGTCTTTTGATTGGAGAGTTTAACACATTTACATTTATAGTAATTAGTGTTGTTAGTGAAGGACTTAACTGTTGCCATTTTATTTGTTGTCCTTAAGTCTTATAGAATATTTTGTCTCTTATTTCCTCCATTAATGCCTCCCCTTGTATTCAGTTAATTTTTGTAGTGACACGTTTGGATTCTCTTCTCATTCCCTTTTGTGTATATTCTATAGATATTATCTTTGTGGTTAACATTGGGGATGTTATAACATTCTAAAGTTATAACTATTTAAAATTCATACCAAACCAATTTTGATCACATAAAAAAACTTTACTCCTTTACATCTCTGCCCCCCCTTTATTTTATTGATGTTGTAAGTTGCATCTTTATATACTGTGTACCTACTAACATATTTATAAATATATTTTATGCTTTTGTCTTTTAAATCCTGTAGAATAAAAAGTGGAGTTACAGGCTCAAATGACAAAGTAATGATTTTTATATTTGCCCATATATTTACCTTTATGGGAGAACTTTATATTTTCATATGGCTTCTAGTTATTGTCTAGAATCCTTTAATTTGATCTTGAATGACTTTAGAATTTTTTTTAGGGCAGGCCTAGTGGTAATGTATTCCCTCAGGTTTTATCTGGAATGTCTTAATTTCTCCCTCATTTCTGAAGGATAGTTTTGCCAGGTATAGAACTTTTGGTTCACAATTTTTCTTTCTGCATTTTATCAGCATTTTATTAAATACATAATCCCACTACTATATGGACTGTGTAAGAGTCCTGCCAAGAAATCTGCTAGTATTCTATTGAGGATCCCTTGTATGTGCTGAGTCACTTTTCTCCTGCTGCTTTCAAGATTCTCTTGTTGCCTTTGTCTTTTGACAGTTTGATTATAAAGTGTCTCACTGTGAGTCCCTTTTTGTCCTACTTGGAGTTGGTTGAGCCTCTTGTATTTCTATATCCATGCATTTCCTCAAGTTTAGGAAGTTTGGGGTGATTATTTCTTCAAATAATCTCTCTGACCCTTTTTCTTTCTCTTGCTCTTCTCCTTTAAGATCCCCATAATGTATATATTAGTCTGTTTGATGGTATCCCATACATCCCTTAGACTCTGTTCACCTTTATTTTCTTATTTCTCAGATTCAATAATTTCAAGTGACCTGTATTCAAGTTCACTGATTCTTTCTTCTGCCTGTTGGCATCTGTTTTTGAACTCCTTTAGTGAGTTCTTCAATTCAGCTACTGAATTTTTAGATCCAGAATTTGGTTTTCTTTATAATTTCTCTTTGTCAATGTTCCCATTTTGTTTATATACTGTTCCCTTGATTTCCTTTAGTTCTTTATCCATGTTCTCCTTTTTGCTCTTTGAGAAAATTTAAGACAGTTATTTTCAAGATTTTCAGGGACAATTTGTGGATATTTATTTTGTTTTCTTAAATGGGCCTGAAAGTATGTTGGTATTAAAGGAAAAACAGTTTGAAATCTAAGGAGCAAAAAAGCTTATCTGTGGAAAACTCTCCCAAGTATTAGGTCATCAGATGTGTAAATCTGTAAGCTACATATTTGGTTTGAATATCTTCCCAGTCAAAACAGAAGTTTTAACCTGTACTTATTAATGCAATAAACACACACACATACACACACACACACACACACACACACACTTTTTGAAAATCAGAATGCCTATGTTTGTAGGATAAAGACTTCTGGCAGTACTAGAGTGATTCCATTTGTGTATGAAGTCACACATTTTATAAGCCCAACATAATGGGCTCTATCTTAGGGTATCTGATATTTGCTATCATAATGAAGTCTAACAGCTTCATATAAAAGAACAGAAAATTGACCACTTATATGAAATTAGCTGAAATCCTGTAGCTCATAAATGAAATAATTTTGATAGGGTTTTTCTTAAATTTGAAAACAATCCTAAAATTTTCCATAACTTTACCACTAATGATTTGTGAAGCTAATGAATTTTCTATGCCACCTATAATAAACACAGTCAAGCATGACATTAGAATCTATTTTCTCTATAGAAAAAAAAACCCTGCAAAATTACTTTCAAATGAGAACCAATCAAAGAATAAGCAGCCATTGAAGTATAGAAAAATATATTACAGAATACACTAGACAATTAATATAAACATTATGGTATTTTATATACTTTGTGATATTTCTGTAGTTATTTTAGCTTTCTTAAATATGTAATTCATGAAGAGAGGAACCAAGATGGCAGAGTAGAAGGACGTGCTCTCACTCCCTCTTGCGAGAACACCAGAATCACAACTAGCTGCTGGACAATCATCAACAGGAAGACACTGGAACTCACCAAAAAAGATACCCCACATCAAAAGACAAAGGAGAAGCCACAATGAGATGGTAGGAGGGGCGCAATCAGAGTAAAATCAAGTCCCATAACTGGTGGGTGGGTGACTCACAGACTGGTGAACACTTATACCACAGAAGTCCGCCCACTGGAGTGAAGGTTCTGAGCCCCACATCAGGCTTCCCAACCTGGGAGTCCGGCAACAGGAGGAGGAATTCATAGAGAATCAGACTTTGAAGCCTAGTGGGAATTGACTGCAGGACTTGGACAGGACTGGGGGAAACAGAGACCCCACTCTTGGAGGGCACACACAGAATAGTGTGTGCATCGGGACCCAGGGGAAGGAACAGTGACCCCGGGGGAGACTGAAGCAGACCTACCTGCTAGTGTTGGAAGGTCTACGGCAGAGGCGGGGGGTGGCTCTGTTTCACCATGGGGACAAGGACATTGGCAGCAGAAGTTCTGGGAAGTACTCCTTGGTGTGAGCCCTCCCAGAGTCTGCCATTAACCCCACCAAAGAGCCCAGGTAGGCTCCAGTGTTGGGTTGCCTCAGGCAAAACAACCAACAGGGAGGGAACCCAGCCTCACCCATCAACAGTCAAGTGGATTAAAGTTTTACTGAGCTCTGACCACCACAGCAACAGTCAGCTCTACCCACCACCAGAGCCTCCCATCAAGCCTCTTAGATAGCCTCAACCACCAGAGGGCAGACAGCAGAAGCAAGAAAAACTATAATCCTGCAGCCTGTGGAACAAAAACCACATTCAAAGAAAGACAAGATGAAAAGGCAGAGGGCTACATACCAGATGAAGGAACAAGATAAAACCCCAGAAAAACAACTAAATGAAGTGGAGATAGGCAACCTTCCAGAAAAAGAATTCAGAATAATGATAGTGAAGATGATCCAGGACCTCGGAAAAAGAATGGAGTCAAAGATCGAGAAGATGCACGAAATGTTTAACAAAGACCTAGAAGAATTAAAGAACAAACAAACAGAGATGAACAATACAATAATTGAAATGAAAACTACACTAGAAGTGAATCAATAGCAGAATAACTGAGGCAGAAGAACGGATAAGTGACCTGGAAGACAGAATGGTGGAATTCACTTCTGCGGAACAGACTAAAGAAAAAAGAATGAAAAGAAATGAAGACAGCCTGAGACCTATGGGACAACATTAAACGCAACAACATTCACATTATAGGGGTCCCAGAAGGAGAAGAGAGAGAGAAAGGACCATAGAAAATATTTGAAGAGATTATAATCCAAAACTTCCCTAACATGGGAAAGGAAATAGCCACCCAAGTCCAGGAAGCACAGAGAGTCCCATACTGGATAAACCCAAGGAGAAACACGCTGAGACACATAGTAATCAAATTGGCAAAAATTAAAGACAAAGAAAAATTATTGAAAGCAGCAAGGGGAAAATGACAAATAACATACAAGGGAACTCCCATAAGGTTAACAGCTGATTTCTCAGCAGAAACTCTACAAGCCAGAAGGGAGTGGCATGATATACTTAAAGTGATGAAAGGGAAGGACCTACAACCAAGATTACTCTACCCAGCAAGGATCTCATTCAGATTTGATGGAGAAATCAAAAGCTTTACAGACAAGCAAAAGCTAAGAGAATTCAGCACCACCAAACCAGCTCTACAACAAATGCTAAAGGAACTTCTCTAAGTGGGAAACACAAGAGAAGAAAAGGACCTACAAAAACAAACCCAAAACAATTAAGAAAATGGTCATAGGAACATACATATTGATAATTACCTTAAACATGACTGGATTAAATGCTCCAACCAAAAGACACAGGCTTGCTGAATGGATACAAAAACAAGACCCATATATATGCTGTCTACAAGAGACCCACTTCAGACCTAGGGACACATACAGACTGAAAGTGAGGGGATGGAAAAAGATATTCCATGCAAATGGAAATCAAAAGAAAGCTGGAGTAGCTCTACTCATATCAGATAAAATAGACTTTAAAATAAAGAATGTTACAAGAGACAAGGAAGGACACTACATAATGATCAAGGGATCAATCCAAGAAGAAGATATAACAATTATAAATATATATGCACCCAACATAGGAGCACCACAATACATAAGGCAACTGCTAACAGCTATAAAAGAGGAAATCGACAGTAACACGATAATAGTGGCGGACTTTAACACCTCACTTACACCAATGGACAGATCATCCAAAATGAAAATACATAAGGAAACAGAAGCTTTAAATGACACAATAGACCAGATAGATTTAATTGATATTTATAGGACATTCCATCCAAAAACAGCAGATTACACTTTCTTCTCAAGTGCGCACGGAACATTCTCCACGATAGATCACATCTTGGGCCAGAAATCAATCCTCAGTAAATTTAAGAAAATTGAAATCATATCAAGCATCTTTTCTGACCACAATGCTATGAGATTAGAAATCAATTACAGGGTAAAAAACGTAAACAACACAAACACATGGAGGCTAAACAATACATTACTAAATAACCAACAGATCACTGAAGAAATCAAAGAAGAAATCAAAAAATACCTAAAGATAAATGACAATGAACACATGATGATCCAAAATCTATGGGATGCAGCAAAAGCTGTTCTAAGAGGGAAGTTTATAGCTATACAAGCCTACCTAAAGAAACAAGAAAAATCTCAAGATAACAATCTAACCTTACACCTAAAGGAACTAGAGAAAGAAGAACAAACAAAACGCAAAGTTAGCAGGAGGAAAGAAATCATAAAGATCAGAGCGGAAACAAATGAAATAGAAACAAAGAAAACAATAGCAAAGATCAATAAAACTAAAAGCTGGTTCTTTGAGAAGATAAACGAAATTGATAAGCCATTAGCCAGACTCATCAAGAAAAAGAGGGAGAGGACTCAAATCAATAAAATTAGAAGGAGAAGTTACAACAAACACCGCAGAAATACAAAACATCCTAAGAGACAACTACAAGAAACTCTATGCCAATAAAATGGACAACCTGGAAGAAATGGACAAATTCTTAGAAAGGTATAACCTTCCAAGACTGAACCAGGAAGAAACAGAAAATATGAACAGACCAATCACAAGTCATGAAATTGAAACTGTGATTAAAAATCTTCCAACAAACAAAAGTCCAGGACCAGATGGTTTCACAGGTGAATTCTATCAAACATTTAGAGAAGAGTTAACACCTATCCTTCTCAAACTCTTCCCAAAAATTGCAGGGGAAAGGAACACTCCCAATCTCATTCTATGAGGCCACCATCACCTTGATACCAAAACCAGACAAAGATACTACAAAAAAGGAAAATTACAGACCTATATCACTGATGAATATAGATGCAAAAATCCTCAACAAAATACTAGCAAACAGAATCCAACAACACATTAAAAGGATCATACACCACGATCAAGTGGGATTTATCCCAGGGATGCAAGGATTCTTCAATATATGCAAATCAATCAATGTGATACACCATATTAAAAAATTGAAGAATAAAAACCATATGATCATCTCAATAGATGCAGAAAAAGCTTTTGACAAAATTCAACACCCATTTATGATAGAAACTCTCCAGAAAGTGGGCATAGAGGGAACCTATCTCAATATAATAAAGGCCATATACGACAAACCCACAGCAAACATCATTCTCAATGGTGAAAAAGAGGAAGCATGTCCTTTAAGATCAGGAACGAGACAAGGATGTCCACTCTCACCACTATTATTCAACATAGTTTTGGAAGTCCTAGCCACAGCAATCAGAGAAGAAAAAGAAATAAAAGGAATACAAATTGGAAAAGAAGAAGTAAAGCTCTTATTGTTTGCAGATGACATGAAACTATATGTAGAGAATCCTAAAAATGCCACCAGAAAACTACTAGAGCTAATCAATGAATTTGGTAAAGTAGCAGGATACAAAATTAATGCACAGAACTCTCTTGCATTCCTATACAATAATGATGAAAAATCTGAAAGAGAAATTAAGGAAACACTCCTATTTACCACTGCAACGAAAACAATAAAATACCTAAGAATAAACCTACCTAGGGAGACAAAAGACCTGTATGTAAAAAACTATAAGACACTGATGAAAGAAGTTAAAGATGATACAAACAGATGGAGAGATATACCATGTTCTTGGATTGGAAAAATCAATATTGTGAAAATGACTATGCTAGCCAAAGCAATCTACAGATTCAATGCAATCCCTATCAAATTACCAATGGCATTTTTTACAGAACTAGAACAAATCATCTTAAAATTTGTATGGAGACACAAAAGATCCCGAATAGCCAAAGCAGTCTTGAGGGAAAAAAACGGAGCTGGAGGAATCAGACTCCCTGAATTCAGACTATACTACAAAGCTACAGTAATCAAGACAATATGGTACTGGCACAAAAACAGAAACATAGATCAATGGAACAAGATAGAAAGCCCAGAGATAAACCCATGCACCTATGGTCAACTAATCTATGACAAAGGAGGCAAAGATAAACAATGGAGAAAAGACAGTCTCTTCAATAAGTGGTGCTGGGAAAACTGGACAGCTACATGTAAAAGAATGAAATTAGAACACTCCTTAACACCATACACAAAAATAAACTCAAAATGGATTTGAGATCTAAATGTAAGACCGGACACTATAAAACTCTTAGAGGAAAACATAGGAAGAACACTCTTTGACATCAATCACAGCAAGATCTTTTTTGATCCACCTCCTAGAGTAATGGAAATAAAAACAAAAATAAACAAATGGGACCTAATGAAACTTCAAAGCTTTTGCACAGCAAAGGAAACCATAAACAAGACGAAAAGACAACCCTCAGAATGGGAGAAAATATTTGCAAACGAATCAATGGACAAAGGATTAATCTCCAAAATATATAAACAGCTCATTCAGCTCAATATTAAAGAAACAAACAACCCAATCGAAAAATGGGCAGAAGACCTAAATAGACATTTCTCCAAAGAAGACATACACATGGCCACGAAGCACATGAAAAGCTGCTCAACATCACTAATTATTAGAGAAATGCAAATCAAAACTACAATGAGGTATCACCTCACACCAGTTAGAATGGGCATCATCAGAAAATCTACAAACAACAAATGCTGGAGAGGGTGTGGAGAAAAGGGAACCCTCTTGCACTGTTGGTGGGAATGTAAATTGATACAGCCACTATGCAAAACAATATGGAGGTTCCTTAAAAAACTAAAAATAGAATTACCATATGACCCAACAATCCCACTACTGGGCATATACCCAGAGAAAACCGTAATTCAAAAAGACACATGCACCCCAATGTTCATTGCAGCACTATTTACAATAGCCAGGTCATGGAAGCAACCTAAATGCCCATCCACAGACGAATGGATAAAGAAGTAGTGGTACATATATACAATGGAATATTACTCAGCCATAAAAAGGAATGAAATTGAGTCATTTGCTGAGACGTGGATAGATCTAGAGACTGTCATACAGAGTGAAGTAAGTCAGAAAGAGAAAAACAAATATCGTATATTAACGCATGTATGTGGAACCTAGAAAAATGGTACAGATGAGCCGGTTTGCAGGGCAGAAGTTGAGACACAGATGTAGAGAACAGACATATGGACACTAAGGGGGAAAAACTGCGGTGGGGTGGGGATGGTGGTGTGCTGAATTGGGCAATTGGGATTAACATGTATACACTGATGTGTATAAAATTGATGACTAATAAGAACCTGAAGTATAAAACAAACAAACATACAAAACAACTAATACTAAACTTTCATTGGGTTATTTGTATGGAAATATGTTAATATAAATGTTTCAGACATTACATGAAATTTCAAAAAATATGTAATTCATTGTGACTTATTTTCTTGTTATAAACATTCATAAGCAGAGGTAATTTTGTACCTATTTTGTCTTCTTTTATTTACAGGGTTTCCCTTAAAACTCTGTAAGCATCAAGGCCTATAGAGTTTTGGACATCACTGACATGTTCCCTGGACTAAGTTAGTTTACCTGTGTAATCCTAGTCCGAGGAGGAGGTGGGTTTCTCAGAGAAACAAACATGCAATACCCATCACTGCCCTGGGAACATGAACTCACTGAAGATTAGGAGAGTGGCAATAGCTCCTGGCCTGCAGTAGCATATATTTACTAAGACTTTCTACTGTTTAAATGAATTAGCTACTGCTGTGTAATAAAGTACTACAAACACTTGATGGCCAAAGCAACAACCACTTATTTAGCTCCTGAGTGGCTCTGTTGATCTGGGCCAGGTCCAGCTAATTTTGGATAGGCTGCTGGTGCTTCTGCATCAGCCATCCAGTGGGCCAAAAGTTGGCTGGTTTAGGATGGTCTCAGCTGTGACGACTCATCTCCACTCATCTTCCAGGTAGTCTCTCATCCTATAGGAGGCTAGCCTGAGTGTTCACATGGTAGTTGGGTAGGTTCCAGGAGAGAGAACAAATCACATGGGGCTTCTTGAGACCTGGATTCAGAACTGACCATCACTCTTCTGTTGCATTCTGTCAGCCTAAGCAAGCAGATGTCTCTCCTTTCCCTAAAGCAGTTAAGGAACACCCTGGTAAAGGAGACCCAGCATCTTTGACAAATTTGATGGTGACTCTTTGCTATTGGCCTGAATTGACAGTGGGAGATACTACCATGGCAATACCAATGAGGATGTAGAGATTCCAGAATGGCAGAAAGCAAGAGGCAGCACTTAATTATCAGTGGGAAGGTGGATATAATTACATAATACAGCAGTGCAAGAGTGGTTACGAAGTACCTGGACCTTTGGATTGTATAACAGTGGATACTTTGTGTCCCTAGGGGCAAGGTAAATGTAGAGCACACTAGCATTTCTTTAATTGCATGATACTGGCTCCTCCCCTAGTATACAGAATTCGTGTCAGTTCACAGACACACAAACCAATCAATGAGGGGACTGTTGACTGTTTTTCCTATCTGAAGAAAAACATGGTAATACCAGTGTGTGTGTGTGTGTGTGTGTGTGTGTGTGTGTGTGTGTGTATTCTCCTATTTCCCAAAGGTTGTTGAAGTTATTATTCAGAGTAACTGTGGGGATGGGGAATATGAAGACTCTTCAAAGCCTCCATAAACCCAATCTGTGTATAGCCCCAGCTCCACAATGTATAACTGGGATAGATGTGGGAATAGATGCTGCAGAATCCTCACACTGATCTTCAAACTTGTAGAGTAAGAGCTATTTCAATAGAAAGAGCCAAGTGGAAACCCTGGAAACTGACATTTTAGCCAAAATAACAACTCAGAAAGAATAATGCACTTCAGGAGGATTTATTGAGATTAATGCCAGAAGAGTCATAAAAGATGTAGTGGTAGTAATCTCCATCATATTCCTTTTCCATTTATGACCCTTGCAAAACCAGAAGAATCATAATGGATAACAGTAGTCTGCTATAACAAAGTATGGTAGTCTCAATTTATAACTTCTATGCTGAGTGTTGAATCGTTGCAAAAAGACATCCACCAAATTCAGACACTTAGTATGTGGTGTTGACCTGGTGATCACATTACTTTCCATTCTCATTAATAAAGAGGCTGGGCTTCCCTGGTGGCACAGTGGTTAAAAATCCGCCTGCCAATACAGGGGACACTGGTTCAAGCCCTGGTCCAGGAAGATCCCACATGCTGCGGAGCAACTAAACCCGTGTGCCACAACTACTGAGCCCGCATGCTACAACTATTGAAGCCCACATGCCTAGAGCCCATGCTCCACAACAAAGAGAAGCCATCACAGTGAGAAGCCCATGCACTGCAACGAAGAGGAGCCCCCACTCACCGCAACTAGAGAAAGCCCACGTGCAGCAATGAAGACCCAATGCAGCCAAAAATAAATAAATAAATAAATAAATAAATAAATAAATAAATAAATAAATAAATAAATTTATTTTAAAAAAAGAGGCTCATGAGCAGTTGGCTTTTTCATGGGAAAACAGAAGTATACATTCATTGTCTTGCCAGGGGCCTATGTTAACATTCTTGCTCTTTGTCACATATAGTTCACAGGGACCTTGACTTTATGCAGAAATACCACAACAGTCCACAATAATATCAAAATCTTGATTGGACCTGGTGAACAAGAGTGACAAACAACTCAGATGCCCTAGTAATTTACATTTGAGTTTAGCTGACCTGTAGGGCTGCCTTAGGCTGACTCTGTCTCTCAGCTGAGGTCACTGCTTCTCTCAAGGCAACCTGCACATGAATTTCACATTCTGTGTTCCAGCAACCCTCAGTGCTCTTCCTCACTTTGGTCTTGGAGTTAGCAATAGCTCCACAGGTACAAGTTCTGGGTGTATCACTATCTCTTGTTTGTTTCCCTACCTCCTGCTCACACATTTAAAAGTTCCTGTATTAAACCCTCATAAGTTGCCGGAAGTACCCCATCTGTAGTCTGCTAGGACCTTGGTGGGACATGTCCCAGTGGTTGGAAATTCTCAGGAGAGAATATTTTCTCAATTCACCTATAAGGGATGACAGCTTTCCAGGCAATGTGAATCTATGTATGTCTCTGGCTTGGCCTCCAATTTCACATAGGTCTCAATGTTTGTACTGTGTCTTTTTGTACTGCAGTCTTTTAAAGTTCAGCTGTGGGGTTCTAAAGTAAAATGCTTTAGGCTTTGCTTATTTTCATGGCTTCATAATCACAGGTGACTTTGATTACTTGCAGTAATTAACTCTGAAGGATTCAGAAGATTTTCCTCTCAAACCAGCCCCAGTCTGAATTCACAATACTAACCTCCCTCCCCCATATACTCTCATATTCCTTAGATTGAAATTCTATTATGGTATGTTTGTTTGCTACCTTTACCTCCATCTAATTAATACTCTGCCCAAGATTAGAGCAAATGTTTCTTACTACTCTTACTCCACAATGCCAGCTGAAGTGTCTTTTTCTGATCCATAGAAGGCAGTTTTTTCCTAATAAGGTTAACATAATTATTCTGGGCTTGCCAATCAAAATCTATTACACCTAGAATGATGAGACAAAGGTCACTTCATTTTTTACCATGACACATTTTCAAAGAGTACATCACCAGAAAATTGTGTCCAGTTTTTTCTTGACATAGCACACTCTATGCTCACATCATCATGTCTGGCTTTGGATATGTAGTTGCAGACAGAGGGGACATCATCACCAATGGGGAAACAGGCATGCAGCTGGTTCTATTACCAAACATATAAAGCAAAGGTTGGACAG
This sequence comes from Balaenoptera acutorostrata, assembly GCF_949987535.1. Lineage (NCBI taxonomy): Eukaryota > Metazoa > Chordata > Mammalia > Artiodactyla > Balaenopteridae > Balaenoptera > Balaenoptera acutorostrata. Next base: position 29,219,176 of record NC_080069.1, read on the forward strand.
AGATATAGCTAACGTTGGAAAAACCTGACAAGCCTATGCTTAATTGGCTCACTCTTGGATTTGGATTTGAATACATGAATTATCTGAGAGGGTATCACTGCATTTTTAATCTCAGGAGGGACTGAGATAATAAAGGCACCCAAGTTATAACTCTGCCCGGAGTCTTGAGTTCTGTCTGATTTGAAAGGTTCTCTGGTTCATCAATTATGAAAGAGGATTTTCACCAAAAATGGCTTTCTGTTTGTGTCAAGGCTATTCAGAGAATGTTATAATTATCTATTTTCCAAAACTACTCAATTGACAGATAAGTGGAACAACTAAAACTGAATTATTTTTGTTATCCAAGATTGTTTTTCATTTTTAAATTTGTATATTTTCCTAAATATTTATAACTAAGGTATAGAGTATAACACAAGAAAATTATTTTTTTAATCCCTTAAAAATATACATTAACAGGTATCTAGGACCCAAACAAAAATGTAGGCCAAATATACACAATTGTGGAATTTTAAGCAATATTTAAGGAACAGCAGTTAGATGCAAATTACACTTCATGAAGTCAGGCTGATCAAATATGCCTTCCTTGGGTCTCATGGATGTACAGGCCTAACATTAGGTCTGTTGTATTATTTTAAAACATTTCCCCTTGGCGCTTTAACATTAATGAGGTATGATCACAGCACTTCTCAGTATGATACACTGGCCCTGAAGGTAAGTGACAGACATGCCAACTGCTAACTGCCAACTGGCAAGTGGTGGTGAGAGCTAGAGTGTGCATCCTGGCTCTAGCACTCACTTGCTGAGTGACTTCAGACAAATGATTTCCATCTGAGGCTCAGTTAAAATATTAAATATGTACTTTATTTCTTGTAGAACTTTTGAATGACTAGTATGGTACTAAGCTAGGTGCTGGGGTTCCACACGAAAGTCTTAGTTTTGTCTTTATGAGGCTTGTGGTAAAGGAGAAAGAAACAAATAATCACAAACACACATAATTACAATATGTGATTGGTTCTATAAAGGCAAAACATAGCATGCTATGTGAGACCATAACAAGGACAGTGAGATTACTACAAGCAATTATATGCCAATAAAATGGACAACCTGGAAGAAATGGACAAATCCTTAGAAAAGCACAACCTTCCAAGACTGAACCAGGAAGAAATAGAAAATATAAACAGACCAATCACAAGCACTGAAATTGAGACTGTGATTAAAAATCTTCCAACAAACAAAAGCCCAGGACCAGACGGCTTCACAGGTAAATTCTATCAAACATTTACAGAAGAGCTAACGCCTATCCTTCTCAAACTCTTCCAAAATATAGCAGAGGGAGGAACACTCCCAAACTCACTCTACGAGGCCACCATCACTCTGATACCAAAACCAGACAAAGATGTCACAAAGAAAGAAAACTACAGGCCAATATCTCTGATGAACATAGATGCAAAAATCCTCAACAAACTACCAGCAAACAGAATCCAATAGCACATTAAAAGGAACATACACCATGATCAAGTGGGGTTAATCCCATGAATGCAAGGATTCTTCAATATATGCAAATCAATCAATGTGATACACCATATTAACAAAATTGAAGGATAAAAACCATATGGTAATCTCACTAGATGCAGAAAAAGCTTTTGACAAGATTCAATACCCATTTATGATAAAAACTCTCCAAAAAATAGGCATAAAGGGAACCTACCTCAACATAATAAAGGCCATATATGACAAACCCAAAGCCAACATCATTATCAATGGTGAAAAACCAAAACCATTTCCTCTAAGATCAGGAACAAGACAAGGTTGCCCACTCTCACCACTATTATTCAATACAGTTTTGGAAGCTTAAGCCACAGCAATGAGAGAAGAAAAAGAAATAAAAGGAATCCAAATTGGAAAAAGAAGTAAAACTGTCACTGTTTGCAGATAACATGATACTATACATAGAGAATCCTAAAGATGCCACCAGAAAACTACCAGAGCTAATCAATGAATTTGGTAAAGTAGGAGAATACAAAATTAATGCACAGAAATCTTCTGCATTCCTATACACTAATGATGAAAAATCTGAAAGAGAAATTAAGGAAACACTCCCATTTACCACTGTAACAAAAAGAATAAAATACCTAGGAATAAAACTACCTAAAGAGACAAAAGACCTGTATGCAGAAAACTATAAGACACCGATGAAAGAAATTAAAGATGATACAAATAGATGGAGAGATATACCATGTTCTTGGATTGGAAGAATCAACATTGTGAAAATGACTCTACTACCCCAAGCAATCTACAGGTTCAATGCAGTCCCTATTAAACAACCAATGGCATTTTTCACGGAACTAGAACAAAATATTCCACAATTTTTATGGAAACAGAAAAGACCCCAAAGAGCCAAAACAATCTTGAGAAAGAAAAACAGAGCTGGAGGAATCAGGCTCCCAGACTTCAGACTGTACTACAAAGCTACAGTAATCAAGACAGTATGCAACTGGCACAGAAACAGAAATAAAGATCAATGGAACAGGATAGAAAGCCCAGAGATAAACCCACACACATATGGTCACCTTATCTTTGATAAAGGAGGCAAAATTATACAATGGAGAAAAGACAGCCTCTTTAGTAAGTGTTGCTGGGAAAACTGGACAGCTAGATGTAAAAGAATGAAATTGGAACACTTCCTAACACCATACACAAAAATAAACTCAAGATGGATTAAAGACCTAAATGTAAGGCCAGACACCATCAAACTCTTAGAGGAAAACATAGGCAGAACACTCTATGACATATATCACAGCAAGAGAAATGGAAATGAAAACAAAAATAAACAAATGAGACCTAATGAAACTTAAAAGCTTTTGCACAGCAAAGTAATGCATAAACAAGACGAAAAGACAACCCTCAGAATGGGACAAGATATTTGCAAATGAAGCAACTGACAAAGGATTAATCTCCAAAATATACAAGCAGCTCATGCAGCTCAATATCAAAACAACAAACAACCCAATGTAAAAATGGGGTGAAGACCTAAATAGACATATCTCTAAAGAAGATATACAGATTGGCAACAAACACATGAAAAGATGCTCAACATCACTAATCATTAGAGAAATGCAAATCAAAACTACAGGGAGGTATCACCTCACACAGGTTAGAATGGCCATCATCAAAATATCTACAAACAATAAATGCTGGAGAGGGTGTGGAGAAAAGCGAACCCTTTTGCACTGTTGGTGGGAATGTAAATTGGTACAGCCACTATGGAGAACAGTATGGACATTTCTTTACAAACTAAAAATAGAACTACCATATGATCCAGCAATCCCACTACTGGGCATATACCGTGTGAAAACCATAATTCAAAAAGAGTCATATACCACAATGTTCACTGCAGCACTATTTACAATAGCCAGGACATGGAAGCAACCTAAGTGTCCATCGACAGATGAATGGATAAAGAAGATGTGACACATATACACAATGGAATATTGCTCAGCCATAAAAAGAAACGAAATTGAGTTATAGTGAGGTGGATGGACCTAGAGTCTGTCATACAGAGTGGAGTAAGTCAGAAAGAGAAAAACAAATACTGTATGGTAACACATATATATGGAATCTAAAAAAAAAAAATTGGTTCTGATGAACCTAGGGGCAGGACCGGAATAAAGACACAGACATAGAAAATGGACTTGAGGACACGGGGAGGTGGAAGGGTAAGCTGGAACAAAGTTAGAGAGTAGCATTGACATATATACACTACCAAATGTAAAATAGATAGGTAATGGGAAGCAGCTGCATGGCACAGGGAGATCAGCTTGGTTCTTTGCGACCACCTAGAGTGGTGGGATAAGGAGGGTGGGAGGGAGACGTAAGAGGGAGGGGACATGGGGATATGCGTATGCATATAGCTGATTCACTTTGTTATACAGCAGAAATTAACACAACACTGTAAAGCAATTATACGCCAAAAAAAAGTTTAAAAAAAAACATGGATATGCTATATTTGGAATTATGTCTTCCTGATGAATTGATCCTTTTTTGTTTAATAAGGTTTTTTAAAAATAAATTTATTATTATTATTATTTTTTAATTTTTGGCTGTGTTGGGTCTTCATTGCTGTGTGTGGGCCTTCTCTAGTTGTGGTGAGTGAGGGCTACTTTTTGTTGTGGGGCACAGGCTTCTCATTGTGGTGGCTTCTCTTATTGTGGAACACTGGCTCTAGGCACGCGGGTTTCAGTTGTTTTGGCACACAGGCTCAGTAGTTGTGGCTCGTGGGCTTTAGAGCGCAGGCTCAGTAATTGCAGCACACAGGCATAGTTGCTGCACGGCATGTGGGATCTTCCCAGACCAGGGCTCGATCCCATGTCCCCTGCACTGGCAGGTGGATTCTTAACCGCTGCTCCACCAGGGAATTCCCTGTATTGATCCTTTTTTCATTTGAATTATATCTGTTTTTTTTTTTTATAATACTCCTTAACTGGAGATTAGTTTTTCTAATAAACCACTATAATTTTCTAAGGAAAAAAAAAAGAATGGATATGCTAGGGGTTTTAAACACTGGCTATGCATTTAATTCAACTGGGGAGTTTATAAAATAATTTCTGGGCCTCAGCTCAAAATTACAGACCTTGAAATAGGGAAAAGACTGAAGGCTTATGTTATATGAAAAATTTAATGCAGCTATTCAGCCAAAGAGACGATTTTCAAAAGTGAACACAGAGGCCAAGTGTTCAACTTCTAAGAATGGTGAAGTAACAGGTAATTTTAAACAATAAACACACTGAAAATGACTAAAAAATGATACAGAATATTTTTTTTTCAGAATACTTTAAAATCTGTTGTGAAGGAGAAGAATGTTTTAGAGGTATATTCCAAGAGCCTAACTTTTTTTTTTACCTGTAGAAAAAAAAAGAATTTACCAATTCTATAAATGGCAGCAAAAAAACCTGAGGAACTGATATATTAATGGAACTAACATATAAAAACTGATGTTAAAATCCTCACAAAGGAGAAGGCCCTTGTAAACCATGGAATGGCTATACACCATGGGTTAGGATAAGTGGAAAACAACCCAGCTTACACAGAGATTAAAACCCAGCTTTTAATCATCTCAATCTCTTATTGGACTAAGAAGATTGTAGGTTACTAGTGCCTGAGTATCCTTCCAGAATCAACTATAAATCCAAATTCCCTCTTCAACTTTCCAAAAACAATTTCTAGTATTCAAACAAAAATAACCAGTTATATGAAAAGACAATATCCAAATAACCCAAAACAAACAAAAAGACCTTTGAAACAAAATCAGAGATACAGATAATGAAATAACTATGCATGTATATAAAGTAAATGTCCTTAATATTATTTGAATAATTAAAATGTAAGATTGTAATATTCCATTGTATATATGTACCACATCTTCTTTTACCCATTCCTCTGTCTATGGACATTTAGGTTGATTCCATGTCTTGGCTATTGTAAACAGTGCTTCAGTGAACATTTGGGTGCACATATCATTTTGGACCATATTTTTCTCTGGATATATATACAATGGAATATTACTCAGTCATTAAAAAGAATGAAATAATGCCATTTGCAGCAACATGGAAGGACCTAGAGATTGTCATATTGAGTGAAGTAAGTCAGATAGAGAAAGAGAAATATCATATGATATCCCTTATATGTGGAATCTAAAAAGAAACAATACAGATGAACTTACTTACAAAACAGAAACAGACTCACGAACTTAGAGAATGAACTTATGGTTACCAGGGTGGAAGGGTGGGGGAAAGGGATAATTAGGTAGTTTGGGATTGACATGTACACACTGCTATATTTAAAACAGATAACCAACAGGGACATACTGTATAGCACAGGGAACTCTGCTCAATGTTATGTGGCAGCCTGGATGGGAGGGGAGTTTGGGGGAGAATGGATACATGAATAGGTATGGCTGAGGCGCTTTGCTGTGCATCTGAAACTATCACAACATTGTTAATTGGCTATACTCCTATATAAAATAAAAAGTTTAAAAAAATCAATAAAATAAAATTTACATGAAAAAGTAAAAAAAAAAATGTAAGATTGTAATCTAGGGCAGAGAATCAAGTAGAATTCCCAGGCTTGAAAAATATAACTTAAATTACAAACTCATTAAATGAGTTTCACTTCAGATTAGATACTGCCAAAGAGAGAATGAAGTGTTCTAGAACAGTGCCTCTCAAAGTTTGGCAAATCACTGCAACATCAGCATCAGCAAAGAGCTAGAAAGGAATGCACATTTTAAGGCCCCACCCCAGAAGTACTAATTGAGAATTGTGAAGGTGGACCCAGGAATAAACTTTATCAAGATCTGGTGATGAAGAATTCTGGGAAGGCTTGGATGGGAAATTGTGCTTAACTTCAGTCAATTTCAGCTCTTAGCATAGTAGCAATTATCCATCCCCCACCCCCAGCCACATGGCAGGCAACTGTGCACATCTCCTGAAGCAGCTTGTACACAGCTTGTGGGAGTCAGGGTGGGAAAAAAGGATCCTATGCTCCAAATATTAGGGACCTGTGCTCTGATTTCTGATTGCTGCTTCTGATCACAGAGGTGCAGTCAAAGAAGTCAGTGGCCATTTTTGTTGTACCTACCGTAACTGTTACAAACCCCTCCCCCTCCAGCTAAAGTAACTTCCATGGGATATAAAGGGCCAGTACCTTTTCTTTCCCCCTCTTCAGTTTTCTACTTTTCCCCTTTTAGGAGACATTAAGACACTCAAAAACAACTTCAAATATGGGGAAAACTAGAAATGCCCAGGAAAAGTTGCAGACTAAGAAAAGACCTGAGAAGAACTAAAGTTTACACCTCAGGCTGATCCTTGCCACAGAGACAGTCTACAACAATAAAATAAACAAACAAGACAATAACAAAAAAAGCAAACCATGGGGGAGGGAGAGAATCTGATATTCTGACTTACCACCTCATTAGATTCAAATATCCAGTATTCAATAAAAAATCAAAGAGCATACAAAGAGACAGGAAAGTATGGCTAATTCAAAGGAAAAAATACGTTAACAGAAACTGTCCCTGAAAATGACCTGATGGCAGACCTACTAGACTAAGACTTTTAAAAAACTGTCTTAAAGTTGTTCAAAGAACTAAAGGAAGACATGGGGAAAGTCAAAAAAATAATGTGTTAACAAAATGGAAACATAAATATAGAGAAATGAAACCTAAAAAGAGACCAAACACTAAATTCTGGATCTGAAAAGTACAATAAATTAGATGGAAAATTCACTAGAGGGATTCAAAGGCAGATTTGAGTAGGCAGAAGAAAAAATCAGTGAACTTGAATATAAGACAATGGAAATTATTGAGGTTGAGGAACAGAAAGATTTTAAAAAGCAAACAGACCCTAGGAATACCCTAGGAGACCCTAAGAGAACCCTAAGAGAGCTATGGGACACCAACAGAAAGACCAACATGCACATCATGCAAGCCGCAGAAGGAGAAGAGAGAAAAAGGGGCAGAGAGAATATGTGAAGAAATAGTGGCTGAAAACTTCCTAATTTGATGAAAGTCATGAATATAAACAGTCAAGAAATTCAATGAACTCCAAGAGACCCACAATGAAATAAAATAAGACCCCCATCGAGACACATTATAATCAAATATTTGGAAGACAAACACAAAGAGCAAATCATGAGGAGAGCAAGAGAGAAGTGAATACTAGGGATCACATACTAGGGATCCTCAACAAGATTAGTGGCAAATTTCTCATCAGAAACTTTGGAGTCCAGAAGACAGTGGGCTTGTATTTAAAGTGCTAAAAGAAAAAAAAAACTGTCAATTCAGAATCCTAAATTCAGGCAGAATCCAATTTAGGCAAAACTGTCTTTGAATAGTGAGGGATAAATCAAGATTTTCCCAGATAAACAAAAGCTGAGTGAGTCTGTGACCATTAGATCTGCCTGAAAAAAATGCTCAAGGGAGTCTGCAAGGTGAAACAAAAGGACATTGGACAATAATTTGAAGCCATATACAGAAATAAAGATATCTATAAAGGTAAATGCATGGGCAATTATAAGAGCCGGTAGTATACTTTTTAAAAATTTCTTGGCTGTGTCACGCAGTATGCGGGATCTTAGTTCCCTGACCAGGGTTTGAACCTATGCCCCCTGCAGTGGAAGCATAGAGTATTAACCACTGGACTGCCAGGGAGGTCCCAAGAGCCAGTAGTTTTTTAACAATGGTCTATAACTGTATTTTTTGTTTGCTAAAAAAAACCACAAAAAACAAAAATTAATATATTTTTTAAAAATTAACATAAAAGCTACTATTACTGTACCTTATTTTCTATATAACTCAGGAGACTAATGCATTTAAATCATTTGTTTGGGAGCACACAATGTATAAAGATGTAATTTTGTGATATCTACAACCAAAAGGGATGGGAATGGAGTTGTAAAGGAGCAGAGTTTTTATATGTTATTGAAGTTCAGCTGCTATAAATTCAAATTTGCATGTTATAACTTTATGATGAAATGTAATCCCCATGGCAACCACAAAGAAAATACCTACAGATTATAAACAAAAGAAAATTTACAAGGAATTTAAACATCTCACTGTGAGAAAACCCAACTAAACACAAAAGAAGTCAGGAATGTAGTCAATGAGGAATGAAAAAGCTGTAGGGCAAGTAGAAAACATTAGTACAATTACAGAAGTAAGTCCCTGTTTACCAGTAATTACTTTAAAGGTAAATGGATTAAATTCTCCAATCAAAAGATAGAGATTGGCAGAAGAGATAAAAATACATTACCCACCTATATGCTGTCTACAAAAGACTCACTTGAGATCCAAAAACACAAACAGTTTGAAAATGAAAGGATGGAAAATGATATTCCATGCAAACAGTAACTAAAAGAATGCAGGAGTGGCTATACTTATATCAAACAAAATATACTTTAATCAAAAAAGTTTACAAGAAATAATGAAAGCTACTATATATTAATAAAGGCGCAATGCAGCAAGATGTAACAATTATAAACAATTATGCACCTAATGGCAGACCATTGAAATACATGAAGCAAAAACTGACTGAATAGAAGGGAGAAATAGACAGTTCTGCAATAATAGTTGGCGATATTAATCCTGCTCTTAAATAAAGGATAGAACAGCCAGACAGAAGACAAGTAAGGAAATAGAGAACTTAACACAATAAACCATTTATATCTAATAGACATATACAGAACACTCCTTCCAACAACAACTGCACACACGTTTTTCTCAAGTGCACATAGGACATATGCCAGGGTAGACCATATGACAGGCAACAAATCAATTCTCAAGATTTTAAAAAGATAAGTATCATACAAAATATCTTCTCTGACCACAATGGAATGAAGTTAGAAATCAATAACATAAAGAACACTGGAAAATTCACAAAACTGTGGACATTAAATAATACACTTTTAAGTAATCAGTGAATCAAAGAAGAAATCACAAGGAAATTAGAAAATACTTAGAGATAAATGAAAACAAAACACAACATACCAAAACCTATGGATGCAGCAAAAGTGGTGGTAAGAGGGAAATTTGTTAAATTAAAAAAGAAATTTCTTGAATCAACAATCTAACTTTACAACTTTAAGGAACTATAAAAAGAATGAACTAAATCCAAACCTAGCAGAAGGAAGGAAATACTAAAGATTAGAGCATAGGTAAATGAAATAGAGAATAGAAAAATGGAGATAATCAATGAAACCAAAAGTTGATTCTTTGCAAAAGTTGATTCTTTGCAAAAAGGTCAACAAAATTGACAAATCTTTAGCTAGATGGACTAAAAAATAGAAGACTCAGATTGCTAAAATCAAAAGTGAAAGTGGGGACAATACTCCTAAATCTACAGAAATAAAAAGGATTACAAGAGAGAACTATGAACAATTTTATGTGAACCAATTGTATAACACACATAAAATGGACAAATCCCTAGAAAAACAAAACCTACCAAGACTACATCACACACAAAAAGAACAATCTGAAAAGGATCAGCCATGATGGTAGAGTATAAAGACTCTGAGTTCACCCACTCTCACAGGCACACCAAAATTTAAATTATTTACAGAATACCTATCAAAAAGACCAGAACCTACCAGAAAAGAGCTTCTACAAAGAAAGATATGAAGAAGGAACCACAACTAGGTGGGTAGGAGGGGTTAAGTGGTGGTAGTCAAGACCCATACCCGTGGGTGGGTGACCCACAAACTAGAGAATAATTATAATTGAAGAGGTTATCTCCAAAGAGTGAGGGGTCTGAGCCCCACATCAGACTCCTCCACCCGGTGGTCCCAGAACATTTGGCTTTGAAGGCCAGCAGGGCTTAACTTTGGGACACCCAGAAGGCTGTGGGAAATAGAGACTCCATTACTAAAGGGCACACACAAAATCACATGCTACAAGATCCAAGGCAGAAGCAGTAATTTGAAAGGAGCCTGGGTCAGACCTACCTGCTGATCTTGGAGAGTCTCCTAGAGAGGCAGGAGGCAAGTGGAACTCACCCTGGGAATACAGACATTGACAGAAACTACTTTTGAGAGCTCATTCTACTACATGGACACCAGTACTGATAAGCACCATTATGGAATACTCCCTCTAGCTTTTTAGCCTCAAGAACCAACCTCCAACTCCACCCCCTGCCCATCTAACAGCCTGTAGGCACCAGCACTGGGATGCCTCAGGCAAAGTATTAACTGGGCAGGACACAGCCCCACCCACCAGCAGACAGGCTGCTTTAAGAACCCCATAGCCCATAGCTACCCCTGAACATGGACCTGCCCTCCAGAGGGCCCAGACCTGGCTTCCCACACAAGTGCACAGACACTAAACCTAGGACCCCCAATGCCCTGCAGTCAGAGACCCTGGGACCGAGCTGTGTGCACCAGAATGCAGGCACCAGCCAGAGAATCCACAGCCCTGGCCGTCAGCAAGCCTGCTTTCGCTTTGGGACCAACCTCACCCACCAGCAGGTCACACTGACCCCACGGCAACTGTACTCCTGCAGCCTATGGACCCAGCTCACATACCAGCAGGCCTGCACCGGCCCTCAGACTGGCTGGGCCCCAGCTGCATCCAGCTTCCAGCGACCACAAGCTTCAGGACACCCCAAAACCTGAAATCAGCTGTATCAGGAACCAGTTCAACCCACCAGCAGTCCAACACCAGCTCTGGGAACCCTGGGCCCTGCAGCCAAACTCCATGTCCCAGCATTAACCCTAGGACCTGGCTTCATCCATCAGAGGGTAAGCACAGGCTCAGGATCACCTGGACACTGACTCCACCCGCCAGGAAGCCAGCACTAGCCCTAGAATCCTCCAGGGTTCAGCAACTAGCTGCCTCATGACCTGGCCCTGCCAACCAGAAGCTGGCAGCCTCCACACAAGGTAGAGCTTGGCAACCAACCATACCGGGGGCCAGCCAAGCCTACTAGACTGCCCATTAGTAGTCAGCCCAACACAACAGAAGGACCTATGCAGCCCACATAGGCAGCAGCCCTAGAGCATATAGCTTTGGTGACCAGAGGGGAGCACACCGCTGGGATGCATAGGATGTCTCCTACAAAAGGCCACTTCTCCAAAGTTGGGAAATGTAACCAACTTAACAGATAAACAGAAATAAAAACAGGAAGTTAGGCAAAATGAGGTGACAGAGGAACGTATTCCAAATGAAGGCACAAGATTAAAAACCCAGAAGAAAAACCAAGTGGAGATAAGTAATCTACCCAAGAAAGAGTTCAAGGTAACAATCGTAAAGATGATCAAAGAAGAGAAGAGAAAAATGGATGAACAGAGTGAGAAGAAATAGACATTTTTAACAACGAGAAAACATAAAGAAGAATCAAAGAGAGATGAAGAATACAGTAACTAAAATGATAAATACACTAGAAGGAATCAGCAGTAGAATAAATGATACAGAGGAATGGATCAGTGAGCTGGAAGACAGAGTAGTGGAAATCACTGATGCTGAACAGAGAAACGAAAAAGGAGCAAAAAAAAATTAGATGGACTAAGAGACCTCTAGAACCACATCAAATGTACCAGCATTCACATTATAGAGGTCCCAGATGGAAGAGAGAGAAAGGGGCAGAGAATGTATTTGAAGACATAACTGCTGAAAACTTCTCTAACCTGGGAAAGGAAACAGACTTTCAAGTCCAGGAATCAGAGTCCCAAACAGGATCAACCCAAAGAGGACCACACCAAGACAAATTGTAACTAAAATGAGAAAAAAATAAAGATAAAGAGAGAATATTAAAAGCAGCAAGGGAAAAGCAACGAGTTACATACAAGGAAACATTCATAAAGCTATCAGCTGACTTCAGCAGAAACTCTGCAGACCTCAAGGGGAGTGACATGATATATTTAAAGTGATGAAGGGAAAAACCTACAACCAAGAATATTCTACCCAGCAAGACTCTCATTCAGATTTGATGGAGAGATTAAAAAAGTTTTACAGACAAGCAAAACCTAAGAGTTCAGCACCACTAAACCAGCTTTACAAGAAATGTTTAAAGGATTTCTCTAAACAAAATAGAAAAGGCGACACTAGAAACATGAAATTATGAAAGGCTAGACCAACAATAAGAACTTAAGGGATACACAAAAAATTAGATGTAAAATATGATGTCAAAAACAGTTATCGTGAGAAGAGGGTAAAAATGCAGAGTAATTTAAAAGTGTTTGAAATTAAGAGATCAACAAATTTTAAAAATCATTTATACATATAGAGTTCTATATACAAAACTTGTGGTAACCATAAAACAAAAATCTATAATTGACACATGCCCAGGAAAAGGAAAGGAATCAAAATAGAACACTAAAGACAGTCATCAGATAACATGAGCAGAGAGAAAATAAGAAAAAAAACAAAAAAGAACCACAAAACAACCGAAAACAATTAACAAAATGGCCATAAGTGCATACATATCAATAATTACTTTAAACATAAATGGACTAAATGCTTTAATCAAAATATATAGAGTAACTGAATGGATATAAAAACAATACCCACGTACATGCTACCTACAAGAAACTCACTTCAGATTTAAAGACACACAGACTGAAAATGAAAGGATGTAAAAAAAGTATTCCAGGCCAATGGAAACCTAAAGACAGATGGGGTAGCAATACTTATATCAGACAAAATAGACTTTAAATCAAAGATTGTTACAAGAGACAAAAAAGGACATTTCATAACGATCAAGAGAGCAATCCAAAAAGAATAACAATTGTAAATATATATGCACCCAATATGAGACAATCTAATTAACTAAAGCTAGTATTAGCAGATGTAAAAGGAGAAATTGACAGTAACACAATAATAGTAGGTGACATTAACACCTCACTTACATCAACAGATCATCCAGACAGAAAATCAGTATGAAAATCCAGGCCTTCAGGCCTTATATGACACATTAGACTAGATAGACTTAATGGATATATACAGAACATTCCAACCCAAAGCATCAGGATACACATCCTTTTCAAGTGCACATGGAACATTCTTCAGGGTAGATCACATGCTGGACCACAAAACAAGTCTTGGTACATTTAAGAAAATTGAAATCATATCAAGCATCTTTTCACACCATAAGGCTATGGCACTAAAAATCAACTATAAGAAAAAAACTGCAAAAAATGCAAACATGTGAAGGCTAAATGATATGCTACTAAACAACCAATGGATCACTGAACAAATCAAAGAAGAAAGTTTTAAAAACACCTGGAGACAAATGAAAACAAAAACACAACGATCCAAAATCAATGGGACACAGCAAAAGCACTTCTAAGAGGGAAGTTTAGAATGACACAAGCTTACCTTGGGAAACAAGAAAAATCTCAAATAAACAACCTAACTTTACACCTAAAGGAACCAGGACAAGAAGAACAAACAAAACCCAAATGTAGTAGAAGATCAAGGCAGAAATAAGTGGTATAGAAACTAATAAAACAGAAAATGAAACTGAAAATGAAACAATGAAACTAATAAAACAGAAAACTAATAAAATGAAACAATGAAACTAATAAAACAGAAAATGAAACAGAAAATGAAACAATGAAACTAAGGACTGGTTCTTTGAAAACATAAACAAAATTGATAAATCTTTACTCAAACTCATCAAGAAAAAGAGAGGGCACAAATCAATAAAATTAGAAATGAAAAAGAAGTTATAACCAACACCACAGAAATAAAAAGAATCTTAAGCAATTACTACAAATATGTATTTGTCCAATAAAATGGACAACCTAGAAGAAATAAACAAATTCCTAGAAATGTGTAATCTCCCAGAAAACATAAACAGACAAATTACCAGTAATGAAATTGAATCAGTAATTTTAAAACTCCCACAAACAAAAGTCCAGGAACAGATGACTCACAGGCAAATTCTACCAAACATTTAGAGAAGAGTGAACACATTTTTCTCAAACTATTCCAAAACCTGAGGAGGAAGAAAGGCTTCCAAACTCATGTTAGGAAGCCAGCATCACCCTGATAACAAAACCGGAGAAAGATATCACAAAAAAAGAAAATTACAGGCCAATATCACTGATGAACATAGATGCAAAAATCCTTAATAAAATTTTAGCAAACCAAATCCAATGATACATTAAAAGGATAATACACCACGGTCAAGTGGAATTTATCCCAGGGATACAAGGATGGTTCAATATCTGAAAATAAATCAATATGATGCACCATATTAAAAAATTGAATAGTAAAAAAACATATGGTTATCTCAGTTAATGCAGAAAACGATTTTGACAAAATTCAGCATCCATTTATGATTAAAACTTCAGAAAGTGAACTTAGAGGGAACAAACCTCAACATAATACAGGCCATATATGACAAACCCACAGCTAACATCATACTCAATGGTGAAAACCTGAAAGCTTTTCCTCTAAGATCAGGAACAAGACAAAAACGCCCACTCTTGCCACTTTTATTCAACATAGTATTAGAAGATCTAGCCACAGCAATCAGAAAAAAGAAAGAAATAAAAGGAATCCAAATTGGAAAAGAAGAAGTAAACCTGTCACTGTTTGCAGATAACATGATAATATACATAGAAAATCCTAAAGGCATCATGAAAAAACTACTAGAGCTCATCGATGAATTCAGTAAAGTTGCAGAATACCAAATTAATATACAGAAATCTGTTGATATCTGTTGATATCAAAAAGGGAAATTAAGGAAACAATCCCATTTACAATCACATCAAAAACAAAAAAGTACCTAGAAATAAAACTACCTAAGTATGTAAAAGACCTGTGCTTGGAAAACTATGAGATACTAATGAAAGAAATAGAAGATGACACAAACAAATGGAAAGATATATCATGTTCATGGATTGGAAAAATTAATATTGTGACAATGACCATACTATCCAAGGCAATCTACAGATTCAATGCAATCCCTATCAAAGTAACAATGAAATTTTTCACAAAACTAGAACAAATAATTTAAAAATTTGTATGAAAACACAACAGACCTCTAAATAGCCAAAATAATCTTGAGAAAGAAGAACACAGCTGGAGTTATCACACTCCCTGACTTCTGAATATGCTATAAAGCTACAGTAATCAAAAGAGCATGGTACTGGCACAAAAACAGTCACAGAGATCAATGGAACAGAATAGGAAGCCCAGAAATAAATCCACATACTTGTGGTCAATTAATCAATGATAGAGGAGGCAAGAATATTTAATGGAGAAGAGACAGTCTCTTCAATAAGTGGCACTTGTAAAACTGGACATCTACATATAAAAGAATGAAATCAGAACTTTTTCTCACACCATATACAATAAATTCAAAACAAGTTAAATAATTAAACATAAGACTACAGACCATAAAACTCCTAGAAGAAAACATAGGCAGAACACTCTTTGACATAAATAGTAGCAATAATTTTTTGCATATGTCTCCTAAGGCAATGGAAGTAAAAGCAAAAATAAACAAATAGGACCTAATTAAACTTAAAAGCATTTGCACAGCAAAGGAAATCATCGACAAAACAAAATGACAAAAAAACAAAAATATAACATACTGAATGGGAGAAAGTATTTGCAAATGAAATGACTGATAAGCAGTTAATATCCATAATATATAAACAGCTTGTACAATACTAAAAAAAAAAAATCTGATTAAAAAATGGGCCAAAGATCTCAATAGACATTCTTCCAAAGAAGAAATACACATGGCCAATAGGTACATGAAAAGATACTCAAAATCACTAACCTTTAGAGAAATGTAATCAAAACCAGAATGACTTCCAATACTATGTTAAATAAAAGTGGTGAGAGTGGGTGGTTTTGTCTTGTTCCTGATCTTAGAGGAAATGTCCTCAGCTTTTCACCATTGAGTATGACGTTAGCTGTGGGTTTGTCATATATGGCCTTTATTATGTTGAGGTATGTTCCATCTAAGTTCACTTTCTGGAGAGTTTTTATCATAAATGGATGTTGAATTTTGTCAAAAGCTTTTTCTGTATTAATTGAGAGGACCATATGTTTTTTAATCTTCAATTTGTTAATATGGTGTATCACATTGATCGATTTGTGGTTATTGAAAAATCCTTGCATCCCTGGAATAAATCCCACTTGATCATGGTGTGTGAACCCTTTAATGTATTGTTGGATTCAGTTTGCTAATATTTTATTAAGGATTTTTGCATCTATGTTCATCAGTGATATTCACCTGTAATTTTCTTGTGATATCTTAGTCTGGTTTTGGCATCAGGGTGATGGTGGCCTCATAAAATGAGTTAAGAAGTCTTCTTTCCTCTGCAGGTTTTGGAATAGTTTGAGAAGGATGAGTGTTAAGTCTTCTCTAAATGTTTGGTAGAATCACCTGTGAAGCAATCTGTTCCTGGACTTTTGTTTGTTGGGAGTTTTAAAATTACTGATTCAATTTCACTACTGGTAATTTCTTCCTGGTTCAGTCTTGGGAGACTGTACATTCCTAAGAATTTGCATATTTCTTCTAGATTGTCCATTTTAATGTCCACTTTAATAGTTGTTTGCAGTAGTTTCTTATGATCTTTTGTATCTCTCTGGCATAGGTTGTAACTTCTCCTTTTTCATTTCTGATTTTCTTGATTTGGGCCCTCTTCCTTTTTTGTTGATGAGTCTGGCTAAAGTTTCATCAACGTTGTTTACCTCTTCAAAGACCAGCTTTTAGCTTCATTGATGTTTTCTATATCACCTCACACCTGTCAGGATGGCTATCAGCAAAAAGAACACAAGTAACAAATGTTGGCGAGGATGTGGAATAAAGGGAACCCTTGTACACTGTTGGTAGGAATGTAAATCGGTGCAGCCACTGTGGAAAACAGTATGGCAGTTCCTTAAAAAATTAAAAATAGGGCTACCATATGATCCAGCAATTCCACTCCTGGGTATATATCCCAAGAAAAGGAGAACACTAATTTTAAAAGATAACATGCACCTCTATATTCATAGCTGCATTATTTACAATAGCCAAGATGTGGAAGCAACCTAAGTGTCCATCAACAGATGAATGGATAAAGAAAATATGGCATATGTATACAATGTAATATTACTCACCCACAGAAAAGAATGAAATCTTGCCATTTGCAACAACATGGATAGAGCTGGAGTGTATTATGAAGTAAGTGAAGTAAGTCAGACAGAGAAAAACAAATACTGTGTGTTATCACTGTTACATGGAATCTAAACATAAAACAAATGAATGAAAATAACAAAACAGAAATATATGCACAGATACAGAGAAGAAACTAGTGAAGAAACTAGTGATTACCTAATCACTAAGAAACTAGTGATTACCTACCTAGAGAGAAGGGGGGAGGGGCAAGATTAAGGTAGGGGATTAAGAGATACAAACTAATATGTATAAAATAAATAAGCGACACGAATATTGTACAGCACAGGGAATATAGCCAATATTTCAAAATAACTGTAAATGGAGTATAATCTGTAAATATGTTTAATAACTATGTTGTACACTTGAAACCAATATGATATTGTAAATCAACTATATCGCAACTAAAAAAAAAGAAAGAAAAAACGGGGTGGTGGGGTTCCCTGGCAGTCTAGTGGTTAGGATTTGGTGCTTTCACTGCCATGGCCTGGGTTCAGTCCCTGGTCAGGGAACTGAGATCCTGCAAGGCACGCAGCACAGCCAAAAACAAACAAACAAAAAGGTATCTAGAGGTAAATTCATACACCTCTCCCCCAAAAAAGATACAGACAATCAGAACTCTAAGTAGTAAGGAGATTGAAGCAATAATCAAAAATCTTCCAAAAAAGAAAAACCGTGGACCTGATGGCTTCACTGGCAAATTATACCAAACATTTAAAGAAGAACACTAATCCTTCTCAAACTTTTCCAAATAATTGAAGAGGAGGAAACACATCCTAATTCATTCTGTGAGGCCAAAATAACCCTGATACTAAAGCAAGACAAACACTATAAGAAAACTACAGATCAATATCCTTTACAAACATTGGTGCAAAAATCCTCAAGAAAATACTAGTGAACAGAATTTAGCATATATTGGAAGAACTTTACCCCATGACCAATTGGGATTTATTCCTGGAATTCAGGGATGCTTCAACAAACAAAAATCAACCAATATGCCACATCAACAAAATGAAAGAAAAAACACACGAACATCTGAATGATGCAGAAAAGTCATTTAGCAAAATTCAACAGCCTTTCATGATTAAAACCCTCAACAAAATAGGAATAGAAAGAAAGTACCTCCACATAATAAAAGCTATACATGAAAAACCCACAGCCATCGTAATTCTTAATGGTGAAAAACTGAAAGCGTTTCCTCTAAGATCAGGAACAAGGCCAGGATGCCCACTTTCACCACGTCTATTCAACATAGTACTGGAAGGTTTAGCCAGAGCAATTAGGCGAGTAAAAGAAATTAAAGGCTTCTAAATTGGAAAGGAAGAACTAAAATTATCTTTGTTTGCAATTAATATGATCTTATATCTAGAAAACCCTAAGATTCCACATCAAAAAAGTTAGAACTAATTAATGAATTCAGCAAAGTGGCAGGATATAAAGTCAACACACAAAAATCAGTTGCATTTCTATGCACAAGCAGTGAGCAATTTGAAAAAGAAAAAATTTTTAAACCCATTTACAATAACATCAAAAAGAATAAAATACTTAGGGATTAGTTTAACCACAAAAGTGAAAGATTTGCAAAATGAAAACTACAAAACATTGCTAAAAGAAATAAAAGAAGACATAAATAAATGGAAATACATCCCAGTTTCATGGATTGAAAGACTTAATATTGTTAAAATGTCACTATTACCCAAAGTTATCCACAGAATCAATGTAATACTTATCAATATCCCAAAGATATTTTTGCAAAAATAGAAAAAAACCTAGCCTAAAATTCATATGGAATTTCAAGGGACCTCAGACAGCCCCAAAAAATCTTGAAAAAAACAAAACTGGAGGGCTCACACTTCTTGGTTTCAAAACCTATTACAAAGCTACAGTAATCAAAACAATATACTATTGGCATAAAGACAGACATATAGAGCAATGGAGTGGATTACAGAGACCAGAAATAAATACATATACAATCAAATGATTTTTGACAAGAATACCAAGACCATTTAATGGGTAAAGGGTAGTCTTTCCAACAAATGGTGCTGTTGAAACTGGATATACACATACAAAAGAATGACATTTGATCCTTACCTAACACCATATACAGAATTGACTCAAAATGGATCAAGAACATAAATACAAGACCTAAAACAACAAAACTCTTAGAAGAAAACACAAGACAAAAGCTTCATGATATTTGATTTGGTAATGACTTCTTAGAGAACAACGAGTACTGACAATGATGTGGTGAAATTGGCACCCTTGTGCACTGTCAGTGGGAATCTAAAATGGTACAGCTACAATGGAAAAAAGTATGGAGGTTCCTCAATAAATTAAAAGTAGAATTACCATATTACCTAGAAATTCCACTTCTGGGTATATACTAAAAACAAAGTAGGGTCTTGAAGAGATATTTGTACACTCACATTCCTAGCAGCATTATTCATATTATTTAAAACATGGATGTAACTCAAGTGCCCATCAAATGAGGAATTAATAAGCAAGATGTGGTATATACTTACAATGGAATATTTTGTTGTTTTATTCTAAAAACTTCCTTTTTAGAAAGGAAATTCTGTAATATGCTGCAACATAGACAAACCTTGAATACATTATGTTAAGTGAAATAAACCAGTAACAAAAAGACAAAAACTGTATGAGTCCACTGATATGAGGCATTTAAAGTAGTCAAAATCAAAAAGACAGAACATATAATGGTGGTTGCCAGAGGCTGGGGGAATGGAGAAGTTGAGTTGATTTTTTTTTTTTTTTAAACATCTTTATTGAAGTATAATTGCCTTACAATAGTGCGTTAGCATCCGCTTTATAACAAAGTGAATCAGTTATACATATAAAATATGTTCCCATTTCTCTTCCCTCTTGCATCTCCCTCCCTCCCACCCTCCCCATCCCACCCCTCTAGGTGGTCACAAAGCACCGAGCTGATCTCCCTGTGCTACGTGGCTGCTTCCCACTAGCTATCTATTTTACATTTGGTAGTGTATATATGTCCATGACACTCTCTTACCCTGTCACATCTCACCCCACCCCCTCCCCATATCCTCAAGTCCATTCTCTAGTAGGTCTGTGTCTTTATTCCCGTCTTGCCACTAGGTTCTTCATGGCCTTTTTTTTTTTTTTCCCTTAGATTCCATATATATGTGTTAGCATACTGTATTTGTTTTTCTCTTTCTGACTTACTTCACTCTGTATGATAGATTCTAACTCCATCCACCTCATTACAACCTAAGTGTAAGGGCAGACACTATCAAACTCTTAGAGGAAAACATAGGCAGAACACTCTATGACATACATCACAGCAAGATTCTTTTTGACCCAGCTCCCAGAGAAATGGAAATAAGAACACAAATAAACAAATGGGACCTAATGAAACTTAAAAGCTTTTGCACAGCAAAGGAAACCATAAACAAGACCAAAAGACAACCCTCAGAATGGGAGAAAATATTTGCAAATGAAGCAACTGACAAAGGATTAATCTCCAAGATTTACAAGCAGCTCATGCAGCTCAATAACAAAAAAACGAACAACCCAATCCAAAAATGGGCAGAAGATCTAAATAGACATTTCTCCAAAGAAGATATACAGATGGCCTACAGACACATGAAAGAATGCTCAACATCATTAATCATTAGAGAAATGCAAATCAAAACTACAATGAGATATCATCTCACACCGGTCAGAATGGCCATCATCAAAAAATCTAGAAACAATAAATGCTGGAGAGGGTGTGGAGGAAAGGGAACACTCTTGCACTGTTGGTGGGAATGTAAATTGATACAGCCACTATGGAGAACAGTATGGAGGTTCCTTAAAAAACTACAAATAGAACTACCATACGACCCAGCAATCCCACTACTGGGCATATACCCTGAGAAAACCATAGGTCAAAAAGAGTCATGTACCAAAATGTTCATTGCAGCTCTATTTACAATAGCCAGGACATGGAAGCAACCTAAATGTCCATCGACAGATGAATGGATAAAGAAGATGTGGCACATGTATACAATGGAATATTACTCAGCCATAAAAAGAAATGAAATGGAGGTATTTGTAATGAGTTGTTTAATAAGTATACAGTTTCAGATTTACAATGAAAAGAGTTATAAGGATGGATGGTGGAGATGGCTGCACAGCAATGTGAATGTATTTAGTACCACTGAACTGAATGCTTACAAATTATTAATATGGTAAACTTTATGTTAGATACATATTTAACTCAATAAAAAAGAAAGGTTAAAAAAAAAGAAAGGAAAAAAAAGAGACATCACTGAAAGCTAACATGAAACAAAGCTGTGTCTGGGTCCCACTCTGCATCCGGTCTGGGTTTGCTGGCATCACAGAAACCCATCTGGGTACTTGGCAAGTTTGAGAATAGGATGTGGGCACTTGTAGGAAAGTTCAATGTGTACGTGACAAATGCTTCCCTGCCACTTGGAAGGGCACCACACATTGGGTATAATGAATTAAATGGTCCCCCCACTGAATATGTCCATGTTCTAATCCCTGGAACCTGTTAGTGTGCATTATTTTGGAAAAGGGTCTTCACATATGTAATTATATCAAAAACTAATTTGCAATCATTCTAGATTATCCAGGTGGGCCCTAAATCTAATGACAAGTGCCCTTATAATAAGAGGAGAAGACACAGACAGAAAGGAGGAGAAGGACCATGTGAAAATGGAGGC
The DNA here is from genome assembly GCF_949987535.1 of Balaenoptera acutorostrata. Taxonomy (NCBI): domain Eukaryota; kingdom Metazoa; phylum Chordata; class Mammalia; order Artiodactyla; family Balaenopteridae; genus Balaenoptera; species Balaenoptera acutorostrata. The sequence continues at coordinate 29,241,545 of NC_080069.1, forward strand.
AGAGATTGGAGTGCGCAGCCACAAGCCAAGGAATGCCAACAGCCATTCGCTGAAGTTGGAAATTGCAAGGAAAGGAATCTTTTCTAGAGTCTCCAGAGAGATCGTGGCCCTGCAAACACCTTGATTTTGGACTTCTGGCCTCCAAAACTTTGAGAAAATAAATTTCTGCTCTTTTAAGCCAAAAAAGAAAGAAAGAATGGCTGATACCTTCCCAATCTGGGGAGAGAATATTTGGACATACAAGTTCATGAAGCTAATAAGTCAACAGCAAATATCAACCCAAAATGATCTTCTCAAAGACACACTATTAAAAAACTGTGTAAAATCAAAGACAAAGAGAGAATTTTTTAAACTGTCAAGAGAAAAACAAACCCTCACATAATAAAGGAACCCCCAATAAGGCTATCAGTGGATACTCAGTGGAAACCTTGCAAGCGAGGAGAGAGTGGGATGAAAAATTCAAAGCGCAGAAAGAGAAACACTGCCAGAGAAGTTTATCCAGCAAAGCTATCTTTCAGAAACGAAGAAGAGATGTTTGTTCTCAAACAAAAGCTGAGGGCGCTATTCTACACTAGACCTGCCTCACAGAAAACGCTGATAGGATTTCTTCAAGCTGAAAAGAAATGACGGTAATTACTAACATGAGAACATATGAAAATATAAAACATTCTGGTAAAGGTATATATATAGGCAAATTCAGAATACTGTAATACTGTAATACAGTGTTGTGTTAATCACTTTAGTATAAAGGTTAAAGGACAAAATTATTAAAAATGACAATAATAATAATTTGTAAAAATATACAATATACAAAGAGGTAAATTTTGACATGAAAAACATAAAATGTGGGGTGGGGGAGTAAAAGGGTAGCATTTTGGTATGCAATTGAAGTTAAGTTGTCATCAACTTAAAATAAACTGTTACATCTATGTTTTATGTAAGGTTCATGGTAACCACATAGCAAAAACCTACAATAGATACATAACAGTTAAAGAGAGAAGAATCAAAGCTTACATTACAGAAAATCATCAATTCACAAAGAAAGCAAGAGAGGAAGAAAGAACAATGGAACTACAAAAGAGTCAGAAGAATATTAATAAGATGGCATTAGTAAGTCCTTACCCATCAACAGTTATTTTAAATATAAATGGATTAAATTCTCCAGTCAAAAGGCAGAGGAGCTGGATGTTTTTTAAAAAAAGATCCAACTAAATGCTCCCTACAGAAAACTCACTTCAGATTCAAAGACACATACAGACTGAAAGTGAAGGGAAAAAATAATATTTCCTGCAAATGCAAACAACATGAGAACATGGATAGCTATACTTATATCAAACAAACGACTTTACTTAATTTTTTTAACATTTTTATTGGAGTATAATTGCTTTATAATGATGTGATAGTTTCTGCTGTATAACAAAGTGAATCAGCTATACATATACATACATCCCCATATCTCCTCCCTCTTGCATCTCCCTCCCACCCTCCCTATCCCACCCCTCTAGATGGACACAAAGCCCCGAGCTGATCTCTCTGTGCTATGTGCCTTCTTCCCACTAGCTATCTATTTTACATTTGGTAGTGTATATATGTCCACGCCACTCTCTCACTTCTTCCCAGCTTACCCTTCCCCCTCCCCGTGTCTTCAAGTCCATTCTCTATGTCTGCATCTTTGACAAGGAGACTTTAACTCAAACACTGTAACAAGAGACAAAGAAGATCATTACATAATGATAAAGGGGTTGATTCACCAAGAGAATATAACAATCGTAAATTCATATGCACCCAACATTGGAGCACCCAAATATATTAACAGTGAAGAAGGCAGAAATAGACAACAATACAATAATAGTAGAAGACTTTACTATCCCACTTTTAACAATGAACAGACCATATAGACAGAAAATCAATAAGGAAACACTGGACTCAAACTATACTTTAGGCCAAATGGACCTAACAGACATATGCAGAATATTCCATCCAAGAGCAGTGGAATACATAATCTTCTCCAGTGCACATGGAACATTCTCCAGGATAGATCATATGCTAGCTCACAAAACAATTCTCAGCAAGTTTAAGAAGACTGAATTGATACCAAACAACTTTTCAAACCATGATGGTATGAAACTAGAAATCAATTAACAGGAGAAAAGCTGAAAAACTCAGAAATATGTGGAAATTAGACAGCACACTCTTCAACAACCAGTGGGTCAAAGAAGAAATCAAAACAGAAATAAAATATCTTAAAACAAATGAAAATGGAAACACAACACACTAAAACTTATGGGAAGCAGCAAAAGCAGTTCTAACAGAAGTTTGTAACAATATATGACTACGTTAAGAAAAAATAAATATCTCAAATAAACAACCTAACTTCACACATCAAAAAATTTAAAGAAAAGAACAAACTACATCAAAAGTTAACAGAGGAAAGGAAACAACAAAAATCAGACCAGAATCAAATGAAATAGAGACCAGAAAAACAATAGAAAATAATTGAACAGCACATTAAAAGGATCATACACCATGATCAAGTGGAATTTATCCCTGTGCTGCAAGGATGGTTCAACATATGCAAATCAATAAATGTGATACACCACACTAATAAAATGAAAGATAAAAATAATATAATCATCGCAATAGATGGGGAAAGAGAATTTGATGAAACAAAATATCCTTTCATGATAAAAAAAAAAACTCTTCACAAATTGAGTATAGAATACAGGTCATATTCAACAATCCTATAGCTAAAATCACACTCAAGAGTGAAAGGGTGAAAGCTTTTCCTCTAAGATCAGAAACAAGAAAACAAGACAAGGGTACCCAGAGTGGCACCACACATATTCAACATGATACCAGAAGTCCCAACCAGAGAAGTCAGGCAAAAATAAGAAATAAAAGGCATGCAAATCAGAAAGGAAGGAGTAAATCTGTTTGCAGATTTATGATCTCATAGATAAAATATCAATTGCATTTCTATACACTAGCAACCAAATATCTGAAAAAGAAATAAAGAAAACAATCTTATTTATAATAGCATCCAAAATAATTAAATACTTAGGAACAAATTTAACCAAGGAGGCAAAAGATCTGTACACTGCAACTATACGACTTTGATTAAAGAATTTGACAGACACAAATAAATGGAAAGATACCCCATGTTCATGGATCAGAAGAATTAACATTGTTAAAATATCCACATTACCCAAGGCCATCTACAGATTCAATGTCATTCCTATTAAAATTCCAATGGCATTTTTCACAGAAATAGAAAAAACAATCCTAAAATTCAAATGGAACCACAAAGACCACGAAAAACCAAAGCAATCTTGACAAAGAATAAACAAAGCTGGAGTTACCACACTTCCTGTTTTCAAACCTTATTACAAAGTTATAGTAATCAAAAGAGTATGGCATAAAAACAGACATATAAAACAATGGAACAGAGTAGACGGCCTGGAAATAAACCCACACATATACAGTCAATTATTATTTGACAAGGGAGCCAAGCATACTCACTGGGGAAAGGATAGTCTCTTCAAATAATGGTGTTAGGAAAACTGGATATCACGTGTAGAAGATGAAGCTGGACACTTAACTTACACCACTCACAAAAATTACCTCAAAATAGATTAAAGACATAAACATAAGACCTGAAACTGTAAAACTCCTAGAAGAGAACATAGGGTAGAAGCTCCTTGACATTTGTCTCAGTGATATGACATCAAAAGCACAAACAACAAAAACAAAAATTAAAAAATGGGACTACATCAAACTAAAAACCTTCTGTACAGCAAAGAAACAATTCACAAAATGAAAAGGCAACATATGGAATGAGAGTAATATTTGTAAACAAACTAATAAGGGGTTAATATCCAAAATACGTAAGAAATTCATTTAACTCAACAGCAAAAAACCAAGCAATTCAATTAAAAAATGGACAGAAGATCTAAATAGACAGTTTTCCAAAGAACACATATAAATGACCAACAGGTGTATGAAAAGATGCTCAACATCAATAATCATTAATGAAACACAAATCAAAACCACAATAAGATATCACTTCAAACCTATTAGAATGGCTATCATAAAAAAGACAAAAGATAAAAGTGGAGGAAAAGGAATGCTTGTACACTGTTGGTGGGAATGTAAATTGGTACAGCCATTATGCAAAACAGTATGCTCAAAAAATTAAAAAGAGAACTACCATATGATCCAGCAATCCCACTTCTGGGTATATAGCCAAAGGAAATGGAATAAAATTACTAATTACTATCTCAAAGAAATATCTGCACTCCCATATTCACTGAAGCATTATTCACAATAGCCAAGATATGGAAACAACCTTAGTGTCCATCAACAGAAGAATGGTTAAAGAAGATATGACAAATATATCTATATATTTATAGATATACACACAATGGAATATTATTTAGCCAAGAAAAAGAATGAAATCTTGCCTTTTGAGCAACATGGATTGACCATGAGGGCATTATGCTAAGTGAAATAAATCAGAAAGACAAATACTGTGTGCTATCACTTATGCATGGAATGTAAAAAAGCTGAAACTCACAGAAACAGAGTAGGGTGGTAGTTGCCAAGGTCTAGGCATTGGGGGAAATGGGGAGATGTTGATCAAATGGTGGAAACTTCCAGTTATAAGATGAATAAGTTCTGGTCATCTAACGTACAGCATGGTGACTACAGTTAACTATACTGTATCATATACTTCAAAGTTGCTAAGAGAGTAGATCTCAAATGGCTTAACCACACACACACAAAGGTAATTGTGTGAAGGAATGGAAAAGTTAACTAACCATACTGTGGTAATCATTTTGCAATTATGTATGTGTAGCAAATCATCACATTGTATACCTTAAACTCACTCAATGTTATATGTTAATTATTTCTCAATGAAGATGAAAAACAAAACAAAACTGCAGTCCACCATTGTTCGCTTAGTTGATCAGACTGGCATCCCAACACAGTCTATTGGAGGAAGCCTCTCCTCACTCACTTTTGGGAGAAGCCTCTGCCTTGTATGTTAACTAGTTATTCTAGTCACTCCTAGGGTCACCAGCCTAAAAAGCAGGTATGTTGATCTCAGACAAATAGAGACTGATGAGATGAATCTGTCCTGGCTAAGGTGCCAACTAGTGAATTACAGCCTTTTCAGACCTATACTATAGCACCTTTAAGTTACAGAAGGAGCTGAGAAGGACCTTAAGGACTACTCCTTCAAGATCCTATAACAATTTAAGTTGGAATACAGCATATGGTAGACACAGCACAAAGTGGCAGCAGCCAAAGTGCAAATGCACCAAGAACTAACAGTGCCGTCTTAGGCAGAACTTGCTGTGTGGTAAAATCAGTTAGAAAGCCAAGAGCAGCCCAGAGGTGGCCCCTCCATTGAACACTTGAGTCATTCTGCTCACTGTGCCAACTGTTCTAAAATTATGTCCAGGATTTAATTTACGGAGGTGACCAAGTGATGATACAGAGAGGCCAATGCCTCTGAAACTCATTAGTTACAGTTCCTGAAAGAAGGGGACATGCAACACCACACAGGGCTAGTGGGTAAGTACCAGGTTTGGTCAGGAGGCAGAAGCAGGAACAAGGAGAAAGCCTGTGCCAGAGCGTTTATTGGAATTTTGACAGAAAATGTAAGGGAGGGCAGAGTAAACAATTTAGGATTGCTTAGTTTGAATAATTCTGGTGGGTTTTAGGCTATAGATGTGGTCGCTAGTTGCCTGGTACCTGGCCCTGGGACATTTTAGGTCAGGGGAAATATTGGCTTAGTGTGTAAGTTAGATGAATGGAGTAATTGGGGCTCTAGACCCCAGATTGGTTGGTTGATTTGCATATGAAAGAAGCTCCCAGAGAACCCTTTGCTAGCCCAGTGTGGGGCAGTCTCTCCCTGGCCAGACAGCTTTTTAAGATGTCAAAACATCACAAAATACAGAAAATGAAAACTTGATTAATACACTGCTGCTGCTCTACATGGCCGTTTGTCCACCAGGCTCACTCATCTCAAGACCCATATGCCAGGACCACACAAATGCTGAAGGAGTGTGAACCTGCCTAGGTACAGACACCCTGAACCCATCTGCACGAAGAGGGGCCAGAAATCATTAACATTTATGGGGATTCTTTGGCCCTAGAGAATGGACCAACTCTAAAAATACAGTTACCATGTGATCTTGCAATCCCACTCCTAGGCATATATCCAGAGAAAAGTCTAATTTGAAAAGATACATGCACTCCAATGTTCATAGTAGCACTATTAACAATACCAAGACATGGAAACAACATAAGTGTCCATCAACAGATGAATGGATAAAGAAGATGTGCTATTTATATGCAATGGAATATTTCTCAGTCATAAAAAGAGAATGAAATAATGCCATTTGCAGCAACATGGATGGACCGAGAGATTATCATACTAAGTGCAGTAAGTCAAACAGAGAAAGATAAATATCATTTGATATCACTTATATGTGGAATCTAAAAAAAAAGATACAAATGAACTTATTTATGAAACAGAAATAGATCCACAGACATAGAAAACAAACTTATGGAACCCAAAGGGAAAGGAGGGGAGGGATAAATTAGGAGTTCAGAATTAACATATACACACGACCATATATATAATAGATAATCAACAAGGACCTACCATATAGTACAGGGAACTATACTCAATATTTTGTAATAACCTGTAAGAGAAAAGAATCTGAAAAGAATCACTTTGCTGTACACCTGAAACTAACACAACATTGTAAATCAACTATACTTCAATAAAAAAAATATAATGCTTCCTTTGGAATTTTCCTGAAGGTCAATGACCAGTGGGTATATTTACTGTGCATTGGCAGGAGGTTATCTTAACCCATGAACTGATTATTTTGCTATCGATGAATAGAAAATTTAGTCCATACATAACAATTTTTTAAAAAGAGACAATTTATTTATTAAATATTTATTTATTTATTTGTTTGTTTGTTTGTTTGTTTGGCTGTGCCAGGTCTTAGTTGCTGCATGCAAGATCTTCGTTGCGGCATGCAGGATCTTTAGTTGTGGCATGTGGGAATCTTTTAGTTTCGGCATGTGGGATCTAGTTCCTTGACCAGAGATCGAACCTGGGCCCCCTGCATTGGGAGCGTAGAATCTTGACCACTGGACCACCAGGGAAGTCCCGAGACAATTTATTTAAGAAACTGACAATTCGTCCTTATCATTTTGAGTGCAATTTGAATCCATCCTCACTTGTAAATTCCACTGCCACTTACTTATTGTGAGTCACTTCACCAACCAGAACAATTACTGCGATCCGAATTCCACTCTTTCAATCTTGCAGTAGTGCCTCTGCTCAGCTTCTAAAACTGCCATTTTCTTGTTTAAAACCTTGCCTGGGAAACTGTCCAGCTACAGATTGTAATGGTGACCACCTGAATCTGAATCTCTTCAACCTTCCAAACCAGAAGATCAACAATGACAAGTAAAACAACACAAATAAAGAACACTAATAAAATTGCTATTGGCCATGTTTTATATATACTAGGGTACAGAGAATACCACGAACTTCTAATTATTTACAAGTAGAGAAATGAAAAACAAGTTTCAACAGGCTCTCATTGAGACAGGCCTGGGACCTGGGACCTTTTGCTGCAGTGCTGCAATGCTTGCACCTGGACAAACCTCTCCTCAAGCAAAAAAATACAAAGAAACTATAAGGGACTAAAAATAACTGCATGCCTGCGCAGTTGGGACAAATTACGTACAAAAGATACAAAAAGAACAAAAAACCTCCCTACTGTCACTTCTGAAGACCTAGGAGCAAAAAAACAGGGTGTCCGGAGCAAAAGCAGGGTACTGAGCACGCCCCCTGCACTCAACACCACCAGAGGGGTGGACAAAACACTTAAGCCACCCCTCTGGCCCGACCCCTGGACACCCCCTATGCTCACCCCATATAAAGAACCAGCTCACTTCCCCCCCACCAAGGGAGCAAGTGAGCAAGGGAACCTGTAACTTGTTCTGGCTCCCCACTGCTGCAGCAGGGGCCCCAATAAAGCCTTGCCTGAATTTCTTGTCTGGCCTCTAGTCAATTTCTATTTATTGAGGAAGGCCAAGAACCCTGGTCGGTATCATCATGGCTGGTAAAAGTCTACAGGCATGAAGAATGAGGGAAGGCAAACTTAAGAGATTCTGTGAAAAAGAAGAGTGGAACAGAAGATGCAGATAAAGATAGACAAAATCACTTCCAGAAAGTGAAATTACAAGAGTAAGTGTCAAAATGTTAAACACAAGTTGAAGAATTGTCAATTTCTGGCATCAGCTATAAGAATTGGGCTTGAAAGTAAGCAGAACTGTAGATATTAGCCTTTGGGAAGCATTGCTTCTGGGGAGAGAATCTGCCAAATGGAGAAGTGGTGGCAGCGAAAAGAAAGAAGGAAGAAAAAGGAAGAAGTAAAAGTTAAGGATCCTACAGAAACCAAAGACAAACATGTCACACCACCTCTCCTCTCTTTCTGCCACCATCCCAACCATTACCAACATAATCAAAAATTTTAAATGCATTTTAAAATACTGGTAAAAGAGGGCACTCTTACACCAGGAAAATTATCAACAAAAGGCCTAGGATTGAAAAAATATTAACTCAATTCAAAATAAAGTACTACAAAAAGTAAATAGAAAATTCAAATTAAAATATTTCCTGTGACAGATATTCTTTCCAAAAATTAGTAAGGGAGTAGAAGAATACTGTAACAAACTTCTAAATTGAATTAAATATTCATAAACAAGCAATTAGTTTTAAAACAATAAGTTTTTTAACATTGAATGCATGCATTGAATCAGCAATTTTAAAAACTAATGACAAAACAGGACAAAACACACAAAAAATTCAATGAAAGTCAATCAAGTTCAGAAAAGGAATTGAAGAAAAAGACAAATTCCACCAGGGAAGGAAGAACAAATTAGAGGGTGCCCAAGAGAGTACAGATTGGAATAAAATTTTAATAAGGGACTTTGAGGAAAGGCAGGAAGACAACCAAGAGAGTACGTCTGAGATTTTTTTAAAAGAGTAAAAATGTTTAAGGAGAAAGTGGATGAAATGCCAGGCAGGCAAGAAAAAAAAATCTGATCTTTATATAATTAGAGTTACTAGAAATGAAAAAGAAACACAACAGAAATAAATATTGATATTTAAATCTGTAAGGCAAGAAAACTATCTGGAAATAAAAGATAACTTAAATTTACGTGTTGAGAGGGCCTACCTTGTACCCGGGAAAATGATTCAAAAACAAATCACTTTGAGAAATATGTTAGTAAAATGACTCTAAGGAAAAAAATCATCAGGTCCTCTAAACAAAATAATCAAATTACCTATAATGAGAAGAATATTAGTCTAGCACCAGCCTCTCAAGAGCAGCATACAATGCAAAGCAACAGTGGAACAGCATTTTCAAAATATTCCATAGAACAAAAGTTACCCAAGGTTTTTATATTCAGCCAAGCTGCCTTTAACGTATCAAGTCTATAAGTAAACAGTTTCGACTGTGCAAGAACCCAGGGACTATTGTGCAGGTGAGTCATTCATGAGGAATCTACTATAGGATGAGCTCATGTCAACAGCACACACTGAGGAAACCTTGGTAAATGATTGCTGGTGATTATTTAACATATTTAATTGTAAATCAAATACTAACACAAGAGTAGGGTAATGGGCGAGAGAATAGGGTTCAATTGTTACATGTTCCGACTATGTGGAAAGAATTCCATTAAAAATGGGAGGAGAAGAGAGGGAGAAGAGTGAAATTTGAAAAAGGTAACTGACTGTTGTATATATGAGTGTCAGTGAGTACCATTTAAAACTGACAGACTAGATAGCAAAAGATTTTTTAAGAAAAAGGAAAATTAAGGGCACTGTAACAGGTATACATATAAAGAGTACTTAGAACAAAACAGAATCTAAAAACCTAATAAAATAATAAAAGAAAATTTTGTTATATTTATTGTAAATAAAACATATCAATTATAGCATAAAATAATATGTCAGAATTGAAACAAAATGTACTTGTAACATTAAAAGTAGATGGGCAAGGAAAAAAAAAAAAGAATGCACCAACTTGATCGACCAGGGTCAAGGCACACATACCAAGGCCCACAGCCCCTGAATGCCCCACTCAAAATTCTCATAGAGTCTCCCATACACGTACGCACTGATGCCTAAATATTCTTACTTGACACACACACACACACACACACTCACACTCACACACACACACACCAGTGATAAATGCTGATGAATGCTTAATAAAATGCTTTCCAAGGTTAGGTAGGAAAGCTTTGATTTACGGAGCTTCACAACTTACCTGGTGTAACTATTCTCAGCATGACTAATTTCAACCTGATGTCACAGAGCTGGGAAGAGATATGCACCATTGACTATACCAAGCTAGTACGAGCCAGTTCCAGCGCACCCCATCCCCTTTCATGTGAATATGTGCACACAGTCTGACTGCACCCTGAGTAACACCCTGAACTCTCACCCCAAATATACAAACAAAACCACACTACATATCTCCAGAACATATCTCAGAACATACAATCTTTCATATACACTAAACACACCCATACAACTGCTACCTGAAACCTGAATGTACATACAAAACACCTCTCATTACCTGATTTTTACACAAAACCACTCACCTTGAATGTGCTCAAATACCAACATATGCAACCAACACACTACCTGTATATTCACAACAAATAACCTGTAGACACATAGGCTCTCAAAAAACACCAAGTATACAATTGTTTCATGAACCACCAAAAAAATACCCACACACAATCCCACAGTCCCAAAATACATATACTCCACAATTCCTGAACACACAACCTATACAGCCTCTCTGTTTCCAAATACATACACTGAACCTCTCCCATATCTCAGAATACACACCCCGTAAGCCCCATGAACCTAAAGACACACACACAGGCACAAAACAACCAAACTTACCAAATATATAGAGGACCATCCCACGAACATTGAAAATACACATATAAGCAACTCCACCAAGTTCTTCAACCAGTACATTCCAGAAGTGACACAAAGAGGATCCCTGAATACTTTAATACACACACAAAGCCCTTATGCACACTCTCATAAACTAACCATGAACATACACCCCTCATGCTCAGATACATACAAGACACAAAAACACCAACAATCCCTCTACTGTAGCTACTACACACTCATGACCCCCACACACTCATGGACACACACACCAGCAGATATTCCCAATCTCTAAATATATATATCCCCCAAACACTATACATCATCCTTACATTTCCAGAATCCAACATTACCACCACAATCCCCAAACATTTCCAAACACAAAAATCCCAGCATTCTGGGAAACCACTGTGACCACTTCTGACAACCTCAAACCCTATGAATTCACCCATGCCCTGATGGATATACACACAAACCAGTACACACTCCTAAGACACATGGACACATCTCCAGCATATCATATATAAATACACATAAAACCCCTTCCAAGTCCCAAATTACACATCTTAAACCTCCATACCCCTAAATACTTACTTAGAACCATATCATATACTTCCAGTACAAATAAATTCTCCCATTCTCCTGTATACACATAACTCCATTACTATATCAACACAAAAATACTCACTTCCAGACACAAATAACCCCCAATGAAAAATGTAAACACATACTCTAGAAAATATTCATCTAATCTGCTACGCTCCCTGAATACACACATAAACTCAACATACATGTTTCTCACCACAAGCCCCAAATATACCCCCAATTACTCAGCATACTACAAATATGGAAATATACCAACCTATAACCAAAAATAAACATAAGGCTTCACACTATCTGCATATACATAATCCCACACTCCCAAATACTCACACTGAAATAACACCACCTGCTTCCAGAATACAGATTCATATAAACCCCACACCACACAACACATTCATATGCACATATACATTATACCACCAGTCCCATAAAATAGTCATACACCTGCCCTCACACACCCCAAAACACACAATTCCTGAAAACCACCAAAAGAAACGCACGTAATACAGCATGCCCTAAATATACAAATGATCCCTCTACATTTCAAAAATAGGCAAAACACATGACCCTACACCGAAAATAATAAACACAAGTACTTTTTCCAACTTTTCCACTATGTACATGCAGCTAACCCTTCAACTTGCGCCATTTGTGTTAAATTCTTGTGGAAGAAGATGAGGGTGCAAGGCTGCAGGCTCAGTCCTCCCAGGGAAACCATTCACCTCCCAGCCCCCCTCCACAGGGAACCTGCAGAGTTGGCGATGAGCATGGACACTGCTTGGATCAGGTGGGAACTGGTCTTTGCACCTCATCAGTGACTAGACTGTTCTGGGCTGGGTCCTGGACCCACTAGGAAAGACCTAGTGAGTGTTTGCTGAAGGAATGAATGAACACACTTTGAAACACGTGTGCCCATGATTAGTCTAGAGGGGACACAGTGCAGCATGGTGGCTGTCAGGTTGGGTGTTGGGGTTATAGGTGAAGTCCCCTTCTCAGAACTTTCTCTGATAGCACACTGCTTCAGTCAAGACATAAGAGAAAAAGTAGCAGATGTTTATGGGGATGAAAGCACTTATCTCAAAGAAAATGCCTTAAATACTAGAAAAGGTGGGTGCGAGGTGATTCCCGAGGTGGGAGTGAGGGAGAGAGACCCCATCTGTGAGAGAGTTCACAGAGCTGGCTCTGGCCTCCACACTGCCAGTGGGAGGATCATGTGAAGACCCTGAAGAGTTGAGGTGTGGCCTTGCGTTTCAGCAGGGCGGGCTGGTGAAAGTCAAGGCCGACAGGCTTTGTTAGTTTCAGCTGAGTTTGGGGAACTGGATGGGACTTTGGTGTGGATAGGGGTGCTGGGGCTAGCTGACTCCACATCTAGGCATTTACCCCATGAGCTGCATTTCCACAGGTTATTCTGTTTTTGTAGAAGCAAAAAGGTGGAGTCACCAAAATGCCCACAACAGGGCTTGGGAAGATAAACATGGCACATGGTGCAGCAAAACGCCACGTGGCCATCAACAGAGGAAGGTGAACTGGAAGTGATGGTCTTCAGTGAGCATGAATACAGCAAGGTCCACTCGCCCATTGGCTGGGCTAGGTTCCCCGGGGAGGGCGGGGGGGAGTGGGACAGCACCCCAGGACTGCCCACCGTGAGAGCAGCTCCCCTGCTGGCACAAGCCCAAGGGAAGTGTGGGAACCCTCACCAGGATGTTCTGAGCAACCTTCCCCAAAAAGCCCATCAGTGTCACCTTAGTGACGGAGTATAGCGCCATGGTCCTCCGTGCTGCAGGCACCTACACACCGACCACAGGCCTCGTGGACGCTCTCAGTGGAAGCAGCAGCAGGACTTCTGGGCGTGAGGCCCTGCTCCATGACATTGCAGACAGGGCGCTCAGACTCGAGCTAGGTTCCCTGGGCCCTTGTGGTTTTGAGGTTGGAAAGGCTCACCCGGTGCCTCTCCTGCCCTGCCCTTGCCCTGGCAAAGTCATCTGCAAGGTTTGCAAATGTTCGTCTGGTAGCAAAATGACAGACAACAAAACAGCAACCAGGCTGTGATTACTGTGAAAGCAGGGTTGGGGCCACCTCTGGGGTGTCAGGACCCAGGAGGACAGAGTTCTGGCATCACTGCAGGTGTCACGTGAGTGTGTACTTTGTAGTGATTCTTTAGGTTGTTTAATGCATGTTTCTGGGTTTGTTTTGCATTTTGCAGTAGAAAGTGTTTACAATATAAATAGACAAACCAATGACCGGAATTTTGAGGAAAGTGAGGCGGCAGTGTGCCTGGCCTACCCCCACTTGGGCAAACCCAGGAGGGAAAGGGTCCATGTGTAGAAAATGCCTCTGAGGACACAGAAGCCGGCACCTCCTGTGGCCCATGTGGAGGGAAACAGGCAGGGGGTGGAGTGGGAGAGACCTGCTGGGCTCCCGGAATGCTGAGTCCTACGCTGTATTCTTGTTGGAAAAGGTGGGATTAAAATGCTGCTGTGAATGGAGTCCCAAGCTGTTGCTCTCAAAGCAGGTGTTCAGGCCCTGGCTTGCCTGGGCTGCAGGGAGGGAGGGACTGAGGGGGGTTGGGTCACTCTGAAGAGAGCAGGATGCAGCCTCATGGAGACCCAGCTGAGGTGACCTGATGGATGTCCCTGCCCTTGCGGAGATCACCTCCTTTGGGGGTGTGATAACGGGCCAGGCTACCTTGGGACCCCGTGAGTGAATGCTGGTGCTGGTGCTTTGTGAATGGCCGGTCCCTGTGCACCCCTGGGCCATGCTGGCCCCTCCCCAGGTGCTACCCTGAGAACACCCTGGACTCCAGTCAGCACTACCCACAGTCATCGGTCCATGTGGCGTGTGGAACGCTGGCCTCTACCACTGGAGCCGGGCATGGGCTGCAGTCAGCCATGGGGAACACGGGGTGGGGGGTCTGGCTAGCAGGGACCAGGCATGGACTAATTGATCAATCCAGCAGCCCTCACCCCAACCATGGCACAGGCTGACAGTGGGCCCTGGGAGGGGAGATGCTGACCCAGCCCTAGCATAATCTGGGGAGGATGGAGCGCTCAGGGGCATGGTCCTTAGCTGCCTAGAGCTGCAGTGACCAATCCTCCTATGTTCTGGCCTAGGCTGCCTACTGGAAGCACTGCAGATGTCTGCTCTGTCACATTTATGGTGACATTGGGGGTTGGCAGATAGGAAACTGAGCCCCAAGAGGTGAACTTATTGCAGGGCACCCAGCCTAGGCATCTCTCCCTCAGGGTGGTGTGGCCTACAGTGGCCCAGGGGCTGGACTTGAGTCCAGGCCACACTCCTGATGGCCACATACAGGCCTTCATCTTGAGGCTAAAGGCTTTGCTCAGTGGGGAGCTCAGAAGAGTGAGATGGGTCAGTTAGCACAGATTCATCTCCAACTGGCTCAGGGCCTGCTGGGAAGATGGAGGTACCAGCACCAGAGGGGCAGGGTCCCTGGGCTGGGACCTGAGTGTCTGTTGCAGAGAAGCAGATGCTTCGATGAGGATGAGTTCAGGCAGGGCTGTGGGTCCCTCAGGGACCTCACCTCTCTGCGGAGGTGACTTCTGACCCTAGGGCTGACGGAGGAGACAGAGCCAGCCACTCAGAAGCTGAGCGAAGGTGTTCTGGGGGTCGGCAGGGCAGGGAGACGTCAGCCCCTTTGAGGACAGCTCAAAGAAAAGAAAACTGGTCTGGACCCATGGGCAGAGGCTGAGCTCACGCATGATGGGAGACATGGAAATTAAAGCCTTGCTGGGATATGGCGTTTCTTCTAATGCAAAAGTCAATTAACGTGCTCTGTGGAAAAGTCTGCATCACTGGTGGGAGTGTAAATTGGTACAACCTCTCCTGAGAGCGATTTGACAAAATCTGACACAATTACAAATGCATAAACTTCTGACTCAGCAGCTGGTTCAGGGTTGGCCAAGCAGGTGAGTGCATGGTACAGCTGTGGGACAGCTGTGGCTGCCAGAAAGGCATAAAAACAAAAAATGGAATTCACCCAAATAGAAATAACCACTGCTAATATCTGGTGTATTTTCTTTGAGATCATTCCTTTATTTGCTCTTTTAACAATTGTTCCTTGACCTTCCAGGATACACCAAGCTTCCTTGAGCCAGGAATCCAGTGTGGAGTGTATCAGTCCACATTTGCTGCAGTAACAAGTGATCATAAACCCCTTGGCCTAGGATAATGAAGGGTTACCCAGGCCTCCCCCTGGAACTTTGTCATTTCCAATCGTTTGGCACTTATAGTAACTCTAAGGTAAACCACTCTAGGTCTAAATCTTTGCTTTCCTCAGGGTAGATCCCAAAAGTGAATCAGAGTAAGAATAAGTGTGAGGCTTTTCCAAGCTGCTTTCCTGAAAGGCTGGACCAACCGACTTGCTCACAGCTTGCCTGTCTGCACCGGGCCTTATTATTAAACCAGGACTGCTAATCTCCATGTGAAGATGCCTGTTAGTCTTGCCTTATGACAGGTCCTGGTGAGACGAAACTGTGGTTCTACACATTCCGTGACTTTCTGTGCTTGTCTGAGCATGACTTTCACTCTCTTTTCTTTTGGGAATTTGGACTTTTCCACTCATACTGAACCCATATTGACTCATATGAGTTTTTGCATATTAATGATAACTCCCCTTACCTTTTGTATCTGCTGTGAATCTTTTTCCTCAAGGAAATGCCTGCCTTTTGATCTTGTTTCTTAATATTTTAAAATTTGGTCAGTTTTACCTTTCCTTTTTTTTAAAAAAAATTTTATTTATTTATTTATTTGGTAATGCCGGGTCTTAGTTGCGGCAGGTGGGCTCCTTAGTTGTGGCTCATGGGTTCCTTAGTTGCTGCACGTGGCCTCCTTAGTTGTGGCATGCGAACTCTTAGCTGCAGCATGCATGTGGGATCTAGTTCCCTGACCAGGGATCAAATCCAGGCCCCCTGCATTGGGAGCACAGAGTCTTAACCACTGTGCCACCAGGGAAATCCCCTACCTTTCCTTTTTAAATCTCCCCTCTCTCTTCCCTGCCCATTCCCCTGTTGCTCTTGTGTCTGGAAGTTCCCCCCAACACACACACACATCTGATGAATGTTCATGGAAATCTCCCTCTGGCTGAGACAAAGCCTCTTTTGAACCTGGAGCCCTGGTTCTGTAGCCTGCTCACTGTATGCTCTTGCCCTTTTCATCTCTGAACCTCAGTTTCTCCTCCTGTTAAAAGACCTACTTTGCTCTTGCTGGTGTCTGCGCTGGCCTCCGCCCCTCAGCTTCAGAACCAAGGCACCCTGCCCCCCACCACCACTCACATCCTCAGAGACACAGACCAGAAACATGTCAAGCCCCACACAGCACACGATGCCCCACATCCTTATCCCGTGGATTCTAGGGCTCAGCTCCTGCCTCGCTGTCCCTGTGATAATGATGCAGAAATCACCTCAGGCCCCGAGGCTGCCGGTAGTACCCCGCTGATGCCCTGCGGATGCCAGTCATGTTTCAGGTCCTTATTCAAAGCAGAGTATGCTTCTGGTCATTGGTGCTCAATTATCTTGCAAAATGGCAATTCTGTCTCTAAGACAGATAAGTATTTGTTAATTGAGGGGTCACTGCTATGGTTTATTGATCAGTGACTTCATTCCTGGATGTGTAGTTCGCATAAAACCTTCTAGAAAAACACGTTGCAGCATGATGGTCCCAGAGGCTGTGACCTGCTCCTTTAGCAGGTATGTGCGGAGCGCTGAGCCCAGGAGGGCAGCATTAGTGTTTTTTTGTTTTTTTTATTTTTTTTTTATTTTTTTTTTAGCATTAGTGTTTAATGAGCACTTACTGTGTGCCAGGTTGTCTTGGACCTTTGCATTCTCCCTTGCGTGGCCTGATGAGGTGAGCCATTTAGCAGATGAGAAAACTGAGGCCACGAGGGTAGGAAGTGTGCGTGGGGCTCCCTGGGGGTTGGTGCAGGTCTTCAAAGGGGAACCAAGCCTGCTTCCCCAAGGTCAAGGTCAGGGTGTAGGTGGGATGCTTCCCCTTATTTTGGAACAAGCCCTCCTCCCACATGCAGTCCTTGGACCCATGGGAGACAAGTGCCCAGTCTGGCACTTCAGAACATCCCAGCCCTGTCTACAGGGGTGGTTCAGGGATGAACACGTGACCTGTCAGCTAAAGACATTCCGTTCCTGGGCTTTCCCTAGGGCTATGGAGGGACAAGCTGGGAATTTCGACGTGGCGCTGCTGGTGGACATGCGTGCCTCCTCCAGGAAGGGTCAGACTGTGCATGAAGCCACCGCAGAAGGAAGCATAGCTGAAAGACAGGCAGTGCCTCCTCACGCAATGTGGCCATTTTCCGCGGTGTGCACTGGGCCTGGCCCCCAGTAGGCTCGACAGGTGTTTGATGATATATTATGTCACCTGGGCACCTCTTCATTCTGAATGAACAGGCATTCCCAGGGGCAGGCATTGCAATTCGAGCTGGGTCTGCTGGAAAACCCCAAGTCAAGCAGGCTGAGTCTCCAGCCAGAGGAAAGTGCCTCTTCTGCATCACATGGAAAACCGCGTGGCTCCCCTGGGAGCTGATGGGGGCTGACGAGGCCCACTGAGTGTAAAGTGGAAACTCTGGGTGGGAGAGACCCCTGGCAACCCCTGGGGTAGTCAGCTACCCCAGCTGGCAGGACAACCTGACTTGGCCACTGGTCAGAAGCTGTCCTGGACAGTGGCATGGCTCTGGTCTGAGGACCCCCTGCCAAGCTACTGTGGCACCTGGCTCTCCATGCTCCTTCTCTCCGCTCTGTCCGCACGAGCCCACACGTCTGCCCCTCCACTGGCTAGCTCTGTGGTCCTGAGCAAATCACTAAGACCTCAGACCTCCATGTCCCCCTGTGGAAACGGGGATTGAATGGCTCTCTTGAATCGGGGCCATTCCTCTCTCCATGACAGGTCCCACCAGCAAGGAGACAGGTGGCCAGGCAGGAGGTGGCCAGAGTCCAGGATGGCTATCATGTTTCAGTCCTACTGGGCTGCTGGACGCCTGGGGATTCCTTTAGCGATTCTTTCCCAACCCCGGGAACTGGGTGCCACCACCACCTGGTGACTGAGGAAACTGGAGTTCAGAGAACTTAATTAATGAGTTGAAGGTCATGGCCAACGGGTGGTGTCAGGATTTGAATCGGATCCATGCCTCTGGACCCTTGCTGGATCAGTGTGCCCCTCTTTCCCAAAGACACGGGCCAGACATTAGGCGGAGTTGTCTCTTGTCCAAAGTGCAGAAAAATGCACAAAAGCAGAAGCATCCACTGTTAACATTTTGGTGTGTTCCCTTCCAGTTTTTCTCCTGTGCACTGTCACTTCAAATTATCTCCTGCCTCATTATAAAACTACACGAAGAGCATTTAAATGGCTTCATCATATTTGACTACGTAGGAATAACACAGTTTACTGAGCCATATTCCAATTGCTGAAAATTTATGTTATTCCTAATGCTTATTATAAACAACCCTTCAGTGAACATCTTTATGCACCACTATCTGCATAGCTGGTCACTTCACTTGTATAAATTCTCCAAAAGGGAATTACTGACTTAAAGGGTATAAACATTTTTTTAGATTCTTGCTCCAACTGCGAACTGCTTTCCAGGAAGCCTGTGCCAATCTGCTCAGCGATTCCACTTGGGCAGCAGGATGAGACAGAGGCAGTGGATCTGCGGTGAGCAAGGGCTGGCATGTGCCATCAGGACCAAGAGGAGAACATGGCCCAGAATTTGGGGGCTCACCGGTATGTGGCTGCTCTGGAGGGCAGTGGATAGATGTGGTTGGGCCTGAGGTCAAGCTAGAATTGAGGGAGTGTCCTGACTCCTCGGCCTGCCCATTAAGACGGACTCCCTAAGAGGAAGGAGTTTAGAGGTGAGGAGAGAGCTGAGGCTGGGACTGGGTGGAACATCCATTCAATACCAGGGGTTCGATGCCAGGTGCTGGCAGGGCTGAGTGAGCACAATGGGGGCTCTGCTCCCATTGAAACCCAGACTGCAGCGCACACTCTGGGTATGGACAGAAGGAAGCTGTGGAGCTTAGAGGGGCAGTCACCCCAGGGGATGCTCAGCCCCGGGGATTGGGAGTGTAGAGGAGGAAGCTGCTGTGCTCTGGCTGCTTCCTCGAAGGGGAGCAGAGCTGTGTGACTGGCTCTGGGGACCAAAAGAAGGCTGATGGAGAGCTCTTTCTACCCCCTGCCCAGTGGATGTGGATGGGAGCCCCTTCCAATCTGCTGCCACCAGCACCTCCTCTGGCAATGCTTCCCTGAAGCTGCTGGGGGCTGGGAGAGGTGGAGCACAGATCCCCATCCCCAGTGCTATATGGGGTGGAGCTGGAGGTGGGCTGGGTCACGGGCATGTGACAGCAGAGCCAGCAGAGCTAGAGCTCCAGGGGCCATGTGGACAGAGGTGCTAAGAGAGGATGAGAGAGAGCTGGCACGATGGAGAATGTGTCAGCTTGCCGAAGACCGGCCCCTGTAGCTAGCGAGAGTCGATGGGCAAGGACTGGCCACAAAGTCCTGAAAAGGCTGGATGGCAGCAGTTGCAGGCTGAGAGGCAGCTCCCTGTGGGGTGTGGGTAAGTTGGCCTGGTTCACCTCCGGGCCTACTGCCTGCAGTCGACTAACTCAGGCAAGTCTCTTTGCCTCTCTGCTGCTTCCCATCTGATGACAGGGCCCTCTAGGACAGTGTGGGGCAAGACAAGAGAATTCCTGCAAAGACTCAGCTCAGCACTGGGGATCATCATCATTATCATTATTTTAGCAGCATGACTTACTTGAGGCCCCACCACCCACTGGGCTCAGCGACCCACCCCCATTTTGGATGGCTATCAGTTACTCAAGATCCCTGGGTCAAATTCCTGGGGCTTTAGGAGAGACGAAAATGTGGAAAATGACCTGTGTTTTCTTCTGCCTGTCTCCATATTTCGTGACCCATGCAGGTCTCTAGGACCACTTGGCCCTTCTCTTTGCAGATCAACTTCAATCCTGCTCTGAGACACTAAAAGAGGGCTCACTCAGTGGGTCTCAGGTGTGGACACTGGCATCATCTCTTGCGAGCAACCAGAGGAAGTCACACCCCGTCTACTTCTACCGAGTGCTGAAGAGGCTGAGAATGAAGGGCAGGCTGTGACCAAGGATGACAGTCAGGGTGAACGCAGTGCTCCAGCTCCCGAATTTACCGCAACTCCTGCAGAGGTCGAAGGCTGGTCTGAAGGTGTGCAGGTGCCCTCTGTGCCCACCTAGCAGTTCCCCACTGAGACTGATCTGCACCCCCATGGCTCAGGCCACTGAATGGGTAGGAATGAGCACTGAGTGGTCTTAGCTGTTCTTCTTCAGACTTTCAACCAGAAAAGTTTAAAAGTTGTTTCTAAAAGTTGTGCCCATTAATACAAAATTCCTGGGGCCAGGAACTGAGTGGTGCAGTCTGGGAGTGGTCCCTGAGGGGACCCTGAGTGCTGATAGCATCCCCCACACCTGGCAGCAGGCTCACTTCAACAGGGTGATGGGTAGAGGATTTCAAACATCTGCACATTCCAGGACATCTGAGGGCTAAAGCCGCATTCTCTGGACTGAACCAGCTAGGATATGAACCTAGCATCTGGTGCGAGCCTAACTGTGTAAAATTAAATGGTAACTTGTTGCATAGGAAAGAAAAGGTTTGAATCATTATTTGGTATTATTATTATTTTTTATAAATTTATTTATTTAATTAATTTATTTTTTGGCTGCATTGTGTCTTCGTTGCTGCTCACGGGCTTTCTCTAGTTGCGGCGAGTGGGGGCTACTCTTCGTGGCGGTACGCAGGCTTCTCATTGCGGTGGCTTCTCTTGTTGCAGAGCATGGGCTCTAGGCATGTGGGTTTCAGTAGTTATGTCACATGGGCTCCGTAGTTGTGTCTCATGGGCTCTAGAGCGCAGTCTCAGTAGTTGTGGCGCATGGGCTTAGTTACTCCACGGCATGTGGGATCTTCCTGGACCAGGGCTCGAAACCGTGTCCCCTGCATTGGCAGGAGGATTCTTAACCACTGCGCCACCAGGCAAGTCCCCATTATTTGGTTATTTGATGCAAGCCTGCTGAGCTTCTCCTGAGTGGACAGCTGCACATGGAAAGACATGTGCCTGCCACGGGAGGTGCCATGGGATCACACTTGGGTAACAACTTAAAAAAGTTTTTATTTCTACTTTTTCTATCTTAAATTTCTTTAATGAGTACTTGCTCCTAAAAAATCAATATGGCCACAAAAAGAAGTGAAGTACTGATATATGCTATAATGTGGACTAAGTGAAACATTATGCTGAATGAAAGAAGCCAGTCACAAAGGACTGTTGTATGATTCCATTTATATGTGATGTTAGGAATAAGCAAATCTATAGAGTTGGAAAGTAGATTACTGCTAGCCTGGGGCTGAGAGAGGGGTAATGTGGAGTGACTGATAATGGGCATGGGTTTCTTTGGGGGGTGATAAAAATGTTCTGGAATTAGACAGTGGTGTTGGTCACACAACTCTGTGAATATACTAAAAACCACTGAATTGTACACTCTGAAAGACTGAATTTTATGGTATCTAAATTATATCCCAATGAAGCTGTTATTTAAAAAATCAACACGTTTTCAAATTTTTACAGAGAACAGAGTAAAAGAAATCATCTTTTTATACATCATCTTATTATAAGAGAGGAAAAAAACTGTGTTATAGAACTTCTTGGCCCCCACTGGATGGGGAGACTTCCTCAAGGGGCCAGAGCCCCAGGGGCCCCATTATTTGCCCAGCCAGTTGCAGGAGCTTCCAGGGCCTAGGAACCCAAGCTTGCGAGGTCCATATACCCCCGCTCCATCTGTCTGCCCCAGCACCCTTCCTTCCGTTCCCTGAGAAGCCTACCCTACCCCCATCACCCCAGGACACTCCTGCTGCCCCCATCACCCCCGGATACCCCTGTTGCCCCCAACTCTGCTCTCCTGGCACAGTCCCCCCATTTGCCCCTGTCGCCTTATGGGACCTGGGTTCTCCACTGTTTCACCTGCCCTGGGGTGGGCCACATAGTCGTCAAGTGAGGAGCCACCTCCCCATGTAGTAGCCTGTGGAGGGCACTCAGGGAGGTGGCCCGGCTGCACTGGGTCTGACCACTAGACTGACCCCTGAGCCCACTCAAAGGCAGACCCATCCTCAAAAGTACCTCTTGACTGGGGCTCCCTGGGGGCAAGGCCAGACCCTGATCTTCCTACCAGTGGGCTTTGCTGGGGACTGACTGGAGCAGAGGCAGAGGGTAGGCCCTGTCTCCTTTCCTCCCTGCCTCTGTAAGCATTTGTTGAACACCAGCTGTGCACTGACCATTATGTCCATCTCATGGATGAGCAAACTGTGACCTAACTGCTTAGCTGTGTTCTCATGGGTCATGGGTCAGCATAGAGAGTGAGCTCCCTGTCATGAGAGGTATGCAAACAGGGCTGCCCAAAACTACCTCTAAGGGCTCAGAGAGCACATAGCGCTGAGTCAAGTACAGGTCCTCTCCAGTCCCCCAGCACCTAGGTTGCTGCTGCAATGTGTGGGGATACTGCTGCCGTATTATGTACATCTGCCAGCTGTGGGTGGGCAGCAGTCTGCCGGCAATGACGTGAATTGCCACACATCTCCATTACCAGGCAGGCATGATACCCACATGTCACCAGCATGTCCCAGGGAGCACGGAGGAAGCCAGACTGGCTTGCATGCGTCTGTCTGGAACATGCTTAGCTCCATCCCTTCTCAGTTTTCCCTTTGATAGGCCTAGGCACGTCATCATGGACAGGCTTGAAACGGATAGGCTTGCAACTCAGGGTGTCTTCCTGGACTGACCGAGTCTTGGAACTGGCAGCCTTTCCAGGTGGACAAACTAGGATGGCCAAGCCAGGTTTGCAGGGGGGATAACAGACCATCCGCGGCCAGCAGCCGCGTGGGGCATTCCAAAGATCCTCAGGCGCCAGCAGTAACATCCGGAGGGGGAGCATGAGGGCCGCAGTGGGCCTGCGCGGCCCCGGGGGCTGGCCCGCAGGTGGCCTCGCGCGCGCCCGAGGACAGGTGGGCGTGCCAGGCCCCGCCCCGCCGCGCCGGCCGGGGGCGGGCAGCCGAATGCCCCGCCCTCCTCGCGCGCAGGGTCTGAGCCGGTGCGGGAGCGCAGCCGCGCGGAGCTGAAGCAGCATTCGGGAGCGCTGCCCCGCCGCGGGCCGGCTGGAGGAAGTAGCGCCGCGACCCGGCGCCAAGGGTGACCCGGGTCTGGAGCGCAGACCCCGGCCCTGAGAGCGACCCCGGACCGAGCGCAGACCCCAGCCCCGAGCGCAGATCCTGGCCCTGAGCGCGGCCTCGCCCGCCCGGGCCGCCGGGCCGCGGGCATGGACGGCGCCCGTTCGCCCTGTGAGTGCCGAGCCCGCCGCCTTTGTGTGCGCGCCGCGCCGCCGCATCCCCCTCCCCGCGCGCCCCTCCTGCGCCCCAGGCAGCGTCCTTTGTGGAGCCGCCGCCGGGCCAGTACCTCCTTCTTCCCCAACCTCCTTCACTCCTCCGCTGCCCAGGGCACGGCATCCCCACTTCCCCAGCCCGGGCCTCCCGGCCCCGCCTTAACCACCCCCACCTCCCAGGGGCATCCCAGTAGGCCCCCTTCCCCGGGGCTGGGCAGGGCACAGGTGCCCCTCTCCCCGGCCTTCCGGCCCCCTCTGCAGCCTCCCTCGTGTCCCCCGGGACAGCCCAGCAGGGCTCCTCTCTGGCCCAGGCCTGAGCAGGGAACGGCTCCCTCCCACCCAGCCCGGCCTCCTGATCCGGTCTGCAGAACCCCCCACCCCCACCCCCACCCCCCCCGCCCCAGGCACAGCCCAGTAGGCCCCTCCGCGGCCGGGGCGGGCAGGCCGCGGGCCCTGGGGCGGCACTGTCTCATCCCACGTCCCGGGCAGGTGCGGCGAGGCCCGCGCTCACACGGGCGTGTGTGTCCTTGCTCGCAGAGATGGACGACGATGGCGGCCGCCGAGACGCCCCCGGCGCACTAATGGAGGCCGGGCGCGGTGCGGGGCCCGCGGGCATGGCGGAGCCGGCGGCGGTGCCGCGGGCGCGGGCGGCACGGCCCGGGCCCCAGCGCTTCCTGCGACGCAGCGTGGTGGATTCTGACCAGGAGGAGCCGCCGGGCCTGGAGGGGGCCGAGTCGCCGGGCGCGCAGCCCCCGCAGCCGCTGCAGCGAAGGGTGCTGCTACTCTGCAAGACGCGCCGCCTCATCGCCGAGCGCGCCCGCGGTCGCCCGGCCGTCCCCGCGCCTGCCGCGCCTGCCGCGCCGCTGGGCGACCTTGCCGACCCCGGTCTTGAGCCCGCGGGCGCTCAGGAGCCTGGCCCGGACCCCGCGCCCTCGCCCGCGCCTGCCCCCGAGGGCGGCCCCCGCGAGGAGGAGGCGGCGGCGGCCGCGAGGAAGGAGGACGTGGGGGCTCTCGAGGCGAGGCCAGAGTTCGGGCGCGCACGCCGGGAGGAGCCCGAGGAGGAGGACGACGACGAGGACGACCTCAAGGCTGTGGCCACCTCCCTGGACGGCCGCTTCCTCAAGTTCGACATTGAGCTTGGCCGCGGTTCCTTCAAGACGGTCTACAAGGGTCTGGACACGGAGACCTGGGTGGAGGTAGCCTGGTGCGAGCTGCAGGTGAGGGGCGGGCGAGATGGCCGTAGGTGGGTGGTGGGCGAGTGCGTTCTGGCATCGGGCCATGCCTGGCCTTAGCCACCCCTGGCAGCGGCCATCTGTGTGTCACCCTCTGGGTGGGTGGTTGGTTGTGCTGGCGGTCTGTGTGGTGACGGTTGGGTGATGGAGGTCGGACCTCACAGTGTGTGGTGTCTAAGTGTGGCACGATGTGGGCCCATGATGGAGACTGGGCACTTGGAGGGCGTGTCTTTCAGTGCTGATCAGTGCCGCTCCTTCTGGGCTGTACTGACCCAGGCTGTCTGGATCGTCCGTGTCTGTGCAGAAGCAGTGTGGGGGCTGTAGGGCCCTGTGTCCAGGTGGTCACAGGGTGGTTTGGGGGACTCTCAGCTACTCTTAAATGAGCACCTTATTGCGTCTTGCAGAGTGTAGATGCCCCAGTTGGGGATGTCTGAGGGGCTTTTCACCTGGGGTCTGTTTATGGTGAGGGATGGTGGGCCCTGGGGCCTCTGGGGCAAAGCCTGGAAGTGTTGTCACTGTGTCCTGTTAGTTCACAAAATGGATATGTGAGAAGTCTTAAAACCCAGTCATGTAAAATACGGGTGGCGTTTGGTTTTGTTTTGTTTTGGTTTTTGTGGATGCAAAGGCTCTGAACTTGGATTTTTCATAACCTTGCCCTCATGTTGGCTATATCAGCCCCAGCCCTGGAAGATTTATATAAACGGTAACTCAGGCTGTCCTGGGCCGGCCGTGGAAGCTGGGGCAGCGCCTGTCACAGTAGGTGTTTATTGACCCTCCCTTGTTTGGGGGAACAGCTGTCAGGCATGGGGCTGGACTCTGCGAGAGCTGGCCATGCAGATGTAAGCCTACCCCAGCGCCCTGGAAAGTTAGCTGGGCCTACCAGTCCTGACGCAGGCCGCCTGCCACACTGCAGGCAGCCTGCCTTTTTGGCTCAGAAGTGGGATTTGGTTGCTTTGTCCTCTGGGCCCCTGCAGGGTGGCCTGTGTGTGTGTGTATATGTGAGCTGGCTAATTTGTCCAGTGTCCACCTGTCCTCAGCCTTTCTTCTGAGACAAAGAGCTTTAGAGACCACCCCCCCTCACAGCTCCTTGGTTCTCTTGTGGAAATAGGGACTTTTCACAGTGGAGCCAGGGGTGGCCTATTGAGTCCCTCACGAGGGACTGAGAACTCTCCTCCCTCACGGTTGCAGGTTCTGGGACCTGCGGAGGGGTGGCCTCAGTGGTCTGTGGTCTGGGGCCCTATGGATGGTTTGCTGGGATGGCATAGGAGTGAGCTGGGCATCACTGCTGTGTGTGAACGCACAGGGGAGAGAGGACCCGGAGAGGGAGAAGAGGATTCCTGATTCTAGAGTGTGGCTGTGTGCCTTCCCTCCCCACCTTCTCGCTCTTGCCAAGTGACCTGGTGTGGAACTCCAAGCACCCACTGGTGCTCTGCTGCGGAATGCCTTTGCGGGTGGAGGACAGGAGTGGGGGTGCTGCAGCAGGCAGGAGCTGAGTTAGACCTCAGCAGCAGAGCCCAGCTGATCTGGTTGAGGCATTGCAGGCGCATGTGACCCTCGGAGGAGGTTGTTAATTCCCATTCCCTTTAAGGCAAGGCAAGCTGTTTTGCCTCTGGGTCCCTAAGCAGAGCGGCACCAGCGTGGACCCTGGCTGCTGTCCAGGGGGCTTTTACTCCTGTACTCTGGGTGGGAATAGGAAAGTGGGAGATGGCTTCTAATCTGTCTGGTTTTGCTTCTCATACAGTAGTTACTGGGGGCCCCATGCCAGCCGGGAAGCTGTTCCTGTATCTCCCCCAACAAGAGGGCTGATATGCAGCATTTAGGGTCAGCTGCCTTCTGCTGGGTGGGTCTGAGAGGGTTTTACACCAGAGGGGGCTGGGAACCAGCTTAGGACAGCAGCTGAGAGCCTGCTGTGTGTGCACTCTCCTTTTCACCAAACAGGAGGCTGTTGTTTCCCCCATTTTATTGTTGAGAGCCCACCAAGGTCGCCTGTGAGGATACAGATGGTAGAGGGGGATTGCAGCATCATGGGAAGAGGCCACCTGTCATGGCCGTCCTTAGGAGAGGAGATAAGGGTGGAGGGCAGGGCACCAGGTTAGTCCTCTCAGACCACCAAGCACCAGGGAGGGCGACAGGTGGCATGCTGGCTTTGCGCCTGGGGAGGGGGTTTCCTAGTGCACAGGGTGGAGACGTTCATCCTCCACCCAGCCCCCAGAATTCCCAAGCATCAGGGCTCCCACTGGAGGGTGGGTTGCCAGGAGCATTGCCTTCAGTACGGGGAGCTTTGCAGTATTCCTCCTGCCCTCCAACCCTCCCTTCCCCAACCCCCATAAGCTCTTCAGCTGGCATCTTTGGAATGCCCTGGAAATCAACCCTCAAAAGTCTGTTTCCTCCTCTCAACCTTGGGGACCATAGGGGATGTTGGGCACCTGCCTGCCTCCCCCAGAACTGAGATAGTGTCACCCGCTTGCTTTTTCCAGGGTTCCCTGCCAAGGGGAGGAAAGGCTGCATTTTTGGACCTAATAAGTCTGGCTTGGAGGATGTAAGATCCCCATGACTTCCAGTTTCCTTCTATAATTTAGTGTCGAAAGAGCTTTGCAGAAAGCGCAATATGCGTTCATATCACAGTGAAGGGCAGCGAGGTGTTTTCACCTCCTGAATTCTCCAGACGTTTGAAGCTGACATTGATTTTTTGGGGGAAGCCATTTTAAAATATTACCTCCCCTTCTGTCTTCTTTTGAATGAATGTTCATTTCTGGCACCAGGACACATTATAATAGCAACAGGGAAAGTACAAAATGCACCCAGAACCACTGCCTTTACTCTGGCTCACATTTCCCACGTCCCTGTGGCCAGCTCTGGCCCCTCACAGACCCCATCCTGTCAGACAGTGCACGGGATAGCTGGAGGCTTCTGGTTGACTCTGGGTTGCCTGGGGTGGGGGTAGGTGTGGACCACTGACATGGTCTCAGGTGACTCAGGCACCCTCTCTCACCCGCTGATGCCTCTGAGCCATGGGTGGGGCCTCTGAGCAGAGAAAATGCGGCCAACCCAGATCCCAGCCAGTGTCCAGAAGCCTCGTTGGAGGCGGCCTGTTGGCCTTTCCTGGACCACCTGCTTAAATGTCTTCTTCGAGAACTTGAAGAGAACCTTGGTTTTCAGCCCCCTTGGTAAGTGCCACCCCCTCCCGTCAGCAGGCCCCTGTCTCCAAGTGTCCTCTGTGCTGCCTCCTCCTCACAGAAGGCTGCTGTGAGCTGCGGTTACAGGGTTGGGCACGGCCTCTTGGGGGATTCCACCATCAACTCATGTTTCCCTCGCTTGTGTCCTGGCCTGTGCCCAGTGTGGGAGTCATTTAGCCTCATGGAGGTATCAGTCCTTGACCCTCTGTCTGGAGTACTTGCAGGGGCTTTGAGGGCCATGAGAGTCCTGAAGAGGTACCATGGGGCCTGAGCCCCCATCAGCCAGGGACAGGTGTCTGGACCCCTCAGGTGTCATCATGAAGCTGTCCTCTTGCTGCTCTGCACTGCCCAGAGGTCGCTGGGCTCCCGTGGGGTGGTGATGGCCTGGACTCCAGGCTGGGGAGAGGCTGTGGATGTGGGGACCACAGGATCTGCTGATGTCTCCTTCGTGTGGCCATGGAGGACTCGTTTGTTCCCAACTCACCCACCCCAACCAGACCTCTGTGTCACCTTCCTGCGCCCTGGCAGTGGATAATGCCTGTAGGGGCCTGTCGTGTGCAGCCGTGCTGAGCATGCCGGTCCCCTTGCTGTCCTCAGAGGGTGGCCAGGTCTGCCTGCTATTGGTGTGGTCTGGCACCTCTCCCATGTCTGTGGGTGCCCCACCTGTACTGGGCGCTGAGCTCACACACCTGACCATACAGGTGCACCATCGCCTTTCATAGACCAGGCACGTGCCTGTGGTGCTGGGCAGCCGCAGGCCCGGGGTTGAGACGTCTCCCCTGTGGCCTCATGTGGGAGGGTCAGGTGTTGCTTTCAGAGGAGCCACAAGCAGCCCAATCTGGCTGACATGCGGAGATGAGGGGATGTGCAGAGGAGATGGTGCTCACTTGCTGGAGCAGGATGCTTAGAAAGGGCTCAACTCAATTTGGCTGGCGGTCACCCTGCTTTTATATTTTTATTTTAAAAAAATCTTCTTAGGGCGCAATTTTTTTGGAAGAGGTGTAATTTGAAAGCAGTTGGGTGTCAACACTGAACTTGCTTTCCCAAATGATGTTTCATGTGTCATCTTGACCACAGTTATGGTTTGGTTGGTGAGAAAGGTTGGTGCCAACTTCCTAAGAGGCCTGTGAAATGCACTGGGGAGGGGCCCATCAGTGCAGAAGTGTGGGCATCCGGAACCCAGAGGCCCCTCCCCTATCCCCAAGCTTTGTTGGGGAGGTGAGTGTGGTCAGCAATGATGAACAAGCAGCCCGAGCTGTGGGTCACCACTGTGGGCACATTGGGCATTGCAGCTCATTCCCTGTTGGAAGCAGGTGCTCCTGTGGCCGAGTGTGTGCCTTTCAGGGTATCCTCAGGGCCCTGGCGTGTGAGGGTACCAGGCTGAGCGTTTCAGGCCTGAATTGCCCAGTGACTTGGACCCCAGAGGGAGGATCCCCAGACTGTCTAACTTGGGTGGAGGGCTAGTGGGCATCTCCCCACCTCTCGTGCCATTTCCAGGTGGTGACTGGGTAACTCTGAGGTGGGTGAAGCTTTGCTTGTGGACTGTTAGCTGGAACATTATAGTGGCAAGGGAAAGAACTGATAAGAGGAGGGTAGAGAGTGGACGTTCCCTAGGCGTCCCAATGCTGGGTCTCGTGTCCGGGCTCAGCAGCGCAGGGCTGGTGTGGTTTATTGGCTCAGCAGGCATTTTTTGAGCATGTGTCCTGGTTCCAGCCCCGGTGTACCACAGTCAGCAGGAGAGTCATGGTGGGAGAGCCAGGTTCTCACAGAGGAGGGGTGTTTGCAAGAAGCCTGCAGGAAGCAAGGGAGTCAGTCTGTGGAGAGACTGTCCTGCGGTCCTGGGCTGGCTGGACTTGTTGAGTGCCTGCCACTCACCTTCCAGAATGGCTGACTCTAGCAGCCCTCTGCCTGGCTGTAGGCATCTCTTGGGGCCAGTAGCTTGGGCTGGCGTCAGGCCGGAGCTGGATGATGCCGAAGGTGAGAACACACAGCTGTAGGTCACCACTTGGTTGGAGAGGAACTTGACTCAGTCCTGCAGGGGCTCAGGCCACAGGCTCGGGTCTCCTTTGTGGTCTGCCTTGGCTGAACGGTGCCAGCATCTGCCTGAGGTGGGGGGAAGGGGTGCTTAGGAGCCTCGCAGCCGGGCAGGGCACACTGTGCAGGGCATACAAACACTCTGGGTGTCCTGCTGCATTTGGACCCCAGCCCCACAGCTTCCCAGCGGGGAGGCCGTAGAGAGGGCACCTGCCTTTCTGAACCCCGGTTTACCCATTTGTGCAATGGGGATGGTGCTAGCCAACCCTCACAGGGCCATGGGGATTGTGGAGAAGAAGTACATTCAGCACCGAGTATGCAGCACTGCTGAGAGCGGGGGCGCTCAGAATTAAGCCTCTTCTCACCCTGCAGATAAACAGTTTTAAGAAGCTGAGATTGAGGTGGAGAGCAAGCTGAACCTGGAGGAGCAGGGAGGCCTGCCTGAGGCTGGAGGTGGGCCCCTGGGGTGGCCCAGGGGCCTCCAGGTGCAGGCAGGCTGAGGGCCTGTGCCCCCGAGCACCTGGCTGCTGAGCTGCAGATAAGGAAAGGGTGTGAATGAAGCAGGTGGAATCTCTAAGAAGCAGATTAGGATCTGCTTCTGGCCAGGAGCTGTGTTTTGGGTGGAGAGGCCCCCTGGTGAGGATGCAGAAGCCCAGCCTGTCTGAGGTTGGCAACCTGAGTCAGCTGTAGGTTTTCCCCGCTTCAAGTATTTTTCATATCCGGTTCTGTTCCTGAGAGACTTGAATTCTAAGATTTCCTGGAATACTTGATCATTACCTCCAATTTATGTCAGTGTTCTTTAAATAAATGTTAAAATTTTGGAAAAGAATAAAAGAAGGATGATCAAGGCAGTGGGGTATAGAGAAATAGATCAATGAAACAGAATAGAGAGCCCAGAAACAGATATACATAAATATATGACCTGACCTTTGACAAAGGAGCAAAGGCAACACAATGGAGAAAGATAGTCATTTCAACAGATGGTACTGGAACAACTGTACATCCACATGCAAAAAAATGAATCTGGACACAGACCTTATACCTTTCACAAAAGTTAACTCAAAATGGATCATAGACCTAAATGTAAAATGCAAAACTGTAAATTTCCTGGAAGATAATAAAGGAGAAAATGTAGGTGACCTTGGGTTTGGCAGTTACTTTTTAGATACAACACCACAGATATGATCTATGAAAGAAAAACTTTCTAAGTTCAGCTTCATTAAAATGAAAAACTTCTGTTCTGCAAAGGCCTATAAGCAAATGAGAAGACAAGATGCAGACTGGGAGGAAATCTTTGTCAAACGCATATCTCATAAAAGGCTGTTACCCAGAATATACCAAGAACTCTTAAAACTTAACAATAAGAAACCAGACAACCAGATTAAAAAATAGGCCAAGACCTTTTCTGTGGGTCACGGAAGGGGAACACAGAACCATGGTCCCCTCCTTGCCTCTGACCTTGGCTTCTTGAACAGAGGAAAGCTTGGGGAGTGGGCGGGGGGTGGGGGGAAGTGGGCTAAAGACCTTAACAAACATCTCATCAAAGAAGATATACAGATGGCAAATAAGCATATGAACAGACACTCCACATCGTGTTTCACTGGGGAAATGCAAATTAAAACAATGAGATATCACTACACACCTATTAGAATGGCCAAAATTCAGAACACTGGCATCACCAAATGCTGACAAGTATGTGGAGCAACAGGAACTCTCATTCATTACTTGTGGGAATGCAAAATGGTACAGCCACTTTGGAAGACAGTATGACGACATCTTACAAAACTTTACATACTCTTACCATATCATTCAGCAATCATGCTCCTTGGTATTTACTCAAATAAGTTGAAGATTTATGTCCGCACAAAAACCTGCACACAGATGTTTATGGCAGCTTTATTCATAATTGCCAAAACTTGGAAGCAACCAAGATATCCTTCAGTAGTTGAACAGATAAACTGTAGTACATCCAGACAGTGGAATATTATTCAGCGCTAAAAAGAAATGAACTTTCAAACAATGTAAAGATATGGAAGAACCTTAAATGCACATTAGTAAGTGAAAGACGCCAATTTGAAAAGACTGCATACTGTATGATTCCAACTATATGACATTCTGGAAAAGGCAAAACTGTGGAGACAGTTAAAAGATCAGTGGTTGCCAGGGGTTAGTGGGGAGGGAGTGATGAATAGAGCACAGAGGATTTTTAGGGCAGTGAAACTATTCTGTGTGATACTGTAATGATGGATACGTGTCATTATAAATTTGTCCAAACCCATAGAGTGTGCAACACCAAGAGAGAACCATAATATAAACAGTGGACTTTAGTTAATAATAATATCAATATTGGCATGCCAGTTATAACAAAGTACCACACCAATGCAAGATATTAATAATAGGGAAAACTGTGTGCAGGTGTGAGGGAGTACAAGGGAACTCTGTACTTTCTGCTCAATCTTTCTATAAGCTGAGAACTTCTTTTATAAAAATAGTTCATTAATTAAAAAGCAAAACAAAGCAGTATAACAGCTACATTAAAGAAGTATGCAGAAATGAAAAAACTACTCATAATTCAAGTGAATATAACTACTTACTATTTTTGCACATTACCTTAAAGTTCTTGTTTCCCCATGTATATCTTTTATAAATACAGCTATAGTCACTAAGTGTCACAGCTTTTATTTTTAATCTATTTATATATTTAAAAAATAAAGGTATTTATGTATATATGTATGTATGTTTGGCTGTGTTGGGTCTTCGCTGCTGCGCAGGCTTTCTCTAGTTGCGGCGAGCAGGGGCTATTCTTCGTTGTGGTGCGTGGGCTTCTCATTGTGGTGGCTTCTCTTGTTGCAGAGCACGGGCTCTAGGCACGTGGGCTTCAGTAGTTGTGTCACATGGGCTCAGTAGTTGTGGCTCATGGGCTCTAGAGAGCAGGCTCAGTAGTTGTGGTGCACGGGCTTAGTTGCTCTGCGGCATGTGGGATCTTCCCGGACCAGGGATTGAAGCCATGTCCCCTGCATTGGCAGGTAGATTCTTAACCACTGCGTCACTAGGGAAGTCCCATCACTGCTTTTAAAATTTATCTTTTTATTTGTTTCTAGAGTGTCTCTTAATGCAATTTATTGGTTTGCAAGGAGAGGCTGTGGTTTGGGGTCCATTCCTGTCTTTGTGCTTTGTGTTCCGGTCCTCTTGGACGGGCTTTCCAGAAAGCCCTGCCCAGCCGTGCTCTGGGGGGAGGCTGCAGGCTAGGCAGAGCGTCCTTGGCCATAGAGAGGTGGCCCTGGATTGTGGGCTCCCTGAGCGTCTGCTTCCAGGGGCTTCTGTGCCAAGCGGTCTTCATGCCTTCATGGCACAAGTCAGGAGGACTGGCCAGTGGTCCCCCTCATGCACCACCTCCCTGAGGACCAGGGCTGGTCAGCCCTTGAGCTGGGCATATTTCCCAGGTGTTCAGGAGTGGGGTCTCTCTGTGGTGGCTCCAGAAATTAAAGATGGCATGGCATGAACCCTGCCCAGGCACATGGGCAGAGGAGCCAGTGGAGTAGAGAGTGGTGCTGGGCGAGGCTTGGTGCCCCCGAGTCCTGGTGGTTTGCACAGGGCTGTCCTGACTTGGCTTCAGGGGCCTCCTTGGCCCGGAGGTTCAGGCCTGGCTGTCAGCTGGCCATGGGCAGGAGGGCAGGAAAGAAGCTGTGGTATGGTGAGGACTTTCTTGGATGTCTGGACCCATGTGTGAGTTCTATCAGGTCCTCAGAACCACTTTGAGAAGTTTTGGGACTCTGTTTTCATAGATGAGAAGGAGACTCAGGGAAGGTGGCTCACATCCAAGCTCACACTGAGAGACAGCAGCTGGTGGCACGCTTCCTGCCTCTCCCTGGATTGTCATTTTCCATGTGTGATCAGAGGGTTGCTTTGGAAAGGGGTGTTACTAAATAGGCTTGAAGAGTGCTGGGTCAAGCATGAATTGCTGTTGTGGGACTTCTCAGAGCCTTTAAAATACTCACTGTGTTGTGAAGCTCTTGACAGGGTGTGGGAGGCCTTGCACCCCTTCCACCTTTTCTTTAGTTTTGCGAACATCTCATGGGACCAGGATGGGCTCCAAGGAGTGTCCTGTTGGCTGACTGTTGGTAGAGTTCCAACAGTTCCAACATTGGAACATAGAGTTCCAATGTTCCCATGGCATGTCTTGGCTGCGTTGCAGACATTGCAGACATGGGGGTTCCCATCTCACTTATTGGTGGTGCTGTTGGCAGCACTTGGATCTAGACATGGAAAGCTGGCCTTGCCCTTGAGAAGACTCTGTACCTGTCTCAGGCCAGAAGCTGCCCTGGAAGGACCTGTCCTCCTGATGTCCACTTTTTCCCCGAGGCCTCCTGCTTTCCTGGCTGTCTGTGTGCTTTCTCAGGAGTGGATAAGCTGGGAAAATTCTTAGCTGCAAGCCAAATATGGCTAAGCAGTGCAGACTTTTGATCATCCCCAGAATCTGAAATCTGGGGATGGTCTGTCCAGGGCCCCAGTGACTCAGCAATGTTGGCAGGGAGAAAGGTGCTGTCCCTCTTTCTCTTCTACTTTCCTCAGCCTTGTTGGATTTGTCCCCAGTCTCGTCACCTCATGGTGGCAGAAAGGCTGCCATAGTTCCAGGCGTCACAACCATATTTGAAGACAGGAGGCAAGCAGGTGGTTAGGTGGAGGTTAGGTAAGGTGTCCATATTTTAATCCATAAAGGAAAATGTTTACCAGTAAGCCTCTTTGGTTTTTCTGGTTACAATGAGATTGTGTGGTCTCCCTTAGCTGCAAGGGCATCTGGGAAAGGCTTGATGGCATAGATGGGTTATGATCTATTCCCTGGGGCTGGGCACAGTGGGTTTTGTTGGTAGACAGGGGTGGCAGACAGTGGGCGAGTGCGAGGGGTGCCTGCCCGTGTCTGTCTTGGTTACTTTATCCCCCCAAGGTCTTATTGGTGCTCATTACCTCATCCCTCCAAGATCTGATTGGTGCCCATGTTTGATGAGGCCCTCTTCCACCTGGGCCTGTCTTCCGAACAGAACAACCCACTTACCCTACTGCTTCTAGGTGCCTCCAGGGGCTGCCATGCCCTGCTCCTTTCACCTCTCACCTCCAGGAGTCTGTGGCTGGGACCCTGTGACATGGCCTCCCAGCTGTCTACCCGCTGGCCCTACCCTCTCCTCTTTCCTCTTCCTCTGAGCTTTCTCCTTTCTGCCAGCAATCTAGTTTACACTTCCCCACAAACTTTTTATTTTGAAAAACATGGATGGGAAAGTTGGAGTTACCAGTTGTAAACATTTTGCCACATTTGCTTTATCTCTGTACCTCTGCATATGTTTTATTCTGGCCCATTTCCACCTTGCCCTGAAAACTTCAGCACACATCTCGTATAGGAGTGCGGACGTTTTCCTACAAAACCATAGCTCAGTGTCACACTCAAATCTAACTTGGGTGCCGTCAGCCACACGTCTGGCGTGGACTGTGCCTTCCTGATAGTTTTCCTGTTTGGATCCAGGATCCAGTCAAGAGTCAGGCATTGCATTTGGTTGTCATGTCAGTTTTAATCTAGAACAATCCCTCCGCCCAACGTGCTAGCCCTGGACCCCCTCCAATGAGTGGGGGTTGTGAGGATGGAGGGGGTGGTGGATGATGGATGGGAAGGCCACTGTGGGGTTTTGGGGGGGTACGTTTCAAGCTACCTAAGTTAGGGTTAGGGTGACGGACATGACAGATGCTGAAACCTGAAAAAGAAAAAACTGCCCCAAATCTCTTTCCTCTGACATAACTGTTTTCACTTTGGTACATGCCCTTCTTGTTTCTTTTTTATGTTCTGGGTATTTTGCAAAGTCATAATTGTAGCATTTGTGCTAACGTGTGCAGTGATGATGAATCACCACGTGGCCTGCAGCTCCCGCCTCCTTGAGCTTTGGCGAGAGCCCACCACTGGGACGAGTGGATCCACGAGCCTCCCCTTTCCCCTGGGGGGTGAGTTCAGGGTGGGCTCACCCCCAGCCCTGCCCACAGCTGGGCCCAGGTTTTTGCATGTTCCTCTCATCTCCAGACTGGGGCCAGACATGTCAGGGTGCTTCCCCCTGCACCCTGTGGGATGTAGCTTCTCAGCCTGTGTGCTGCTGTGGTCCCCCCCAGAAGGAGCTGGCTGTTGTGCTGTGTCTTCAAGCCAGGAAGTCCTTTTGCTGCATTGGCCAGCAGCAATCCACTGACACCTGCCTTGACAGGTTTTGAGGCACTTCTTCTCTTTAATTAAGAGTTTCAAGCAGGAGAGTAAATTTGGCTTTTTTGGAAGAACGTTGAAAGCTTGAAGGACGGAGGAGACTGGATGAGGAGCAGGGCAGGGATGCAGTCACCAGGTGCCTTCCTGGGTGTGGTGGGGGCCCACGTGTGCTTGGAGTTTGGAAATACTCCATCCTCAGGTGTTTTTGTGCAACAGCAGTAATTGACATAAGGGGACTGCAGGGTCGTTGGTTATCAGCATTGCGAGGGTCCCCTGCCACTGTTGAAAGACCCCCTGCCTCCTCTCAGGTCTCTGGGGCCATCCTGTGTTCCCAGTTGGAAGCATGTTCGCAAAGGTCTGGGTCTGGGTGGCCACAGCCACAGGCAGAGTGGGCTGGTTCTAGGGGACCCTCTGGAACAGTCTCGATGTCTGCACATTCTCGGGCCCCGGGGACCCAAGCAGCACCCCGCCTCTCCCTGGCTATGCACTAGACCTATGACATATGTGAATGATCTGCTCTAGCTTTTGCTTGGGGTGGTTGCCCCCACCCTGCATGATGTAGGTCTTGGCCTGGTCACCTGGACTGTTGGGCTCCTAGGGGGACAAAAGCTGCCCTCAGTGGTGGCTGTCTGTGCTTTGACAAGCTTCCCAGACATTTCCCTAGGGACATCTGATTGGGGTGGTTCTGCCCTATGATAGCTGCCTCTGAGCGTTCTGGGTGAGGACTCTGGGTTGAGGGCATGGGGCCTGGACTGTGGGCCTTGTGTGTGTGCTGAGTGGTTCTGAACCTGGGGCCGTCATGTGGGGAGAAGGTTATCAGGTGAGGAGGAGCCATTTTGTGGAGAGGGGTGGGGGCTGTGTTGTGTGGGGAGGGTGGCTGGCTCTTGGTGTCTTGGGTGTCCAGGCTGGGCAGCTGGGGGTTCTGGTTTTTACCAGGGGGCGATGGGGAACACTGAGGCTTCTCTGTTAGCACAGGTGTGGTGCTGTGAGTGCTTTGGAGTCACACAGAGGGGGCTGGTTCCTGGGGGTGGTCGAGAGCCTGAGGCAAGGGTGTTCCCAGGCATTGGTGGCCCTGACTGTGAGTGGGATTCTGGGCCTTTAGATGCCAGTGGACCCACCTTCCCCACCTATACTGTCTCCTGGGGTTTGGGGCCCAGCCTCAGAAGGGCTTGCCTGCCCCCTCCCATCTTGCTTCGTTGCTTTTGCAAGTTGGAGGTTAACATCCCCTGGACAGCACCCCTGGGGTACATACAGGACTGGTGTGGGTTTTGGGGCCCTCAGGTGGTCTGCCCGGGCTGGGGTCTGGTTGCTGTGGCCGCAGACCCGGCTCAGCCTGAGAGGAGGTATGCACAGATGACTGCGTTTGCTGTTTGTGAAAAGAAGGTTAAAAAGGAGACCGGAAGTGCATAAACTCAGCTAGGCGTACTTCAGAGGAAGAGGACAGGATGAGTTTAGGGAAAATGGCAAAATACATGAAAAGCTATCAGTTAGAAATAAAATGAAGCAAAAGCAGATGAAAATAAACAGTGAAAGAGTTTTTAAGAAGAAAGGGATAGAGGGTATTCTTTGAAAGTAAAGGAAGATAAAATGCTGAACAGTAGAGGGGCGTTGCTTTATTATTGTGGAAGTCAAACTGCTGGAGCCTACAGAGCAGGTCCGTGCGTTGTGAGCCCTACCTGGCAGAGGTAGACATTTCCCTGTAACCCTGGGCCCAGGTCCCGTTGCCCTCCTACTGTCCTGTAGGTCACCTGCCTGCCCTAGAATTTCCTGCACGTAGATCACACAGTGTGTGTTCAGCCTTTTGTGTCTGCTGCCCACACGTGTCAGCATGCCCTTTGGGACTCAGCCCTGGCTGCACCGATCAGCAGTCGGTCCCTTTTCTACTGTGTCGGTGTTCACAGTCTGCCTGTCGATCCATGGACAGACTTGGGTGGTTTCCAGTCTGGACCGTAACAGATTGGAGGGAGGAGGCTGAGGTGCACGTGGGGGTCCGGGGCTGCTCTCACCCTGTCCTTGGCAGCTCTAGGCCTCTGCTTGCCTGGGCTGGAGTGGGTGCCCGCTCACTCCCTCGCTGTTGACTTCCTGGGAGTCCTGAGTGTGGGGAGCCCTTCAACCTGTGCCTGTGTACTTCTTGCAGTGGGGACAGCATAGAGGAAGCCTGCTCTGGGTTCTATGTCCAGACCACAAGGACCCAGACCCATGGTGGGCACGTTTGCTCCAGTCGGAGAGAGCAGCGGCTGCCCTGCAGGAAACCTCACCCCTCTGGCCGCCCTGCCTACTCGCCTGCACCTCCGCCTGTCCTGGCACGTGTGGTGTTTGGCTCACGGCTGGCCTGCCCGAGATGTCTGTCAGCCTCTGTAAATATTTGATGACGGTGATGATAAAAGACAAAGCCCTGCTCTGTTTCTGGAGGGGAGCAAGATGGTGACTCTGGAACGTTCTGGCCCTGCTGGCTGCTTCCTGGAGAGCTTTATAGATGCATTTTTGAGGCAGGCCCTTTGTGTCCTTGATCTGGCGAGGCAGAGCGGAGGCAGCGTAGCCAGCTTTCCACCTGGAGCCAGGCTGGGCCTCTGTGAGTGGGGCTGGCCAGGCCAGAGGTCACAGTGGGATCTTGCCCTTCAGATGTGACTTGGGATAAACCCCAGGCCACAGGTCCTGGGGGAGGAGCGCAGAGGAGCCGGGAGACTAGGGTTTGGCACAGGCGCCAGACTGTATAGCAGAGGGGTCCATGGCTGGCCAGTACCGTCAGGTCCTGGTGGGCTTAGTTGGGCTCTCATGGCTGTTATTGCATGCCTGCCCCCATGGCCCTGCCCCCATGACCCTGCCCCCGTGGCCCTGCTCTTGTGGTCCTGCTTCCATAGTCCTTCCCTTGTGGCCTGCATGTGGCAGCAGTGGCAGCTGACTCTGGCTTCCCCACCACTGGCTGTTGCCTATGCAGGTTGCGTGTGCGGTGAAGAAGCCCCATCAGGCCTTGCTGGCCTTGGTGTGCATTTCTCTCTGTCGTCTTGGGTTTGTGTGCCAGAGAAGAGGCCTGCCTGCCCCGTGGGTGCCTCTGTGGGAAAGACAAGCCCTTTGAGGAAGCCTTGCCCCCGGGAGCAGGCCTCCAGGGTTCTGGAGTCAGGGCCACCGCCCTACCAGGCGGTGAAGCCTTTCTCCTTGGGTGGGGCAGGAACTGCCAGTGGGCCTCTGTGCTCCTGGGGAGGGGGTGGGTGTTCCAGGCGGGTGTTCTGGCTGATGGCCTTTCAACAAAGGGTTTCTGCTGGGTTTTCTCTTTGGAGGAAGGAAACTACTGTGGGTGGAGCGGAGGGTAGGTGTAGTTTGGTGGAGGTTGGATTATGAGGGTTTCAAAGGACCTTGCCTCTGAGTATAATTATTAATGGTCGTGATAACAGCTCCAGCAACTTCCTGAAAGCTCACTGAGGCCCTGTGCTAACGTGTGTGCTTACGTTTCTCATTGAGTCCTGGGTTGCTGCCCCAGGAGGCTGGCTCATGTCTGAGGCCCATGAAGGCTGGGCATGCTGGAGATGTCCTCCACTGCCCTGGGCTGCCTTTGCTTGGGATCCCTGTTGGCCACTCAGAGCACCCACAGTCTTGCTGGGGCGGGGCGAGGCTGGAGCCCCCACTGCAGGGCCTGGAAGGGCCTTTCCTGGGGGCTGTGGGAAGGGGGCCAGCCAGTCCGACTCAGGCGGGGGGCCCTGTCGGGGGCCTTGAGCATGCGTTGCTGAACCTGGCTTGTGACGTGAAGCTGGAATGAGGGCACTGGGCCTGGTGGGTGAGATGTGGCCCAGAGAAAGGTGGGGTGGCCAGGAAGGGACACAGGCATGGCAACGTGGACAGATGGCGCCTGTGTGGGCAGTGATAGTCGGGATGTAGATGAAAGAGGGCCCACGTGGGGCTTCCTTCTTCATTTTGAGAGGGAAAAGATGAATTGAAAAAGATGGCATTGCCGCCTCAACATCAGGCGTGAAGCTGGGTGGCAGCCGGCCCCAAGGAAGGTTGGAAGGGAGCCTGAAGTAGGCGGCTGCTGGGTCCAGGCCCAGGGTCAGGTGGGCCAGGAAGGGGTGTGGGAAGCTAGATGATGGGGGCGTCCACGGCCTTATACCCTAACCTCTGAATATGCCACCTATGTGGCTAGAGGGACTTTGCAGATGCAGTTGGATTGAGGACCCTGAGGTGGGAGACGATCCTGGATTATCCAGGTGGGTCCAGGGTCATCACTTGGGTCCTCTATAAGAGGGGGCAGGAGGGTCCCACGGAAACGTGACTACAGAAGACGGAGGATGGAGCCATGAGCTGAGGAACATGGTGGCCTCTTAGAGGCTGGACAAGGGGATGGATTCTCCATGGAACCCCAGAAGGAAGCAGGGCGACGTTGTGACACCTTGACTCTGCCCACGAGTCTGCCTTCTTGCTTCTGGCCCCCCAGAACTTTGAGAGAATGTGTGCTGTTTGGGCTGTAGTGGTGGCAGCTTGTACAGCAGTGACAGGAAGCCAGCCAGCCTGCCTCCTGGTGGACAGAGCACAGCTCGGGGCTGGACACCCAGCAGGCCAGGAGAGGCTACCTGTGGGAGGAATGTCCGGGGGTTTATGGGCTGTGGGTGGAGCCACTGGTGGGTGCCTCCGGACCGTGCTCCCCCAGGTGGGTGTCGGGGAACAGCTGGCTTGGGGAGAGATGTGTCTGGCATGAGTGCTGGAGCGGGAGGGGCTCAGGTCAAGGAAACACACTGGCAGTGTCAAAACCTGGTCAATGTGTATGAGGGGCTGTTGCAGGCTCTTGGGGACTGATATGAAAACAGGGTTCAGGGACACGGGCCTGACAGCTTCATGGGAGGTGGTGGGAGCAGTAGAGACAGAGAGTGGCCGTGGCGCCTTATGGGGACCTGTCCATGCAGGCAGCCTCCTGGCTCACACATCACTGCTGGGGGAGGCAGAAAGCAATGAAGCCTCCAACTGTGACATGTGATGAACAGCCTGTGGCCCCACGGAGGGGTAGGGAGGCCTCTGGGGAGAGTTGGGAACAGAAGCCTGTGCACAGTGGGGAACCTCTGGGCAGGGGTGGCTGAGCAGCCAGCCCATGGGCCCTTAGGGTTCTATTCTAAAAGCTCCTGCCCAGGACCTGGCTCTGGGGCTGGTGGCACAGGTGCCCCCATCTGCCCATCACAGAGCTGAGGGGACCTTACCTGCCAGGTGGGATCTCCCAGGGCTGGGGTCTCCATGGCAGGGAGAGAGGGAGTGCAGAAGAGGACACGGCCAGCTGTCCTATGGCCATTCCCTCGGGCTCCCTCCTGGAGGGCTGTCCTGCTGCTCGCTACAGGCCGAGAGTAAACTCAGCCCATAGGAGGTAACAGTTTTAGGTGAGAGAAGTCAGTGAATAGTAGGGATCAAGGCTCTCTGGAGGAATATGTTGGACTTGTTGCGCTCAGATCAGAAAAGCGTTCACGTTTGTGGGAGATCCTGTTTTCCTCCTTCCATTCTGGTACAAATATTACTGTTTAGCGACCTCCCTCCCCAAAGTCTGTATTTGCAGATCGGCTTTACCAGTGATGGGGGGCATGAGGGCCAGGGTTGGCCAGGTCCCTCCCTCCAGCTGACCAGCCCGTCTCTCCTGCCCCCTGCTGGTACCTCTCTGTTCGTCCCCCCCATCTCTGTCCCCCCATATCCCATTGCTGTATTCCCCTCCCCCACTAGTCCCCCTCCCCCATCTCTGTCCCCACCCCTTTCTGGCAGGAGCCCTGTATCCATAGCAACAGTTGCTGCTGTGGAAACTGGTGCCTGCCTCCTCATCCCGTGGGGAGGTATTTTTGGCACTGCAGAGAGATTTTTATTTTATCTTTGGTTTTGACTTTTACTCTCTGAGTGAGCACTACGCAGACAGAGCTGGGGGCAGCATTCAAGGAGGCCTTTGCACTGGGGGGCACTGGGCCTGAGAGCCACCCTGTGGTTGTGTAGATGCAGGCCCTTCCCCATGGGATCCTGTAGACTCGGTCAGAGATGCTGGCTCCTTTGAGCAGCCTCTGGGGCCATAGATCATGGGGTCCACAGATTGCACTGGGGGCTTTAGGCGGTGACTCTGGACAACAGGAGAAACCCAGGGGGTGAGCCTGTACATGTGAAGTGGTTTGACTGAAGCCCTTCAGCCTTGGGCCTGAGCCAGTGGTAATAATAATAGCTCACTGGGAGTACCCGGGGCATTTGCTTTTTGGGCACCAACCCAGCTCTGGCCCTGTGTGGAGCCTAATGCTGCAAGTTCCTGTGATGCTGCCCAGGGCCCATTTTACAGATGAGGATACTGATCCCACCAGGGTGGTTTTGGGCACCTCTGCTGGACATCTCCTTCTGAGACGTCTTCCTGTCCCCCCAAGGCCCATGGATGGCATGATATCTGGGGTCAGCTTCTTCCATCATCTCTCTGGGGGCTTGGACTGTACCCCTCCCTCACCCTGGTCTTGGCAGCTGTGATTATAGGTGACCCTAACGTGTGGCACCTGCCCTGACACAAATTCGCCCCTTGCCGGGGTTGCTACTGGGATGCCCAGGAGACCCCAGGGGCATGGGATCTGCCCTGTCTGGCCCTGGCGCACCCTGGCATTGTGGCTGGGGGCTGTGGGTTCCCAGGTGTCCT
Source organism: Balaenoptera acutorostrata (assembly GCF_949987535.1). Lineage (NCBI taxonomy): Eukaryota > Metazoa > Chordata > Mammalia > Artiodactyla > Balaenopteridae > Balaenoptera > Balaenoptera acutorostrata. The sequence goes on from NC_080069.1 coordinate 29,284,889, forward strand.
TGATTGGGACGCCAGGGAGGCTGGCAGCCACATGGCTGATGGGGTGGACAGGTCTTCCCGTGAGCCAGTGCTGGGGTTGACTTGACGTGTGCCGGGCCTGCCCTTGAGGAACAGTCACTGAGGATGGTCCACAGTGCATCTGCTGCCATTGGTGGGGAGCTGTGGCCCCTTGGGGAGGGAGTCCAGCCCCCTCTCCTGGTTTCCTTGTTGGGGAGGTGGCTTGGGTGTGCTGCACCCCAGGGTGACTAAGAGCTGTTCCCTGACCCATCATCTCTTCATCTTCCAAGTGGGGGTGATGGCAGCTTGCAGGGGGCCGTGGCATTGCCCATGATGCCCATGCCTGGCCAGGTCTCCCTGGAAAGGTCATGCCCAGGGCGTCTAAATCAGAGGCAAGGCCACTGGTACTGACTGAGGGCCAGAACATCCCAACTGTTATTGCTGACTTATCATCATGGAAATTCCAAATAGAACAGAAAAGTAGACTAACAAACCTCATCCCACCCTGGATTATTATCAGGAGTCTTTTGTACTTTATCTTCTCAAATAAACTCCCAAATGCAGACCTAGGGGGTTAGACCTGCCCAGATCTCTGGGGGGACCTCAGTTGCCATCCCTGACAGGCAGGACCCTAGTTCCCCCCAGCTCCCGCAGAGGGTCTCATCTCCCATTAAGCAACACACAGTAAGTGCTCAGTGCACACTCAGGGGGATTGGACTGATCCCTCTTCTTTGCCCCCTGGAGGAGATGGAGCTCAACAGGAAGAAGCATTCAGGGTTTGTGGGTTTTACAGAATCAGGAATTCTGTCTCCAGTGAGTGCGTCCAGTGCAAACCCAAAGCCATTTATAGAACAGATGCCAAAGGGAGCTTTTGAAATAAACGCCATGGTAACCTCACTCTAGGGAGGAAAATAGCCTTGCAGTAAGCATTGCTGCTGCCCAGAACATGGTCCGGGGGTGTAGCCGGTGAGTGCTTTTTGTTTTTAGTTTCATGAAGTTCAGCAGATTGCAGAGAATGGGGGAAACAGAGGGAAGGAAGAAAAAAGTCCCTGTGCCCTCCTCCCTGAACGCAGCCCCCATTCTTGTTGGCTGTTTTGTTCTCACTGTGTGAATTTTATTAAATCCCAGCCTGGTGCTTTTCACCCTTGCCTGTCTCACCACTTTACTCAGTAATCGGGGTTTGTAACTGCCCCGTGGACCACATGACCCACATCACCGCTGCCAGGCCTGTCCTGGGATGTCTGGTTATTTCTCGAAATTATAAATAACCATCCAGTGAAGAATTCCAGACACACACACACAGGCATCGTGGTTTTGGATGACTTCCCTGGGGGGGGAGCACCAGAGTGAGAGTCCCAGGTGGGAACTGCAGGGCTCAAGACAGGCCGTGGGTGCGCTTCCTGGGTTGCGGTGCCTGCTGGCATGAGCAACTGAAAATGGAGTTTTTGTGTTAACGTTATCTGCTACTCTCTTATGCTGTACTCTCTGAGAAATATTTTAAATACAGTAGAGGAAATAGCTTTTTACAGGGGAGAAACACCCGACTCCTGTCACTGGTCCAAGTGTAAGCACTTGCTCCTGCACGTGTCCCTGCAGCTCCTACCCGTGTCCTTTTGCGTGTGCGCCTTCACACACGTGCAGTCGGGCTGTGCTCAGCACTTGCCTGGCTGCTTAGACGTAGGGTTTGGGGTGCGTTTCTGAGGAGGAGCAGCTCAGAGGAGACAGCTGTGCCCGGCAGAGGCAACAAATCCTGCGTTGCAGGGAGCTGAGCGTCCGGCTGTGTGGCCTCGGGCAAGCACCTGCCTCTGGTAGTCTAGTGAGGGTGGTATGAGCATTGGGGGTCACCACTGCCCAGTGGCCTTGCAGGGTACCCTCCGCCAGGCTTCTTCCTGGGTCAGGGGTCAGAGGGAGGATGGTTGCAAAGAGTTATGAGATGATGGTGACCCTGGCAGAGAGGGCCGTGAGCGAATGAGTTGGCTGTGTCCTGTGGTTTACATTGACCGAGTATCTACACCTGTCTTAGGCATTTCCTGTGCTGCCAAACCACACAAGGAGGTTCCCCATGTCAGTGGCAAGGAAGCTGATGGCGCTGGTTCATGTGGGTCACGTGATGCCTAAGCCCTGGCCCTGACCTAGGGAGTTGTGGGTGCCTTGCGGCACAGCAAGGGAGGAACCCACGTGTGGTCTGAGGAGTGAAGGGTGCTGGAGGTCACTGAAGAGCACTGTCACCTTCTCAAGGCTCTGGGCTCTGGTGGGGAGGGGAGTTGTGCTGTGAGGATGGTGGAGTTGGGTAGAGTCAGGGCTTTGACCCACGTACCTGGGTGGGCAGGCCCTGTGGCCAGGTGGCTGACGTGCTGACTGCTCTGGCCACTGTCCCTCATGGGGAGTGGCAGCCCCACCTCTCCCTGCCATCTCTCCACACTGTGATGTTCCTGCCTGTGTATTTGGGGAGAACCAGGGGTCTGGGGGAGGGGGAGCTGTTTGTGCTCCTGGGGCCAGGTAAAGAGACTCTGGAGTGAGTGCAGCTGGGATGGGTGTGGGGGAGGCCAGGTGCCACATGATTCTGTGCTGGTGGCTGTGGTCCCTACCACAGCCTGGGTGCTGACTGGGCCAGGCTGTCTGGGAAGGGGTATGAGCAGGACTTGGTTATCTGCAGAGCAGCCCTGGGAAGGGTGAGCTGGAGGGTGAACTTCGGGAACTCACCCTGCTCTCTGCTTGTACATGCGTCCTGGGTTCTTTCAGGCCTCCCCACCTGGAGCGATGTGTGCACCGCACTCTGAGATCTGCCCGTCTTCTGCAGCCATGCTTCACCCATGTCAACCATGTTCCCAGCAGCCCGCCCACACCTGGAGGCAGTGGGAGCCAGGTTGGCTGGGTGTCATGTTCTGACCTGCTGCTTGTGGAGGTGTTGAGCTTCTCTGAGCCTCAGCTTCCTCTTCTGTAAAATGGGGGCAGCACCGACTTGCATGGCTCATAGGGTTGAGCACCAAAGGCAGGGGTCTTGTCTTAAGGTCACCTTAGTGAGGCCAGCGTGTGGCTGTCCAGCAGGTCATGGCTGTTGGTAAATGTTTGCCTGAGGGAGAGATAGATGCAGGTGTGGAGGAGGTGGAGGCATTTCTTCACCCATTAGGGTGTAAGTGACAAGGAGAGAGACTCACTGATACCAGCTTTCCCGACCCTGAGTTCACAGGGTGTCAGACCTCAGAGTTTCGCTCCTGGGCCTCAGGAGCCTTTCCAGCTGTTGGAGGTGAGACATAACAGGTGGAGGCAGAGAAGTCCCTGTGGGATGCCAGACATGGCATCTGTAGGTCTCGGTCGTGAAATGGGGAGGTGGCTTTACCATCCCCCAGGGAGCAAACCCTCCTTCGGAAAGGAGCTAGTGCCCCATTGAGCACTAGCTCTGTACTGGATTTGGGATTCTGTTCTGCTCTTGGGAAGACCATACGATCGTCCCATAGGTTACTGGGGCCACAAAGATGGTTGTCTTTTGCAGGTATGCCCTGGGGAGACCTGGGCTATAGGGCTGGATAACCCAGGAGGGCAGGATGGAGGGTGACAGAGAGCAGGATAATTGGGATGGTGTGCTTATTTCACCTGTCATTTCATTTACTTCATTTCACTGTGTATTTGTAATTTTTGGTCATTATTTCATTGCATACTTGTGTATACACATAGTGGTAATTTTAACAACTGAGGTGTGGTTTCAGGTGTGTCTGCCTTGTTATTGGACGAACCAATCATAGAGCTCTGGACTTTGGGCAGTTTAGAGTTTGTACTTAGAAAGTTTGTTATGCATTCTCTCCTAAGTTTTTTAGTAGTCCAACTAGAGATTACAACATTGTATCCTTGGTTATTAAAGCCTGGTATGAAGTAGAACTTCTACCACATCCTGGGCAAGGCAGGGGTCTTGCAACGTCGAATTTCATCTACCCACCCCTGCCTGCCTTTTGTGATATTGTGTCTAAGATTTTCCTGTGTGTCTGAATTTGCAGGAGTTTTGTTTTGCTGCAGTGTGCCCTGGTGTGATTTTCCTTGTATTTAACCTGGTTAGGGTTTATAGTACTTACTGAATCAATGTCTGGATGTCTTGTTTCAGTTTTGGAAAACTTTGGGCTGCTATTTTATACATATTCCTTTTGTTCCATTCTTTATGCCCTCTTGTTCCAGAACCCCATTTATGCATAGGTTGGACCTTTTCACTGTGTTCTAGGAGTTTTTAAAAATCCTCTTTCCTGTATTGCCCATCCATTTGCCTCCATGTTTCACTCTGTATATTTTGTACTCATCTATTTTCCAGTTTGCTGATCCTGTCTTTAGCTGTGTCTAACCTGCTGTTAAACCCATATATTGAGTTCCCAGTTTCATTTCTTTTTTTTTTTTTTAAATATCTATTTATTTATTTATTTATTTTTGGCTGTGTTGGGTCTTCGTTTCTGTACGAGGGCTTTCTCTAGTTGTGGCAAGCGGGGGCCACTCTTCATCGCGGTGCGCGGGCCTCTCACTATCGCAGCCTCTCTTGTTGCGGAGCACAGGCTCCACACGCGCAGGCTCAGCAATTGTGGCTCACGGGCCTAGTCGCTCCGCGGCATGTGGGATCTTCCCAGACCAGGGCTTGAACCCGTGTCCCCTGCATTGGCAGGCAGATTCTCAACCACTGCGCCACCAGGGAAGCCCCCAGTTTCATTTCTTGGTTTTAGTTTCCATTTGATTCCTATTCCATAGATTTTAGTTCTGGTGAAATTATCCGTCTCACTATCTATTTTCTAGACCACACTAATCAGGATTTTACAGTCTGTGTCTAATAACTATAATATTTGGTTCCTCTTGTAGTTCATTGCCATTGTCTTTTTTTCTCTCTCAGTTTTCTGTCATTTGGCTTTGTCTCCTAGTCTGCCTGGCCATTTCAGATTTATGTGTTTAAAACTTATGGAGGTATTTGAGGGAGGTTGTGGGTGATTTTGTCTTTCTCTAGAGAAGATTTACTTTTGTTCCCAGAGGTAGTTAGAATTAGAGGAGATCATGTTAATCCAGTCTGAAATTGAGCTAATTCAAAGCTGAGCTTCAGCCTTTGTGAGGGCTGCTCTGTTCCATTTTATCCATTTTCCTAGCACTTTGTCCTCCTGGGGGGACTAGACTAAAGCCTGGGTGTTTGCTGAGGCCTCTCTTCCTCAGCAGTCCCTGTCAGACTGCTGAAGCTCTGCCCAGCCTTTCAGCATCTAGTCTACTGCATAGTGCCGGTGCTCTAAGGCAGAGCAGCACTGGTCCTACAGAAATGTATTGTGAGCCATATGTGTAATACATAGTTTAACAGCCACATTAAAAGTGTAAAAAGAGCATGTAGAGTTAATTTTAATAATATATTTTCCTTACCTCAATATACCAAAAATATCTTTTTAACATGTACAGTTGACCTTTGAACAACACGGGTTTGAACTGCGTGGGTCCACTTAATACATGGATTTTCCCCCCAGTAAATGCATGCCACAGTATTACACGATCCGTGGTTGGTTGAATCCATGGATGTGGAACCATGAATATGGGGGGCCAACTGTAAATTTGTATGTAGATTTTCAACTGTGTGGAGGAGGGTCAGTGCCCGTAGCCCCCGTATTGTTCAAGGGGCGGCCCTAATTAATGTAAGATTATTAACGAGACTCAAAAAAAATTCCTTTTAAAAATGCTATGTCTTAGAAATCTAGTGTATATCTTATACTTAGATTACATCTCAGTTTGGACCAGCCTCATGTCAAGTGCTTCATAGCCACATGTGGCTTGTAGCTATTGTCTTAGGCCACACGACTCTAGGGGAGAATGTGCTGAATGTGGGGCTCCCTTCTCTTCAGAGGAGTCAGACCCAGACCTTACTGCTCATTTCACATGCATGTGCCCCATGTGCCTGCTGTCTTGTTTTGATTGTGGCCCCAGGGCTTTTGCTGCCATCTTGGGGAGGAACCAAGGAGTTGGTTCACAGGATTGGGGCAGATGGGAGCCACTGGGCTTTCCTTCGTTCCAGACGACGCTGAGCCTCTGTGGTCCTCTGTGGCCTTGATCGCATGTATTGTCCATCTGTCAGTGCCTCCCCCAACCTTGTGTTCTGGTGCAGCACCTGGCCCAGAGGGACAGCCCCAGCTTCTTGTCCTGCATCCCTGGTACAGCGTCTGGCCCAGAGGGACATCCCCCTGCCCTGTACCCTGGCGCAGTGCCTGGCCCAGAGGGACACCATGGATGTTTCAGTCCTGGGAGCATGTTCACTCAGCAGACACTAGGCTGAGGCCATCGGTCTGCAGCCTGGCCCGTGAGGTCATCTTATCTCTGTTGGTTGGATTACTTGGGCTGCCCAGGGCCTCTGGACAGGAGAGGAGTGAGTCTGGGCCACTTTTTTCTGGGGTGGGGCTTAGAGGACTTGGCTGGATGGGGCCTTCTGCAGTAGGAGGCATTGGGTTCTCCCTCCTCTCTGCTCCTGAGCAGCCAGCGCTGCAGGTCTGCATGTTCCCAGGCTTGGAGGTGTGTGGGGGAGGGTAAATACTTTTTACTTTCTGGTGGAGTGTCCATAGCATTCAGCAGATTGTTACAAGGACCTGCACCCCACTGCTACCCTAGGGTGCCCCAGCCACAGGGGGACCCTGTACAGGAAGTGGGGCCAACGAAGAGGCCCCAGAGGAGTGACTGGTCAACAGCCCAGCCCTGGTGTTGGGCAGTGTTTGCTGTCCTGCCTGCTCCTCCCCACAGGCTCTGTCCTTGGTTGAGGGGTTCATCTCAGCTGACCCACGCCCATGGTGCGTCCATATCTATCTTTAGGTGTCCCTGTGGGGAAGTGGCCTGGGGTGGGGCCAGCCCTTCCTAGAAACCAGACTTGTGGTGTGGTCAGGTATAGGGGTGGCTGCTGCCCAGCCTCTGCTTGCTGGGCCTTGGGGCCACCTCAGGCTACTGCTCCTGGTTGGGGGGCTGTAGGGGAGCCAGGGCTGGTGCAGGGAGTGGCCAGTGGGATTTCTCTTGCTAGCTCCCATGCTCACCAGCCTCCTGTTTGCATTTCACACCATGATGACCCACTGCTCTGGCCGAGGGTGCCAGGGTTAGAGCAGATGTTCCCCTGAGAAGAGCAAAGCCTTCCCTCCTCTCCCTTGGCTGCCATCGTCCTGCATGGGTCTGCTGCCCTGGCCTCCTGGTTTCCCTTGCCCCACTGCCCTGTTCTCCCTTGTCCGCCTGCTTCTAGGAGAGAACGGACCTGAGTTTGGTACCACCCCCATTAGATCTCCATCCTTTCCCATTGTATGGAGGGGGAATAAGTGCGGTGAGACCACAGCTGTAGAGTCAAGACCCCATGGCCAGGCCAGGAGTGACTATAGATGGACCGTGGAGGGCTGACTCCCCAGGCCTTGCCAGGGAGGCCTGCTCAAGGCCGCTGTGATGGGAGGAAGTGTGTCTCGGCCGTGGCCATCTGTCATTACCTGGGACTCTCTGTGGGCTGGTTCAGGTCTGACTGGCCCGTGTGAGGCCTGAGGTCCCATAAAAGGTTTTGTGGGGTGGAGGGCTTGGGGGTGGGTACTGCAGGAAGGCTCGGGCCTGCCCAGCGAGTTCCTGCCCTTGGGGATGCTGGTGGGCTGTGGCTGTGTCCCCGATCAGGTGCTGCCTCCCCCCAACCCCCGCCCCCCCCCCCCAGCCTGTCTGCTCTCTCAGAGATATCCCCCATCCCCCATCCGGTCCTCTTCCTCTGTTCGGCTCCTTTCCTCCACCTGTCCCTACCAAGTGTGGCAGCTCCTGCTGGCTTCTCACCATGGCCTGGTCTGTGTCCTGTGATGAGGAGGGTGGGCGGGCCTGGGGTGGGTGGGGTCCTGTAGCTTGCCCATGACCCAGAGCCTGGGATGGGGCATGGGGCAGAGGCCTCCACCCCAGGGGTGCCCAGCACAAAGGGCCTGTCCCAAAACTGACCCACTGTGTTCATGCCACGGATAGGGGCTTCTTAAAGGGTAGGCAGGGGTCACCCCCCACCCACCCTGGACCTCACCTCTGACCCTGCCCAGAGTAAAAAGTAATGCTAGACCCTAGTGAGGGTCTGGAGATGGGGCTCCCACAGACGGGGTGGCACACTCTATGTCCATAGAAATGGAGGAGGCCCTGATGGGGCTGCCAGCTGGCCCTGAAGAACTGCTCTGTGCTGGAACCATAACTGCTGCCTCGCCCCATCTGCTGGCTGATGTGAACCAGAGATGAACAGAACTGATGCTGGCTCAGCCTCAGTCGAGTGATAATTAAGGTTCACCAATGGAGAATGTGTGAAGTGATAGGGAAAAGGCTCCACCTGGCTCACTAAGATCTGCGTGTTCAGTCACGTTTGTTAACTGTGTGATCAACTATGCACTACTCTTTTGTAATAATAACTCAGTGCAGAAGAAAAACGTTTGGCCCTCAAAGCTGTATGACCATAGGAAATAAAAACCCTAAATTCCAACATGCATCATTTTATGACAGACAAATGTGGCCAGGTGATCAATAAAGACTTTCAGGAAACACTGTATTATATTAGGTTTTTGGAGTGGAAATAAGAATCTGCACTTGTGTATTTTTATAATATAGCTGGAAGACCATGAAGTTCCATGGAACCATTTCATAGAGCATTAAAATAATAACGGTATTTATGCTGGAGATGACGGTATTTATGCGGCTGGTCCAAACTGAGATGTAATCTAAGTGTAAGATATACACTAGATTTCTAAGACATAGCATTTTTAAAAGGAATTTTTTTTGAGTCTCGTTAATAATCTTACATTAATTAGGGCCGCCCCTTGAACAATACGGGGGCTACGGGCACTGACCCTCCTCCACACAGTTGAAAATCTACATACAAATTTACAGTTGGCCCTCCATATTCATGGTTCCACATCCATGGATTCAACCAACCACGGATCGTGTAATACTGTGGCATGTATTTACTGGGGGGAAAATCCATGTGTTAAGTGGACCCACGCAGTTCAAACCCGTGTTGTTCAAAGGTCAACTGTACATGTTAAAAAGATATTTTTGGTATATTGAGGTAAGGAAAATATATTATTAAAATTAACTCTACATGCTCTTTTTACACTTTTAATGTGGCTGTTAAACTATGTATTACACATATGGCTCACAATACATTTCTGTAGGACCAGTGCTGCTCTGCCTTAGAGCACCGGCACTATGCAGTAGACTAGACGCTGAAAGGCTGGGCAGAGCTTCAGCAGTCTGACAGGGACTGCTGAGGAAGAGAGGCCTCAGCAAACACCCAGGCTTTAGTCTAGTCCCCCCAGGAGGACAAAGTGCTAGGAAAATGGATAAAATGGAACAGAGCAGCCCTCATGGAGATGCTGGAGTTGACGTCTTTTACAGCTACTTAAACTTATGACATAGTTGGACCCCAGCTCACACGTGGTGAACGCACCTAGTTTTACATAGTCCTTCTGTAGGCGGCAGAAGGGGCGGGGCCCAGTGGGACCCTTGCTGCTGCTGGTGGCTCTGCCTTTTGTGGGAAGGGCAGTGGCCCGGGTGGCCTTAGAAGAACAAAGGCCCTTAAAGACACTAATTTTGAGTCATTTGTGCACCTAAATCTACCACCCCACACCAAAGAAGATAGTATTATTTATGAAAGCAGTGAGGGGCTGGATAGTGATGATCATGTTTCCTCCTCAGGGAATTACAAGCTTGTTGGCACCCATGAGAAAGAATGTGTAAGTGTTGGAGTGCCCGAGCCTCCCTGACCTGTGTGTCCCCTGAGATTTTACTCTCAGCCCGTGCCCAGTGGGATCTTCCTTTTTCTGTGACTCCACAGACCCTTCATGTTGACCCTTCATGTTGCGTCTACGCTTCCTCAGAAGTGGGATACCATCTTAAGGCAGTGGTAGGAGGACTTTACACTTTAATAATGATGCCTTTATTTTATTTTAGTTTAGTTTATCTTTTATCTTTTTATTTTTTATTTTTTCAGAAACAAAGGAAAGCTGTATTCTTTGATCAAAGAATGGAGAGGTGTGAGCTCTTGCTCTAGCGTACATGCTCTCTGATGCCTTTGTTTTAAAATGAATTAGAAAAAGCATACTTCCCTCTTCTGTGAGTTCACATATTTTATTGCTTAGATGTGGCTAAGGAGAGCACTTGAGTTTAAAAGAAGTGAATGTATTTTTAAAACTACAGTAAGGGGGGGGCCTTCAAGATGACGGAGGAGTAAGATGGGGAGATCACCTTCCTCCCAACAAATACATCAAAAATACATATACATGTGGAACAACTCCTACAGAACACCTACTGAATGCTGACACAAGACCTGAGACTTCCCGAAAGGCAAGAAACTCCCCACATACCTGGGCAGGGCAAAAGAAAAAAGAAAAAACAGAGACAAAAGAGTAGGGACGGGATCTGCACCTCTGGGAGAGAGCTGTGAAGGAGGAAAAGTTTCCACACACTAGGAAGCCCCTTCACTGGTGGGGGCGGGGGTGGGTGGGGAAGCTTTGGAGCCAGGGAGGAGAGCACAGCAGTAGGGGCACAGAGGGCAAAGCGGAGAGATTCCCACACAGAGGATCAGTGCTGACTAGCACTCACCAGCCTGAGAGGCTTGTCTGCTCACCTGCCATGGTGGGAGGGGGCTGGGAGCTGAGGCTCAGGCTTCGGAGGTCAGATCCCAGGGAGAGGACTGGGGTTGGCTGAGTGAACACAGCCTGCAGGGGGCTAGTGCACAACAGCTAGCCAGGAGGGAGTCCGGGAAATAGTCTGGACCTGCCTAAGAGGCAAGACACCATTGTTTCAGGGTGCGCCAGGAGAGGGGATTCAGAGCACCGCCTAAACGAGCTCCAGAGATGGGCGCGAGCTGTGGCTATCAGCTCGGACCCCAGAGACGGGCACAAAACGCTAACGCTGCTGCTGCAGCCACTAAGAATCCTGTGTGCAAGCACAGGTCACTATCCACACCCCCCTGGGAGCCTGTGCAGCATGCCACTGCCAGGCTCCCGTGATCCAGAGACAACTTCCCTGGGAGAACTCATGGCATGCCTCAGGCTGTTGCAACGTCATGCTGGCCTCTGCTGCCGCAGGGTTGCCCACATTCCGATTATAACTACTGTACCCCTCCCTCTCACCGGCATGAGTGAGCAAGAGCCCCGTAATCAGCCGCTGCTTTAACCCCTTCCTGTCTGGGTGGGGAACAGATGCCTGAGGGCGACCTACATGCAGAGGTGGGGCCAAAACCAAAGCTGAACCCCAGGAGCTGTGCGAACAAAGAAGAGAAATGGAAATTTCTCTGCGCAGCCTCAGGAGCAGTGGATTAAATCCCCACAGTTAACTTGATGTGCCCTGCATCTGTGGAATAGCTGAATGTTTTTTTTTATTTTAATAATTTTTAAAATTTTTATAATCTTATTTTTATTTTTTTAATTTATTATTTCTTTTTCTTTCCTTTTTTTCTCCTTTTGCTTCTGAGCCGTGTGGCTGACAGGGTCTTGGTGCTCTGGCCTGGTGTCAGGCCTGAGCCTCTGAGGTGGGAGAGCCGAGTTCGGGATATTGGACCACCAGAGACCTCCCGGCCCCACATAATATTAATTGGCGAGAGCTCTCTCAGAGACCTCCGTCTCAACGCTAAGACCCAGCTCTACCTAACAGCCAGCAAGCTCCAGTGCTGGACACCCCATGCCAAACAACTAGCAAGACAGGAACACAGCCCCACCCATTAGCAGAGAGGCTGCCTAAAATCATACTAAGTTCACAGATATCCCAAAACACACCACTGGGCGTGGCCCTGCCCACCAGAAAGACAAGATCCAGCACCACCCACCAGAACACAGGCACCAGTCCCCTCCACTGAAAAGCCTACACAAGCCACTGAACCAACCTTACCCACTGGGGGCAGACACCAAAAACAATGGAAACTATGAATCTGCAGCCTGCGAAAAGGAGACCCCCAAACACTGTATGTTAAGCAAAATGAGAAGACAGAGAAATACGCAGCATATGAAGGAGCAAGGTAAAAACCCACCAGACCAAACAAATGAAGAGGAAATAGGCAGTCTACCTGAAAAAGAATCCAGAGTAATGATAGTAAAGATGATCCAAAATCTTGGATGTAGAATGCAGAAAATACAAGAAACAAACGTTTCTTGTTAAACAACAAGGACCTAGAAGAACTAAAGAGCAATGATGAACAACACAATAAATGAAATTAAAAATTCTCTAGAAGGAATCAATAGCAGAATAACTGAGGCAGAAGAACGGATAAGTGACCTGGAAGATAAAATAGTGGAAATAACTACTGCAGAGCAGAATAAAGAAAAAAGAACGAAAAGAATTGAGGACAGTCTCCAAGACCTCTAGGACAACATTAAACACACCAACATTCAAATTATAGGGGTCCCAGAAGACAAAGAGAAAAAGAAAGGGTCTGAGAAAATATTTGAAGAGATTATAGTCAAAAACTTCCCGAACATGGGAAACGAAATAGTCAAGTCTAGGAAGCGCAGAGAGTCCCATACAGGATAAATCCAAGGAGAAACATGCCAAGACACATATTAATCGAACTATCAAAAATTAAATACAAAGAAAATATATCAGAAGCAGCAAGGGAAAAGCAACAAATAACATACAAGGGAATCTCCATAAGGTTAACAGCCGATCTTTCAGCAGAAACTTTGCAAGCCAGAAGGGAGTGGCAGGACATATTTAAAGTGATGAAAGGGGAAAACCTACAACCAAGATTACTCTACCCAGCAAGGATATCATTCCAATTTGTCGGAGAAATTAAAACCTCTAGAGACAAGCAAAAGCTAAGAGAATTCAGCACCACCAAATCAGCTTTACAACAAATGTTAAAGGAACTTCTCTAGGCAGGAAATACAAGAGAAGGAAAAGACCTACAAAGACAAACCCAAAACAATTAAGAAATTGATACTAGGAGCATGCATATCGATAATTACCTTAAATGTAAATGGATTAAATGCTCCAACCAAAAGACATAGACTGGCTGAATGGATACAAAAACAAGACCCGTATATAGGCTGTCTACAGGAGACCCACTTCGGACCTAGGGACACATACAGACTGAAAGTGAGGGGATGGAAAAAGATATTCCTTGCAAATGGAAATCAAACAAAAGCTGGAGTAGCAATTCTCATATCAGACAAAATAGACTTTAAAATAAAGACTATTACAAGAGACAAAGAACGACACTACATAATGATCAAGGGATCAATCCAAGAAGAATATATAACAATTGTAAATATTTATGCACCCAACATAGGAGCACCTCAATACATAAGGGAAATGCTAATAGCCATAAAAGGGCAAGTCGGCAGTAACACAATCATAGTAGGGGACTTTAACACCCCACATTCACCAATGGACAGAGCATCCAAAATGAAAATAAATAAGGAGACACAAGCTTTAAATGAAACATTAAACAAGATTGACTTAATTGATATTTATAGGACTTTCCATCCAAAAACAACAGAATACACTTTCTTCTCAAGTGCTCATGCAGCATTCTCCAGGATAGATCATATCTTGGGTCACAAATCAAGCCTTGGTAAATTTAAGAAAATTGAAATCATATGAAGTATCTTTTCCGACCACAACGCTGTGAGACTAGATATCAATTACAGGAAAAAAAACTAAAAACAAATACATGGAGACTAAACAGTATGCTTACTAAATAACCAAGCGATCACTGAAGAAATCAAAGAGGAAATAAAAAAATACCTAGAAACAAATGAAAATGAAAACACTACGACCCAAAACCTGTGGGATGCAGCAAAAGCAGTTCTAAGGGGAAGTTTAGAATCCTACTTCAAGAAACAAGAAACATCTCAAATAAATAAACTAACCTTACATCTAAAGCAATTAGAGAAAGAAGAACAAAAAAAACCCCAAAGTTAGCAGAAGGAAAGAAATCATAAAGATCAGAACAGGAATAAATGAAAAAGAAATGAAGGAAACAATAGCAAAGATCAGTAAAATTAAAAGCTGGTTCTTTGAGAAGATAAACAAAACTTGTAAACCTTTAGCCAGACTCATCAGGAAAAAAAGGGAGAAGACTCAAATCAACAGAAGTAGAAATGGAAAAGAAGTAACAACTGACACTGCAGAAATACAAAGAATCGTGAGAGATTACTGCAAGCAACCATATGCCAATAAAATGGATAACCTGGAAGAAATGGACAAATTCTTAGAAAAGCACAACCTTCCGAGACTGAACCAGGAAGAAATAGAAAACATAAACAGATGAATCACAAGCACTGAAATTGAAACTGTAATTAAAAATCTTCCAACAAACAAAAGCCCAGGACCAGATGGCTTCACAGGTGAATTCTATCAAACATTTAGAGAAGAGCTAACACCTATCCTTCTCAAACTCTTCCAAAATATAGCAGAGGGAGTAACACTCCCAAACTCATTCTACGAGGCCACCATCACCCTGATACCAAAACCAGACAAAGATGTCACAAAAAAAGAAAACTACAGGCCAATATCACTGATGAACATAGGTACAAAAATCGTCAACAAAATACTAGCAAACAGAATCCAACAGCACATCAAAAGGATCATACACCTGGCTTCCCTGGTGGCGCAGTGGTTAAGAATCTGCCTGCCTTTGCAAGGGACACAGGTTCAAGCCCTGACCCTGGAAGATCCCCCATGACACAGAGCAACTAAGCCCATGTGCCACAACAACTGAAGTCTGCGCGCGTAGAGCCCGTGCTCTGCAACAAGAGAAGCCACGACAATGAGAAGCCCTCGCACTGCAATGAAGAGTAGCCCCCGCTCACCGCAACTAGAGAAAGCCCACGCACAGCAATGAAGACCCAACACAGCCAAAAATAAATAAATTAACTAATTAAAAAAAGAAAAAGGATCATACACCATGATCAAGTGGGTTTTATCCCAGGAATGCAAGGATTCTTCAATATATGCAAATCTGTCAGTGTGATACACCATATTAACAAATTGAAGGATAAAAACCATATGATAATCTCGATAGATGCAGAAAAAGCTTTCGACAAAATTCAACACCCATTTATGTTAAAAACTCTCCAGAAAGTAGGCATAGAGGGAATTTACCTCAACATAATAAAGGCCATGTATGACAAACCCACAGCCAACATCTTTCTCAGTGGTGAAAAACTGAAACCATTTCCTCTTAAGATCAGGAGAAAGACAAGGTTGTCCATTCTCACCACTATTATTCAACATAATTTTGGAAGTTTTAGCCACAGCAATCAGAGAAGAAAAAGAAATAAAAGGAATCCAAATTTGAAAAGAAGAAGTAAAGCTGTCACTGTTTGCAGATGACATGATACTATACATAGAGAACCCTAAAGGTGCTTCCAGAAAACTACTAGAACTAATCAGTGAATTTGGTAAAGTAGCAGGATACAAAATTAATGCACAGAAATCTCTTGCATTCCTATACACTAATGATGAAAAATATGAAAGAGAAATTCAGGGAACACTCCCATTTACCATTGCAACAAAAAGAGTAAAATACCTAGGAATAAACCTGCCTAAGGAGACAAAAGACCTGTATGCAGAAAACTATAAGACACTGATGAAAGAAATTAAAAATGATACAAACAGATGGAGAGATATACCATGTTCTTGGATTGGAAGAATCAACATTGTGAAAATGACTATACTACCCAAAGCAATCTACAGATTCAATGCAATCCCTATCAAACTACCACTGGCATTTTTCACAGAACTAGAACAAAAAATTTCACAATTTGTATGGAAACACAAAAGACCCCGAATAGCCAAAGCAGTCTTGAGAAAGAAAAACGGAGCTGGAGGAATCAGGCTCCCTGACTTCAGACTACATACAAAGCTCCGGTAATCAAGACAGTATGGTACTGGCACAAAAACAGGAATATATATCAGTGAAACAGGATAGAAAGCCCAGAGATAAACCCACTCATATATGGTCACCTTATTTTTGATAAAGGAGGCAAGAATATACAATGGAGAAAAGGCAGCCTCTTCAATAAGTGGTGCTGGGAAAACTGGACAGCTGCATGTAAAAGAATGAAATTAGAACACTCCCTAACACCGTACACAAAAATAAACTCAAAATGGATTAAAGACCTAAATGTAAGGTCAGACAGTATAAAACTCCTAGAGGAAATCATAAGAAGAACCCTCTTTGACATAAATCACAGCAAGATCCTTTTTGACCTACCTCCTAGAGAAATGGAAATAAAAACAAAAATAAACAAATTGGACCGAATAAAATTTAAACGCTTTTGCACAACAAAGGAAACCATAAAAAAGACGAAAAGACAACCCTCAGAATGGGAGAAAATATTTGCAAACGAAGCAACTGACAAAGGATTAATCTCCAACATATACAAACAGCTCATGCAGCTCAATATCAAAAAAGCAAACAACCCAACACAAAAATAGGCAGAAGACCTACATAGACATTTCTCCAAAGAAGATATACAGATTGCCAACAAACACATGAAAGGATGCTCAACATCACTAATCATTAGAGAAATGCAAGTCAAAACCACAATGAGGTATCACCTCACACCAGTCAGAATGGGCATCATCAAAAAAATCTACAAAAAAAAAAAAGTACAAACAATAAATGCTTGAGAGGGTGTGGAGAAAAGGGAACCCTCTTGCATGTTCGTGGGAATGTAAATTGATACAGCCACTATGGAGAACAGTATGGAGGTTCCTTAAAAAACTAAAAATAGAACTACCATATGACCCAGCAATCCCACTACTGGGCATATACCCTGAGAAAACCATAATTCAAAAAGAGTCATGAACCACAATGTTCATTGCAGCACTATTTACAATAGCCAGGACATGTAAGCAACCTAAATGTCCATCGACAGATGAATGGATAAAGAAGATGTGGCACATACATACAATGGAATATTACTCAGCCATAAAAAGAAACGAAATTGAGTTATTTGAAGTGAGGTGGCTGGACCTAGAGTCTGTCATACAGAGTGAAGTAAGTCAGCAAGAGAAAAACAAATACCATATGCTAACACATATATATGGAATTATTAAAAAAAATTGTTCTGATGAACCTAGGGGCAGGGCAGGAATAAAGACGTAGACGTAGAGAATGGACTTGAGGACACGGGGAGGGGGAAGGGTAAGCTGGGACGAAGTGAGAGAGGACCATTGACCTATATGCACTACCAAATGTAAAATAGGTAGCTAGTGGAAAGCATCCGCATAGCACAGGGAGATCAGCCTGGTGCTCTGTGACCACCTAGAGGAGTGGGATAGGGAGGGTGGGAGGGAGATGCCAGAGGGTGGGGATATGGGGGTATATGTATACATATAGCTGATTCACTTTGTTGTACAGCAGAAATTAACACAACCTTGTCAAGCAATTATACTCCAATAAAGATGTTAAATAAAAAAAATAAAATAAAATAAAATAACCTTTATCTTCCAGAAAAACCACACTAAATATTAAAGGGAACAGGTCACAACCCAAAGCATGAGATATTACCCTTTGTCCAGAGCTCTCCTTTGCTCACCTTGTGGAGCTCAGCTCTTGAGAGAGGTCAGGATATCCCCAGTGAGCCACCTGCTTGCTGCCCCTGCAGCCGCCAGCCCCTGTGCTGACATAAACCACAATCAGCCCACTCTTCCTGGGACCTCACTCCCTCATGCAGGATGCTTCTTCCTGGGATCCCTGCCCTGACAGTGCCCTGGGTAGGTGGGGGCTGCCCTTCTCCCCAAGCCATGGGGGTGTTCTCTGGCTCAGGGGTGCCCCTAGCTGGCCCACCCACCTATCCCTTTCCTCTGTTTTTTGGTGCAGTGTAATTGTGTATTTATCTGTTGCCTGCCACTCCCTTCCCCCCTGAGATTGTCCACAGCCCTTTCCTGCATGCCCAGAGCCTCAGTGACCATATGGTGACTGAGAGAGGTACACGACCCTTGCCAGAAGCAGGAGTTGGGGGACCAAACATCCTCTTCTCCACTGACATCTCCACTCCCTGTGCACCTACCTGGACCCCAGACTCTGCGCCTTCTCTCTGCTTCATGGTGAAAGAGTGGTGAGGAATGGGCCAGCTCTGCAGCAGGTTGAGCCTGGGTCAAATCCTCTACACTTGGGAAGGCTCTTCCCACCAATGGAATCCGGGGCCTAGAGTGTGCAGAGACACTAGGCAGGGCCAGTGACCCCCACCCTTGGGCCCACTCTGTCCCCAGAGCCCCTGTCATGGAGTGATTCCCTGTACATGGGACTGTTCTCAACAAAGACCCTTGAGGCTTTCTTTTGTTTTATGACCAAATGGGGTTGGAGAGAGGTCCAGGTTGCCACCCCCAGGACTCTGGCTGTTCTGGGCATTCTCTCCCAGCTACTCATGTCCCGCCTCTGTACTGTGTGTGTGGATCCTGCCTTTCCCTGGCAGGACTCAGGGCCGCTGGGCAGCTCTGCTCATCATGGGGTTGGTTGGGCTTTGCCTGGGGAAAGGAGATGGTCACAGAATCCCCTGTGAGCAGACAGTGTGGCCATCTGGGTCTAATGGCTTCAGCCCTCATTGGTGGTGGTGTTGGGCAGAGCTGGTCCCTGGGTGGCCTGGGAGGGCCTGTGGGACCCAGGGCTTTCTTCGTCTAACCACCTTGGCCACCCGTCCTCCCTGTCCCCACTCCGAGGGTGCCGTCCGTGACTGGCTGGACCTTTTCCCTATAGGAGACAAGAGCCAGCATTGTCCCAGAATGCTTTTATCCTTTATAATCTGATTGACTCCCGCCATCTTTACCCAATAAATAATTTTTTTTTAAATTTTATTTTGTTTATTTATTTATTTATGGCTGTGTTGGGTCTTCGTTTCTGTGCGAGGGCTTTCTCCAGTTGCGGCAAGCGGGGGCCAGTCTTCATCGCGGTGCGCGGGCCTCTCACTGTCGCGGCCTCTCTTGTTGCAGAGCACAGGCTCCAGACGCGCAGGCTCAGTAATTGTGGCTCACGGGCCTAGTTGCTCCGCGGCACGTGGGATCTTCCCAGACCAGGGCTCGAACCCGTGTCTCCTGCATTGGCAGGCAGATTCTCAACCACTGCGCCACCAGGGAAGCCCCCCCCCCCCAATAAATACTTTACCAATAATTTATCCACCACCAGGGACCTGGCGGGAGGCAGGCTGGTCTAAGAGAACTCACCTCCCTGTGTGGTGGGGGTGAACTGTCCCATAGCGATACTCTGTGAGCAGCCAGAGCCCACCACTCAACACCAGACCTCAAGAACAGCCTGACTCTGGCAGGATTTGGGGTTCTCAACGGGATCAGGTGCTCTCTGCCTATCCTGATTCATGACTTGAGCCCCCAGCACATCAATTACTGACTTCACCCCATAAAGAGTGATGATGCATCAGTCACCGGGGTGGTCCTGCCTCCATGGAGTCACTGAGCTAATGGGGCCAGCCAGCAATCAACAACCAGTGGAAAGGACCCCGGCCAGCTCTGAGAGGGGGACGCTGGGCAGCACACTGCGGCGGCTCTGGGCAGTTCTCTGAGGACATGCCAACTGACCTTTTAAATTATCAAGCAGTGTGTCACCTAGTTAAAAATAGCGCAGTGGCTTAGAACATAAAATAAGGTCTGCTCCCTCCCACCTCCACACCCAGCCCAGCTCCAAGAGGCGCTGTCATTAAAGAGCTGACTTTTGTCTTATACTCAAGTCTTGGATTTATCCTGTTTAGCTGGCATCTAAAAACGAAAACTATAGCATATGCAGGGCACCTATGTTAGCTTTGTTAGTTATGTTATTTATAACATGAACCTCTTGCTCCGAACTATAATATAATGAAATCTTTAACTTTGCTGTTGGTTGATGCTGAAATATTGGCAGAAATAATTTTTATTATAACTATAAATAATCCTGTGAGTTTCCTCTAGAATCAGTGACCAGACCATTGGAAGGTCTAGTAACTGAAATATAACTGAAATGTCATCGTCCAAAGCTGTCTGTTGGGGCAGGGAGTGGCACAGTGGGGCAACCCTACGTCCTTTCTGGTTTCCTTCTCCTGGTGCAGCCAAGTTCAGTCGTCCATTGTGGGCTAGTCGAGTTGGCTTCACCAAGTTCCCTTCTGTGTTTTGCAGAAACACTTCCAGTAGCTGTTTCACCTAGGGTGCTGGGAAGTAACCTTTGGGTTCTCGAGTGTCTGAGAATAAGTCTTTGGGCCTCGTGGTTTGATGTCCCTTTGGCTGGTGATAGAATTCCAGGTTTGAGCCGGCACGTTGAGGATGTTGCCAGTGTTGCCGGTGAGACTGGGTGCCTGTCTGGGTGTTCCTCAGCAGGTAGAACTTGATCTCAGTCTTTGGGAATCTCACTTTTGCTGGAATGAGACTGGAGGTGGGTCATTTTTCATTTACTCTGACCTGGCCTTGGCACATGCTTTTATTCTAAATAGTTCTTCTTTTAGCTCAGGGAAATGCTATTCTGCTATCTTCCTCCTTCCTGATATCTGTTTTCTGCTCTTATAACTCCTGTTCCTTGTTGTTAGGACTTCCAGCTGGTTCTTTCATGTCTCTTGATGTTTTTCTTCTATTTCTCTCATTTGGTTTTCAGATGCTTTCACTTTATTTTTTACATTTGAAAAATGGAGGTATAACTTACACATGATGAAACACAGATCTTAAGTGTATAGCTGATGAGCTTTGACAGATGCATGCGAAGGTGTAACCCTTGTCCTCTGTTATAATGTAGAGTGTTCCCGTCGTCCCCCCACACCTCCCCAGGTTCTCAGCTCCTGCATCTTCCCCCACCAAAGAGGCAAGCCCTTGTTCTGGTTTCACCCCCACGTGTGAGTTCTGCCTTTTCTGGAGTCTGGGAGATATTATGAATGGAGCTGCTGTCAATCCTTTGTTTTGAGGTGGTTACCTTGGAGGGGAGTGGCTGGATCTAGAGCAGGGGTGAACCTGCCAAGGGCTCACTGAGGCTTGTACCAGCTTGCACTTCCAACAGCTGTGTGCCCAGCGGGAGCCCAGCTGCTCTCAGATGCCCAGTGGTTGGAATGATCCATCTTTTTATTTTAGCCCTTCTGGTGGGTGTGAAGTGGTATCTTGTGCTTGTAATTGGCATTTTCCTGGTGACTCATGATGCTGAGCATGTTTTCATGTGCTTATTGACCGTTTCTTCATCTTCTTTTGTGACTTTGCTGTTCATGTCTTTATTGTTGAGGTATGGGAGTTCCATCTGTATTCTAGATGTAACTCCCATGTCAAATACACGTATTGAGAATACGTTGGTGGCTTGACTTATTTTCTAAAACAAAGCATCACCTTTGATGAGTAGAACATGTTTCCATGTTATTGTCTTGGTTAAATGGTTACTTTTTTGTATTTAGTGTTTCATTAGATTACAGAATATCTTATTCTTAAAGTATGGAGCTTTAATTTGCAAAAGCTCTTCCTTGATTGTTTCTTTTTAAGGAGAAGCTGCTCTTATTTATGTGTGTCAGCCTCTTGGATCTTTATGAGGACATGAACTAGATTTTTTTTTTGAAGTCGCTTTTGTCCCTGAATTATTTGTTTTTCTGGGATCAGTCTTGGTATATCTTTGCTCTGTTGGTGATTATGCCGTCCAGTCCCACTTGTGCGTGGAGTGTCTGATGAGGGTTTGTTGGGGTGGGCCTGGTGGGAGGGAGAATGCCTAATGGGTACAGTGCCACTTGGGATAGAATTCCTTAACCAGCTGATCTCGTCATGATTCCAGGGCCCTCCTCTTCTCTTTGGATTGGTTGGAGTCTGGCTTGATGTCCTCTGAGGTCTTTCAAAGGGCCCGAGGGGTTTTGGCCTGTGATTTTTTTCAGCTCTGATTTCTCCCTCCATTTGTCCAGATTTATCCATTTCTGTCTTCCTAGAACTCCTCAAAACGTGACGTTTTGTGTTCATTTGTATTTATGTTTCTTTCTGAGAGCCCTCCTGGTGGGAGGGTGAAGGCGTGGGCTTTGTGGGCTGATTGGGCCGTGATGGAGGTGACATTGGGGATACACACTCAGGCTTGGGGAGAAGGCCGTGCTGGGGTCCCTAGAGGTAAGATTCATCCATGAGTTGAAGTTGAAGGCAACAGAGCTGTGAGTGCTCTGAGGTGGGAATCCTTTGGAAGGTTTTGGGAAGGGAAGGGCCAGGATCTAGGCTGCAGGGGCGGGATGAGGCAGGGGGCAGGGTCGGTGATGGATGGGGGTCAGGGAAATGCTGGAGCAGATGGGGTGGGGACAAGCAAGGTGCTTGCGGTGTTGGAATGTGCTGCGGGTGTCAGTGGTCTTCCTCCAGAGACGTGGCTGGAGCACACTTAAGGGCGACACCCCAGAGGTGGCTCCTAGTACTTTGATGGTGGTGTTATAGTTCCCACTTAAACTTAACGTCCAGCTTAGTGCTCAGGGTGCAGGTGTTCCCAGGCCCCAGGAATAGTGTCTGCCATGTCCTCTAGCACTGATGCGGGCATGGCTGGGCCTCTGCTCTTCTTCTCTGTTCTTGTCTCTTGTCTCTTGTCAGCATCTCCTGATTTTCTGGTTGTCATCTGCTGTGGTTGTGAACATATTCTCAAAGTTATGTGTAAATTAGAAGTAAACGGCTGCTTCTTTCTTTTAATAATACTCACTAAGTAGGTGTGGAGGCAGCAAGGTTTCAGAGCTGTTTTTAGGGGACAAGCTCATGAGTATTGCAGTGTGGGTTTTGGAGGTGTCTCTGGTTCCCGGAGACCATTTTGCCTCAGCCCTTCTTGAGCAAGGAGGAGCTCATTCAGGATCAGTGAGGCTTCAGGGTCTGATGTTGCAGATGCTGGAGAACCAGGAGCAACTTGTGCCGGCTTTCTAAGTCAGAGGCCTGCTCTGCTCTCTGTGGATAAAGAGGGGAAGGACTTGGGTCAGACTTCCCTCGACCCTAGATGTCTAGTCCTTTCCATCTGCTGTGCTCTGTGTGTAAGGAGACGAGCGAGTGGCCTGGCAGATTCCTGGCCCTGGCTCCCTGGAAGGCCTCTGCCTGAGGCTGCGCAGGGTGTCCCTCTCAGCCTGCGTGTGTTTCTCCCTAGGACCGGAAGCTCACCAAACTGGAGAGGCAGCGGTTCAAGGAGGAGGCCGAGATGCTGAAGGGCCTGCAGCACCCCAACATTGTGCGCTTCTATGACTTCTGGGAGTCCAGTGCCAGGGGGAAGCGGTGCATCGTGCTGGTGACTGAACTGATGACCTCGGGGACGCTGAAGACGTGAGCGTGCCACCTGCCCAGCCAGCCGGGGCCTCGGGGTGGGCTTGACCCAGGGCTCAAGAGTCGCGATGGCTGAGGCCCCAGGCCTCCTATCTGCTTGGGGTGGTCCTGGCTGGTGTGGCCAGCACCCCTCTCTCAGAAGTGCCCCTGTTTGGGTGATAAATACACAGCCCCCAGCAATTGGAAGCCCCTTCCCCACACGAGCCGTCGGTGAGCCACACCCCCACCCGCAGGTACCTGAAGCGGTTCAAGGTGATGAAGCCCAAGGTCCTGCGCAGCTGGTGCCGGCAGATCCTGAAGGGCCTGCTGTTCCTGCACACCAGGACGCCCCCCATCATCCATCGGGACCTCAAGTGCGACAACATCTTTATCACCGGACCCACAGGGTCTGTGAAGATTGGCGACTTGGGCCTGGCCACCCTCAAGAGAGCATCCTTTGCCAAGAGTGTGATAGGTAAGCCCGTCTCCAGGGCACCTCCCCACCCCTCGGGGTCACCGTCCTGCAAGAGTGAGGTGTGCTAGTTCTGCTCCCTTCCTGTGCCCCTGTGCCAGACTGCAGCCCTGGATGCCCTGTGAGTCCCTTGGCTCTGTCCCTTGGGTGGTGAGGCCGACTGGCACCAAGGGGCTGTTGGTGCTGTGCGTACTTGGGAGTGGGAAGGAGGTCCGGAGGACAGAGGGATGTGGGGACTTTGTGGTCAGTGAGGCTGGAGCTGGCTTCAGTGGGCTGGGGGGTGGGTAGGGTGCCCCAGGCCCTGAGGCCCACAGAAAGTAGCCCTTGGGGTACTTTGGGGCACAGAGTGAGCGTGTGGGGCATGGGGGCTGAGGGATTCCATGTGGATGGCAATTTGCTGGCCATTCCTGCCTCTGCATTTCTTGTCCTCCTCTGAGAAGCCGCTCTGTTGCTCTAGTTGCCACGAGGAGACGGTCTGCAGCTCGTGCCAGCCCCGTGTGAGGTCCTGGTGTGGTCCTGATACACAGTGGGCACTATGTGTCCACCAGGCCCGGTGGGAGCCCCTCCAGGCCTTGCAAAGAGAGTGCTTGGAGGGACTGTGGGGCAGCCATTTACGGGGTTCAAGGTGTCTGGAAAGTGCCAGTGTGCTGCAGGGTCAGGTGGCTCCAGGATGTGGCTCTGGAAGCTTGGATCAGGTGGGATTGGGAGAGGCTGTCCTGCGTGCCATGATGTGAGGGCTTCTTCCCACATAAGCAGAATGAGAGGGTGATTCAGGGCTTTGCGAGTTCATGGTTTTGCTGTATGGTTGGAGACAGAACTTGACCTGTTGGTGGAAAATGAAACCGGTGGGCATTTGGAAACTTCTCTGGCAGGGTAGTGGGTTTGAAATGTGACATCTGGGGCAGGGTGGCCACTGGGGGTGCCCTGTGGACATGGGGCCTCCGGCTGAACAGGGAAGCTGAGTGGTAGGGCAAGGGTTGACCCAGGCCTCAGTTCCCTATCTGTGAAATAGGTGGAGCAGGTGAGGGTCTAGCTGTGGGACACACCCCCAGCCTGTGAGCCGCTGGCGGTTTCCAGGCAGGTTTTGCAGATTTGGCCTTGGCAGTGGGGGTTTCCTTGGTGCCTCTTTTCCCTCTTGGAAATGGACTTTCCAGTTGTTGGGGTGCGATGAAGCCTGGGTGTTTCCAGGAGGCACAGTGAGCCGCACAAAGGGTGCCTGATTTCATGGGGCTCCCCGGTCACCCCACCTTTTGCTCAGCTGGAGCCCACGAGGCTCCACACTCATTGTAAATGGGGGCTGATTAACGCATCTAAATAGGCCCTGGCCTCAGCAAGGGGCCTCAGCTGAGTGGGGGGGGGGGTCTGTGGTAAGGTGGGGGATCCGCCAGGATGACGCTTTCCCTTCCATGCTGTGTGCAGGGTACCTGCAGGGCGGTTGATGCTGTGGACCCATTCTGGGTGCAGCCGTCAGAGAGGTTTTGTGCAGATAAGACGTGGCCCACTTGAGACATCTGGGTGGCAGCCTCCCAGATGCTACCCATGACCCTTGTGGGGTTTGTCCCGGAGGGCCACTTGTATCTGATGCTGTCATGGTGTGCTCTCACTGCGTTTGTGCTGGGTCCTGAGTGGGTGGAGCTGAAGTGGGCGCAGTCCTTCCTGCAGGTGTTCACAGCCATGGAGGCTGGGATGTGGGGGATGTGGGGCCATGGGGCTGAGGAGGTGTGCCCAGAGGTCCCTGGACAGACACATGTGTGTGCGTGCCAGCACACACACATTCTTATTAACATTTAGATTTAAATGGCTACATTGTAAGGAAGGAGAAGAAAGTTCAGTGTCTGTGGCCCAAGCACATGTGCAGAACTGGTGTCCCCCACCATCCCGGATTGGTGGAGCTGGGTCCCACACACACCCACTGCCCACCCTATCCCCCCCAAAGCCAGGACATCTGGGGGCCTTGGGGTATTTCTTGTAAAGCAGCATTCCTGGTTCCCAAGGGTCTCAGGAGAGACTGAGCTGGGTGATTGGGAGTCCTGACCAGGTGAGTGGGGTCTCCCCAGGCCAGCTCAGCTCCCAGCTTCTTGCCAGCAACCCTGAGGCTCCTTTCTCCCTCTTCCCCTATAGATGGATATAGCCAAGTGCAAAAAAATTTTCCGTACAGTCATATGGTTCAAAAGCCCAAAAGGATGAAAAATTCCTTGTGCAACGTCCCTTGAACTCCTGTTTTCTCTCTACTCATCATTATTTCTGATGGGATCTTCCAGAATTCTTTATGCGTGTGTGTAAATCATAACATAGATTCTTGTTTTTCCCATTTTTTACCCAAACTGTTAACTTTTTTTGTTAAACATATAGTACATCTTAAATTGAAATTATAGGTAAAGGAGAAAAAATTAAAATCACCCTTAATCTACCTGCATCCCAGGCCCCCCCACAACCCCCATGCTTTTTAACCCAATAGTTTGCGCTGTTTTGCATCTGCTTTTTAAAAAAATTGGAACATTTTGAGACTCTTCCAAAGTCAACAAAGATGGAGTAGTGAAAATTAAAAGCAGCCTTATTGAAATTGATGGCCCCTTTTCTTTGCATTCAGCTTGACAGATGCTCAACTGGACCTATTTTAATAAAAGGAGTTTGTGATTTTTAAAGCAAATGTTTGTTACAGGAAAATGAAAAACACCAGACTAGTGTAACTAAAGGAAAAATCAGCCGTAACCCCACCTCCTAGTTGAGTCATTTTGGTCTGTGCTTATCGTTTTATATGGGATGCTCAGCATGCATGTGCAGTCATATATTTGGCTTATTTTACTCAGCCTATGTGAGTCTCTCACATCCTTAAAAATTCAGAGTAAGCGTTATTTTAAAATCTCTTGTGCTTAGAATGGATGGGCAGTTCTCACCATAACACCTAGCTGGTACCTGCCAGGTGAATGGTACCTGCCCAGCTGTCCCCAGGCAGCCATCTTCAGTGAAGATGATCACTGTCTGGGCTGCTGGGTGCTCTGCTTGTCTAGGGACATGGGAGGCTTTCTGGGGTTTTGCAGTGTAAGGAGCTATGCGGTGGCCACACGTTTTTGCCTGCTCGGGGTTATCTGGGCCTGTGGCCAGGAGGGGTGTGCTTAGGCTTCTGCCTCCTCAAAGAGGCACCTCTGCCATTTCTGACACAAACCCTGTCTCCTGGGAAGTAATGGTCTCTCAGCTCTGTGGTCAGGGGATGGCACTGTGAACTGATCCAACCTGGAATCAGGAGGGTCCAGGGGGAATTTTGGGGAACTTCTGTCAATAAAGCAGAAGCCTGTTTGAATCCTGCATTCCAGGACCAATGACAAGGAGCATGGGGGCAGGGCCAGCCCTGGCTTGTGGATGGGGGAGGAGGCATGGGGCTCTGAGAGGCCCAAGGGTCTCCTGGGCCCAGTGACCACTGACCCTGCATCTTTTGCTCCTGGGCGCAGGTACCCCTGAGTTCATGGCGCCAGAGATGTATGAGGAGCATTACGATGAGTCCGTGGATGTTTATGCCTTCGGGATGTGTATGCTGGAGATGGCCACCTCGGAGTACCCCTACTCGGAGTGCCAGAACGCCGCCCAGATCTACAGGAAGGTCACCTGTGTGAGTCCACCGGCCACTGTGACGGGCTGTGCGTCCCGCGCTGGGCTCTGTGTGCTTTGTAAAATCCTCACAGAAGCTGTGTGAGGACGGGAAGGAAGCCAGTTTACAGATGGGGGAAATAGAGGCTTAGTGGGTAACTCAGGTCTCTGAGCTGCGGTGGAGTAGCAGCAGTTGTCATGTGGGCCATGGGCGGATCCTGGAGGCTGTCACCGGGGCCTCACGCAGCTCTGCGGGGCTGGAGCACCGAAGGGGCCTCTCCAGGACGTGCCCAGGCCGCCTGTCCATAGAACCCCTCCTCTGTGCCACCTGGGGGCTGCTGGCTTTCCCACCTTCTGGCATGTGCCCAGGCTTTGACTGGACGGTTTCAGTTGTGAGAACAGCATCCTGTCCTCCCCCTGTGGCTGTCCCGCTGGGTGGGGAACACAAGGGGGAGTATCCAGGGCAGGGCAGCTGGGGCTGGGGCTTTTCTGGGCCCTGGCAGCTCACTGTCCATTTGCACCTGCGGCCCCAAGGCCCCACCCCCCGAGCGCTGGTTGCCTCGCCCCCGCCGCCCCCGATGCAGCCTCCTCACTTCTGCAGAAGCATGAGGAGCCATGGTTCTCGCCACTCCGGAGCGCCCGCCCTTATCCCGCCCTCCTCCTTGAGCCCTTCCCGCAGGTTGCAGCTTGCTTCTGTCCTTTGGTTCTTAATTCTAAGTTATCTATGGGTCATTTATTTACTTTGAGCCCCTCCTGTGTGCCGCTGAGGGTGCAAGGTGGGAAGAGAGAATCCTTGGTTGGCAGCACTTGTGGGCATGGGTCAGAGACCCACAGATAGGTGTGCAGCTCCCCAGTGGTGCTGACCGGAGAGGTGGGCCCATCGGCTGTGGGCAGTGGTCCTCCAGGGGGACAGGGGAGGGACCCAAGGGAGGTTAGGGCTGCATTGCCAGGCCTTGAAGGGGTGCTGGTGCCCAGGGTGCAGGTGGAGCAGCTGCTGACCTTGGTTCTGGTTGCACATGTGGATGGGGTGGTGGTCCTTCTGCTGGGCTTGGGGAGACAGAGACCTGAGTCCCCTGGGCACATGCTCCTCGGCCACTCTGGTTCTTCCACCAGCCCTGCTGCCCCCCATTTAGGCCCTGGGAGACAGGACACTAGTCAGGGTCCCGCGGCTCCTACGTGGACCCATGTTGGTTTGGGTAAAGCTAGGCTCGGCCCCACCTTGCCTCCTTGAGGAAATCAGATGAAAGGTGCATTCCCTGATCCTTGGTGTTTCCTCTGTTTGCAATAACACCCTTGTGCTCTGGGTCCTCTGGGCCCTCACGCTACACCCACACGCTGGTCCAGCCTCCAGCATCTGCTCCCGTCCTTGGGGGTCTCTTGGGGTCTTGGTGCCCATAGTTCTCAGCTGCCCCAACTCTGTGCTTCTGAGCCCAGAGGCGTGAGCCCCTTCAAAACAGCAACTTGTTCTTCTGGCACATTCTTTACCTGCTTTGGGGGCCTCAGCTTTCCAGAGATTTAAATGACAGTGTACGTACACACTTACCTGTATTTATAGTTTCTCAGACCACCTGCCCCCACCCCCGTAGGACTGTGGCCTTTCTTGCTGGCATAGGTAAACTTCTTTTTCTGTTGGCTTCAGTGGAGTGGCACGGGGTTCTCATCTTAGGGGGACCCCTTGTCTGCTTCTGAAACCCAGGGTGCTGTGTCTGTTGCTGCACAGACTCCCCTGCATGTCAGGCACAACCTGACCCCAATTGGTTATGGCCAGAGGTCATAGGCAGGGGTTTGGTGGGCACCATGGGGCCCCAGCTGGGTGGTGGGAGCTGCTGGGGATACTGCACTCCCAGGTCTGCCCCTGGGCTGGGGGTGCACCTCCCCTCTCCCCCATCCCTTTCTGTGGGAAAATGTATGCTTTAAAAAAACAAGCCAGGACAAGACCTTTGAAGGCAAAGTTGTTTTGAAGGAGGAAGAACATGATGGTTGAGCCCTCACTGTGTTCAAAATGCTTAAAAACCAGGATCCCCTCCCCCCAAACCCCACCCTGAACAGATTGCAAATAAGACCGGCAGTCCAGCCCCTGTTCCTCCTGGAATCCTATCTGCTTGTGGGATTGACACTCTGCTCCCCCCATGCCTCTGGCTGCATGCCCCTAGCGCCCGCTGGGTCTCTGGTCGGCGTGAATGCTCAGCCACCTCCTGCTCCCGCTGCCTGAAAGTCATCTGACGTGGCTGCTGGCTGTGGAGTTCCGTGGCACAGTTGTTGCTTGCAGCCCCCTCAAGCCACCAGGCCTTGGAAGTCAGCCCCGCCGGTGACCACAGTGGGGCCAGCAACAGTGACCACATAGTGACTTATGCACCCTCCAGGGGGCTGTGGCGAGAAAGGCCAGCTCTTTAGGGTTCCTTGTCTAGCCTCCAAGACCCTCTGGGCAGCTGGCATGGGAGGCCCTGGCTGGCCGGCGGGTGGCCTCGGGCAGGTGTGCCTCCCCGGCCCCCTCCGCTGTGCAGTAAGAGTGCACATGCTCCCCTGTGGGGAGCTGGGTTGGGCAGAGTGAGCATCGTTGATGTCTGCTCTGAGTCTCCCCTGAATCTTTCTCTACCCCAGACCTCACTACTCCCGACAGCCCTTCAGTGGGGACTTAGACTGAAACAGCCCCCCCGACCCCAACCCCAAACAAGGCTCGTGCACTTCCTGCCTTCTCTTCTGCTGGGGTGAGTGTGAGGTGCGCAAGAAACAGACCCCAATTTGGTATTAGGTGACTCTGCTCATGTCATCTTCAGGGCATCAAGCCGGCCAGCTTTGAGAAAGTGCATGATCCTGAAATCAAGGAGATTATTGGGGAGTGTATCTGCAAAAAAAAGGAGGAAAGGTGAGTTCCCAGGCAGCATTGGATCTGGGCTGTTGCTCTGGCTGAAATCGCTTCCCGAGAGAAGAAGAGCATTGGAGATAGGCCACTTCAGGCCACAGGCATACCGGGTCCCAAGAAGCCTGCTGGGTGGTTGGTGGGCAGCCCTGCCCGAGCTCTGCTGCCTGGAACATGCTCCCTGGCTTTGGGGACTGTCCTAGAGCCCCCAACCCCTTTGTTGGCTGCTTCTCGCCCACCCAGCCTGGAGTGTGGGCGCTACTGGGGCCTCATTCTTCCCTTGTTGCTTTTTTTCTGTGTTGTCCCCAGTAAGCCTATCCATCCCCCCCAGCCTGGAGGACACCGCCATGCCAGGCTCCCCAGTGAGTCTCATCCTGCCCTCTCTCTCTGCTCCAGGCTGCATCTTTCATGTACCTGTTTGTCTGACCCATCTCAAAGTCCCACATTCAAGTCAGAGCCCTTGAGATGCCCCCCAGACCAGCTCCCACCTCAGATCAGGGCCCTTCCTTCCTCAGCTGGTCAGCCAGGATGCTAGGTGTGTGTTCTGAGCCTTCCTCCTTCCTTCTTCCCTCCCCCATCCCTCTTCCCTCTTTCCCTTTTTCTTCCCTTCCCCCTTCCTCCCTCTTCTCTCCTCCCCACTCCTTCCTTCCTCCCTCTCTCTCTCCTTCCTTTCTTCCCTCCCTCCTCTCTCTCTTCCCCACTCCTTCCTACCTTCCTTCCTTCCCTCCCTCCCTCCTTCCCCATCCCTCCATCCCTCCCTTTTCTCTCCTTCCTTCCTCCCTTCTGCCCCTTCTTTCCCTATCTCCTCCTTTCTCCCATCTCCCTCCCTCCTCCCTCTCTCTTCCTTCTCCCCCCTGCCCTTCTTCTCCTGCCCATTCCCCACCCTCCCCATTTCTCCTTCTCCTCGCCCCGCATACCTCTTCCTCACTCCCTCATGTGCCCGCCCTGCCCTTGCACACCCAGCTCATGCCCTCTCCCCCGTTTCTGTGCCTAGCACTGATCACTACCCTTTTCTGTCCTCTCTCGTGTAGGGGCCTGTCCTGATCCCCAGGCCTTCTCTCTTGCCCCCTGCAGGTTATCGTGTTCTGTTTTTTAAACAAAAATACTAAAAAACTGTGAAAAGTATATCACATCAAGTACAGAGACCACCTCCCAGACCAGGACAGACAGAGCCCCCAGGGCTGTGACCTCTGCGCCCCCAAGGGCCCTAACTCCTGACCTTCCCCAGGGTCCCCACAGGCATTTGTCACCCTCCCTGAGGGTTGTCACCCTATTCTCCCCCTTTCATTCATGGTGGCTGTCTGGGCGGCATGGTTCCATCCGCCCGTGGGGTGTGTTGTCCTCAGCAGCCATCAGGGATGGGCCACTGGAACTCGAAGGCCACGGTGACCACAGACAGGATGCTGGGAGGAAGCCAGTCCCAGGACAAAACAGGGATCTGTTTGTGCCAGAGACAGGAACTAGACGAGCATTTAGGGATGTGGATTTGGGCAGCAGAGTGGTTAGCATGGCAACACCCGCCCCCCATTCCCGTGCTGAGGAGCCTCCGAAAATGTCCCTGCTTCCTTGAGGCCAGGGTCCCTCAGGTGGTGAGCTGGGGAGGTGGGGGGGCCTGCCTCTTCTGGGTCCAGTTCAGTTTTACCTGGAGCCAGGTATCCTGTGACAACTGAGAGCTCCCTAGCACCTCAGCAGGCTTTGACTACACAGTGCAGAGCCTGATTTAAACATTCTTTTCTGAATTACCCAAGTCTCTTAACAGTGGGGATGTTTAATTTTTATAATGAGAGGAAAAAAGAAGGCTTACATATTATGCAGTTAGATGTGTTCAGTAGTAGGTTTTTCCTCTTCCCCTGGGAGATAGGGAACGGAGATGTACTATTTTGTGCTGCCCTCAAGGGCAGAGACTGCCAAGTGGGTAGTACAGTCAGAGGACTTTCTAGAGGGAGCTGGGCTGGTCGTGGCCCCTGCACCCCGTGTCCAGGACCCCCTCAGCAAGTGTGCCTTTGCCCTGCCTGACAGCCATCCCCTCCCCAGGTACGAGATCAAGGACCTGCTCAGCCACGCCTTCTTCGCGGAGGACACAGGTGTGAGGGTGGAGCTGGCTGAGGAGGACCATGGCAGGAAGTCCACCATCGCCCTGCGGCTCTGGGTTGAGGACCCCAAGAAACTGAAGGGCAAGCCCAAGGACAATGGGGCCATAGAATTCACCTTTGACCTGGAGAGGGAGACGCCGGATGACGTGGCACAGGAAATGGTAATGTGTGCTTGTTCCTTAGCAAATCTGGGTACGTTTCTTGAAAGTGTGTGGTTTCCAAAGATTAGAATGAAGTCAGAAAAGGAGCGTGGTCCTGCAGTGGGTGGGCAGTTCTGGGAACAAGGATCCCTGTTGGTCGAGTGCAGCTGTGAAGGACAACATAGGTCCGAATCACCCTGCTGTACAGATGCAGGACATCACCTTGGAAATGGTGCAGTGAAAGGGTATCGTGGACCGGTGCGGAGAGATCCCTGGGGACTTTAGCATATCAGGAATAGCCCTGTTTTGACCAGATTCTTGCTAACTTTGTGCAGGTGTGGGCCTCTGGGTTTGATCTTTATTTCACTTTGTTTCTGTGGGGCATTGTGGTTTGGAGGGCCTGGTGAGAGCAGGAGAATAAAGATGTTTTGTATCACAGAGGGAAAGAAGTATACGTGAGAAATGAGACACTGATTTTTACTGGAAAATCTGAGCAAGAGTAAAAATCTGCATGCTTGTTGCAGGAGACTAAGTGCTTGGCTGTGCCTGTCATAGCCACAGAAATGCATGCCCTTTTTTTCTCTTTTTTAAAATAAATGCGTCACTGAAAATAGCACATCTATCAAAAATGTAGTAAGTCACAAGGGTATGGCCGATGGAGTCTTTACAAGTGGATTCCCTGGACCCCAATAGGTTTTTTTAAATCAATAAAATATTTTTAAAAATTGAGGTATAGTTGATTTACAATGTTCAGGTGTACAGCAAAGTGATTCAGTTATGTATATGTGTATATACATGTATACGTGTGTGTGTGTGTGTGTGTGTGTGTGTGTATATATATATGTTCTTTTTTAGGTTCTTTTCTAACATAGGTTATTACAGTATATTGAATATAGTTCCCTGTGCTATACAGTAGGTCCTGTTGTTTATCTATTTTATATATAGTAGTGTGTATCTGTTAATCCCAAACTCCTAATTTATCCTCCTCCCAACTCTTTCCTCTTTGGTAACCATAAGTTTGTTTTCTATGTCTGTCAGTCTATTTCTGTTTTGTGAATAAGTTCATTTTTATCATTTTTTAAGATCCCACGTATAAGTGATATTGTATGATACTTGTCTTTCTCTGACTTTACTTCACTTAGTATGATAATCTCTAGGTCCAACCAGGTTGCTGCAAATGACATCATTTCATTCTTTTTTATGGCTGAGTAATATTCCTTTATTTTATTTAAGTAATATTCCTTTATATATATACAGTATCACTTTTTTTTTATCCATTCATCTGTCAGTGGACATTTAGGTTGTTTCCATGTCTTGGCTGTTGTAAATAGTGCTGCTATGAACATTGGGGTGCATGTATTTTTTCTTTCAAAATAGAGCTTTCATCTTTTCTGATTAATGCCTAGAAGTGGGATTGCTGGATCATATGGTAACTCTATTTTTTAAGGAACCTCCATACTCTTCTCCACAGTGGCTGCACCAATTTACATTCCCCCCAACAGTGTAGGAGGGTTCCCTTTTCTCCACACCCTTTCCAACATTTATTATTTGTAGACTTTTTGATGATGGCCATTCTGACAAGTGTGAGGTCATACGTCATTGTAGTTTTGATTTGCATTTCTTTTTTTTTGTTTAAACTGGGAAAATCTGGATAAGGTGTGCCCTTATTTATTTATTTATTTTATTTATTTATTTTTTGGCTGTGTTGGGTCTGCGTTTCTGTGCAAGGGCTTTCTCCAGTTGCGGCGAGCGGGGGCCACTCTTCATTGCGGTGCGCGGGCCTCTCACTGTCGCAGCCTCTCCCGTTGCGGAGCACAGGCTCCAGATGTGCAGGCTCAGTAGTTGTGGCTCACGGGCCCAGTTGCTCCGCAGCATGTGGGGTCTTCCCGGACCGGGGCACGAACCCGTGTCCCCTGCATTGGCAGGCGGATTCCTAACCACTGTGCCACCAGGGAAGCCCCTGATTTGCATTTCTCAAATAATTAGTCACGTTGGACATCTTTTCATGTACCTGTTGGCCATCTGTATGTCTTCTTTGGAGAAATGTCTACTTAGGTCTTCTGCCCATTTTTTTGATTGGGTTGTTTGTTTTTTGGTATTGAGCTACATGAGCTGTTTGTATATTTGGGAAGTTAATCCGTTTTTGGTTGCATCATTTGCAAATATTTGCTCCCATTCTGTAGGTTGTCTTTTTGTTTTGTTTATAGTTTCCTTCACTGTGCAAAAGCTTTTAAGTTTAATTAGGTTCCATTTGTTTATTTTTGCTTTTATTTCCATTACTCTAGGAGACAAATCCAAAAAAATATTGCTGTGATTTATGTCAAAGAGTGTTCTGCCTATGTTTTCCTCTAGGAGTTTGATAATATCTAGTCTTGCATTGAGGTCTTTAATTCATTTTGAGTTTATTTTTTTATATGATGTTAGAGAATGTTCTAATTTCATTCTTTTACATGTAGCTGTCCAGTTTTCCCAGCACCAATTATTGAAGAAACTGTCTTTTCTCAAATGTATATACTTGCCTCCTTTGTGGTAGATTAATTGACCATAAGTGTATGGGTCTATTTCTGGTCTTTCTTTCCAGTTCCATTGATCTATGTGTCTGTTTTTGTGCCAGTACCATACTGTTTTGATTACTGTGGCTTTGTAGTATAGTCTGAAGTCAGGGAGCATGATTCCTCCAGCTCTGTTCTCCTTTTTCAAGATTATTTTGGCTATTCGGGGTTTTTCGTGGTTACATAAAATATTTTAAATTATTTTGTTCTAGTTCTGTGAAAAATGCCACTGTTAATTTGATAGGGAAAGACCCCAGCATGGCCCTGGAAGGTGGGCTACAGGAGGTGGAGGGGAGGCTGCCTGCACAGGCTCCTGTGGGGAGCCTATCTGCGGGGCCAGGCTGTGCTGACTACTGCTCAGTGAGGCTCTGCTGAGGAAATTGAGGAAATTGAGGCTGGCCATGCCATGTAAGGTGTGGGAGCCACGGACCAAGGGGAACTCAGGAGACCGGGCCTGTGTCAGGTGAGGGGTCCATGGAACTTGGTTTAGGTGGTTGCAGCAGGTTAGGGCAAGACAGGAGTGGGAGGTGCACGGCCAGTCAGGACCCTGCCTTCCACTGAACAGCAGCCTGTGCCCCTGATGGCGTGTGTGGTAGGTGTGACACCCTGCTAATGGCACAGAGCCCATGTCAGGACTCCTTCTCAGCTGCTGGTCACATTCCTGGGCCTAGAAACAGACACCTCTGCTGTAATCGGATTTAACAGTATCGTTTAGCTCCGTGCTTCTGGGAGGATATTTCTATGACCTTGCATAGTGCGCGCTGTTGAATTGCTACATATTTGTTGAGAGTTGCATTAAGATGATTACCAGCTTATCTATTTTAGTATAGTAGTTTGTATTTGTTAATCCCATAGTCCTAATTTGTCCCTCCCCCTCCCTTCCCCCTTTGGTAACCTATGTCTGTGAGTCTATTTCTGTTTTGTATATAGATTCATTTGTATTATTTTTTTAGATTCCACATTAAAAAAATTAAAAAAAAAAGAGAGAGAATTACCAGCCCATCAGTCCTATAATTCAGGACTTCTGCTTCTCCATACTGCGACACTGTGGTCTCTCCATGCTTTCTGCTGAAGTTTAAAGCACAGACATAAGTAACGATCAAGGTGGTGTGCAGGCTGGTATCCTGTGAGCTGAGGTTCAGGAGGGTGGGTTGCATATGGAGAGTGTCCTGGAGGGACCGCGGGGACTGGGGGTACCTGGCTAGCAGCTCCAGGTGTCCCGGTGGCAGGAGGAGCAGAGGGAGGCCTCGGGGGGTTGGCTAGGCCTGCATGGAGATGAGGTGGGTCCCTGGAAAGCCTTGAGGGGGTGTGTCTGTCGAGGTGCAGGCACCTCAGGAAGCACAGGTGGCGAGCAGTGTTCTCGTTCCCCCATGAGCATTGCATAGCGATGGCATGAGAATGACAGGGCACACAGTTTCCACATGGTGACGTGTCCTGGAGGCACCTGGGACCCAGACAACCGCTGCCATCTGCATCTCAGCTGGACCAGGTACCTCCTCCAGCTCCAGCTCTGTTCTTGGTTCTGTTCCAGACACTCTTCAGTTACAAGACAGTGGTGCCCAAACGTGGCCTGGGCCCCTTCCCAGGACCTGCCCACCCTCCCGAGAGGACTCATCCCTTCTCTGCCTCAACATAGAAAATACCTTGGCCCCTGGCCGCAGCACAGATGCTGCCCGGCCCCCAGGTCCTTGCGTACACGCCTGTGCCTGTAGCCACGGCCCGGTCCTCACCAAGTCCCTGGCACCTGACTGGACTCACGGGTGGGAGGTGTCTCCAAGAGTTCACAGTGCAGGCCCTGGGCCCGGCGCCTCCCCCTTCCCTCTCCTCTGTCTCCTTTAAAAGTGCCTTTTCATGGGGAACATCCTCTGTGCTGTATGCCATTCTTGCAGAAGAAGGTGCATCACCGTGTTCAGTTAAGGAATAATAAAAAAACAACACATCCCCAACACTCTGCTTAAGAAACAGAATGAGCCCAGAGCCCTGGAGTGCCTGTGATGCAAGTGACCGCATTCACACAGCGGGGTCTTCCACCTGCGTGAGTGCCCTGGTTGTTACCGGCCGCTGCTCCTGAACCCTGGCTAGACCTGGCTTCTGGCTGGTCCTTGCAGGTCAGTGCTGGTCCTGCAGCCGTTGGCCAGGGTCTAACTTTCCCTCCACTCCCCTCCCCTTCCCACCCATCTGTAAATACCAGAGCCAACTCTGGGGTCTGGGGCTCTCCTTCTCCCTGGGGTCCTGATGGCAGCTGCCTGGGCTTCTCCTGGGCTGTCCCTTGGCCAGGTGTTAGGACCCCGAAGAAGCCCAAGCTAGGCAGAGTTTCAGAGCTCACAACTCCCAGGTTGCTCAGCTGGGTGTTCACTTGCTGATAGCTTCAACTCAACACACACACTTCTTCAAAACATCAAGTAATTTAAAGAGGAGATGACTACGAATGAAACACCAGTGTTGGTTATCATAAACAGAGGGTAACCTTATAAAGGAAGTGCTTTGAAAGCATAGGGGTGTCACTGCACTGCCAGTTCTAGGACTTGGCGCCTGGTCTGGGCTGCCCTGTCGTCAACACCTGAGATTATTGAGTGTTGAGTGTTGAAGATGATGAGGCTGCCTGCCTGAGGCTACCTGGGGGTGGGAGGCAGGCCGATGGGATAGCCTTCTCTTCTCCCTCTACTATCTCCCCCCCAGCAGGTCCTCCAGGGGGCGTGGGGAGGGTGCCGGTGGTGGGTGGGGGATGCACTGGGGAGGCCTGTGTGAATGTGGATCAGAACAAAGATGCCCCCAGGGCTCAGAGAAGGGTGGGCTCTTTGGGGACCTGGGCTGGCTTTAATCTGGAAGTGACCCCTCTTGTAGACCCCCAGGGTGGGAGGGGAGGGAACTTGTAGCCTAGCCCAGGGATTCTCGTGTTTGTGGTGCCAACCCTTCTGCCTACACAGCCTCCAGATAATAGGATGTTCCAGTGTGGCCAAATTCTCTGCTGTTTGGGAAAAAATAGAAGAAACACCTTGGAGAGGATCACTGGGGGGTGACTGTGAAAATGGAGATGGAAGGGAAAATGGGTCATGGGCAGAAAATAGAAATGGCAGGCAAGCGTGTCTGTGGGATGCTTTCTTTCCAGCGGCCTCTGGTCAGGTCAGCCACGTGGGGGTGGCCACTGATGGTGGGTGCTGAACCCTGGCTCGGCCTCTTCAGCAAGTCCTGGCCACGTGCCCAGCCCTGCTCACACCTCCCCGTCCTGGGCTGAGCCTGGCGGGGGCCTCAGGGTGGATGTCTGCAGGATTTCAGCACAGTTCATTGTGTCAAGTGGAGTTGTCTTCTGAAATGAGTCTTTTAAAATAATCACAAACTTATAGAAAAGTTGCGAATGTGGAACAGAACTGTTCAAGGTGACTTCTTTTGGCCAGACCCATGTCTGTTTCCCACAAACAGGGACTTTCCTAACAGCCGCCTCAGCTGTCAGAACTGGGAGAGCAGCCCAGCCCCACCCAGGGTCCGAGTTGTCCAGTGATGCCTTCATGGCAAGAGCGCAGATCAGGGTCGCTCACCACGGTCAGCCCACCGAGGACACTCCCTGAGATCACGTGGTTGAGGGTTTCTGCCAGGGGTCTCCATGTGCAGTTAAAATTAATAACTATTTTGTGAGGAGGTACCTTGAAACTACGTAAATATTCCATTTTCACCAGGCTTGCCGTTTATTTATTTCTGTGTGCACTCACAGTTTCTCTTTTATTCAGTAGGTTGTATGCTCCATTGGTGAGTTACCTATCGCTGACAACAAATTACCCCAAACACAGGCCTGTACACACTTACGGTCTTACGCAGTCTCCGAGGTCAGGCATCCGGGAGTAGCTTAGCAGGTGCTTCTGGCTCAGGGCCCCTCATGAGGTGTAGCCAGGGTGTCTGCCAGGGCTGACTGGGGCTGAGGGTTTGTATCTGTGCTTGCTCACCTGACTGGTGGCGGGACACTCAGTTCCCAGCCAGGTGGGACATGCAAAGGGCAGCTCATGACATGGCTTCATGGGAGCAGGTGATCCACAGGAGAGAGAGAGACAGAGACACAGAGGGAGAGACAGAGAGATAGAGACAGAGGGAGAGACAGAGAGATAGAGACAGAGACAGAGACAGAGGGAGACACACAGAGAGACAGAGGCTGAGAGATAGACTGAGAGGCAGAGAGACAGAGACTGCATGTATGTGGCCCCCCTTTGTGTAACCTCACGCTGGCAGCAAACCCATCACTTCTGCCACCACAGATCACTTTCATTTCTCCTGTGTTCATTTGTGGACACGTCCTTCAAACCATCATGACATCACTGTTTATTTTGGTGCTCAGAATGCCCCAGATTCAGCCAGTGGGAGGTCCTGGGTGCTAGCTTCCATGTCGTCCTTCATGTCTGTCATTTTCTGAGCATGTCCTTGATTTCAGGCATAGTGAGATGTCCGGCTCCCCTGGCCCTTTCCCTGCAAGCCTGAACCCGCTCTCACAGCGGCCAAGCTCTGGTCGTTGCCCTGGGCCCACTCAGTTCAGAAGCACATGCTACACCATAAATGTACACACTCACATCTACATCTGGCATATTTATGTGTGTTGTACTTTGAAAACCGTGAGTTCACATGATTCCAGCGCCACAAGGTTTGTTCTCGGGTCTTCTCCTGTTTCACATGGGGAATCCCACAGTGACGGTGAGGAGCCTGGCTTCCGCTGTTTTGTGGTTTTGCCATAAATATTCTCAGAGAGCACTCTGATGTTTCCTGGAGATCCTTGATTCATTTACAGATGCTCTCAAATGCTCCATTGGGAGAATTGGGTTCAGAATTTTGCTAGGCATGGGTACACACCGTCCTGATCTCTTGTTCCTAAATGTGCCTCCTTCCCCCAGCCTCTGTGACTTCTCAGAGAATGTCCAAGACAGCACTGAGGACTGGTTGAGGCTACTTGTCCCTGTCCCTGAGCACACAGATGCAGCCAGGACCTCTTTCCCGCCCTCGGCCAGCCTGAGCAAGGGGCTCCATGAAAGCCCTGGGGCCCAGCCAGTGAGGGGCTACTCTGAGTTTTGGCCCTGCCAGAGGCAGATTAGGATCTTCCCTTTCCCCTCACACATCCAGCCCATGGTTACGAGCATCTGCTGTGTTGTCGCTGACCCAGGAGCCGGGTCAGTGTAGGTTTAGATGGTCACTCTCCCTGTGGATCTACAGTCGATGGCGGGAGGATAGTTACTTACGGGATGACGAGAGTGTCCATGAGAGGAAAGAGCTTGGTAATGGGGGTGAGGGACCCGAGGAGGGGACTTTGGGCAGAGACCCCACAAGCAGGAGGTGGTGGTGCATACGGCAGGGTTGCCTGGTAGTGGGGCATGTGGGTGGGGCTGATCCCAGTAATGACACGGTGATTTCCTTTGCAGATTGAGTCAGGATTTTTCCATGAGAGCGATGTGAAGATTGTGGCCAAGTCCATCCGTGACCGCGTGGCATTGATCCAGTGGCGGCGGAAGAGGATCTGGCCAGCGCTGCAGCCCCAGGAGCAGCGGGACCCCGGCAGCCCTGACAAGGCCAGGGGCCCACCCACACCCCTGCAGGTCCAGGTGACCTACCACTCTCAGGCTGGGCCGCCAGAGCTGGAGGAGCCCGAGGCCGACCAGCACCTCCTCACCCCTGCGCTGCCGGCCAGCGCCACCTCCCTGGCCTGTGAGTGCTGCCCTCCCCAGGGCCCCCCTGCCCTGCCGCCCTCCCCGTAGCCCACCCCGTGGGTATGAATGATTGGTGTGGGCAAATATTCTTCCAGGGAGGGCACTGGAAGCATCCCCACATTGCAAAGAGATCTGTTCCCAGAGGGGTTTAAGGCTCCCTGAAGTCCAGCTTCTCAAGACAGGTAGGGGACAAATATCCAGGGAGACCCAGAACCTCCTGTGGCCCCCGAGCCAGCAGGGATGGAGCTTGTTTAGTTCAGCTACTTATCCCATCTGGAGGATATCAGTCCCAGCCTCACAGGGAACCTGAGGGCTGGACCTCAGCCCTGGAGTCACTGACCAGTGGAGGCGTCTGGGCCACACGCTGTGGTCCTGGGGCTGCCAGTGGCTGCAGCCTCTAGTCATGCCATGGTCTTGGTTGTGACTTTTGCTGCTTGGATTATCTGTCCCCAAGGTTATCTCCCTTCTGGTACTGAACCTTTGAGACCTTTAGTGTGTTTCCCAGAGAGTGTCACCGATGGATTGGTGGGAGTCACTTTGTACCTGGCTTCATCTCAGACCACTGGAATGGAGAATCCTGTGTCTTCTCCATGTCTAAGTGGAAATCCTCAGTATCCTAAAAATTCAGCCATGAGCTGAGGATGGGGGATGTAGCCTTTTCTGTCTGTTCTGTGAATAAGCATGGAGAGCTGAGCCACCTGCCCAAGCCACTATTTCAGGTTGTTTGTGTGGAAAGACCAAAATAGTCTGTTTAATCTATTTAATAGTTACATCCTTTCTTTATCAGTAAAATAGCTAAACATTCTTCAAAGTAGGCTGTCTGAATTCAAACCATCGGCTGGCTGGCCATCACTTTGAGATAGGTTGCCTACTGTTTACTTCTCTTCTACCTGCTCAAGTTTGCTTTGGAGAATAGAATCGCTACATCATCACTCCATTTTCTGATAAACCGAAAAATTAATTCAAGAGCATAAATTTTTTGTAGGAAAAGGCTTTCCACACCTGACATACCACTACACACTTTGAAAACATAATTTTTGGTTGAACAATTTCTAGGACAGGAATTAAGAAATCTCCTTTTGTTGAACTTTGAAGAGATACAGTCTGTGACCTAGAAAGTGCTCTGCTGTGGTAAGATGTTGTGACACAGGCTCGACCCGTTGCATAGATGTGAATCAACAGATGAGTTTAGGGTGGGCGTTCTGTCTGCAAACAGATCCCCTTCCTGACTGACTAAGAATGAGTGTGCTTCATGTAGTGGCCATACTTCTCAAAAACATTTTTACCTATTTATCGTAATTTCTCTAAAGTAGACTATATTTAGTCACATTGTATAAAATTCAGAAAATCCAAGAGGGTATACAGCAAAAGCCAGTTAATTTTCCTCCCTGCAGGTCACTGATGTTTTACATCTTTTAACTTTAACTTCCAGAGATAATAACTTCTAGACGTAACCTATACCTTCAGTCTACCACACACACGCTCAACATGCATATGCACACATACATGTGTGCACATAGAACATACCCACACAAGTGCATGTGCACAGGCACATGGGCACACATGCACACACGTGGGCACCCCTGTGTCTCCCTCTAATCTGTAACCCACAGCACCCTGCACATGCTCTTCTGCACCTTGCCGTGGGTCAGAACAGAAAGCCTGTGCTCAGCCATCCCTCTGGCCACGGTGCCTGGGGCCGGCTGGACCACACTGTGCATCATAGAGATGAACTAATATAGACTCAAGCAGCACACACGTCACTGGAGGGGACCTGGTCTTAGGTAACAAGATGGGCACACACACACTTTCATATATTGGAAGGTGCAGCAAATATCATATGTTTTGACTCCCCACTATGTTTCCTGTTAGCTGCCCACCAGCTAACCAGATCAGGCTCAAGCTTGGGCCAGCACCAGTGACTGTGAGAACACAATTTGTCAATAGGTTAAAAGTGATTGTTTAAAATAATTTTTATTATACAAATAAACACATTCACTTTAAAAATATAAAATGTCACATACATGGTTAGTGTCACTCTACTTGAAATTGGTCTGTATACTCTCTCTCTCTCAGGCACTCATCTCTCTGTCTCTGTCTTGTGTGCCCACACTGTGTCTCTCATGTGCACATGCTCTCTGTCTCTGTCTCTCTCTAATTAGCAATGACTACTAGCCACCTCATCAAAACTCAGAGCCAGTTGTTAAATTGGTTTTGCACAATCAAACCTCACCATTCTTAAGTCTTCCTGGGTCAAAATAAGTTCTGATCAGCTCTTGGGAAAAATTACTTTGTTGCAAAGCCAACAAGAGTCCTCTTTTACTGTATTTGTTTAAATTACAAATGGACACGATGCCAACACTGAAAGGCGCCCCACAGAAATAGCTTGGTGTTCATAGGTGACAAATCCTAATATTTAGGTAGCTTTTGGAATCTGGAGGCAGTAAAACAAACGTGCCACTTCAAACAGGTTTTTGCTTTTCACTCTTGCCTGGCATGACCATGCAGGCGCTCTGTCTTCCCAGGTGTCTTCCTAGGCTTGGTGAGACCAGCCTGTGGGCCATGGAAGTCCTGTCTGTGCCCCCATGTGCAGGCAGCTCCTTCCACCCAGGCTGGGTTTGATGGGCCAATCTGGGCTGACCTTGGGTGAGGCTGGCCTCTTGCGGGGCTGCCTTGGGCCGTGGAATCTCTGGGTCCCCCTCTTATGGCCTCTCTGTGGGGCAGGGACCTCGTCCGCCCCATTTTCCAACCACGTTAAACACCTGGGCCTGTGAAGTGAGGGGCTAGATTTGGACCCAGGTCTTCCTACTTCAGGCTCTTTGCTGTGGTGAGTGGAGGTGGTCAGGGTCCTAAGACCTCCCTCCCCCACTATAAAACTCAGCTGGTAATTTTTTCCTCTGCATGACTGTAGCTTTTCCTAACTTGGACATTCCATCTGCTGCCTTTGAAGAGCTGAAAGTGCTCACTTTCAAGGCCAGGTCAGGTGCCAGATGAGGTCCCTATCTGTAAGCCGGTGGAAGTCGTCCTGCCTAGAGGATGGTGCAAGGTACCCACCTGGGATCCATGGTGGCCCATGGTGAGCACCAACAGATGT
Organism: Balaenoptera acutorostrata; assembly: GCF_949987535.1. Lineage (NCBI taxonomy): Eukaryota > Metazoa > Chordata > Mammalia > Artiodactyla > Balaenopteridae > Balaenoptera > Balaenoptera acutorostrata. The sequence goes on from NC_080069.1 coordinate 29,328,517, forward strand.
CAGGCCGTGTGTGGGCAGGCTGCCAGGGCCATTTCTGGGTGGTACAATTACAGCCCCCTGTACCGTTCTTCAGTTGATTGTTTAAAATGACACACATTTATTATGTATGTGATCTGGAAATGTAACCAAGTCTTTGTTTTACAGAAGAAAACACAAGGACAAGCTGTCCCATGTTTGTGTTCCCTGAGACTTGTTGGAATGCTGTGGGGGTGATGTTTGGGGGTGCCCGCTTTGAGCTGTGCTTTTGTCCTCCTTCCCCAGCGGACAGCACGTTTGACAGTGGCCAGGGCTCCACGGTGTATTCGGACTCGCAGAGCAGCCAGCAGAGCGTTGTGCTGGGCTCGCTGGCAGATGGAGTGCAGCCCCCCGCCCAGTGTGTGTGCAGCCCCCCCGTGAGCGTGAGTGACGGGCCTGTCCTGCCACATAGCCTGCCCTCACTGGGGGCCTACCAGCAGCCTGCCGTGGTGAGTCAGCCCACCCCTTCTGGCCAGAGTTCCTGTCCACATGGCCTAGAGTCCGTGATGGTCCATCCAGTCGGTGCTGGCCTGTTGTCAGTTCCCAGCCATGCAAAAGCAGGTCCATGGGAGGTCCATCCTTGCCAGTAACTGCAGGGCTGCAGGCTGGAGCGGCCTATGGTGTACCCTGAAAGACCTGCCAGATGAGAAAATACTGGAAACAGAGCCCAGTGACACCCAGTGCTTGCAAAGCTGTGATAAACCTGGCAAGGTCCCGCCCTGTGACTGACGCTGGGCCTGAAAAGTTACTTCTGACTCTTGCAAAGGTGACAGAAAAGCATCATTGATAGTAATGAAACCTTTGATTTTGTCTCAGTGTCTAGCTTCACTGAGGGAGTGTTAAGTATCTCCTGGCATTTCTCCACCACCACCACATATTATGCAGCCATTAAAAGTTAGAGGTATGGAAACGACCAAATCATGGGAAGCGTTTTCAGTGATGTTTGAAAAGTAGGATTGAAAGGGCCTCATGCCTATGCCTGTGGAATAATTTGTTAGATGAGATTGAAATTGCTAGATGAGGGGGTCACATTAGCATTTGTTTTTTGATGTTGATTTTTTTTAATGTTAAAGAAAGCAAAACAATTGCTTGCTTCCCAGTCCCAAATGGTCAGTCGCAGAGAAGTTGCCCTTGAGCCAGGCTGTGGAGAGGGGTCCAGAGAGAGATTTAGACGCCCCTCAGGCCCAGAAGTGGTCAGGGCCAGTGCCCCTGCCGGAAGAGCGTCTCCTGCCTCGCGTTACAGCGGCTCCCAACATGCTCTCACATGTGCTCTCACTCCACGCTCCCGCGTGTGCTTTCAATCATGCATTCTCACACTGTGGCTGCCTTTTGGGGCTGCCTGAGTGCCGGGCCCCAGCCTTTCTGGCCACCTCTGTCTCTCTTCCCTCCCCTCCTGACTGCCCAGGCTCAGAAAGTCCCTTTGGAAAAGCAGTTGAAGCGTTTGCCTCTGCTGACTGGAACCCAGTATTCATTTGCAGTTTGCACTTGCGGTTTGACTTGTTTCACAAAATTAAGTGAAATATGATTTTAGAGCAGGAAGAGTTCATTTATGAGAAGGCCACCAGCTTCTCAGAGCAGTGGTTCTTGGCTTTAGGTCACCCATGCTAGGGCTGAGCCAGAACCTTCCACCGGCCCTCATCCCCTCTAGGGCAGGGTCATACTTTCCCTCACCACACAATGTGCTCTCCACCCAGGTCCCTGCAACACCGCCCCTGCCCTAGTTTTGGCTCACAGGCCAGGATGCCCGAGCACAGGTAGGTCGAGGGCCTGGCCAGGATGCACCCAAAATTGGCTGGAGTGTTCTCTCCCATCTTTTGCCTATTTATGCAAAAACACCTTGGACAGAAGGGGTCCCCAGGGTGCACTGAGGGCTCCTGGGGAGGGTTGCCATGGTGATTTGCCCCTGGGACCCAGGGAAGAAGTGGCACAGATGGTGGAGTCAGGAGTACAAGGCGCTCCTCTGAGGCCTCCAGGCTGCCTGAGCTCCTGACTCCCGCGGGGCTAGGGATTGTGGCTCTAGGAACATGTGCACAGGTAACTCATTCTCCCCTGTGGCTTCAAGTGAATGCAAAGGAAAGGTTCCATTCTACCCCATGCTGCTTTTCATAAAGCGTTTACTGCAGAAGATGAAGTGAGTGATAATGGTTTTGGAAATTATGGTCACGTGTTTCATCTAGAAAACAAGGGAGAGAACTTTCTGATGTCGATGTGTTCTCAGCTTCAGAAGTCTATGTGTTTCTTTCCATAGCTCTCACCTGCTTCTTGCATCCCCAGTATTTTGAAGTAAGTCCTAGACAGAAAGATGTTTTGCCCCAAGACATTTCAGTCTATATCTCTTCAGGATCAAGACTCTGAAAACAAAACCCAGTACCATTATTGCACCTAAAAATGAACAAGTTAGCAGCTGTTCTTAATAGCATCCAACATCCAATACTCAGATTTCTGACTCTTTCCTAGTCCATGTCTATGCTGTGCTTGGCAGTGAGGGCTCACGTCTGTGGCCTTGTTTCTTTCCTGATGGGTGAGTCATGGGAGACTCGCAGCTCTTCACGGCACCCCTCTCTTCAGCTCTGTCCCACGTTTTATTCCCACGTTTCCACATTCTGTTTGTGAATATATCCGCACGTACACATTTTATATAGTCCTATAAACAAGACATGTATGCCTTTTTATCTTTCCCTCATTTAATGTCATAACAAGCATTTTCCAAGGTTCTACAAATCTCTTTTAATGATCTTTTCTCACAGCGTGATATTCTGTGGAGCTGAAGTTCTAGGACATTCCCTGGTTGGGAGGTGTGGCTGTTCTTGGTTTAGGGACCCCCACACCTTGCTTCTGCTGAATCATGTTCCTCGGAAAGTGTCCCTGGCAGGATGGCAGGCACGGGGAGTGAGAGATGGGCCCCTGAAGATGGTGAGTGTGTGCTTGGCAGGGCTCCTTAGGACAGCTCCTGAGTGTGGCTCTGGGTGCTTTTTGCAGCCTGGCCTGTCGGTGGCCTCCATCCCGCCCCCCGCCCGCCCTCTGCTCCCACAGCAGCCTTTCCCAGAGCCGGCCATGAGCTTCGCCCCTGGGCTGCCGCCGCCCAGTGCCCCTGTGCCGACGGGCCCAGGCCAGCCCACACCCCCCGCCCACCAGGTGAGTGCTGGGTGCCCCTCTTTATGGGTACCATGGGTGCCTGGGTCTCCCCAGGCCCTGCCCGTCCGTATTGGCTGGCCTGAGCCTCCTGGCAGGTCCAGGCCCCCTATACGCCTTCTCTGCAGTTCCCCAGGGCCCAGGGTGTAGATGGGAGTGGGGGTGGGTGTCTTGTGTCTGTGGAGTTCAGGGTTCCGCAACACTCAGAAGGCCCCAGTTGCACACAATGGTCCTCCCAGATCTGTGTGTCCCGGGCTCCAGGCTGGGTGTTTGAATATGTGTGTGGGTATGTGTATGTGTGCATGTGTGTGAGTTGATTTTTTCTGTTGTGTCTAAGTACATAGTTGTATCTCAGGAGGGCACTGGTCTAAGAGAAGCCCCTCTCTCTTCCTAGCCTCCTCACCTGACCCAGCCGGTACCCCTGCCACAGGTCCTGGCCCCACAGCCTGTGGGCCCTCTCCAGCCGGTGCCCCCCAACCTACCTCCATACCTGGCTCCAGCCTCCCAGGTGGTGGCCCCTGCTCAGCTGAAGCCCCTCCAGATGCCTCCGGCGCCCCTGCAGCCACTTGCTCAAGTCCCTCCGCAGGTACCTCTCTGTCCCCTGCCCTCCAGCCTCACCTTCTCGCCCAGTCTGGTTGGCTGTTCCTTGTCCTCAGGGCACATGGGTCCCTCAAGAGAGAAACACTCCCTGATGACAGGGCGGCTGGGCTGCAATGCTCTCCTGCCTTTGACTTCTGCCCCAGATGTATCTAGGATGGGGAAGGTTTTAGTCCAGAGTCAGACGAGAGAAGCCAGGATGGGGCTGTGAGCACATAGCTATAGTCCCTGTCCTCCGCGGAGCTACTCGAGACTGTGCTGACTATAGATTCTTGGGAGTCCAGGGGACAGCTGAGCAGCTTGCCAACTACAAAGAAGACTTGACTGTAAAAGTGACTTCTGATGCCCGTCTTCGGGGGAGCATCACGTGACCAGTGTCACTTGATAGCACGTGGCTGATGCTTGGGTGCTGTCACTCAGGCTAATGCTGTCAGTGGTCATGCATGTTTCCAGTGAACCTTGATCACGGGACGGCTTTCATTTCATGGATCCCATTACAGTGTGTTGGCAGAGCTAGGATGGGAAGTGCTGCCTCATGGGGGAAGATGTGAGTGTTCCTGTGGTTTATAGGCACCACCCAGAAGGTTCTTTCATGTCAGCAGTTGCCTGTCACCAGCCTTGTCCTCATCACTCCGGCATTGGAGTCACTTTCAGCATCTAGTTAACCCACCACCTTGCTCCCGGTGGTCGGGGTATTTAGTTGCTTTTCAAATACACAAAGGTCAATTTGCATATTTTCGCTGTCTTATAATTACACAAAGGCACATATTATGCAATGCTCATGTACCCACAACCAGAAAGGCTTTATTTTAGAGAGAACTGTAAGAGAATCTGCTGAAATGTTTGAAGTGCTAAATCCACGAGATGTCTCCAGGATGGAAGAGCAGACACTGAAGGTTCCAGAGCTCTGCTGTTGTGAGATGCTGCTCTCTCCCAGGATGCCTGGCACAGGGGCATTCGGCCAGCAAGGAGGGGCGGGAAGATATGCTTTTCTTGAGATAACCTGCTGAAGAATTTGGTCTCAGTGTGAATTTATACAGATTGGAGGGAATCAGGCAAAGTAATTTCAGATGTTTGGGGCCAGTCCGGTAGCTCTGGCAGTCCTGGTCTTTCTGAATGAGAACATGCCAAAGCTGTGAATCTGATGGTCACTGTTATGACCCCTGATGTCCTTGCAGTCACCTAGCAGTAGCCTCAGAGTGGCCCAGCCTGAACCCCTTTGAGGTGGTGCTGAAGCCGGGGCTGTCTTGAAGGTCATGTCTGCACCCCACACCCTTCTGAGGCCTCCTGCCTTTCCTTCTGTTTGATGGTGTCATACACTTGGTTCCATTTAAATTGGGTTTGTTTTTGTTCCCTTCCATAGAAGCTACACAAAAGTGTGTTAGGGGCAGAAACTGTGGGTGATGTGGACCCTGTCACCCAGTGCAGATGTGCTGCAGGCAGGGCCAAGTCTTGGTAGGGCTGACATGCTTGTTCTCTTTCAGATGCCTCCACTTCCTGTTGTCCCCCCCATCACTCCACTGGCCACAGTCGACAGCCTCCCTGCAGCCCTTCCTGACCTGCCAGCCACCAGTGGGCCCGCCGTGCCTCCCCCCTCTCAGTATTTCTCTCCGGGTGTCATCTTGCCAAGCCTCCCACTCAGTGCCACCACTGCTCCCCTGCCCACGTCACCGGCCCTGCCTCTGCAGACAGTCAAGCTGCCCCACCCTCCTGGGGCACCACTGGCCGTGCCATGCCGGACCATCGTGCCAAACGTGGCGGCCACTGCTACTGGCGTCCCTCTGCTGGCTGTGGCCCCGCAGGGCGTGGCTGCCCTGTCCACTCACCCCACCGTGGCCCAGCTCCCTGCCCAGCCCGTGTACCCGGCGGCCTTTCCACAGCTGGTGCCCAGCGACGTCCCGCCTTCTCCCCTCCATGCAGCGCAGACCGTGCGGGCTGCGCCCCCCCACCCGGCACCCCCCGTGCTGCCACAGCCCCACAAGCCGAGTGTTGCCCGCCTTGCCGAGCAGGCTGCTCCGGCCGCCAGTGCTGGGAGTCAGGTAACCCACCTGCTGTCCAGGGCCCACCCTCTAGGCGCTGGGAGACCCCTTGGCACACAAGGGGTTCATGGACCTCTGCTCCTTCTCAGCACCTTGACCCCAGTAGCAGAGTGGGCACGGACAAGCAGGCAGCGCTGTCCCATGACTGCAGCGTCTCATCCAGCATGCGGGGTGTCTACTGCCTCCTCTCACTTCCCAGCACGTGTTAGGAGCCTTGGGGATTGGGGTGGCTAGAAGCTCCGCTGTTGGTTCCTTCCCAAGTGTCAGTAGCAGCTGCTTGTGGTGGGGGGCTCCTGGCCCCTGGCCACTGGGCATTGTGGCACCTGCCTTCACCTGGATAGGGTTGGCAGTCTCGGTGCAGCTGTGTCAGCCGCTCCATGGGCGCTGGAGAGGCTCACACTGCCTGTCTTGTTGCCTGTCAAAGTAAAGTAGGCGGGTAACCCCCATCTCAGCAACTGGGAAATGAGGCAAATGGGGTTCTGACGGGGTCTGTTGGTTGTGGACTGGGCAGTGCCGGGTGTACATGGGTTACTGGTTCCAAGGCAGTTATGGCAAACAAGGATGATGTCTCAGAATCAGGTAGGGACCATGGGCAGCTTGTTGGGCTGACAGTGAAGGGATACAGGGACACGTTCCCTGCTAGCTGGGTGGACCTCCCCGTGGCTTCACACACCTGTGCAGCCCATGCGTGTTTTGGAACTCCAGAGCAGTTATCCACCCTCATATGAGGAGAGGAGCTGGCGTGGGGCTGTCACCTTGTAGGGGGCTCTCACCTTGGGGAGGCTCTAACCTGGGCATCCCCCCACCTAGGGAGCCTCTTACTTGGGAGCCCTCCCACCTTAGGGCCTCTTATCTGGGCGCCCTCCCACTTGGCCCCACCCTGGCTCTAAACCTCAACAGCTTTGTGCCTGTTGGGCGTGTCCTTTGCCGTTTGAGCTCAGGCTCCTGCCCTTTTGATTTTGTCATGAAGATTCATCCTGAGAGTGTGCTAAGGGGCCAGGTGTCCCCCTAGCTCATTTTGTACTGAATCCATTCTAGAATAAGGCACTATGCCGTTAAGTATGCACAGATTCTCCTGGATGTTTCTCCCTGATTTCTAGAAGGGATTTGTACTCGGAGAAGGAAGGGATGATTTTCATTGACCAATAGGCTGGTGTCTGTTTGAAAACCAGTGTGAGGAGGTGCATCAGTCCAGTGCCCTGACTGAGCAAGCACCTCCCTGGTCTGTTACTTGGAGTAACACTGACTCAGGGGTCAGGGCCATTTGGGGAAAGCCAAGGGCCGAGTGGAGGCCTGGGGGCCTGTGGTGTCATTGCTGGGCCCGTGCCTTCCGCCACCTGCTGGCCTGGCACACTGTTGACGCTGGGTTGTTGGCTCAGCCAGTGGCTGGAGAAGGTGCTGGGTGCTTAGAGGTCACCGGCCAGGCCTGGTGGCCTCTCTGTGGTCCGGCTGGCAGAGGGTCTGGAGTTTATTGATGAGCTTGTCTGGCCGCCCAGAGGCTTCCCTGTGCTGAGGGAAGAGACTCCCCTGAATGCACCAGCTGGGGTGTCTGTCCAGGAGAGAGGGCTCCTCAGCTAGGCTGTGGCTTTCGCATCTTACCCCACATACCACGTGTCTTATTGGTCTCATACCAGCAGGCCCAGTGGCGGGTCATTCCCATTCCCAACCTCAACCCCGAACTGGAGCCCTTTCAGGCCGGGGCTTCTGCCTGTCTTCGCCTTCCCCCACGAGAGCTTTTCAAGAGGGAACAGTAGGGAATCTGGTCCAGCTCCTGAGTCACCCCATGGAAGGCCTAGGTCCACAGTCCCTCTTGCCATGGCTGGGACTGGAATGCAGGTTTTGACCTGACAGGAGGCTGGGATGGAGTAGCGTGGTGGCCTGGCCCTGTAGGGTGGTGGCAGGGAGCCCAGATAGGTGCTAAGTGTATGCCATACTTACAGCTTCTCAGCCTGACTCAGCTAGAAGTTCAGAGATGAAGTGCAGTTTTAGGTTTGATTTTATACAGATGGGGACGTGAGAGTGTCTGTTCTTGTTTGTTTCGTTAAATCTGCATACAAACATTCCTGGATATGTCTGTTGGGTGTGGGTGGATGGAGAGGGATGTCTGCATTTCCTGCTCACCTGCCTGGATGGTGGAAGTGCCTGCTTTGGTCCAGGACCCTCAGGGAAGGCAATGGCCCGCACCCCAATTTGCATCCCTATCCTCTGTGCCCCCAGATCCTGCTTGGCCACCCGCCTCCATATGCCGTGGACGTCACCACCCAGGTCCCCACAGTGCCCACGCCTGCTGCCGTTCTCTCCCCACCTCTGCCAGAAGTGCTGCCGCCTACTGCCCCCGAGCTCCTGCCTCAGCTCCCCGGCTCCCTGGCCCCCACATTGATGGCGGCTGCTCAGAGCTTGCCTGTCCAGACCACTGCGCTCCTGCCACCTGCTAACCTGCCACTGCCCAGCGGGCCTGGGATCACTGGTCCCTGCCCAGCCGTTCAGCTGACAGTGGAGCTGGCCCCGGAGGTGTGTGGCCCTCCCCTCGGGGCTCTGCCCCCATTCCGTCACCCTGATCCCAGCGCCACGGCTGCCTTCCTGTGCCGTGGCCTTTGGTCTCAGCCCTAGAAGTCAGGGATGCCCTTGGGAAGGTGGAAGCGTGTGCTCAGGGACAGCCATGGGTGCTGTTCTTATCTCCCTCTGCTGTCCCTGGATGTCACACTTTCTTTAATCACACATCCAGCTGGAGACCGTGATTTTTACACATGGATTCAGAGTGCTTTTCTTTGGAGGTGACGGGAAGGCCTGTGACAGTTCTTCCTGGGCCATGTGCTCCCTCATGGGGATGATCAAAGTGGGTTAGCGTGTTTGGAAAGGGGGTGGCCCCAGCTTTCAGGAATCTGCTTGGCTCCAAGCGTTAACATACAAACCCTCACTCCTGCCACGCTGCGTGGTTTGCTTGCTGCAGTCAGAAGGAAGCGGGTGGCGGGCTGGGCTGTGGAGGTGGGGAGACAGCAGACTGATGCGGCTGTGTCGCGGGGGAATGGATGTGACCTGTCCTCCTTTCCGTGGTTTCATTTCAGGAGCAGGCCTCGCAGGACAAGCAGCCAAGCCTCCCTCAGAGCTGTGAGAGGTAATGGCACACTTTCCCCTCGCGTGTCAGGGCTTCTGACAATGTCACTCATTTCCAGGTCTGATGTGGCGGAGCTTCAGGTAGCTCCTCTGGGGTCTTTGTCTTGCTTGTTGCAATTTGGTAGTCAGATACTCCCAGTTGTATTCTGGGTCCTCGTGCTGGTCTGCAACGCTGAGGACCTTCTAGAAGGGAGAGGCTGCGGACAGAGAGTCAGCAGGTCTGGGGACCGTGGGGAGGCCTGGAGGGCAGGGCAGAGTCCAGCCCACATCCTGGGTCTACCAGCACCTCAGGCATGGAGAATGTTGCATTTGGGGAGGGAACTGGTTACAGGAAGTGACCATGTGTCCCACCCTTCTGGTAATGCCAGCACCAAACTTGGTGTTCCGCAGACTCCTCAAATCCTACAACAGCTCCATCTGGTTGGCGTGTTCCCCTTGCTGTTGAACAGATGGGGGAACTGAGGCACGGGGGAGGATTGTGTCTTAATCCTGACATTTACTGTAAGCCGAATAAGCCTGATTTAGGCCAGGAGCTGAGAGGACCTAGGTCCTGGGTCAGAAAGGCCATGTGTTCTCTACGACTCCAACACTGCCTAGGACAGATGTTACAGGGGGAGAAGGGGCAGTGGGCTCAGGGGTCTCTCTGCTGGGCATGGCCAGCTTTAGACTCTCTAGGTTTTCCAGGTGAGCACACCCAGACAGTAAAGCTTCTGGCTGTTTCCCGAAAAGCCAAGTTTCCGACATGAGGCAGGGTACTGTAACGTTCTTGGTTTTTGCGTAGCTATGGAGGTTCCGACGTCACTTCTGGAAGAGAGATGAGTGACAGCTGTGAAGGTGCATTTGGTGGGGGGAAGCTGGAAGGCAAGGCCGCTCGGAAACATCACCGCAGGTCCACGCGTGCACGCTCCCGCCAGGAGAGGGCCAGCCGGCCCCGGCTGACCATCCTGAATGTGAGTAGCCAGGCAGAACGGGCCGGCAAGACAGGGCTGGCTAGGCACAGTCTCCTCCCTGGTCTCACTGCCCGAGTGTCCTGTAGGTGTGCAACACGGGTGACAAGATGGTGGAGTGCCAGCTGGAGACACACAACCACAAGATGGTGACGTTCAAGTTTGACCTGGATGGGGATGCACCTGACGAGATTGCTACCTACATGGTGAGGCTAGGTGTCCTGCCTGGCCAGATGAGTCAGTGGCCCTTCCCCTGGGACTGTGAGGCTGTCTCCCTGTGTCCTTTGGGCGCATGCCTGCCAACCCCACTGAGGAGAATATTGGTTGCCAGCCTTACCTGTCCTCCCGCCTCTGCAGGTGGCTGCCACTTGTGGGCAGCACTGGCCCATCACCTGGAGGGCCTGCTTCTCAAGCTGTGGCTTCTCTTGCTGAACCGTGCAGCCCTGATGTTGAGAACTGGGCTCCCTGGCTGTGTCTCCCCTCTTGGGCTTAGTCCAGAGTAGAAGTCAAGCAGATCAATCAGTGAAGACCCAGTGTGGCCAGTGGCCTTAGGCACATCCCCACCAGCAGGGTTGCATGTGCTGTTGCAGGTAGAGCACGACTTCATCCTGCAGGCTGAGCGGGAGACATTCATTGAGCAGATGAAGGACGTCATGGACAAGGCAGAGGACATGCTCAGTGAGGACACGGATGTGGACCGTGGCTCTGACCCTGGGGTGAGCCCGCCGCACCTCAGCACCTGTGGCCTGGGCTCTGGGGAGGTAAGTCCCGGGTAAGAGGTCCCAGGAGGGTCTGGGCCTGCTTATCCCCCAGCTCCAGGCTCTGTGAGTACAACACTGTGATGTCGCCTGCTGGAGGAGCCTGTAGGCCATGCAGTGTTGGGTGAGGTGGCTGGGAGGGTGGGCGCCTTCAGTCCAGTTAGAAATGTCCGAGCTCCTGAAGCCCCTCAGATGATTTGAGGCAGTGCTGTGCTCTGAAGGAAGTTCTTGTTCCACGCAGTCTGCTGAGTTCTGATCCTTTACCTTCTTCAGGAGAGTCGCCAACCCCAAGCGAATGCCCCGGTGTATCAGCAAAATGGTATGTCTCCTTTCAAGGCTACACCTGCCAATCAGACATGCATTTGGAGGAGGCATATCTGTCATTGTCCCTTCTCTGCCTTCCAGCAGGCATTTGATAAGAGCCCCACAATGAGCACATTGTAAGCGGTTTTGACCACCACACGGTGGGTTGCTGGAGTGTGTGGTGAGCGTGCCCCCATCTGGGGACAGCTGCCCTGTCTGAGAAGCCATGTCTGGCCTGGGTTGGGACTGAGCATTGTGTGGACTCACTGCTGTCTGCTGGTCCCCCAGCCAGCATTACCCCTTCAGTGATGCACCACAGGTGTCCTGGGACATAAGCCTGTGCTGCGGGGACTTGTGAGAGCCTCTGACAGTGAGGACCCCCTGAGTGGGTTGCACATCCTCCCCACTGGTGTGAGAGGAGTTCCCCAAATCCCCATACGGCAGGTCTGGTGCTGGTGGGGAGGGGTCATGCCAGCCTTGGGAGAAACCTGCTCACTCTCACCAGCTGTTTTTGCCCTGCCTCTTAGTCCTTCACACTGGGAAGAGGTGGTTTATCATCTGTCCAGTGGCTGAGCATCCAGCAGCAGAGGCCCCCGAATCTTCACCCCCACTTCCTCTGAGCTCCCTGCAGCCAGACACCAGCCAAGGTATGAGCAGCCAGAACCCCTCAAACTTCCTCGTTGATAATTAGGTGTGTCTCCTGTGTATTGCTCCACATCACCTCATTGTCCTCAGCCTGGCTTTACCTGTGCTCATGTTTTGCCAGCATGTGCTGTGTGCCCAGCAAAGTGCAAGGGCCTCACCCTGCACTGTTGCCCCAAAACGCAGAGCAGTCTGTGGGGCTGTGTCCTTGTCTGTATCCCTGTCCTAGTTTTACACCAAATGAGCCAAGTCAAGGTGGCACTTAGGCTTGGGCCTGCCAGTTACCTTCACAGTACAGGTGAGGCACATGGGTTGCACAGGTGTGTGCTGAAAGGGCTCGGCCCTTGCCCTTTCTTACCAGTATTGTTGTGGGAAAAAGTCTCAAGGAAAATCAGAAAACATTTTGATTTAAACAAGAATGAAAATACAGCATATTAAAATGTGTGGGATGCAGCTAAAACAGTAATTAAAGGGAAATTTATAGCACTAAATGGTTAGAGGAAGAAAGAGATCTCAAATCAGTATCCCAAGCTTTCATTTTGAGAAAGTAGGAAAACTAGAACAAAATCCAAAGCAAGCAGAAGGAAGAAGAAAATGATAAGAGCAGAAATCAATGAAATTTGAGACAAAAACGATAGTAAAAACAATGAAACCAAAAACTGATTCTTTGAAAAAAATTAATAAAATGATTAACTTCTTGTAAGACTGACAAAGAAAAAGACACAAAATACCAATATCAGGAATAAAAAAGGAGACCATTACAGATCCTGCATAAAAGGATACTAGTCATGGAATACTATGAACAAACCTACACACATAAATTTGACAACTTAGATGAAACAGACTAATTCTGAAAGCCACAAACTACTAAAACTTATCCAAGGTGGAATAGATAACCTGAGTACTCCTATTAACAAGATTGAATTTGCATTGAAAAATCTTCCAAAGGAATTTTCTAGGCCCAGATAGTTTCACTGGTGAATTCTATCAAACATTTAATAAAGGAAATAACACCAATTCTATACAGTCTCATCCAGAAAATGGAAGAGGAAGGAACACTTCTCAAATAATTTTATGAAGCCAGTGTCACCCTTATATCAAAACCACACAAAGGCAGTACAAAAAAAGAGTGCAGATGCTAATCTTTCAAGGATATAGAGGGGAAAAAAACTCAATAAAATATCAAAAAGTCAAATCTAGAAATTTATAAAAAAAAGTAATATGCCATAACAAAGTGGAGTATATCCTGGGAAGGCAATATTCAAAAATCAATTAATTCACCATATAATGTCAATGGGAATTTCCTTTCCCTACAAAGGGAAAGATACATGATCATACCAGTTGATACAGAAAAAGTATTTGACAAAATACAGCATCCACTTATGATAAAAATGCTCAGCAAACTAGCGATAAAAGGGAACATCCTCAACCTGATAAAGGGCATCTACAGAAAACTGGCAGCTAACATCATATTTAGTGGTGAAAAGCTAAATGTGTTTTCCCTGAGATTGGGATCAAGGCATAGATGTCCACTCTATTCCTATTCAACATCACACTAGAAATCTTAGATTCCAGGTGGGCAAGAAACAGAAATAAAAGGCATGTGGATTGAAAAGGAAGAAATAAAACTGTCTCTGCAGCTAATATGATTTTATGTGGAAAAAATCACAAGCATTCTTAACAACAAACAACTCTTAGAATCAGTAAGAGAGTTTAGCAAGATCACAGGATATATAATCAACAACAAAAATAACTGTATTTCTGTGCTGACAGTGAACAATTAAAAACTAAAATTTTGAAAGAATACTATTTACAGTGGCTCAAAAAAAAGACACATAGCTATAAATTTAACAAAACATATACAGAATCTGTACGGGGAAAACTACAAAATACTGACAAAATGGATTAGAGATGACCTAAATAAATGGAGAAACATACTGTATTTATGGATTGAAAGACTCAACATAGTAAAAATGTCAGTTCTTCCCAAAGTGATATATAGATTTAATGCAATACCAATAAAAATTCAAACAGGAAAATTTTTGCAGATATAGGCAGTCTGACTCTAAAATTTATATGGAAGTACAAAGGTAATTTAAATAGCTAAAGCAGTTTTGAAAAAGGAGAATGAAGTTGGAGGCATCACAGTACTCAGTATTAAGGCTTATTATAATCTTACAGTAATCCAGAAAGCTCAGTATTGGCAAAGGGATTGACACATAGATAAGTGGAAAAGAATAGAAAGCCCAGAAATATGTCCATAGGAATACGGCCATTTGATTTTTTGACAAAGATGCAAAAGCAATTCTATGTAGAAAGGATAGTCTTTTCAATAAATGGTGTTGGACCATACATATGGTTGCTCATACATATGCAATAATTAAACCTTGACCTGTGCCTGACATCTTATATAATAATTAACTCAAAATTCATTGTATATCCAAATATAAAATGTAAAACTATAACTTTTAGAAAAAAACATTGGAGGAAAACTTTTGTGATCTGAGCCAGGGAGTCCTTAGATCTAACACCAAAAGCATAACCCATAAAAGAAGAAAATGGATAAATCAGACATCATCAAAATAAAACTCTTTTGCTCTGTGAAAACCACTGTTAAGAGAATGAAAAGACAATCTGCAGACTGGGAGAAAATAATTGCAAATTACATATTCAGCATAGTATTTGTTCCTGAAATATATAAAGAATTCTCAAAACTCATCAGTGAGGAAACAAAGAACTCAACTAAAAAATGGACAATAGACTTGAACAGACACTTCCCTAAAGAGAACATAAGGATAGCAGTTAGGCACGTTAAAAAAAATTAATGTCATTGACTACCAGGGAAATGCAAATAAAAGCCATAGTGAAGGATCACCATGCACTTGTGAGAATGGCTAAGCTAACAATACTAAGTTTTGGTGTGGATATGGAGCAACTGGATCTCTCATGTTAGTGGGAATGCAAAATGGTATAGCTATTCTGGAAAATAGTTGGGCATTTTAAAAATAAAAGATATACTTAGTATATGACACAACAATTTCAATCCTCAGTATTTATCCAGGAGAAATAAAAACTCATGTTCAGTAAACACATAAATAAGTGGTTATAGCAATTCAATTGCCTAATTGCCCAAACTGGAAACAACCCAAATATCCTGCAGTGGGTGAATGGAAAGACAAACTATGGTACTTTGAAAAAGAAACAACTATTGACACATGCAACAGTATGAGTGAACCCCAAAGGCTTACTGAGTGCAAGAAGCCACTCTCAAAAGGCTACATACTGTATAATCCCATTTATAATGACATTCTCAAAAAAGCTATAGATAGAGAACAGATCAGTGTTTGCAAGGAGTCAGAGGTAGGGGGAGAATGTGAGTATAAAGGGATAAACCAATGACTTTTTTGGGGGTGATTGAATTGTATTGATTATGGTAATAATTATATGGATATATGGTGCTAAAGTTCTCAGAACTCTACACCTAAAGGAAAACTCCATTTTACTGTATGATAATTTAAAAAGTGAAAAAAAAATTTTACATATGTTGAAAAAAATACATAACGAGGCAGATAATGAGGCAAGATAGCATGAAAGGAAAGCAGCAGCAACAACAGACAATAAAAGAGACCCTCAGACTTCTACTTTAGGCCAAGATGGATAATAGGCACTGGATTTATTTTCCCTCAGAACAACTAGAAAAACATGCAAAATATATGAATGAATGTTTTTTAAGACTTTGAACATAAGGCAGTGAAGGACATTGATCCCTGAAAAAATTCTATGATCATTTCAGCTGACTGCACTGAGAAAGTTTTCACATCCCAGAGCAGGGAGGGAGGGACCCAGGTAGAGCTCAGCAGACTACCTGTGGTGAGGAGACTGACCTGAGAGTCTGAGAAAGCCCAAGGGCAAGAGTTTGCCGGGTAGAGTTCTGGAGAGGAGAGAGCAGCACAAAGAGAAAAGTCTGTGGATTGACAGAGGATTCCCCTTGATTATTTTGCAGAGCAATGTATGTGAGGAAACTAGCCAATGCCAGGAAATGAAGCACCCCAAAGGATTAGAGGGAATGGTACTAAAGCTCATACGGACCAGAATGTCTGTTCCTACCAGTTAGCTGGAAGGACTTATAATTCAAGGGACATTGGGTAGAGTACTGAAAAGGGCCTTGCCTCAGTTGTGGAGAATAATTAGCCCTAGACTTAAGAACAAGATCTGAAAATATCAAGCCACAGTAGCTTAACTACACCCCACAACAAAGAATGTTACTAGGAATACAAAGTCATACAGCACCCAAGAAGGCAAATTTTACATTATCCGGTATCCAATCAAAATTACCAGGCAGGACAATATGAGAAAAATTCCTCATTCTAATGAACCCATAGCTGACACAATTGTTAGAATTAGCAGACAAGCACATTAATACAGTTATTACAACTGTGTTCCATATGTCCAAAAAACTATAGGAAAGAAATGTAATTTACCACAGTGATAAATTGTGAAAGAGACGATTCATAAGATTATCTCAGTAAATGCAGAAAAGGAATTTCACAAAATTCAACAGCTATAAACATCCTTAGCAAACTCTATATGAACTATATAGCGTTAAACCTGATAAGGTATATGTAAGACCTGTGCAGTAAGAACTACAAAACGATGTGGATGGAAACCAAAGAAGACCTAAAGAAGTACCCTATTCATGGATCAGAAGACACAGTATTGTTACAGAGTTAATTCTTTCTCAGTTAATCAATAAATTTTATGCAGCTGCCACAAGAATCCCAGAAGTTTTTTTCTAGCAATTGAAAAGCCAACCCTGTGAAAATGTAAAAGCCATTGGAATTTGGAAATAAGAGAAGTAGATTGGAATGCTAACACTAGCTGATTTCAGGAATTATTATAAAACCATAGTGATCAAGACTGTGTGGTATTGGTATAAATACAAGTAAATAGATCAATGGAAAAAACTAGAGTCCAGAAATAGACCCAAACACATAGAGACACTTAATTTTTTATAAACATGCAAAGGACATTCAGTGAAGAGAGGACAATCTTTTCAGTCTTAGAACTGTTGATCATTCATATGTGAAAAATGAATATCCATACTTAACACTATATACAAAAATCAACTCAAAATGGAATATAAACCTAAATGTAAAACTGAAAACAATGAAACTTATAGTAGGATACACAGAATGTTTGTGTGACCTTGGGTTAGATAGAGATTTCTTAGATACAGCACTAAAGCATGATCTGCAAAAGAAAAAAATTGGTAAATTAATCAAATTCAAAATGTCTGCTCTTTGAGAAACAGCAAGGGAATGAAAAGAGAAACCAGAGACTAGGTGAAAATATTTTTTAACCGTATATGCAATAAAGGACTTGTGTCCAGATCATATGAGGAACTCTCAAAATGCAGTGAGAAGAAAATAAACAAGCTAACAAAAATATTTGAACAAACACTTCACCTAAGATTTGTGGGTGCCAAATAAGTATATGAAAAGGTAATTATTCAGTAAGAAACTGCAAATTAAAATCGCAAGAGGATACCACTACACACCTATTAAAATAGCTAAAATTTAAAAGACCAAGTGTTGTTGAGGATGTGGGGGAATTGAAACTCTTATACACTGTGTAAAATGGAAAACAGCTGGAGAACTTTGGAAAACAATTTGGTAATGTCTTTTAAAAATAAACATACAAGTGCCATAGGATCTAGTTACTCTGCTCCTTGGTACGTAGCCAAGAGAAATGAAAGCAGATGTCCATACAAACACTTACACAGCATGTTCATAGCAGCTTTATTTATAATAACCGGAACGTAGCAATAGCTCACATGAACAGAAAAACATATTGTGATTTATCCATACCATATAACACTACTCTGCAATAAAAAGGAATGAACAACTGATATTCATTATAGTATGGGTGATTCTCAGAATATGCCGGTGAAAGATGCCAAACAAAAAAATAATGCATGCTACATGATTGCATTTATATAAAAGGCTAGACTAATTTAAAATGCAGGCTAATTTAATTTATAGGGATGGAAAACAGACGAGTGGTTGTCTGGGAATGAGGTTGTGGTAGGAAAGGAAAGGAGGTATAGATTATAAGGTTCATGAAGAAATAGTTGGGAGAATGATGGACATATACATTATATTGATGGTGGTGAAAGTTTTGCTTATATGCCTGTGTCAATACTTACAAACTCTACACTATAAATATGTACAATTCATTGCATGTCAATTATACTTCAACATAGTGGTTAAAAACCAAACAACAGTTACAAAGAAAGCTAACTATCAGGGGCTCCAGGTGGTGGAGTTACCAGACGGATAACTGCTTACTTAGTGCTAAAATAAATAAATGACTAGAGTGAAACTTTTGGCAGAGAATTGGAAAGTATACCAAAAAAACCAAAACCAGAAAACTCACCCTTGAAAAACAAACTCAAATGGAAATTCTGGAGCTGAAATTTACTGTAGTTAAGATTAAGACCTCACTGGATAGTTTGTACACTGCTGGAGAGAGAATTAGCAAACTGAAAGGTAACTTAAAAGAAAATACTTAAAGTAGAATAATGATATCAAAACTGATGAAAAACAAAGGAGGAGCTAAGGAATGTAGGGGTTACTGTGAGATAGTTAAACATGTATAATTGGAGTCCCAGAAAGTAGAAGAATGAGACAAAATCAAGTTTTAGGAGGTAATGCAGAGAATTGAAAACCATTAAGCCACAAATTCAAGAAGCCCTCCAAACTCTGAGAGAGAGAAAAACTACACAAATATATTATAGTTAAAGTACTGAATACAAAAGGCAGATGAAAGAATTTAAAGGATGCTAGAGGAAAGAGCAGGTACTGATTTGGACAGCTCCCATCTCATCAGATACAATGTTTGCCAGTAGACCAAGGAATACTGCTATCCTCAAAAGTGCTAAAGAAAATAAGCATAAACCTTGAATCTCTACCTGGTGGTATCATCCTACATAATATGAAATGAAGACTAAAGGGATTTATCACCTGCGTATTTCAAACAAAGATACACCAGGGGGGATATTTTTAGGCAAAAAAAACAGTGACCCCAGATGGAAGGTCAGAAATACAGGAAGGAATAAAAGTAATGGAATTATAAACACATTGGCAGGTCTAAAGGAATGTTGACTGTATAAAAACATAATGTCTTATGAGATTTGAAATATATTTGTTGTGTTAAAATACATGAAAATAAGGGCATATTTATCAGGGGGAGGGAATTGTACTCATAGGGCTCCTGGGTTCTTGCATTGTAGGGGAAGAGGGTCAAAATCAAGAATGTATATTGTACTCTATAGAATACCCTTGTGAGAGTTGTAAAATAGTAGATAACTTTCACACTCATGGGGGATGGGTGGATGGGGGAGAATTTTTACAAAACAAAAGGCAGAGAAGGAGAGAAAAAACAACATTGAACATGATGAAAATATAGAAAGTCATTAGTAAGATGGTAGTTTTTACCCCAATAGATGAGTAATTAAATTAAATGTAAATGAAATAAATACCAAGGTTGTCAAAATGTGAAAGAGAACAAACCAATAACAAACTAAGGCGTAAGACTACAAAAGGTGAAGAGTAAAAAGCATGCTAATACTAACCTAAAGAAAGCTAGGATAGATCTTTTCTTTTTCTTCTCTTTTTTTTTTTTGGCGGCACTGTGTGGCATGTGGGATCTTAGTTCCCCGACCAGGGATTGAACCCGTGCCCCTTGCAGTGGAAATGCAGAGTCTTAACCACTGGACCACCAGGGAACTCCCATAGAATAGATCTTTTTATATCAGACAAATAGACTTTAAGACAAAAAAGTAATGGTGAAAGATTCAGCTTTCCAGGAAGATCAAGTAATTCTATATTTGCAGGTCTTTTAATAACACAGCCTCAAAATATATAAAGCAAAAATTAACACAACTAAATGAAAAAAATAGAGTAATCTACAATCATCATGGGAGTTTTAACTTTTAGAATGGGAAGACAAAAACCAATAAGGATATAAAGGATTTCAACAATAGAATTAGCAGTCTTGTTCTATATGTAGGACACCCAACAGCTGAAGAATGCACATTTTTTCAAGTCCACAAAGAATATTTTTAAATTAGCCATATGCAGGACACAAAGCAAATCTCAAATTAAAAAGGATCAAAATCATTCAATGCATGTTCTCTAACTACATTTGGCAGTAAGCTAGAATTTGAAAACAAGAAGATACCTAAAGTCTCCACATGTATGACAGTTAAGAATTGCATCTATAATATCTAATGAAGCAAAGAAGAAGTTATAGTGGAAATTGAGAAAATATGCTGGATTATAATATGAAAATCATGCAAATGAAAATATTACTTATCAAAACATGTGGGATGCAGCTAAATCTATATTTTGCAGAAACTTTGCTGCCTCAAATGTCCATATTAGAAAGCCAACAAGGCTAAAAATCGACAAAGTATATCCACTGTAAAAAGTTAGAAAGAGAAGAGAAAATTGAATGCAATTAAAAGGAAGAAATAAAACAGATAAATGCCTGAATTAATGAAATATAAAATAAATATACAATAGAGTGTCAACAAAGCTTAAAGCTGGTTCTTTGAAGTGGCAAATAAAATTGGTGAGACCCTGATGAGACTGACTGCAGGAAAGAGAAAAGGCACTATCAGTATCAGGAATGAAAAAGAGGGACATTGCTACAATCTGACAAACATTAAGAAAAAGATAAGAGTACATTCTGTATAACTCCATGCCAATAAATATGAAAACTGTTATGGATGTTGTCCTGGAGAAATATAACTTAACACACTTAAGAAGAAGAAACAGAAAATCTGAAAAGTGCTATAAACATTAAAAAGTTGAATCAGTAATTAAAAACCTTCTCACATTTATGCTTTGTGGTGGCAAGATTGCTGGAACAGCTCAGTGTATAGACTTCCAGATTCAAGTATAGGCAGGAAAGAGAGTTCTCCCTTTTCAGAAGGATTCAGAAATTCTGGGCCTAACTCCACAATGCAGAACTAGGAATAATGTCTGTCTCTAAAGCAATCATGTGACAGGTGGCTGGAATGCACAGACTGACCTGTGCCCAAGTTACATGCAAATCCCTGGACAGTGGTTCCCTAGAGGAAATTCAGAGTGCTTTTGCATGAGGGAGGGGATGAATGCTACATAGTCAAACCTGAAACATGTTTATGATAGTGAGAACGGTGGACTTGCTCAAATGTTGGAAAAGAGGTGATAATTGTTGAGAAAAAAGGAAAAGAACAAAAGGTTCATGTGAGGAGTGGAGAATTCTGCCCAGATTAAAAAAACAGATTGAAATAGACCCTCCCTCAGAAGATAATGGGGGAGGAGTGACGTCAGCAAGATTGCAAAGTAGGAGATATCAGCATTCATCCCCCCATAAAAACAATTGGACTTCGATCCATAAATGGAAGCAGCTGTGGGATGGCTCAGGAGTCCAGTTAAGGACCTGTGGTAACACAGTGGAGCAAAAACGGAGAATAACTGCACAGAAAGGATTGTGGGAGATCAGCTTAGATGAGATGTCAGGAGATGGCAAGGAACCCAGAAGGCTGAGGTATCTGTATCAGCCACATTGCCTGTGCCATCGTGGTCCCCAGTGGCCTGCTTTGTGGAGGCCCCATTAGCCTTTGCTGCTAAGGACCTCAACAGCCCCCATA
This sequence comes from Balaenoptera acutorostrata, assembly GCF_949987535.1. Classification (NCBI taxonomy): domain Eukaryota; kingdom Metazoa; phylum Chordata; class Mammalia; order Artiodactyla; family Balaenopteridae; genus Balaenoptera; species Balaenoptera acutorostrata. The sequence goes on from NC_080069.1 coordinate 29,349,764, forward strand.
GCAGCTGTGGGCTCCCCACAGCTTTCACAGCAGAGGACCCTGTAGTGTTAGCTGGCATGGGCCCCAGTTGTCTACTCCACAGAGGCCATTGGGAGCTTTCACCATTGAGGTAACCAACAGCCATCACCACCACAAAACAGCCCAGGGAGGGAGATGCTGCTGCACCTTATTTCCCCCTTCCCTGGAAGGAGCTGCTGTCATGCTGCCCTGGGACCAGGACTGCCAGCTGCCTCCCCCAACCCTGTGCATACCCCAGACCCCAGAAGCCTGGCTATTGCAGTTGCACCCATGCTTCAGATACCAGCTCCATGGTAGCTTCACACTCATGCACCTGAGACAGTGGAGCCACCACCATTGTGTGCTAGCCAGCACCCCAGAACCTGGAGCCATCATCGCTCTGTGAGTGCCTGCACTCCAGACCTCTGCTCTGTCTCTGTGCCATCGGCACCTATACATCAAACACCAGTGCTACCACTGCTAGGAGGGTGCCCACAAGCTGGACCCAGTGCCAAGAAGTATCCCCTCAGCAACAAAATCCCCATGGGAGAAAAAGAGATCAGGAGGTGTCCAGAAACTTTTACCACTGTAGATCCCAACAGCCTCCACAGCCACTGCAGCCACCTGCAGTTGAGGACCCCTGCCATCTTTGCTAGTGCTCACCTCAGCTGGATGGAACTTCACAGAGACTACACTGCTGGGCCTGCCCTGTACCTGGAATCAACATACCCAACCCAGCCAGTGTCCCTGCACCCTGCATGTGAAGGTCTTCCCCACCAAAATCAGTTTGTAAGGTCTAGAAGAGATGACTGCTCCATCAGATACACAGATATCAACACAAGGTTACAAGAAACATGAAAAAGCAAGGAAATATGACACCACCAAAAGGTGCAGAATAATTTTCTAGTAACTGACCCCAAAGAATTGAAGATCTATGAATTGTCACAGAATTCAAACTTATTGTTTTAAAGAAACTTGGTGGGCTTCCCTTGTGGCGCAGTGGTTAAGAATCTGCCTGCCAGTGCAGGGGACACGGGTTCGAGCCCTGGTCTGGGAAGATCCCACATGCCGCGGAGCAACTAGGCCCGTGAGCCACAACTACTGAGCCTGCGCGTCTGGAGCTTGTGCTCCGCAATGGGAGAGGTCACGACAGTGAGAGGCCCGCGCACCACGATGAAGAGTGGCCCCCGCTTGCCGCAACTAGAGAAAGCCCTCGCACAGAAACGAGGACCCAACACAGCCAAAAATAAAAATAAATAAATTAAAAAAAAATAAAAAGAAACTTGGTGTGCTACAAGAGAACACATGTAGACAACACAACAAAATCAGGAAAACAATACACAAACAAAATGAGAAGTTCAACAGAGAAATAGAAATCATAAGAAGACCCAAACAGAAATTCTGGAGCTGAAGAAATACAATTAATGAGATTAAAAATAAAAAAATCCAGTAGAGAGCATCAACAGCAGACTTGATCAAGCAGAAGACAGAATCTGTGAACTTGAAGACGGGTCATTTGAAATTATCCAGTCATAGAAGAAAAAAGAAAGAGGAATGAAAAAAAGTGAAGAAAGCCTGTGTGAATTATGGTGCTCCATCAAGTAAGTAATATTTGCATTGTGGGAGTCCCAGGAGAAGAGAGAGAGAAAGTGCAGAAAGCTTATTTTAAGAAATTCCCAAATTTAGGAAGAGATCATGTACGTCCAGGTACATGAATCTCTTAAGTCCCCATATAGATTTAACTTAAGGCTTTACCAAGATACGTTATAATAAAGCTATAAAAATCAAAGACAGAATTTTGAAAGCAGCAGGAGGGAAAAAAAACCCTTGTTTTATACGCAAAAAGGCTTTTAGCAGATTTCTCAGAAGAAACCTTGTGGGGCAGGAGAGTGTGGAGTGATATATTTCAAGTGCTGAAGAAAAACCCTGGTGACCAAGAATACTACTTTAACTGGCAATGAAGGAGAAATAAATACTTTCCCAAACAAACAAAAGTTGAGGGAGTTCATCACCACTGTACCTGCCTCATGAAAACACAAGAAAGTAAAAAATTCACTGGTAAAAGTAAGTATATAGGCTGTTATAACTATATTTTTATTGTAAGCTTCATGGTAATCACAAAGTAAATACCTATAGGTAAAAGATAAAAGAAACAAAGGGTACCACTACGGAAAATGATCAAATCACAAAGGAAGGCGGAAAGAGAGGAAGAAAGGAACAAAGGAACTACAAAACAGTCAGAAAACAAGAAGATGGAATAATAAATCCTTGCTTATCAATAATTACTTTAAATGTAAATGGATTACATTCTCTAATCAAAATATAGAGTGGTGGTGTGAATTATAAAAAGACAAAACTATATGCTGTCTACAAGAGACTCACTTCAACTTTAATGGCATACATATGCTGAAACTGAAGGATGGTAACATATATTCCAGGCCGATGGAAACCAAAAGAGAGCAGGGCAGTTATATTTATATCAGACAAAATGTAAGTCAAAATCTATGACAAGAGACAATAAAGTCATTATATAATGATAAAGAAATCAGTTTATCAAGAGGATATAGCATTTGTAAATATATGTACCCAACATCAGAGCAACTACATATATTAAGTAAATATTAACAGCTCTGCAGGCAGAAATAGACAGCAGTGCACTAATAGTAGGGGACTTAAGTACTTCACTTACAATAATGGAGAGACTTTCCAGACAAAAAAATCCATAAGGAAATATTGGACTTCAGTGGCACTTTAGAACAAATGGACTGTAGCAGATGTAAACAGAACATTCTACCCAACAGCAGCAAAATACACGTTCTTCTCAAGTGCACATGGAACATTCTCCAGGATAGATCATTTGTTAGATTACAAAACAAGTCTTAACAAATTTAAGAAGTTTGAAATCACATCAGGTTATCTCTTCCAACCACAGTGGTATGAAACTAGAAATCAATAACAGGAGGAAAGCTGGAAAATGCACAAATATGTGGAAATTAAGCAACCTGCTTCTGAATAACAAATGGATGAAAGAAATAGAAAAGGAAATAAAAATATCTTGATACAAATGAAGATGGAAACACAACATATCAAAACTTATGTAATTCAGCAAAAACAATTTTAAGAGGAAATTTATAGTGATAAAAACCTGTATTAAGAAACAAGGAAGATCTCAAATAAACAATTTAACTTCACACCTCAAGGAACTAGAAAAAGGACAAACTTAGTCCAAAGTTAGCAGAAGGAAGGAAACAACAAAATTCAGAGCAGAAATAGAGATTAGAAAAAATAGAGAAGAGATCAACAAAACTAAGAGCTAGTTTTTTGAAAAGTTAAACAAAATCAGCAAACTTTTAGCTAGGCTAAGAAAATAAAATCAGAATTGAAAGAGGAGATATTACAGCTGATACCACAGAAATACAAAGAATCACGAGAGAATAATGTGAACAACTACACACCAAAATATTGGATAATCTAAAAAAAGGGATAAATTCCTGGAAACATACAGCCTACCAAGACTGCATCATGAAGAAATAGAACATCTGAATGGACTTATAACTAGTGGGAGAGTAAATCAGTAATCAAAAATCTCCCAACAAAGAAAAAGTCCAGGACCAGATAACTTCAATGGTGAATTCTACCAAATATTTAAAGAAGAATTAACACCATTCCTTCTTAAACTCTTCCAAAAAAATTGAAGAGGAGATAACACTTCCAAACTAATTTTACTAGGCCAGCATTACCCTGATACCAAAGCCAGACAAGGCTACTACAAGAAAAGAAAATTATAGGCCAGTATCCTTGATGAATCTATATTGCATCTATATGCAGAAAATCTCAACAAAATACTACCAAACTGAATCAACAGCACATTAAAAGAATCATACACCACAATCATGTGGGGTTTATTCCTGAGATGCAAGGATGGTTCAATATAAGCAAATCAATAAATGTGATACAACACATTAACAGAATGAAAAATGAAATCTTGTGATCATCTCAATAGATGCAGTAAAAAGCATTTGAAAAAATTCAGCATCCTTTCATGATTAAAAAAATCTCAACAAATAAGGTGTAAAAGGAATGTACTTCAACATAATAAAGGCCATATACAACCAGCCCACATCTAACATCATACTCAATGGTGAAAAGCTAAAGCTTTTGCTCTTAGTTTAGGAACAAGACAAGGATGCACACTCTCATTACTTCTATTCAACATCATCCTGGAAGCCCTCGGCAGAGCAGTTAGGCAAGAAAAAGAAATAAAAGGCATCCCAATCAGAAAGGAAGAAGTAAAATTGTATCTGTTTGCAGATGGCATAATCTAATATATAGAAAACCTTAAAGACTCCATCAAAAAACTGTTAGAACAAATAAACTCAGTGAAGTTGCAGAATATAAAATCAATATGCAAAAATCACTTTTATTTCTATAAACTAATAACAAACTATCTGAAAGATAAATTAAGAAAGTAGTCCCATTTATAATAGCATCATACTCAGGGTTAAATTTCACCAGGAGATAAAAAGCCCTGTGCACTGAAAACTATGAGACATTGATGAAAGAGATTGAAATAAATGGAACCGTATCTCATGTTCTTTGATTGGAAGAATTAAATGTGTATACTACCCAAAGCCATCTGCAGATTCAGTGCAATCCCCATCAAAATTCCAATGGCATTTTTCACAGAAATAGAAAAAAAATTGTAGAATTCATATGGAATCACAAAAGAAGCCAAATAGCCAAAGCAATTTTGAGAAAGAGCAAAGTATATCATTTCCTGATTTCAAACTATATTACAAAGCTGTAGTAATCAAAACAGTATATGGTATTAGCATAAAAAATAAACAGAGACCAGTGGAACAGAATAGAGAGCCCGGAAGTATACCCAAGCATATATGGTCAACTAATCTATGACAAGGGCACCACGTATACACAGTGAGGGAAAGGGTAGTCTCTGCAATAAATCATTCTGAGAAAACCGGATATCCAAATACAGAAAAATGAAATTGGACCCCTATCTCACACCACTCACAAAAATCAACTTAAAATGGATTAAAGACTTAAACTTAAGACCTGATACCTTAAAAATAGAACTGCCATATGTTCCAGCAATCCCACTTCTGGCTATTTATCCAGAGGAACTGAAATCACTATCTCGAAGAGATATCTGCACCTCCATGTTCACTGCGGCATTATTCATAGTAGCCAAGATGTGGAAACAATCTAAGTGTCACTAGTTGAATGGATAAAGAAAACATGGCAAATACACACAATGGAATATTCAGCCATGAAAAGAAGGAAATCCTGCTATTTGTGACAACATGGATGAAATGAAGGTCATTATGCTAAGTAAAATAAGCCAAGCAGAGAAAGACAAATACTCTTGATCTCAGTTGTATGTGGAATTTGGGGGGAAAAAAAAAGTCGAGCTCATAGAACCAGTGAGTGGAATGGTGGTTGCCAGAGGCAGATTAAAGAAGCATGTGATCATCTCAATAGATGGAGGAAAGCATTTGATAAAAGTCAACATCTATTAATGACTTTAAATAATAGGAACATAGGTATAAAAATGAATTTGTTTAATCTGACAAAGGATATCTATTTAAAAAACAACAGCAAATATTCTTAATGGTGATATGTTGCTTTCTTTTTGAGATGTAGAGCAATATAAAGATACCCGTTATCACCACTGATTTTTAGTATCCTACTGGAGGTCTTCGATAGTGCAGTGTAGAGTAGGACATTGTAAATGGGTTCCTGGACCCAATTCCAACTTTGTGTGTGTGTGTGTGTGTGTGTGTGTGTGTGTGTGTGTGTGTGTGTGTGTGTGTGTGTGTGCGTGTGTGTAGACTTCCCTACACCAACGAGCAGTTCTCAGATGCCAGCAAGATGTCTGAGAATTCAACTGAATTCTGACACTTTCTACCTGGAGATAGAATCAGATTCCACAGGTAAGGGGCTCAGTCCCACTAGCCACCTGCCACTTCAGATGTCGGTCACAAGCCCAGGTTGTTATCTGTGCATCTGACCAACTGGCTACAAACTGGAGTTTCCAATGATGCCCTCTTAAGTCAGGATGCCAATCATAACTCAAGGCTGTTTCCCGTACTTCTGAGTGACTGGCTATAAATCAGAGGTTCCTGTGACCCCTTCCTTGGGTTGGATTAATTGCTAGAGTTGCTCACAGAACTCAGAGAAACATGTTATTTACTAGATCACCAATTTATTATAAAAGGATACTAAAGTATATGAATCAACAGCCAGACGAAGAGATATATAAGGCAAGGCATTGGGAAAGGGCGTGGAGCTTTCATGCCCTTTCCAGGCTCACCACTCTCCCCAATCTCCATGTTAAAATTCTAACAATAGTTTAATGGGCATCGATAAGCTGAATATACAGTATTTGTGGAAATACACAGGCCGGAAAAAACCAAAACACTCTCTAGGGGAAGGACACTGTTCTATTGAATGCCATGACCAATTACGTAAACCTACAGTCGTGAAATGATACTGGTACAAGGATAGACAAATTGAACAATGGAGTAAAAGAGCCCAGATGCAAGCCCACATCTCTGTTGACAAGAAAAGTCTAACTGCTAAACGATGGGGACAGGATGGTCTTAAAAAAAGAGGACAATAGGCTGTCCATATGGGGGAAAACCATCCTTGTTTCTAAACTTATACCATAAACCAAACTCATTACAAGTAGATTGTGAATGTCAAAGTGATATAAGAGACTATAATATCTTTATGACTCCAGTGTAGACATAATAAAATTCACCAAAAAAAATCTAAAGGAAAGACTGGCTAAAATTTGGTTAAATTTGACTACATTAAAATTAAGAACTATTGTTCATCAAAAGACACCACGAATTGAGCAAAAAGGCAAATTACAGAGCGAGAGAAGATATTTACAATGTTTATAACCAACAAAAGCTGGTTCTCATCCAGCATACCTAAAGAACTATTACAATAAAAAGGAAAAGACGGGCTTCCCTGGTGGCGCAGTGGTTGAGAATCTGCCCGCCAATGTGGGGCACACGAGTTCGAGCCCTGGTCTGGGAAGATCCCACGTGCCGCGGAGCAACTAGGCCCGCGAGCCACAATTACTGAGCCTGCGCGTCCGGAGCCTGTGCTCCGCAACAAGAGAGGCCGCGGTGGTGAGAGGCCTGCGCACCGCGATGAAGAGTGGCACTCGGTCTCCGCAACTGGAGAAGGCCCTCGCACAGAAACGAAGACCCAACACAGCCATAAATAAATAAATAAATAAATAAAGGAAAAGAATGATAACTCAGTAGAATAGGCAAGGGGCTAGGACAGGTATGTTGTTATAGAGGATAACCAGATAAAGATAAGAAAAGGTGCTCAATTTAATTAGTTATCAGGAAAATGCAAATAAAAACCGCAATGACGTACCACCTCACCACCTGTCAGGATGGCTATTATAAAAGAAAAAAAAAAAAGAAAGAAAAGCATTGGCAAGGATGTGGATAAATGGGAACCCTGTGCACTATTGGTGGGAATGTAAAATGGTGCGGACGCTGTGGAAAACAATATGGAGGTTCCTCAAAAAGAGAAAACAGAACTACCATATGATTCAGCAGTCCCACTTCTGGGTATTTGTCCAAAGCAAGTAAAATCACTATCTTGAAGAGAAATCTGCACACCCCCCCCCATGTTCATTCCGGTATTATTCACAATAGCCAAAATATGGAAACAACCTAAATGTCAGTCAGTAGATGAATGGTGTTGGGCTGCACCCTGGAGGGCTACAAGGCCTGCACTCTCCCAGCTTTAAGACCAAAGAAAGAGCCCAGAGTCAGTAACAGAGACATCAGTGATTTAATTGATGGGGGAGCTTACATGTCTGAAGCAATGTCCTGGAGCAGCACCCTACCGTGTGTGGCACATGGTGGGCAGGACATGGTGGCAGCCTTTGCTCCTAGGGGGGAAAGGGAGATTGCCAGTTAAAGGGGAAATTATATCAGGTTGGCTTATTAGTTACTAGGGAAACCAACAGAGGGGTATGCCCCTCACCACTGTTTGATAAGCTATCACTAGCTGGGGCCTGGGGCAAGTATGTCGGAAGGTCAGTCATGTGAGTAGGGTGTAGGTGAAGCAGGCACTGATCAGGCAGGGATGTACAGAGAGCAAGAGAACAGCCATCATTAGTGGCCTGACCATACAAATGGATAAAGAAAATGTGGTATTTACTTACAATGGAATATTATTAAGCATTAGAAAAGGAGATCCTGCCATTTGTGACTACATGGGTGAACCTGGAGGACATTACGCTAAGCGAAGTAAGCCAATCACAAAAGACAAATACTGTACGAGTCCACTTAGTATGAGGTATGTAGAGTAGTCAAACTCATTGAAGCCGGGAGTACAAGGGTGGTTGGCAGATCCTGGCGGGGGGCAGATATGGGGAGTTGCTGTTCAACGGGTATAAAGTTTCAGTTAGGCAAGATGAATGTGTTTTAGAGATCTGCCGTAGAACATTGCACCTATAGAAAACAATACTGTATTGTGTACTTCAAATGTTAAGGGAGTAGATCTCCTGTTGAGTGTATTTACCACAATAAAGCAAATGCAAAATCATATTAAGATCCTATTACACCCTCCAGGATGACCTATGGAGGGTAGGAAGCCCCAGGAGTGCTCAGAGGCTGCTATGGGAGGGGGAACTGGCACACTTGCTTTGGGAAGCCGGTTAGTGTCCTCTCCTGAAGGCTGAAGCTTCTTTGACCCAGCAGCTTTGCACAGCTTTGCAGTGTGCACAGGCACACTCACTCTTGTGTGTTAGTATTAGTCATGTTCCAACTTGCAGCAAGCCAAAGCACATCAGCCACACAATTACTAGTGAGTCGTGGGAGAGTACTAGAGTGAAACAGTCTACAGACACCCAAATGGATGAATTTCCCAAATATAATGGTGAGAGAGAAGCCAGACAGGAAAGGATAAATGCATTGTGAGTTCACTGATACAATATCCTAAATCAGGCAAAACTCAACTATGGTGTTTTAGAGCACATACTTGCATGGCAGTGCTTTAAAGAAAAACAAATGTGAAAGTTATGTTACATATGCTGGGGAGGGGCAACGTGAGTCTGGGGGCTTCGGAACCTGGCACTCTCCCCCACTATCATTTCTTCTGGTAAGCTTTTAAAACCTTTCGTTTTGTAAATTTTGTTTGTGTTATTAAAAGGAGAAAGTTTGTTTTCTTTAAAAAGACAAGTAGGCTCGAAGACCAAGTAAGTATTGGAAACTCTGCATCCTGCATTCTCCTCTCAACTTTCCCACTCCTGTGAGCGCACAGAGGCTCTGAGAGGTCCTAGGTAGGATGCTGTTGAGCTATGTTCTACCAATTGGTTCCCAGGGTACCTCCCTACGAGGATCCCTTTCCAGCCCCTGACAGGATGCTGTTGGTCTGAGCTTCTTTTTTAAAAAAAAAAAATTATTATCTCCACTTTATCTATCTATCTATTTATATTGAAGTATAGTTGATATACAATATTACATTAGTTTCAAGTATAAAACATATTGATTCAATATTTTTATAGATTATAGTTGATTAAAAGTTGTTATAAAATATTGGATATATCCCTTGTGCCATACAATATATCCTTGTAGCTTATTTTATACATAGTATTTTGTTGCTCTTACTCCCCTAACCCTATCTTGCCCCTCCCCCTCCCCTATCCTTCCCCTCTCTCCAATGGTAACCACTAGTTTATTCTCTATATCTGTGAGTCTATTTGTTTTATTTTTTGGATTCCACATATAAGTGATAATATACAGTATTTGTCTTTCTCTGACTTATTTCACTAATCATAATACCCTCCAGATCCCTCCATGTTGTTGCAGGTGGCAAAATTTCATTCTTTTTAATGGCCGAGTAGTATTCCATTGTATATACGTATAATGCATCTTCTTTATGCATTCATCTGTTGATGGACACTTAGGTCACTTCCATATCTTGCTGATTATAAGTAATGCTGCTATGAACATTGGGGGTGCATGTATCTTTTACATCAAATTAGTGTTTTCATTTTTTCCAGATATATACCTAGGAGAGGAATTGCTGGATCACATGGTAGTTCTGTTTTTATTTTTTTGAGGAACCTCCATACTGTTTTCCATGGTGGCTACACCAATTTACATTCCCACCAACTGTGTATGATGGTTCCTTTTTCTCCACATCCTTGCCAGCATTTGTTATTTGTGGTCTTTTTTTTTGATAGCCATTCTTACAGGTATGAGGTGATATCTCATTGTGGTTTTGATTTGCATTTCTCTGATGATTAGTGATTTTGAGCATCTTTTCATATGCCTGTTGGCCATCTGTACATCTTTGAAAAAAAGTCTATTTAGGTCTTCAGCCCATTTTTAAATTGGGTGGTTTGTTTTTTTCATATTGAGTTGTATGAGCTATTTATATATTTTGGATTTAACCCCTTATCTGTCATATCATTTGCAAATATTTTCTCCTATTCAGCAGGTCATTTTTTCATTTTGTCAGTGGTTTCCTTTGCTGTGCAAAAGCTTTTACATTTAATTAGGTCCCATTTGTTTATTTTTGTTTTTGTTTCCTTTGCCTTAGGAGACAGATAAAAAAAATTACTGCTAAGATTTATGTCAAAGAGTATTCTGCTTATGTTTTCATCTAGGAGTTTTATGGTTTCCAGTCGTTAATCAATTTGGGGTTTATTTTTGTATATAGTGTGAGAAAATGGTCTAATTTCATTATTTTACACGTAGCTGTCCTGTTTTACCAGCACCACTTGTTGGAGACTATCTTTTCTCCATTGTATTTTCTTGCCTCCTTTGTCGTACATTAATTGACTATAAGTGTCTGGGCTCTCTGTTCTGTTCCACTGATATATGTGTCTGTTTTTATGCCAGTACCATCCTGTTTTGATTACTGTAGCTTTGTAGTATAGTGTGAAGGCAGGGAGTGTGATACCTCCAGCTTTGTCCTTTTTCCTCAAGATTGGTTTGGCAATTTGGGGTCATTGTGGTTCCATATAAATTCTAGGATTATTTGTTCTAGTTTTGTGAAAAATGTCCTGGGTATTTTGATAGGGATTGAATTAAGTCTGTAGATTGCTTTGGGCAGTATGGCCATTTTAACACTATTAATTCTTCCAACCCAGGAACATTCAATAGCTTTCTCTTTCTTTGTATCAACTTAAAATCCTTCATCAATTTTTTTAACGTCTTTATTGGAGTATAACTGCATTACAATGGTGTGTTAGTTTCTGCTTTATTACAAAGCGAATCAGCTATACATATACATATATCCCATATCTCCTCCCTCTTGCGTCTGCTCCCACCCTCCCTATCCCACCCCTCTGGGTGGTCACAAAGCACAGAGCTGATATCCCTGTGCTATGCGGCTGCTTCCCACTAGCTGTCTATTTTACATTTGGTAGCGTATATATGTCCATGAGACTCTCACTTCGTCCCAGCTTAACCTTCCCCCTCCCCGTATCCTCAGGTCCATTCTCTAGTAGGCCTGCGTCTTTATTCCCGTCTTGCCCCTAGGTTCTTCATGACCATCTTTTTGTTTGTTTTTTAGATTCCATATATATGTGTTAGCATATGGTGTTTGTTTTTCTCTTTCTGACTTACTTCACTCTGTATGACAGACCCTAGGTTCATCCACCTCACTACAAATAACTCAATTTCGTTTCTTTTTATGGCTGAGTAATATTCCATTGTATATATGTGCCACATCTTCTTTATCCATTCATCTGTCGAGGAACACTTAGGTTGCTTCCATATCCTGGCTATTGTAAATACAGCTGCAATGAACATTGTGGTACATAACTCTTTTTGAGTTACGGTTTTCTCAGCATATATGCCAGTAGTGGGATTGCTGGGTCGTATGGTGATTCTATTTTTATTTTTTTAAGGACCCTCCATACTGTTCTCCATAGTGGCTGTATCAATTTCCATGCCCACCAACAGTGCGAGAGGGTTCCCTTTTCTCCACACCCTCTCCATCATTTATTGTTTCTAGATTTTTTTGATGATGGCCATTCTGACTGGTGTGAGGTGATACCTCCTTGTAGTTTTGATTTGCATTTCTCTAATGATTAGTGATGTTGAGCATCCTTTCATGTGTTTGTTGGCAATCTGTATATCTTCTTTGGGGAAATATCTCTTTAAGTCTTCTGCCCATTTTTGGATTGGGTTGTTTGTTTTTTTGATATTGAGCTGCATGCTCTGCTTGTAAATTTTGGAGATTAATCCTTTGTCAGTTGCTTCATTTACAAATATTTTCTCCGATTCTGAGGTTGTCTTTTTGTCTTCTTTATGGTTTTCCTGTGCAAAAGCTTTTAAATGTCATTAGGTCCCATTTGTTTATTTTTGTTTTTATTTCCATTTCTCTAGGAGGTGGGTCAAAAAGGATCTTGCTGTGATTTATGTCATAGAGTATTCTGCCTATGTTTTCCTCTAAGAATTTGATAGTGTCTAGCCTTACATTTAGGTCTTTAATCCATATTGAGTTTATTTTAGTGTACGTTGTTAGGGAGTGTTCTAATTTCATTCTTTTACATGTAGCTGTCCAGTCTTCCCAGCACCACTTATTGAAGAGGCTGCCTTTTCTCCACTGTATATTCTTGCCTCCTTTATCAAAAATAAGGTGACCATATGTGTGGGTTTATCTCTGGGCTTTCCATCCTGTTCCATTGGTCTATATTTCTGTTTCTGTGCCAGTACCATACTCTCTTGATTACTGTAGCTTTTAGCTTTGTGGTATAGTCTGAAGTCAGGGAGCCTGATTCCTCTAGCTCTGTTTTTCTTTCTCAAAATTACTTTGGCTATTCGGAGTCTTTTATGTTTCCATACAAATTGTGAAATTTTTTGTTGTAGTTCTGTGAAAATGCCATTGGTAGTTTGACAGGGATTGCATTGAATCTGTAGATTGCTTTGGGTAGTATAGTCATTTTCACAATGTTGATTCTTCCAATACAAGAACATAGTATATCTCTCCATCTGTTTGTATCATCTTTAATTTCTTTCATCAGTGTCTTATAGTTTTCTGCATACAGGCCTTTTGTCTCCTTAGGTAGGTTTCTTCCTAGGTATTTTATTCTTTTTGTTACAGTGGTAAATGGGAGTGTTTCCTTAATTTCTCTTACAGATTTTTCATCATTAGTGTATAGGAATGCAAGCAATTTCTGTGCATTAATTTTGTATCCTGCTACTTTACCAAATTCATTGATTAGCTCTAGTAGTTTTCTGGTAGCATCTTTAGGATTCTCTATGCATAGTATCATGTCATCTCCAAACAGTGACAGTTTTACTGCTTCTTTTCTGATTTGAATTCCTTTTATTTCTTTTTCTTTGATTGCTGTGGATAAAACTTCCAAAACTATGTTGAATAATAGTGGTGAGAGTGGACAAACTTGTCTTGTTCCTGATCTTAGAGGAAATGGTTTCAGTTTTTCACCATTGAGAACGATGTTGGCTGTGGGTTTGTCATATATGGCCTTTATTATGTTGAGGTAAGTTCCCTCTATGCCTACTTTCTGGAGGGTTTTTATCATAGATGGGTGTTGAATATTGTCAAAAGCTTTTTCTGCATCTATTGAGATGATTATATGGTTTTTCTCCTTCAATTTGTTAATATGGTTTATCACATGGATTGATTTGCGTATATTGAAGAATCCTTGCATTCCTGGGATAAACCCCACTTGATCATGGTATATGATCCTTTTAATGTGCTGTTGGATTCTGTTTGCTAGTATTTTGTTGAGGATTTTTGCATCTGTGTTCATCACTGATATTGGCCTGTAGTTTTCTTTCTCTGTGACCTCTTTGTCTGGTTTTGGTATCAGGGTGATGGTGGCCTCGTAGAATGAGTTTGGGAGTGTTCCTCCCTCTGCTGTATTTTGGAAGAGTTTGAGAAGAATAGGCTTTAGCTCTTCTGTAAATGTTTGATAGAATTCGCCTGTGAAGCAATCTGGTTCTCGGCTTTTGTTTATTGGAAGATTTTTAATCACAGTCTCAATTTCAGTGCTTGTGATTGGACTGTTTATATCTTCTATTTCTTCCTGGTTCAGTCGTGTAATGTTGTGCTTTTCTAAGAATTTGTCCATTTCTTCCAGCTTGTCCATTTTATTGGCATAGAGTTGTTTGTAGTAGTCCCTTAGGATGGTTTGTATTTCTGCGGTGTCTGTTGTAACTTCTCCTTTTTCATTTCTAATTTTATAGATTTGAGTCCTCTCCCTCTTTTTCTTGATGAGCCTGGCTAATGGTTTATCAATTTTGTTTATCTTCTCAAAGAACCAGCTTTTAGTTTTATTGATCTTTGCTATTGTTTTCTTTGTTTCTATTTCCTTTATTTCTGCTCTATCTTTATGATTTCTTTCCTCCTGCTAACTAACTTTGGGTTTTGTTTGTTCTTCTTTCTCTAGTTCCCTTAGGTTTAACGTTACATTGTTTATTTGAGATTTTTCTTGTTTTCTTGAGGTAGGCTTGTATAGCTATAAACTTCCCTCTTAGAACTGCTTTTGCTGCATCCCATAGGTTTTGGAACATCGTGTTTTCATTGTCATTTGTCTCTAGGTATTTTTTGATTTCCTCTTTGATTTCTTCAGTGATCTCTTGGTTATTTAGTAACGTATTGTTCAGCCTCCATGTGTTTGTGTTTTTTACTCTTTTCCTCTATAATTGGTTTCTAATCTCACAGCATTGTGGTCAGAAAAGATGCTTGATATGATTTCAATTTTCTTAAATTTACTGAGGCTTGATTTGTGACCCATGATGTGATCTATCCTGGAGAATGTTCCGTGCACACTTGAGAAGAAAGTGTAATCTGCTGTTTCTGGATGGAATGTCCTATAAATATCAATTAAATCTGTCTGTTCTGTTGTGTCATTTAAAGCTTGTGTTTCCTTGTTAATTTTCTGTTTGGATGATCTGTCCATTGGTGTAAGTGAGGTGTTAAGGTCCCCCACTGTTATTGTGTTACTGTCAATTTCCTATTTTATAGCTGTTAGCAGTTGCCTTATCTATTGATTTGCTCCTATGTTGGGTGCATATATATTTATAATTGTTATATCTTCTTCTTGGATTGATACCTTGATCATTATGTAGTGTCCTTCCTTGTCTCTTGTAACATTCTTTATTTTAAAGTCTATTTTATCTGATATGAGTATGGCTACTCCAGCTTTCTTTTGATTTCCATTTGCATGGAATATCTTTTTCCATCCCCTCACTTTCAGTCTGTATGTGTCCCTAGGTCTGAAGTGGGTCTCTTGTAGACAGCATATATATGGGTCCTGTTTTTCGTATCCATTCAGCAAGCCTGTGTCTTTTGATTGGAGCATTTATTCCATTCACGTTTAAGGTAATTATCGATATGTATGTTCCTATGACCATTTTCTTAATTGTTTTGGGTTTGTTTTTGTAGGTCTTTTTCTTCTCTCGTGTTTGCCACTTAGAGAAGTTCCTTTAGCATTTGTTGTAGAGCTGGTTTGGTGGTGCTGAATTCTCTTAGCTTTTGCTTGTCTGTAAAGCTTTTGATTTCTCCATCGAATCTGAATGAGATCCTTGCCGGGTAGAGTAATCTTGGTTGTAGTTTCTTCCCGTTCATCACTTTGAGTATATCATGCCACTCCCTTCTGGCTTGTAGAGTTTCTGCTGAGAAATCAGCTGTTTACCTTATGGGAGTTCCCTTGTATGTTACTTGTCATTTTTCCCTTGCTTCTTTCAATAATTTTTCTTTGTCTTCGATTTTTGCGAATTTGATTACTATGTGTCTCGGCATGTTTCTCCTTGGGTTTATCCTGTATGGGACTCTCTGCGCTTCCTGGACTTGGGTGGCTATTTCTTTTCCCATGTTGGGGAAGTTTTCAACTATAATCTCTTCAAATATTTTCTCTGGTCCTTTCTCTCTCTCTCCTCCTTCTGGGACCCCTATAATGCGAATGTTGTTGTGTTTAATGTTTTCCCAGAGGTCTCTTAGGCTGTCTTCATTTCTTTTCGTTCTTTTTTCTTTATTCTGTTCCAAGGCAGTGAATTCCACCATTCTGTCTTCCAGGTCACTTATCCATTTTTCTGCCTCTAAATAGTTATTCTGCTAAACTAAATAGTTATTCTGCTATTAGTTAGTTAGTTAGTATAGTTATAGTAATTAATAATATAGTATAGTATATATTAGTAATATAGTAATTAGTTAGTATAGTTATAGTAATAACTAAATAGTTATTCTGCTATTGATTCCTTCTAGTGTATTTTTCCTTTCAGTTATTGTGTTGTTCATCTCTGTTTGTTTGTTCTTTAATTCTTCTAGATCTTTGTTAAACATTTCTTGCATCGTCTCAATCTTTGCCTCCATTCCTTTTTGAGGTCCTGGATCATCTTCACTGTCATTATTCTGATTTTTTTTTTTGGAAGGTTGCCTATCTCCACTTCATTTAGTTGTTTTTCTGTGGTTTTATATTGTTCCTTCATCTGGTACATAGCCCTCTGCCTTTTCATCTTGTCTGTCTTTCTGTGAATGTGGTTTTTGTTCCACAGGCTGCAGGATTGTAGTTCTTGCTTCTGCTGTCTTATTTTGTTCTTTTTTTATGGCTGTAGTATTCCATTGTGTATCTGTACCACATCTTCCTTTTTTTTGTACCACATCTTCTTTGTCCATTCATGTGTCAATGGACATTTAGGTTGTTTCCATGTATTGGCTATTGTGAATAGTGCTGCTATCAACGTAGGGGGTGCATGTGTCTTTTTGAATTATAGTTTTGTCTGGATATATGCCCTGTAGTGGGATTGCTGGATCATATGGCAAGTCTATTTTTAGCTTTTTGAGGAACCTCCATACTGTTTTTCATAGTGGCTGCACCAACTTACATTCTCATCAACAGTGTAGGAGGGTTCTCTTTTCTCTACATCCTCTCCAGCATTTATTATTTTTAGACTTTTTAATGATGGTCATTCTGACTGGTTTGAGGTGGTACCTCATTGTAGTTTTGATTTGCATTTCTCTGATAATTAACAATGTTGAACATCTTTTTATATGCCTGTTATTGGCCTGTAATTCTTTTGTAGTGTATTTTTCTCGGTTTGGTATCAGGATAATGGTGGCCTCATTGAATGAATTTGGGAATGTTCACTCCTCGTCAGTTTTTGGGATAGTTTGAGAAGGCTAGGTATTTGCTCTTCTTTATATATTTGATAGAATTTCCCTGTGAAGCCATCTATCTGGTCCTGGACCTTTGTTTGCTGGGAGGTTTTTTGTTTTTTTTTTTTAATTTGTTATATTTTTAAAAATTTTATTTATTTATTTATTTTTGGCTGTGCTGGGTCTTCGTTTCTGTGCAAGGGCTTTCTCTAGTTGCGGCAAGTGGGGGCCACTCTTCATCGCGGTGCGCAGGCCTCTCACTGTCGCGGCCTCTCTTGTTGCGGAGCACAGGCTCCAGACGTGCAGGCTCAGTAGTTGTGGCTCATGGGCCCAGTTGCTCCGCGGCATGTGGGATCTTCCCAGACCAGGGCTCAAACCCGTGTCCCCTGCATTGGCAGGCAGATTCTCAACCACTGCGCCACCGGGGAAGCCCTGCTGGGAGTTTTTTGATTACGAATTCAATTTCACTACTAGTGACCAGTCTATTCAGATTGTCTATTTCTTTCTGATTCAGTCTTAGAAGATTGTGTGGTTCTAGGATTTTTTATCCACTTTTAGGTTGTCCAGTTTGTTGCTGTATAACTGTTCTTATGATTTTTCGTACCTCTGTGATATCAGTTGTAATTTCTCCTCTTTCATTTCTTATTTTGTTTGAGTCCTCTCTCTTTTTCTTAACAAGCCTGGATAAAGGCTTATCAATTTTGTTTGTCTTTAAGAAAAAACCCCAGCTCTTGTTTTCATTGATTATTATGTTGTTTTTTGGTCTCTTTTATTCATTTCTTCTCTGATCTTTATTATTTCTTTTTTCTGTTGACTTTGGGCTTTGTTTGTTCTTTAATTCCTTTGGACAGTAAATTAGGTTGTTTATTTGAGATTTTTCTTTCTTTTTGAGGTAGGCCTATATTGCTATAAACTTCCCTCTTAGAACCACTTTTCAGTGTCACATAGATTTTTGAAAGTTGTGTTTTTATTTTCATTTCTCCAGATGTTTTCTGATTTCCTCTTTGATTTCTTCATTGACCCATTGTTTTTATAATAGGATATTGTTTAATCTCCACATGTTTTTGTTTTTTCCATTTTTCTTCCTGTAATTGAATCCTAGTTTCATACTTTTGTTGTCAGAAAAAATGCTTGATGTAATTTCTGTTTTCTAAATTTGTTAAGACTTGTTTTGTGGCCTAGCCTGTGATCTATCCTGGAGAATGTTTCACATGCACTTGAACAGAATGTATATTATGCTGTTTTTGGATGGAATGTCCTGTAGGTATCTATTAAGTCCAACTGGTCGAATGTGTCATTTAAGACCACTATTTCCTTATTGATTTTCTTTCTATATGATATGTCCCTTGATGTAAGTAGGGTGTTATAGTCTCCTACTATTATTTTATTGTCAATTTCTCCGTTTTCTGTCTATTAATATTTGCTTTCCATATTTAGGTGCACCTATATTGGGTGCATATTATTAATGAATGTTATATTCTCTTCTTGTATTGATCACTATATCATTATATAATGCCCTTCTCTGTCTTTTTTACACTTTCTTCTAAAGTCCAATTTGTAAGATATGAGTATCGCTACCATCTTTCTTATCATTTTTATTTCCATGAAATATCTCCTTCTGTCTCCTCACTTTTAGTCTGTGTGTCTTTCACTCTAAAGAGAGTCTCTTGCACATAGATGGGTCTTGTTTTTTATCCGGTCATCCACTTTATGTATTTTGATTGGAACATTTAGTCCATTGACATTTAAAGTAATTACATATAGGTATGTACTTAACTGCCATTTTGTTACCTGTTTTCTGGTTGTTTTTGTCATTCTATATTCTTTTCTTCTTCTTTTAGTTTCTTCCCTTGTGGTTTGATGACTTTCCTTAGTGGTATGCTTGTGTTACTTTCTCCCTATTTTTTTGTGTATCTATTGTAGGATTTTGATTTGTGGTTACCTTGGGGTTCATATATGTTGATCTATATACCTACTTGTTTTAAACTGGTAGTAATTTAAGTTCAAACACATTCTAAAAAATGTACATTTTTTTACTCCTCTCCCCCACATTTTGTGTTTTTTTTTTTTTTTTTTGGCCGCGCTGAGCGACATGTGGGATCGTAGTTCCCTGACCAGGGATCAAACCTGTGCCCCATGCAGTGGAAGTGTGGAGTCTTAACCACTGGACTGCCAGGGAAGTCGCCACATTTTGTGTTTTTGATGTCATATTTACATCTTCATGTTTATCCCTTAGCTGTTTATTGTAGTTATAGTTGACTTTCTAATTTTTGTCTTTTAATCTTGTACTAACTTATGTAAGCAGCTGATCTACAGCCTTTACTATATATTTGCCTTTACTAGTGGGATTTTTCCTTTCCTATAAATGTTTACATCTTGTTGTAGCCTTTTTTTTTCCACTTGGAGAAGACCTTTTAAGACTTCTTTTAGGGTGGTTTAAGTATTGATGAACTCTTTTAGTTTTTCCTTATCTGAGAAGTTCTTTATCGCTCTTTTTAATTCTGAATGATAATCTTGCTGGGTAGACTATCCTAGGTTGTAGATTTTGCCCTTTCAGCACTTTAATATGTCATGCCATTCCCTTCTGGCCTGCAAAGTTTCTGCAGAAAAATCAGCTGATAGATTTATGGGTGTTCCTTTGTATATGACTGTTTTTTTCTTGCTGCCTTTAAATTGTCTCTTTGTCTTTAAATTTTACCATTTTAATTATGGTACATTTTGGTGTGTGTCTCTTTCAGTTCATCTTGTTTGGGACATTCTCTGCTTACTGTACCTGGATATCTGTTTCCTTCTGCAGGTTCAGGAAGTTTTCAGCCATAATTTCATCAAATACATTTTTGACACTTTTCTCTCTCTTTTCTCCTTCTGGAGCCCCTATAATGCAAATGTTAGTATGCTTGATGTTGTCCTAGAGGTCCCTTAAAGTGTTCTAATTTTTTTATATTCTTTTTCTGTTCTGATTGGATGATTTCCATTATTCTCTCTTCCAGATCTCTTATGCATTCTTCTGTATCACTTACTCTGCTATTAAATCTTTCTAGTGTGTTTTTCATTTCAGTTGTTGTATTCTTCATCTCTGACTGTTTATTTTTTATATTTTCTACTTCTCTGTTAAAATTCTTACTGTGTTCATCTATTCTTTTCCTTAGTTCATTTAGCATTCTTTTTACTAATGCCTTGAACTCTTTCTGGTAAATTATTTATCTCTGTTTCATTAGTTGTTTTTTCAGGTTTCTTTATTTTCATCATTTTTTCATTTCAAACACATTCCTCTGTATTTGCATTTTGCTTAACATTCTTTGTCTCTATGAAATTAGGTGAAACAGTTACCTGTCTTGGCCTGGGAGGGTTGCACTTGGTGTGGGAGCATCTCTGTGCAGTCTGTCTGCCCAGTGGCTTTAGCAGGAGAGCTGGATCTGAAGTGAGCATTGGTCATGTCTTCCCCAGAGTGCGCTGACTGGTATCACCTTGGTGGTAGGTGGGGATGGAGATGGAGAGGGTGGAGGCAGAGCCAGATATGATCTGGGGCTGCTTCTATGCTCAGTGGTCATCACTGCCCTATTAGGATCGGTGTCTGGTCCCAAGGTCTGGAGCCGAATCCCTGAGGGTGGGGTCTGAGCTACCTCCTTTCCCTCTCTGAGTGTGTGCTCTTCACCCTCCCGACAATGGCACCTTTGCACCAGTGGAGATCCATGCTGGAGCAAGAGTGTCTGAGTGGTGCCTGATGTAGGCCGGTGTGTGTGCTGGTGCTGTCCCTGCACACCAGTCAGAGCTCCAGTCTGTCCTGATTTGCCACCTCTGTGAACACCAGTAATGGCTGCTCCCACCCCATTCAGATGCAGGGCTGGGTCAGAGCCGGCTCTGTCTCCCACAAGTGCACTTTCCTCCATGACAGCAGCCTTTGACCTAGTGGGAAGCTGTGCTGGAGCTAGAGGTGCCGGGGTGGGTGTTCAGTGTGGGCTAGGGCACGTGTTGGAACAGTTGCAGGAAACGGACCAGAGTCCCAGGCAGTTTCAATCTGCTTCCTCTGTCTTGTTCCTAGGAGTAAGCAAGAGTGTTCACACTCTTCACAAGCGAATTCTAGGTTTGTTATAGCCCAATATGTGTTCAAACGGCTCACTCCCCAGGGAGGATCTCCAAGCCCTTGTAATCCCTCTCTACTTCTGTGTCCCCTCCTAGGGGTACCAGTTCTGACCTGATCGCTTCTTACCCAACTCCATGTGGATCTTTACAGCCTTGGTTGTATAACAGTCTTCCTGCCAGTCTTCGGTTTGATTTTAGTGAGAATTGCTCCACGTTTGATATATTTTTGAAGTGTTCATAGAGGGAGGTGAACTAGTAGAAGGTGTCCTTCTATTCCTCCATCTTGATCTCCTCTCTCTGGTCTGAGCTTCTGATCTTACCAAAGCACGGCGTCTGGTTCATCAGAAGTTCCTGCTCACTCCAGGGCAGGGGAGTGTGTACAGCTCACTACTTAGATTTTATAATTTCATTTTACAATTTTGTGGAATGGGCCAGTGCAAGGGTGACCAGAGCCATATTTTTATGGAGCTGGAATGACAGTCGACAGACAGGTGATGGGTTAGTGCCTGATGGCTTAGTGCTACAGAAAAATCAGAAGGAAGGTGTGGGTGTGCTAGTGCAGCTGAATGGTTCACTGCTGGTGCATAGCCTGAGGTGGGAAGTGGGGCTGCAGGAAGACCTGTGCAAGGTGTCTCAGGCAGAGGCCAGCACATGCGTGAAGTTGGCACATCTGAGAACAGGAGAGAGGACTGGTGTGGAGGGCACTGCCAGCTCATAGAAAGCATCTTTTTGGCTAGCGAAGTGCCAGGTGAATAGGACCAGAATAGGTTAGTGTAGTGTAAATGTTTCCTATTTCTTCTAGATCCAGTGTTCTGTAAAGGCCAGCTGTCTTTGAAGGAAAAACCCAGCTTCTCGGCTAGTCTGCAGCTTTTGAGCCAAGCAGGCCTCAGGGACCCTCCTGGTGGTGCACCGTCCCCTTTGGTGCCATCAACCCCTCCCGTGACTGCTGTGCCCCAAGACGTGGCCCCACCAGCTGCCAGTCCTAAGCCAGAGCCAGCAACAGGGGCTGCCATGCAGGCAGGGGTCCCAGGGACCCCTCAGGGGCTGGCCAGTGAGCATAAGACCCCCTGGCTACTAGTGGAGACTCATGATGCCCAGCTTGCTGCACAGGCCCCTGGCACAGGCCAAGGGCCTTGTGCCCCATCTCTGGAGGCCCCATCCCACTCCATGGGTCTGGGGGATCCTGGCTCAGCCAGAGAGCCCAGCACCAGGGGGGAGCCCCTGTTGGCTTTGGCTCCTGTGTCTGGTGCCCCTGGCGGGGCCCCTCAGCCCACCCTGGGCCAGCCCCTTCCTCCACTCCCCTCTGTGGTGGGCTCCGTCAGCCTGGCCACTCCCCAACTTCCCAGCCCCCCACTGGCACCTACCGCCCCCCCTCAGCCGCCCTCAGCCTTGGAGTCAGATGGGGAAGGGCCACCCCCAAGGGTGGGCTTCGTGGACAGCACCATCAAGAGCCTGGATGAGAAGCTGCGGACTCTGCTCTACCAGGAGCATGTGCCCACCTCCTCAGCCTTGGCCGGGACCCCTGTGGAGGCAGGTGACCGAGACTTCATCCCGGAGCCCCCAAGAGGGGACGAACCCCGCACAGAGGCCGCTGGGGGTGACCTGGCCCTGCTGCCCCAGCCTGCGGTGAGTACCATCTCACCCAGAGGCACTGTCCCCAGGTGGGGGTCTGGACAGGGGCGGGGACTGACTCTAACCCAGGCCAGTGGGCATCCTGGCCATATAGAGCCGCCTTACCCCAGCCCAGGCTGTCCTGTTCTCGGAGACCCCTGCCTGACCCACCCGTGCGTGTTTTGCTTGAGTGGCCTAGGGAGGAGGAGCCCAGCCTTTGGACTGGAGGAGAGGATTTGCAGTTTTGCTGCAGAGGTGTTAGCAAGTGAGGCTCACAGCTCTTTCCTTTTTGTTTCTTCAGTTGGAAAAGTCAGAAACAGCCCTTGGATTAGATGTCACGTTGGAGCAGGCCACGTCCTTGCCAGTGACAGGTAACAAGCCATAGGCGCTACCAGCCGTCCTTACTCTGAAACATTCTGCCTCTTTACCCTTCATCCCCACAGCATCTTGGATGGGACCCAGATGTGGCAGGAGCTCGTCAAGATAAAGCCTTAGTTAAAACCCACTGAGTTCTAGCACAAACCATGTATTCACACTCCAGGGAAAGAAAGTCCTCTGTCTGTGGAAATGGGTGAAAGCCCTGTTGACTGCGTGTTGGGATGTTATCAGGGGCTGTCTGGCCCCCCAGTGCTCTCAATATGTTCTGGTGGACACCCCTAGCTTCCATTTCTTTAGAAGGTTACAAGATGACTATTTATATTTTGGACAGAGTACAGGGCCGGGGAGTTCCAACAGGTCCATGAGAGCTGCCAAGCTGGAGCCATCTGTGAAGTTCTGAAACAGGATTTCCTCTGTGGCTCCTGGGTATTATGCATCTCTGCAGGAACTCTCGCTGTAGTTTTCATTTCATTATCTGAACACCTGCGTTTCAGCCCAAGGGAGTTGGTCTGACCTTCTAAGGTGTTGGTTCCTTCTTGGCCTGGAATTTCTTGGGAGATTAGCAAGATAAGGATCCAGCTGACCTTGTAACGGGACCCTGGCAGTGGCAGGCACAGCCCCCTAGTTCACAGAGCAAGGGGAGTGGACCATTGGATTCTGGCCGGACCCCTGGACAGGGCATTCTCTTATAGATGCCACACTTGAGAGGGGTGGGGCAGCTGTAATTGGGGTCAGAAGCTGTAGCATATGATGTTTACCTGTGGAAGATGAGGGTCATGGGGTGAAGCAGGAGTGTGCTGGGGAAGGGAGAAGGCGAGAGGTTGTACCTGAGTGCCTGCTCCATCTCCTTCTGACTTCTGTCCGTGAGATGTGTACCATGGGCCTCCTTCTGCAGCATCAGTGACTTCAAGTGTTGGAACCTTCCAGAGTACAAAACTCATAGGAGAGGTGTAAGGAGACAGATTCTAGTTTGGAAGAGGTGAACTTTTCTGGCAATCAGAGCTGTTGGTAATGAGCCTCCTGTCCCTGGAAGTGTGCAAAACAAGGTTGGAGGATCCCCGCCACAGGCACGTGGGGAGGAGTATCATATGTTGCCTAGGATTGGGGTTGCATGACAGACGGGTCTAGGTCTTCCCAGGAATCTGTGAGGGGGGCAGCCCCCCAGCCTGGCTGGAGGCTCTGTCAGCCCCTGTCACCACCCCCAACCTCCCACAGCATGTCAGTCCAGCTCGGGCTAACGCACAGCCTCAGCTTTCTTTTGCTGTGTGCAGGTCTCAGCTCAGGCCAGACTCCCACACATGAGGTCCTTCTGCTTCTGTTGTTTACTCTTCACAGCAACCTGGGAAGGCTGATCAGAGATATCACCTGTAGATGGGGAACTGAGACAGCCTCAGATGATGGGGACCTTCCCTAGACATTGGAGCAGCAGGGTTAGGAATTAGCCTTATTGATCTGATCTTCCAGGACCTCATAAGACCCTTTTATCATCGGAACATGTCAGGGAGAGAGAAGGTGATGCCATCAGGTGATACAGATATCAGGTGAGACAGGGTGACATCATCAGGGGTACAGAGAGGACAGGTGAGACCGGTGATAGTCATCAGGTATGTAGAGGGCCTGGCTGCGCCTGAGGGTCTGGAGCAGGGGTCTTCAGGGACCTGAGTGGTGTTGGGCTGATGTCTCCCCGCTTTTCTGGGTTCTAGGGAGTCTCCTGTGAAGTGACAGAGTTAAGATGTCAGTAGTTTTCGTTTTCCTAGCTGCACACACACCTTCTCACTGCCACTCCCTTTCTCTTCTGACTGGCTGCTTTTGGGCTATTCCTGCCCTTGTTCTCTGTACCAGCCTGAGTAATGATTTTGACGTTCCTACAGCAGAATCGTCTTTGAGCAGCATGCTGGGCTGTGAGGGAGGACAGGTGGCCTCAGATTCGCCTGTAGTACCCAGTGTCCCCCAGGTAAGGAGTTTTCTCCAGTGAGACGCTCAGTGGGTTGGCGGGCTTGCTCTCTGATGGTGTTTGTGTGGAATCTTTTCCTTTCCACTGTTTCCCAAGGATGCCCCTGCTTCTGCCATCCCTGCACATCTGGAGCCCACAGATTGGACCAGCAGGGTCCCTGGGGAAACCTTGGCCGAGTCCACGCAGAGCTGCCCGGGGACATTGACTCAGCGTGGCCAGGACAGCCATCCCCAGACACACAGCACTCTGGTCTCGGGATCCCCTCAGAAGTGGCCAGGGCAGCAGGATGGCAGCTCGCCAGCCAAAACTGTGGGCCGGTTCTCAGTGGTCAGCACCCAGGATGAGTGGACTCTGGCCTCCCCCAGTAGCCTGCGGTACTCAGCCCCACCTGATGTGTACCTGGACGAGGCCCCCCGCAGCCCAGACATGAAGCTGGCTGTGCGGCGGGCACAGACGGCCTCCTCCATCGAGGTCGGCATGGGCGAGCCCATGTCCAGTGACTCTGGGGACGAGTGCCCTCGAAGGAGGCCCCCCATGCAGAAGCACACCTCCCTGCCTGGCAGCGGTGGTGGTGTGGCCAGTGACTTTGTGAAGAAGGCCACTGCCTTCCTGCACAGGTCCTCTCGGGCTGGCTCCCCAGGCCTGGAGACACCCAGCAGGATGGGTGTGAAGGTCCCCACCATCAGCGTGACCTCCTTCCACTCCCAGTCATCCTACATCAGCAGTGACAATGACTCAGAGATCGAGGATGCTGATATCAGAAAGGAGTTGCAGAGTCTTCGAGAGAAGTAGGTCCTGCGGACCAGGTTGGGTCCGGGCCATGGTGTCAGGGAAGTGTCTGGCAGCTGAAGTCCAGGTCCTGCCATGTGCACTTTGAGCTGCCTGGGCCGTGTGACAGGGTACAGGCGATGTCCCTGCCGTCAGATCTGGTCCCTGGTCTCTGAGGGCCACACCTCCCCTCATCCTTTGGTCTCACACACAGGCCTTGCTCACACTCGCTCTCTCCCCCTGCAAGTTTTACCTGCCCCTGCTGTGGTCAGGGTCACTGAGGTACAGCTACACCATGAAGTCTCCTTCAGGGCAAGAGGGCCCCACTGTACAGTTACTAAGGTGGGGAGAGGCTGGTGTCCTTGGGAAGGAGTGGCATGGGCTCTTGGAGTGGGCCCAGAGATGGAGACGTGGGCAGGAGGAGCCCGTGCCTCTCTCCCACTATTGGCTCTGCAAGGAGAGCCCCAGCCCCGCCCTCACCTCAGCACCTGCTCTCCCCTTCCCCTGCCCCAACACTAGTCCTAGCTGCATGCTCCCTGAGGAAAGCCAGCAGGGACCACCCGGCCCTTTCCTGGACTGTTCTAGAAACTGCCCTTGCCCACAACCAGTGATTCTACCCGAGTCTTCATGGCAGCTTCCTACCCACGTGACCTGTCAACTCGACTCTGTTCCCAAGGATGGTGTTGCTTGTGGGGTCAGCCTGAGCTGGAAGCTCCACTGGCCAGGGCTGGAGCCCTGGGTCCCTGGATAATAACACGTTTTCTGTAGACTTGCTTGTGCAGGCTTCCTCTCCTCTGAGAGGCCTCTTGGGCCCTGTTCCCTCACATGGAAGAAGTAACACTTATTTGCCTGATAAGCTGAGGCAACCTTCCAGTTCTGAGCACTGATTATTTGTTGCTTCACCCATGTTCATGATTAGGGTTTGTGTTGTAAGCATAAATGTGTGAAGTTGTTCATACCGCTCCCCCTACCACTAAAAAACACAGCAATGTTACAAGTCTGGATATCAGAAAACTTGAATCTCCTTAGGCTGGCCTTGATGCAGTTCTCTGTTGCTGGGTGTGTTGATGCCAGAGACCCCCAGTGATACTCTCACTTGGCTTAGATGTAAACAGAAAGTGACGTTTAAATGCCCCTGTGTCCCCTGTGCGTGGCCCATCTGCCCAGGCTATCCTGTGGGCTCCCCGCCCCACTCCTCACACCTGTCCTGCCAGCCCCGGGCTCTCCTGCAGGGGCCTCGTGTTGGAATCAAGCAGAATGCCCACCTGGCTTCCCTCTTCCCTTCCCTCCTGCAGGCATCTGAAGGAGATCTCGGAGCTACAGAGTCAGCAGAAGCAGGAGATCGAGGCCCTGTACCGCCGCCTAGGCAAGGCGCTGCCCCCCAACCTGGGTCTCTTCCACACGGCACCTCCAGTCGGCCGCCGGAGAAAGACCAGCAAGAGCAAGCTGAAGGCGGGGAAGTTGCTAAACCCCCTGGTGCAGCAGCTCAAGGTCGTGGCCTCCAGCACAGGTTGGCCCAGGGCCCTCCTGGCCGCCCTCAGGCGTGGGAGCGGGGCAGGCGGGAGGCAGGCACTAGGCCCTGAAAAAGCGCTTCTTGAATCTCCTTCCACTGGAGCAGGGAAGCCTTTTCAGGCCTGGGAGAGCTGGGGCCTCCGCCCCTCCTGCCGGGAAGGAAGGACTGAGGGGCAGGCTTTCTTGGAGTCCTCAGCCACCTGTGGGTTGCAGTGTGCTCCTTGCAGAATGCTGCCTGGGATGGGGGCTGCTTCCTCTGACCCCGTTTCTCAGGTATATGTCGCCCCCTGACAGAAGGGGTAGAGCAGCTGCCTTGTTGAGGGGAGAGGATGGTAAGGCTCCCCCACCCGCAGTCTTTAACCGCAGTGCCCAAGCACTGAGAGTGCACCCTGACCCCGAGCCCCCACACTCTGGGGTGGGGACCCAGTGAGCTGAAATCCCCAAATGCGCCAGGTAGGAAGCCAGCAGTGAGTTGACCTTAAGCCCTCCCTCTCCATGTTACAGATAACCTGCAGGGCACACATCCAAGAATTACAAGGATTACACAAAACTACATGAATTCCATGCCAATTCCTAAAGCTAACATGAGACTTACGAGAGTGAGGAAATCCACAGGTCCCCTTTGAGCCTAGGTGTGCATCTCCAGGTGTGCTGTGGTCCTTTCACTGCACTTGCACAACACAGGCTGGCACAGTGTTGGTGATTAGTGGAAAGAGTGGTCATTTTCTTTGACCTTCCTGACACCCCCACATGGGTGACCCAGCCATGCACCCGTTGCCTGCAGGGACTCAAGCTTCCCCAAGGTCACCCAGCAAAGAGCAGGGAGGATAGACATGGCCTGAGCTGGCTGGTCTGTCCTGTGGTGCCTCATCGTGCCTGTCACCCCTTCTCCCCCCAACCCAGGTCACTTGTCAGACTGCAGCAGAGCCCCTCCTGCTAAGGACCCTGCCCAAGCTGGGGCAGGGCCCACAGCAGCTTCAGACCCATGTGGGAAGGCAGTTCAGACCCAGCAGCCTTGCTCCGTGCGGGCCTCCCTGACTGCAGACATCTGCTCCGGCTTGGCCAGTGATGGAGGCGGAGCGCATGGCCCAGGTGATTCCCAGCTCGCCCGTCTCTGAGCATGTGCTAGCCTCATAGGGCCCGTGTGGCATAGAGGGGACGTGAGCTGCGGCCAAGGCAGCCGACAGCTTCTTAAGGAAAAAAAAATGATAGACGTAGCTTTTGAATGAAAAAAGTGGATGGCCTGCCCATCATCGAGTCTTGCTGTAAGCGGCTCAGAGGGAGGTGCGCTTTGCAAGAGCCGGCCTGGGGAAGGCGCCAGGACCAGTGAGAGGTCAGATGTGGCGTCTGCTGCGTGCTCTGCGCCGGTTCCCAGGCACTGGCCCACCCCGTCCCACCCCATTCCCCACTAAACATGGGTCCTTCCGTCAGGAGGGCCAGCTGGGGGGACGAGGGCACAGCTCTCGAGCTGGGAGATTGGCCTTGAGGAGGAAATGCTCGTCACCGCTGCCGTGGACGTAGCAGCTACGCGATGAGGTGCTCCACCCCCACCATCTCTGTCCAGAGAAGTCGTGGTGACCGCTGCCAGTGCCCACCCCCCACCCTGCCCCGCACGCTCTCCTGGGGTCCGCTTCTCTTCCGCTCCAACACTGCCTCCTTTGCATTACATGGTCAGTGGCTGTGGTCCTCTGGGCTGGGCTAGGTGGAGCCGTGGATGCTAAGTGAAGAGGCTGATATGGCTTGTGGTGTGTAGGAGGAATCCCAGAGACTGTACTTGATGCCTGTCTCTTTGTTTTCTTCCCTCTATATTCATTTGCAGGCTGGACGGTTTACCACCCAACGTCTGAGAGAGTGACCTATAAGTCTAGTAGCAAACCTCGCGCTCGATTCCTCAGTGGACCCGTGTCTGTGTCCATCTGTCTGTATTTGTTCTTTTGTATTTTATCACCTCCTGGCCCTTGGTTTCTCCCCTGCCCCTCCCTGTCTTCATTACCTTCCATACATTCTGTAGGACGCCTACCCCACCCCATTGAAATCACCTGTTTAATATAAGAAACGGAACCCCGTCCATGTCCACCCTTCTGGCCCCACCACAAAGCGCCAGTGCATGCTCTTGGCTGGCTCATGCCCGGACACCAAAAGCATGTGCAGTGGCTCACCCACTCCTGGCCTTGGGCGCTCTGCCGCCAGGCCCCCAGGTGCTCTGCATTTCTCTCGTCACTCGTTTGTTTAGTGTTTTTTTCTTTTTTTATGTTGGACGTAGTTTTATTTCTGTTGCGATTGTGGCAAATTTACACGTCCGCTGTCCCCAGCTCCAGCGACAACAAAAAGACAACCCCGGCCTTCTCTAGACGCATGGTGTGTTTCACACGTGTCTGGACTCTGAAGACATGCATGTAGCAAGCTGAGACAGTTCTAGAAGGTCACTGGAGGGTGTAACTTCTGTACAAGGGCCGTATCACAACATCCAGTACTGTTAACCCACTGCCCCACTCCCTGCATGTGGAAATGCTGAGAGAACGTGCTCCAGCTAGGATGTCCCAGCCCCCCCTCTCCATTCTGGTCACGTCAGGAATCTCTCTAACCCTGAGAGCTGTGATTCCCAGCCTCCTGCTCTGCCTCTCTTTCTGGGCCTGGCCCCTCCTGGTCTTCTCTCTAGCTGGAGCACTTTACTTGGTGTATTTCCCTCTCACCTCACCAGCCTCAGAGATGAAGTCAATTATTCAGTTCCTCAAAGCTCTGCTAAAGCAAACCTCAAGTCCCAGTCATCCTCAGACTCCCTGGAACACCCTCCTAGTACCCAGGGACTCCATGTCCAGGAATGGCATATCTGCTCAGGCTGTCCAAAATCGTTTTCATTCCTCAGATCAATTGGCAAATGATTCAAAAGCTGTGAGGTTTTCAGGTTTTTGTTTTTCAACAGAAAAGTTAAGCTTTTAACCAACTGGATCGTACATGCTGGTTTAGGGCATGTGGCTTTTGCTGGTACAATAAAGATACATTGTGCTTGTTGTGATCTGAGGCCACGCCCATGGTAGGCGTCCATCAGAGTTCAGTGTCCATCCCCATCAGAGGGACTTTGGCACCCTCCTGTGGGAGGGGCAGGTTGGAGGCATAGGACCGCGTAGAAATGCTCAGGGACTGCCCAGTGCCTCTTGTCCACTAACAGGGGCCCTATTTCAGCTCGAGTGTCACGGGGCTACTGGTTAGTTGCTAAGTTGGGTGGGGGCTGGGAGGCCTGCATGCATCCTGGCTCCCTGCTTACCTCACGGCATCACTCACTGGTCCTCTTCTGCCCGTGTGTGCCTGGCTCTTGCCTGGGAAGCTGTGGTGAGGGCACCTGGGCCTCCAGGTGTCTCATGGTCGGACAAGTATGTGTATCACTGCCGGGAGGGTGGCTGGCCGGGCATGGGAAGCAGATTAGAGCAGGGCACTTAGAATAAAAGTGTGCGAGTGATCAGCGCCATGTATGCCCCTGAGGTCATTGCCATGTTACCTTTCTACCCACGTGGTTCTGCTTTTTTTTCTAAGGGTTTTCATTTGCATCATTGTTAATTATTGTTCCAGGATAAAAAAAAAATTTTTTTGAGGCACAGTAGGGACAAAGGGTTTATGTTTTACTTCTGTCTCTGTGGCCAGGAGGAAAGGAATGTGTGAGGCACGGCTTGGTGGAGACAGGGACCAGGCCTAGGCAGGTTGATTTTAGGTAGTGGTACCTGCTGGCCTGTAAGGCCTTTTTTCCTCTGATGCTGTGAATCTCATGGTACTGCTTGTTTTCACACCCTGGCCCTTTTAGGCACACCTTGGCTGAGTTCCTAGTCTTCGGGCCACAGCTTGGCCCCCACATGGTCTGAGGTTGCTGGTCGGAGACTGTGCTGTGGGTTCCTGCCTTGGGCCCTCTCACCCACAGGCCTCCAGCTGGGGGCATGTGCAGGCTCAGCCTGCGCTCCTGCTGCTCTAACGGGGTGGAATGCCCCAGGACACCACCTCCTGTCCCACGTGCCCTGGCATTTGCCAAGCCCTCTAGGGGTCCTCAGTCTGCTGGTTTCTGGGTGACCAAGGAGTTTTGTGGTCTGAGAGGAGACTGAGTACGTGCCTGTGAGAGGCTGGAGGGAAATTCAAAGCTGGTTGCAGCCCCTGAGGGCTGAGAGGCAGGGGACTTTGGGCAAAGATTGTAGAGAGGAGGGCATGCAGAGCAGTTGGAAGACCCTGAAGCGTGCCCACTCGGTGGGATCTGGGTTGGCTGCGAGGGCTGGAGGGAGCTTGAGCTTGGGTGCTGAGGGCCATGGCTTTGGGGATGTGGGGGCAGCTAGCCCAGCCCAGAGCTAAAGCCAAGAGGTTTTCAATTTGCTGCCTTGAACTGAACAGGAGACAAGACTAGGAAAATAAAACCTGTGTTACGCTTTGAAGTACAGAAAGAAGGTCCCAGCTTCAGTGAAACTCAGAGAAGATGAGAGAGGTTGGAGATGGGTGGGGGCACCTGGGGTGGAGCTGCAGGCAGCTTCAGGAGGCGAGGAGGTAACTTGGGGTGGGCGAGGCAACCACGCACAGGATGGAGAGCGGGGGGAGGGAGGGTAAAGCCTGGACGCCTCCGCAGGGCGGGTGCCGGGACAGGCCAGCCATCCGAGCAGTAGGCGGGCCGGCCCCCAGGGAAGGGCCGATGTGGGGGTGAGGCTCTGGGCACAGAACCCTCCTTGCGGCCAGTGGAGGGTTCAGGGAAGCTTGGAGTCGGGGGGGGGGGGGGTGGTGCGGGTGGCGTGGTTGTGTTCAGAAGTGGTTGTGTCCTGTTGGTCAGAAGCTGTTGTCAGACCCATTGATCCTCCCTGCCTCTGGCTCCTACTCATCTGAACAGAGGCAGGTGCGGGTACCCTTCCAGGACTTTCTCTCTGCACATGGAACGATGGGGTCTGCTTTGTGTTTTTCGCACATGTCCATCAGCAGCAGGCCAGGTGCCCATGCTGTAGCAAGTTTGTCTCTGGGACCCCGAGGGGCCGCTGTGCAGCCTCCAGGTCCTTCCCTCACCTGGGTGTGTTCTCATCTCTCCCTGTGGGGACTCAGGCAGGGGAGGTCACCCAGGGAGGAGACACCCCCTCACAAAGCCCCACCCCACCCTACGACCACTCAGGTTGAGCTGTCCTAAGGGCAGGCCCCGTGCCACCTGGGGAATGAAACTCAGGGTGGAATCACCCTAGGGCAGAGCCGAGACACATCCTGCTTCCCTGTTCATGCTGCACAGAAGAGTTTCAGCACTTGTCTCGGTTTGAGACTAGGTGGCTGGATACAGAGACGCCCGGAATGATGTTTTGGCTCTATATGCCATTTGTTTCTGGTGCCAGAACAGAGTGTCTAATCCCACTGTCAGGTGTAAGGCTGACCGTTGGAGGTACCCCTCTTGTCATGGGGGAGGTGGGGAGGCCCCTGGCAGGTCCACACTGAGGCTGCTGGCCCCAGTTCCTGTGAACTTCGTTAGTATTTGAACACTGATAAACAGCAGGTGTGGTCGTGGCTGCAGGGCCTGGCCCACTTCTTAAGCAGTCTGCCCGCATCGGATACCATGGGATTTGAGGTGTCCCTCGAGCGGTCCAAGGGCCTAGACAGCACTGGGTGCCCGACAGGGCTGACCGTCCACACCAGGAGCAACCTCTGTTTCCATGCCAAAGTGAATGTGAGGGCAAGTGGTGTGGGGGTCTCACTGCACACAGGCCTGGGTGCTGCCTGAGACCCCTGGCCTGGCTGTGAGGGCAGGTGGCTGGTGGCTCTGTGGGTGACTCCTGCAGACACGTGCTGCACCAGGACAAGGCTTTAGGTCATCCAGTGTGTTGCTCCTTTGCAGTCTGGGAAGAACAGTTTTCCCAACAGCTGGGAGAGGCTGCCGAGCCCTGCATCCCTAGCATCTGCCCTTGTAGAAGCTTCTCTGAGTCGTTCTGGGGCCTCTAAGCCAGCTCTTGCCAAGCCTTGGCTAAGGACGGAAGTCCTACAGGGGAAGACTCACTCTTCATGGGAAACCAGGGGGTGGGGCTAGTTAAAACCATTATGCCCCATGTGGGCCTGATGTGGGCCCACCTGGGTCCCCTGTAGGCCTCCTGTGGGCTGTAAGTGGGCCCATTGTGGGTCCCATGTGGGCCCTCTGTGGGTCCTCTGTGGCCCTGGTGCCCGTGTGTTGCTGCTTGTAGCCTGCTGGCTCTGTAGGCAGGAACTCGATGTATACACTAGCACAGTACGGGTTGAGCAGGGCTGGGTGGAGGTTTGTTCATCAGA
Source organism: Balaenoptera acutorostrata (assembly GCF_949987535.1). Lineage (NCBI taxonomy): Eukaryota > Metazoa > Chordata > Mammalia > Artiodactyla > Balaenopteridae > Balaenoptera > Balaenoptera acutorostrata. Next base: position 29,383,461 of record NC_080069.1, read on the forward strand.
ATCTGTCTGCATGGTGGGTGTTGAGGGCAGGACCCAGGCCAGGGCACAGACACGGGGGAGGAGATTAAAGTGGCCACCTGAGGATGGACAAGGGCTCTGGTGTGAGTGTGGACTGGTTAGCCACATGATGCCTGCTCAGCTGTGGTTCTGCACTGAGCCGGACAGTGTGGCCTCAGTGTGGAGGGACCCGAATCTGGTTTGTTTGTGTTTAAAGGTCCACCCTAAGGGCTGGGAGCCGTCTGTATTCTGGTCACCTCAGGGCCTGTGTTCAGCGAGGGCATGGAAGGCTGGGGGTTACCCGTACTCCATCTCCTCGGGCTGTGTCCGGTGAGGGTGTGGAGGTCTCAGTGGGCTGGTATCACTCTCTGGCTCTGAGCACCGTGTCCTGGTGGCCGATGGCTTTGACCCTGGGTTCCCGGGAAAGTCGGTCTGGGGCCCTGATTGCAGGCCCAGGCTCTGTCTAGCACTCCTGACCAGGCAGCTCCTGGGGCTGGCTGGCGTGTTCTCTTTCCTGTGAGGGTGATGGGAGGCAGCTCTGAATGCAGAGCTCTAGCTGCACTAGGAGGTGCCAGGCAGGCACAGAGCAGCCTTTTGAAAGAACCTGCTACTGTGAGGCTGCAGGGACCTGGCAGAGTGATTAGTCCCATGTCCCGGGGTCATCTCTAGGGGACTGCTGTGGCCCAGAGGACGCTACAACCACAGGAATCTGACTAGGAAACATGCACTCATCTGGTGCCCTGCACGCTCACAGAGCCCAGGACCCTCCTCCCTTCGTGCCTCGGAGCCCCCAGAGGGCCTTGTGCTCTCAGTTGGGGTCCATCTCAGGACACAGACCAGCAAAAACCCTTCAGAGTTCCCACTGAGAATCAGTCAGTCTGGATTGCTGGCCTTTTTGGTTTTATTCACACATTAGAGACCCCAACAGGATATCACCTCCCTTTTTACCAAGTCAGCCTCATAGAACACAACAGAATGAACAAAAATAAGTGCAACTCAATTTGAGCTAGGTTTCTGAGCCCAGTGGGCACAGCTCTTCCCCAAGAAGCCTTTGTCCCCGCCCCCAAATGCAGGAGGCAGCATCTTGCCTTCTGCAGCAAGAGTGCTGGGAATGGCTGAGTGGCGGGCACCCTCCAGGGAGTATGGGGTGTGCAGGGAATTGTGCTCCAGGCGAGGGGGCCGTGGGCCGGAGCACAGACAGACCCTCCGTGCTAGTGTGGCCTTGCTGAGTGACCTTGGGGACACCTGAGCCGTCCTTGCCCATCCCACGTTTGCCTGCTTGGCTCCCTGGAATGCCACTGGGTAAGCCGGGTGTGGCAGCCCCTCCTGGGCAGCTCATCTGCCTTCCAGGTGGGCACTGACTGTCAGTGCCAGACACTAAAGTCACTGCCTATCTGTCTTAGCACAGACAGCCTCTGGGGAGCACAGGGCCTGGTAGCATTTTAGTCATGGTGCAATAAGGAGGCCTCGCCCTGCCCCAGTGGACCTGGAATACCAGATGAGGCAGCAGCGATACAGAGAATCAGGGTCGGCCCTGCCTCCCACCTCCCACGTCTCTAGATAGGACCCCTCATATTTCCCCACCACACTTGCCACTGGCCTGTTCAGGGCAGCTGTCCAGGATCTGGGATTGGCCTCAAACCTGCAAAACAATGTATCTTTTTGCACTTGGAAAACCACCCATGGGCCTCCCTCTGGGCAGAGCTAGGCTCTGCTCCATTGAGAGCTCTCCTGGCTGACTTTTAGTGGGTTTCCTGCCTCAACCAGCGGGGCTCCCAGAAACCTTACATTTGAAAGCCAAGCAGTGTGCTTTGCTTTTTTTTTTTTTCTCCTTTCTCTCTCTCTCTTTTTTTTTTTTTTTTTGAATATGCTTCTAGAGACACACACACTTCTACCTGAAGCTTGGGGCTTGGCCCTGCACCTCCGCCCTTCAGCGCAGCTCTTGTGAACCTCCACACTGACTTGGGGGCCGCCCAGTTAGCCCAGGAGGCTGGTCCCTTCTCTCTGAACTGCTGGCCTTTGCTCCTCCTCGCACACTGATGACTTTTGCTTAGAGTGTGGTGGCTTGTCCCCCATGTGTGCTGTCCTGCCTAACCCTGTGGTCTTGTGTCATTTCTTCTTCCTTTGCAGGGTCTGCCTTGAAGCGTCTCTGTCTAGGCAAAGAGCACAGCAGTCGTAATTATCGGGTTTTTTACCCCTTGTCCGCTTCCATCGCATGGGCTTTATTGTGGCTAGTGTGCGTCAGGGTTTCCACGACTAGACCGGGAGCCGAGGGCCCAGCAGGTGGCCGGGCGTGGGCCTGCTCTGCGCCCACCCTTCGCGGGTGCTGCTTGGCCTCCGCCTGGCGAGATAGCCGCCCTCGGGCGCCCTTTTGAGTCTCCATGGCTCCTAGAGTTTGTGCATTCTTGCCAGTTCACATCTAACAGGCTGTCCTTCTCCGGAACGTCCACATATTACCAATCATTAATTGGCTCCTTTTCCAAAACCGTAGGAATATTTCCTTGAAGTGCTAAAGATGAGTGCCCCTCACAGAGGAGAGATGCCGGGACAAAATGGGTATCAGTTTACCTGGGCCACCCACTGCTCTCATCTCATGCCTTTTTTTTTAATTTTTCTGTTTTTCTTTTCTGGCTGAAATGTTCATGTAGAAATAGCAGCGTGTGTAAAATCTCATCACTAATGTTTAACTGTTTGTGTCTGTGCTGTTTCATTGCTAGCCTCTAAAGTAAACTACATATTGCAATGGCTTGTTTGAAGAGATGGTCATTAGGTTATTTATTTAATGCAGAAAATTTAAAAATTGGTTTATCCAAAATTGCCAATAAGAAATTACATGCTGGGGAAGGAAAGGGACACAATTCAAAAAACTTTAAAAGTCCTGTTTTGGTCATTAAAAAAGATCTTTGAGTGAAGTGGCCAAGTGCGCTCACCTTTGTCCCGCTCCAGTTAAGCCACAGCCCCAGGCCTTCCCGGGCAACCGGGCCTCCCAGTTCCTCCTGCTACAGGCATCAGCCCCTCAGTTGGCACCAAGCCTGTAGACCCATGTCGGAAGGCTCTGGGTATTTGTATCCTTTATTATTATTACACATTCTGGTGAGTAGAGGTGTGATTTCTGTGTCTTAAATTCCAAATCACCGAGTCATTATCATTCACGGGAACATCAGCAATCCAACCTATTGCAAGCATTTTCCCTTTGCTGGAAGGATAGCAGCAGCTGCTAAGCATTCTGCCTAAAGTATTGTTGAATCTCCTCTGAATCCTCATATTAGAGCTGAGAGTGCAGAAGCATGAGGAATTTGCCCCCAGTCTGTGTCCAGCTGCACCAGGAGTTTTCTGAACTCTCTCACATGGGGGTCTGGTGGTCCTGGGCAGTGTGGGCACAGAGGATGCTGAGTGAGGCTGCCAGCAGCTGGGGTCCTGTCCCCTGGCTGATGAGATGGGTGATGGCTGCCTGGCAAAGCCCAGTCCCCTGAGGTCGCTCCACTGTGTCTAAATCTTCATGGATCCCCCCAGTGCAGACCATCTCCTGAAGCAAGGTGTTGCCTGGCTTAAGCGAGACCACTGTATGAATGACTGCAGCCAGCCAGTGGTGCTGGCGTGTGGTGTCACCAACCCTGGCCTGTGTGTGCTCTCTAGGGTCCTCCACCAGCAGCCTGGTCCCGGGCCCTGAGCCGGGCCCCCAACCTGCCCTGCACATCCAGGCGCAGGTGAACAACAGCAACAACAAGAAAGGCACCTTCACGGACGACCTGCACAAGTTGGTGGACGAGTGGACAAGCAAGACGGTTGGGCCCACACAGCTGAAGCCGTCACTCAACCAGTTGAAGCAGACGCAGAAGTTGCATGACATGGAGGCCATGGCAGGCTGGCCCCCGGCCTCTGGCGAGGCACGGGCTGTAAGTGGGGCATGGCGGGGGCTGGGCTTGCCCAGAGTCGAAGGCACAGAATGGGAATGAAGCTGTGACTCCAGATCTCAGCTGAACAGCTGAGCAGCAGGCCCTAGCCCAGTGTTGGGCAGTGTCTAGGTGGGACTGGCCAGCAGCTTGCAGGTGTGGCCTCATCCTGGTGAGCCCACCTCAACCTGTCTTCCACCAGAGCCCAAGCTGGCAGAGTGGGTGGGGTCTGCACAACATACCCGGGGGACACCCCTTATTGGGTTTTAGCTCAGGTGCCCCAGACCACGTGGGGCAGAAGTGAGGAGCTGCTGTCTTAGGTTTTGTTCTGTGAATTGTTCCTGTATTAGGACTGCTGACTTCAAAGCCTACTTGAAGGAGTATTCCCTCTTTTTCAGTCTCCTGGAGGAGTTTGTGCAAGATTATGTTATTTTTTCCTGAAATGTTTAGCAAAGTTCACTGGTGAAGCCATCTGGGCCAGGAGGGTTTTGTTTTTCTTCTGAACTTTTTATTTTTTGGGGGAGTATAGTTGATTAACAATGTTGTCTTAGTTTCAGGTGTACATCAAAGTGATTCAGTTATACATATACATGTATCTATTTTTCAAATTCTTTTCCCATTTAGGTTGTCACATAATATTGAGCAGAGTTCCCTGTGCTATATAGTGGGTACTTGTTGATTATCCATTTTAAATATAGCAGTGTGTACATGTCAATCCCAAACTCCCTATTCCTCCCCCACCCTTCTCCCTGGTAACCATAAGTTCAGTTCTCTAAGTCTGTGAATCTGTTTCTGTTTTGTAAATAAGTTCATTTGTATCATTTTTTATTTTAGATTCCACATATCTCTAGGTCCATCCATGTTGCTGCAAATGGCATTATTTCATTCTTCTTAATGGCTGGGTAATATTCTGTTGTATATATGTACCACGTCTTCTTTATCCATTCCTCTGTTGATGGACATGTAGATTGCTTCCATGTCTTGGCTATTGTAAAAAGTGCTGCAGTGAACATTGGGATGCATGTATCCTTTTCAACCATGTTTTTCTCCAGATATATGCCCAGGAGTGGGATTGCTGGATCATATAGTAGTTCTATTTTTAGTTTTTTAAGGAACCTCCATACTGTTCTCCATAGTGGCTGTACCAATTTACATTCCCACCAACAGTGAAGGAGGGTTCCTTTCTCTCCATACCCTCTCCAGCATTTATTTTTTGTAGATTTTTTGATGATGGCCATTTTTTTTTTTTTGAGTGTGGGAATGTTCCCCTATGATCTTTTACTTCAAAAAGTTTCAAACATACAAAAGATTGAAAATTCTTCAGTGAACTCGCAGGTACCTTCTACCTATGAGCTATGATTGACATTTTGCTGTTACATATTTATCACACATGTCTACATCCCTTGAGGGTAAGGTTTGCATTATGGATTTAATTTCTTTTACAGTTTTAGTACCATTTGGGTTTTCTATTTCTTCTTTCTGTTAAATACTGTTTTTCTAACAATTGATACACCTCTAAATTTATCTAAGTTTTCCAATTAATTGGTATAAAGTTGTTTATAATATTTTCTCTTCACAGTTTGCAGGATTTGCAGTGATGTCTTGTTTTTCATTCTGATATTGGTGATTTCTCTGAATTTATATTTTTTATTCGCCTTTTCAAAGAACTCATCACTTTGATGGTAATTATTGTATATTTCATTAGCTTCTTCCTTTTATTATCTCTTCTCTTCTATCTTTGGGTTGCTTTTTTGTTCTAGAAAGTTTCTTGAGATGTGTAGTGCATTGATTTTGAGCCTTTCTTCTTTTATAATACAGGCATTCAGGCTATAAAATTCCTTCTAGTGGTATTAGCTGCATTGCAAAGGTTTTGATATGTAGCATTTTCTTTAACCTCTGATCAAAATATTTTATAATTTCCATGGTGATTTGAGGTAATATAGTTATTAATTTCCTCATGATCTTTTTGATAGTGGTTTTTTGGGGATTTTTTAAGCCTAGTCGCACTGTGATAAGAGAACAGATTTTGTGTGTTTTCAGTTCTTTAAAACTTGCTGGGACTGGATTTTTGACCCAAGTTGTCAGCCACTGCTCCACAGGTGCTTGAGGTCATCCTCTTCCATTCCCTCTCACGTCCACACTCCCAGTCTGAACTTCTGTTCCTCTTCTGTAGTAACCTCCTGACACTGCACCTCCATGAGTTTAACTCCTCAAATCTATTCTCCATTATTCTGGGACAGAACTGAGAATTCATAACACAGCCCCAAGGCCCTGAGGTTCTGCACCTCAAGCCCTGGGCAGGCTACTGTCTACTCTTCTGTCCAGACTCCACCACATCAGCTCTCAGTATCTGTGCTGGGCCAGGCCCTGTCGGTCAGCTCTGCTAATTCTGTTGTTCAGATGTCTGGGATTCTTAATAAGGTGTTGTTTTTTTTTTTTAAACTATTCACCACTATCCATTTCTAGAACTTTTTTATTATCCCAAACAGAAACTACTCAATAAGAAATAGCTCTCCAGTCCCTCTTTCTGGTAACTCTGGTAACCTCTATTCTACTATGAATTTGACTTCTCTTGGTACCTCATATAAGTGGAATCATACAATATTTGCCCTTTTGTCACTGCCCATTTGCCCTTTTGTCATAATGCTTTCAAGGTTCAATTTTTTTAAATTGTGGTAGAATACACATAACATAAAATTTAACATCTTAACCATTTTTAAGTATATACAGTTCAGTGGTATTAATTGCATTCATATTGTTGTCCAACCATCACCACCATCCATCTCCAATTTTTTCATTTTGCAAAACTGAAACTCTATACCCAATGAAAAATAACTGCCTATATATATATATGCCCCCCTTCCCCCAAGCCCCTGGCAACTACCATTCTACTTTCTGTCCCTATGAATTTGACTTCTCTAGGTACCTCATATAAGTAGAATCATACAGTATGTGTCTTTTTATAACTGGTTTATGTCACTTAGCATAATGTCTTCAAGTTTCATCCATGTTGTAGTGTATGTCAGAATTTCTTTCCTTTTTATTTACTGATTTTTTATTACTATTTTTTTCATCTTTATTGGAGTATAATTGCTTTACAATGTTGTGTTAGTTACTGCTGTACAACAGAGTGAATCAGCTATATGTATACATATATCCCCATATCCCCTCCCTCTTGAGCCTCCCTCCCACCTTCCCTATCCCACCCCTGTAGGTCGTCACAAAGCATCGAGCTGATCTCCCTGTGCTATGCAGCAGCTTCCCACTAGTCATCCATTTTATATTTGGTAGTGTATACAAGTCAGTGCTACTCTCTCACTTTGTCCCAGATTCTCCTTCCCCGACTGTGTCCTCAAGTCTGTTCTCTACATCTGTGTCTTTATTCCTGCCCTGCCACTAGGTTCATCAGTACTGGTTTTTTAGATTCCATATATATGCGTTAGCATATGGTATTTGTTTTTCTCTTTCTGACTTACTTCACTCTGTGTGACAGACTCTAGGTCCATCCACCTCATTACAAGTAACTCAATTTCGTTCCTTTTTATGGCTGAGTAATATTCCATTGTGTGTATGTGCCACATCTTCTATATCCATTCATCTGTCGATGGACATTTAGGTTGCTTCCGTGTCCTGGCTACTGTAAATAGTGCTGCAATGAACACTGTGGTACATGTGTCCTTTTGAATTATGGTTTTCTCAGGGTATATGTGCAATAATGGGGTTGCTGGGTCATATGGTAATTCTATTTTTAGTTTTTTAAGGAACCTCCATATTGTTCTCCATAGTGGCTGTATCAATTTACATTCCCACCAACAGTTCAGGAGGGTTCCCTTTTCTCCACACCCTCTCCAGCATTTATCGTTTGTAGATTTTTTGATGATGGCCATTCTGACTGGTGTGAGGTGACACCGTGATTTTGATTTGCATTTCTCTAATGATTAGTGATGCTGAGCATCTTTTCATGTGTTTGTTGGCAATCTGTATGTCTTCTTTGGAGAAATGTCTATTTAGGTCTTCTGTCCATTTTTAGATGGGGTTGTTTGTTTTTTTGATATTGAGCTGCATGAGCTGTTTGTAAATTTTGGAGATTAATCCTTTGTCCGTTGCTTCGTTTGCAAATATTTTCTCCCATTCTGAGAGTTGTCTTTTCGTCTTGTTTATGGTTTCCTTTGCTGTGCAAAAGCTCTGAAGTTTCATTAGGTCCCATTTGTTTATTTTTGTTTTTATTTACATTACTTTAGGAGGTGGGTCAAAAAGGATCTTGCTGTGATTTATGTCATAGAGTGTTCTGCCTATGTTTTCCTCTAAGAGTTTGATAGTGTCTGGCCTTACATTTAGGTCTTTAATCCATTTTGAGTTTATTTTTGTGTATGGTGTTAGGAAGTGTTCTAATTTCATTCTTTTACATGTAGCTGTCCAGTTTTCCCAGCAACACTTACTGAAGAGGCTGTCTTTTCTCCATTGTATAAAGATAAAGTGACTATATGTGCGTGGGTTTATCTCTGGGCTTTCTATCCTGTTCCATTGATCTATATTTCTGTTTTTGTGCCAGTACCATACTGTCTTGATTACTGTAGCTTTGTAGTATAGTCTGAAGTCTGAAGCTGATTCCTCCAGCTCTGTCTTTCTTTCTCAAGATTGCTTTGGCTATTCGGGGTCTTTTGTGTTTCCATACAAATTGTAAAATTTCTTGTTCTAGTTCTGTGAAAAATGCCACTGGTAATTTGATAGGGATTGCATTGAATCTGTAGATTGCTTTGGATAGTATCGTCATTTTCACAGTGTTGATTCTTCCAGTCCAAGAACATGGTATATCTCTCCATCTGTTTGTATCATCTTTTTAAATAATTAATTAATTAATTTTTTAACATGTTTATTGGAGTATAATTGCTTTACAATGGTGTGTTAGTTTCTGCTTTATAACAAAGTGAATCAGCTATAGATATACATATATCCCCATTTCTCCTCCCTCTTGCATTTCCCTCCCAGCCCCCCATCCCACCCCTCTAGGTGGACTGTTAGTATCATCTTTGCTTTCTTTCATAAGTGCCTTGAAAGACTTTCCTTCCTTTTTAATGCTGAGTCGTAGTCCGTTGTACGTACATACCACATTTTGTTTTATCCATTCATCCGTTGATGGACACTTGGGTTGCTTCTACCTTTTAACTGTTGTGCATAATGCTACTATGAACATGGGTATATAGATATCTCTTTGAGTCTTTGCTTTCAGTTCTTTAGGGTATATACCCAGAAGTGGAATCACTAGATCATATGGTAATTCTAGTTTTTTTTTTTAATTAATTAATTTATTTTTTTTATTTATTTATGGCTGTGTTGGGTCTTCGTTTCTGTGCAAGGGCTTTCTCCAGTTGCGGCAAGCGGGGGCCACTCCTCATCGCGGTGCACGGGCCTCTGACCATCGCGGCCTCTCTCGTTGCGAGCACAGGCTCCAGACGCACAGGCTCAGCAATTGCGGCTCATGGGCCCAGCCGCTCCGCGGCACGCGGGACCCTCCCAGACCAGGGCACGAACCCGTGTCCCCTGCATTGGCAGGCAGACTCTCAACCACTGCGCCACCAGGGAAGCCCGGTAATTCTAGTTTTAATTTTTTGAGGAATCACCAAACTACTTTCCAGAGCAGCTGCACCATTTTACATCCCCACCAACAGTACACAAGGGCTCCAGTTTCTCCACATCCTCTCTAACACTTTCTATTTTCTGATTTTTTTCATAGTCGCCATCTTGATAGGTGTTTTGCATTTCCCTAATGATGGGTGATGTTCAGCAGCTTTTCATGTGCTTATTGGCCATTTGTATGTCTTCTTTGGAAAAATAATTCAAGGCTTTTGCCTATTTTTTAAATATAAACAACAGAAATTTATTTCTCACAGTCCTGGAGGCTGGACGTCTGAGATGAGGATGTCAGCATGCTAGGGTGAGGGCCTCTTCCAGGTTGCAGACTTCTCATTGTATCCTCACATGGTGGAAGGGGTTTTTACCCATTTTTTAATTGAGTTGTTTCTTTTTTTGTTGTTGAGTTGGAGGAATTCTCTCTATATTCTGGATATTAATCGCTTTTCAGATATGTGATTTCCAAAAATAATTCCCATTCTGTGAGTTGCCTTTTTACTCTGTTGATAATGTCTTTTGATGCATAAGAGTTTTTCATTTTTATGAATTCCAGTTTATCTATTTTTTCTTTTGTTGCCTATGTCATTGGATTTGGCAATGACTTATTGCCAAATCCAATGTTATAAAGCTTTCCCCCCATGTTTCCTTCTAAGTGTTCTCTAAAGATGCTAAGAGTTTAATAATTGTAGCTCTTATGTTTAGGCCTTTTATCCATTTTGAGTTAATTTTTATATATGGTGTTTGATAAGGGACCATCTTTATTCTTTTGCATGTTGATATCTAGTTGTCCCAGCAGTATTTGTTGAAAAAACTGTCCTTTTCCCATTGAATGGTCTTGGCACCCTTGTTGAAAATCAATTGATTATATATGCAAAGGTTTATTTCTGGATTTTCTGTTCTATTCCGTTGGTCTACAGTCTGTCATGTTGCTAATATTACACTGTTTTGATTTCTGTAGCTTTGCAGTAAGTTCTGAAGTCAAGAAGTATGAGTCTTCCAACTTTGTTCTTCTTTTTTAGGACTGTTTTGGTTATTGGGATCCCTTGAGAATCCAAATGAGTTTTAGGATGAGTTTTTCTATTTCTTGAAAAAATGCCATTGAGACTTTGATAGTGATGCATCAAATCTCTATAGATTGGCTTTGGGTGGTATTGACACATTAACAATATTAAGTCTTCAAATCCACAAACATGGGACATCTTCCCATTTATTTATGTCTTCTTTAATTTCTTTTGGCAATGTTTTGCAGTTTTCAGTGTGTAAGTCTTTCAACTCCTTAGTTTAATTATTCCTAAGTATTTTATTCTTTTTTGTGCTTAAATGTAATTGTTTTCTTAATTTTCTTTTCAGATTGTTCATTGCTAGTGTATAAAAATGCAACTGGGACTTCCCTGGCAGTCCAGTGCTTAAAACTCCATGCTTCCAATGCAGAGGATGCGGGTTTGATCCCTGGTTGGGGAACTAGGATCCCACATGCCACGTGGAGCAGCCAAAAAAAAAAATGCCACTGATTTTGATGTGTTGATTTTCTACCCTGCAACTTTGCTGAATTCATAAATTAGTTCTAGCAGTTTGTATATGTGTGTGTGTGTGTGTGTGTGTGTATGTGTGTGTGTGTGTTCTTTAGGGTTATCTGCATATAAGAAATGTTATTCTGAACAGAGATAATTTTACTTCTTCCTTTCCAATTTGGATGCCTTTTATTTCCTTTTCTTGCCTAATTTCTCTGGGCAGAACTTCAAGTACTATATTGAATAGAAATGGCAAAAGTGGGCACCTCTGTCTTGATCCTAAAGGAAAAACGTTCAGTCTTTCACCATTGAGTGCGATGTTAACAAGGGTTTTTTCATATATGGCCTTTATCATACTGAGAAAATTCTATTTTATTTCTAGTATGTTGAGTGCTGTTGTCATGAAAGAGTGTTAGATTTTGTCAAATGGTTTTTCTGCATTAATTAAGATGATCATATTTTTTTAACTCTTCATTCTATTAATGGTGTGTTACATTGATTGATTTTCATATATTAAACCACCATTGCAGGATTGCACCTGGTCATGGTGTATACTCCTTCTAATATGCTATTGAATCCAGTTTGCTAATGTTTTAGTGAAGATTTCTACATCAGTATTTATCACAGGTATTTGTAATTTTTTTTTCTTATGATGTCTTCATCTGGCTTTGATACTAGTGTGATGCTGGCTACATAGAATGAGTTAGGAAGTGTTCCCACCTCTTCAACTTTTTGGAAGAGTTTGAGAAATATTGGTGTTAATTCTTCTTTAAATGGTACAATTCACCAGGGAAGCCATCTGGTCCTGGACTTTTCTTTGTTGAGAGGTTTTTTATTAATAATTCAATCTCAGTACTTGTTACAGGTCTATTCAGATTTTCTATTTCCTCTTGAGTCAGTTTTGGAAATTTGTGTGTTTCTAGGAATTTGTCTGTTTCATCTGAGTTATCCAGTTTGGTAGCTAAAGACTTTGCCAATTTTTGATCTTTTTAAAACACCAACTTTTGGTTTCATTGATTTTTCTTTATTGTTTTTCTATTCTGTATTTTGTTTATCTCAGTTTATTATGGTATACAGTTAAGTTATTGGGTTAAGATCTTTCTTCTTTTTTAATGTAGACATCTGCAGTTATAAATTTCCCTCTGGATACTTCTTTTGCTATATGTAATAAATTTTAATATGTTGTGTTTTCCTTTTCATTTGTTCTAAGGTGTTTTCTGATTTCCCTATGATTACATCTTTGACTATTTGGTTGTTTGAGTGCATTGTTTACTTTCTACATATATGCCATTTTCTAGTTTAAAAAATTTTTTAATTTCATTCATTGTGTTAGAAAAGATACTTTGTATGATTTTAATCTTTTAAAATTGTTTTGTGGACTAACACATGGCCTATTTTGGAGAATGTTCCCTGTGCACTTTAAAAGAATGTGTATTTGTTTTGTGTCACCCTCAGCCTATCAGTAGTGATGCTATCAGCTAGAAATGCCTGGGAGCACTCACCTGGGCCTGGGTTCCCCTTTCAGAACCAGTCATGTGGCTGGACCAACCCTTGTGTTTCTTACTATGATTGCAAGATTCCTCAGCAATAACCATCAGTAAACTGTAGAAAGGACAAGGTTTATTACTTACAAGTCTGGAGGGGAGGTTTACATGACACACCTGGGGCTACATAGTGAGGTTGCAAGGAGGGAGAGAGAAAGAGAGAGGGTGAGAGAGACGGTCAGACAGACAGGCAGGCCTGGGGTTCTGCTTTATTGGAGTTTCACTAGTTCATTCCTTATTTGTGAACTTAAAACGTAAGAGTGGGAATTAAAGTGCAAGAAGAAAAGAAAAAGACAAATAGCCAAATGGTCAGTTATTTAAAATCAATCAGAGATCTCTAAAATACAGGAGCTCTGATGGGGGTGGGTGAAGGGGATGGTAGGTCTTTAGTTGTGTGGCTGGCAGTGTTCTTTTATTTGAGATGGCTTCTTTGAAGTGGATGCCTCAGGAAATCAAAGCTTAAGGCAGGCACTTGCATTACAAAAAAAAAAAAAAAGAAAGAAAGAAAAGCTACTTGTCAGGGCTTACACTGCAGAATTCTGCTCTTATTGGGTGAAATGTTTTGTAAATGTTTGTTAAGCCTAATGGGCTTGTGATGTTCAGGTCCTCTCCTTACTTATCTTCTATCTGGTTGTCCTATCCTTTATTGAAAGTGAAGTATTAAAGTCTGCAACTATGTTGCTATGATTTATGTCAAAGAGTGTTCTGCCTATGTTTTCCTCAAGGAGATTTATGGTTTTCAGTCTTATTTAAGTCATTAATTCATTTTGAGTTTATTTTTATATATGGTGTTAGAGAATGTTCTAATTTTATTCTTTTACAGGTAGCTCTCCAGTTTGCTCAGAACCACTTATTGAAGAGACTATCTTTTCTCCATTATATGTTTTTGCCTCCTTTCTCCTAGATTAATTGACCATAGGTGTGTGGGTTTATTTGTGGATTTCCTATCCTGTTCCATTGATCTATATTTCTGTTTTTGTGCCAGTACCATACTGTTTTGATGACTATAGCTTTGTAGTATAGTCTGAAGTCAGGGAGCCTGATTCCTCCAGCTCCATTTTTCTTTCTCAAGATTGCTTCAGCTATTCAGGGTCTTTTGTGTTTCCATGCACATTTTAAAATTTTTTGTTCTAGTTCTGTGAAAAATGCCACTGGTAGTTTGATAGGGATTGCACTGAATCTGTAGATTGCCTTGGGCAGTATAGTCATTTTGACAATATTGATTCTTCCCATCCAAGAACATGGTATATCTTTCCATCTGTTTGTGTCATCTTCAATTTCTTTCATCAGTGTCTTATAGTTTTTGGAGTACAGGTCTTTTGTCTCCTTAGGTAGGTTTATTCCTAGGTATTTTATTCTTTTTGATGCATTGGCAAATGGGATTGTTTCCTTAATTTCTCTTTCTGATCTTTCATTGTTAGTGTATAGAAATGCAACAGATTTCTTTGTATTCATTTTGTATCCTACAAATTTACCAGAATCATTGATGAACTCTAGTAGTTTTCTGGTAGCACATTTAGGATTTTCTATGTATAGTATCATGTCATCTGCAAACAGTGACAGTTTTACTTCCTCTTTTCCAATTTGGAGACCTTTTATTTCTTTTTCTTCTCTGATTGCTGTGGCTAGGACTTCCAAAACTATGTTGAATAAAAGTGGTGAGAGTGGACATCCTTGTCTTGTTCTTCATCTTAGAGGAAATGCTTTCAGTTTTTCACCATTGAGAATGATGTTGGCTGTGGGTTTGTCATATATGGCCTTTATTATGTTGAGGTGGGTTCTCTCTCTGCCCACTTTCTGGAGAGGTTTTATCATAAGTGGGTGTTGAATTTTGTCAAAAGCTTTTTCTGCATCTATTGAGATGATCATATGGTTTTTATTCTTTAATATGTTAATGTGGTTTATCACACTCATTGATTTGCAGATATTGAAAAGTTCTTGCATCCCTGGGATAAATCCTACTTGATTGTGGTGTATGATCCTTTTAATGTGTTGTTGGATTTGGTTTGCTAGTATTTTGTTGAGGGTTTTTGCGTCTATATTCATCAGTGATATTAGCCTGTAATTTTCTTTTTTTGTGATATCTTTGTCTGGTTTTGGTATCAGGGTGATGGTGGCCTCAGAGAATGAGTTTAGAAGTGTTCCTTACTCTGCAACTTTTTGGAATAGTTTCAGGATAGGTGTTAACTCTTCTCTAAATGTTTGATAGAATTCACCTATGAAGCCCTCTGGTCCTGGACTTTTGTTTGTTGGGAGTTTTTAAAATCACAGATTCAATTTCAGTGCTTGTAATTGGTCTGTTCATATGTTCAATTGCTTCCAGGTTCAGTCTTGGGAGATTGTACCTTTCTAAGAATCTGTCCATTTCTTTTAGGTTGTCCATTTTTTTGGCATATAATTGCCTGTAGTAGTCTGTTATGGTCCTTTGTATTTCTGTGGTATTGGTTGTAACTCCTCCTTTTTCATTTCTAATTTTATTGATTTGGGCTTTCTCCCTTTTTTTTTTTTTTTTGATGAGTCTTGCTAAAGTTTTATCAATTTTGTTTATCTTTTCAAAGAACCAGTCTTTAGTTTCATTGATCTTTTCTATTGTTTACTTTGTCTCTGTTTCATTTATTTCTGCTCTGATCTTTATGACTTCTTTCCTTCTACTAACTTTGGGTTTTGTTCTTTTTTCTCTAGTTGCTTTAGGTGTAACTTTGGGTTGTTTATTTTAGATTTTTCTTATTACCTGAGGGAAGCTTGTATCTATAAACTTCCCTCTTAGAACTGCTTTTGCGGTGTCCCATAGGTTTCAGATCGTCATGATTCTGTTTTCATTTAGCTCTGGGTATTTTTTGATTTCCCCTTTGCTTTCTTCAGTAGTCCATTGGTTATTTAGTAACATATTGTTTAGCCTCCATGTTTGTATTTTTTGCAGTTTTTTTTTCTTGTAGTTGATTTCTAATCTCATAGCGTTGTGGTTGGAAAAGATGCTTGAAATGATTTCAGTTTTCTTAAATTTAGCAAGGGTTGTTTTGTGGCCCAGGATGTCATCTATCCTGGAGAATGTTCCATGTGCACTTGAGAAGAATGTGTATTCTGCTGCTTTTGGATGGAATGTTCTGTAAATATCAATTAAGACCATTTTGTCTAATGTGTCATTTAAGGCCTGTGTTTCCTTATTGATTTTCTGTCCAGATGATCTACCCATTGATGAAAGTGGGGTGTTAAAGTCCCCAGCTATTATTGTGTTACTGTCAATTTTTTCTTTTATGGATGTTAGCATTTCCCTTATATACTGAAGTGCTCCTATGTTAGGTGCATATATATTAACAACTGTTATATCTTCTTGGCTTGATCCCTTGATCATTATGTAGTGTCCTTCTTTGTCTTTTGTAGCAGTCTTTATTTTAAAGTCTATTTTGTCTCTTATGAGTATTGATACTCCAGCTTTCTTTTGATTTACATTTTCATGGAATACTTTTTTCCATCCCCTCACTTTTAGTCTGTATGTGTCTCTATATGTCTCTATATCTGAAGTGGGTCTCTTATAAACAGCATATATACAGGTCTTATTTTTGTATCCATTCAGCCAGTCTGTATCTTTCGGTTGGAGCATTTAATCCGTTTACATTTAAGGTAATTATCAGTACATATGTTCTTATTGCCCTTTTGTTAATTGTTTTGGGTTTGTGTTTGTAGGTCTTTTTCTTCCTTTCCTCCATTTTCCTCTTCTCTTGTGATTTGATGACTCTGTGGGCTGTTGTATTTGGATTCCTTTTTCTTATGTGTGTGTATATCTATTATACATTTTTGGTTTGTGGTTACCATGAGGTTTTGATATAGCAGTATACACACACACACACACATATATATACACACACGATTGTTTTCAGTTTCTGAGCTCTTAATTTCAAATATCCTGCATTTGTACTCTCTTCCTCTCACAATTATGGGTTTAGATATCCTATTTGTGTGTGGATGATTTCTTACCTTTACTGTATGTTTGCCTTTCCTGGTGAGCTTTCCCATTTTGTAATTTTCTTGTTTCCAGTTGTGGCCTTTTCTTTTCCACCTAGAGAAGTTCCTTTAGCATTTGTTGTGAAACTGGTTTGGTGGTACTGAATTCTTTTACCTGTTGCTTGTCTGTAAAGCTTTTTATTTCTCCATTGAATCTGAATGAGCACCTTGCTGGATCGAATATTCTTTTCCTTTCTTCATTTAAATGTATTGTGCCACTCCCTTTTGGCCTGCAGAGTTTCTGCTGAAAAAATCAACTGATAACTGTAAGGGGATTCCCTTGTACATTATTTGTTGCTTTTCCCTTGTTGCTTTTAATATTTTCTCTTTGTCTTTAATGTTTGTCAATTTGATTACTGTGTCTTGGCGTGTTCCTCCTTTGGTTAATCCTGCCTGGGACTCTCTGCATTTCCTGGACTTGAGTGAGTGTTTTCTTTCTCATGTTAGGGAAGTTTTCAGCTATTATCTCTTCAGATATTTTCTCAGGCCCTTTCTCTCTCTCCTCTCCTTTTGGGACCCCTATAATGCGAATGTTGGTGCATTTAATTTTGTCCCAGAGGTCTCTTAAACTGTCTTCATTTCTTTTCATTCTTCTTTCTTTATTCTGTTCTGCAGCAGTGATTTCCCCCTTTCTGTCTTCCAGCTCACTTATTCATTCTTCTGCATCATTTTTTCTGCTATTGATTCCTTCTGGTGTATTTTTCATTTCAATTATTGTATTCTTCAACCCTGGTTGTTCTCTATATTTTCTAATTCTTTATTAAAAATTTCTTGTATTTTCTCACACTGTGCATCCATTCTTTTTCTGAGATCTTGGATCATCTTTACTATCATTAAGCTGAATTCTTTCTCTGGTAGATTGCCTGTCTCTAATTTGCTTAGTTGTTCTTTGGGGTTTTATCTTGTTTGTTTGTCTGGAACAAATTCCTGTATTTGCAGACTCAGTTCTGCAGGCTGCCTGATTGTAGTATTCTTGCTTCTGGTGTCTACCCCGGTGGGTGAGGCTGGTATAGACGCTTGTGCAGGTCTCCTAGTGGGGGGGACTGGTGCCTGCCTACTGGTGAGTGGAGCTGGATCTTGGCCCTTTGGTGGGCAGATGGGCAGAACCGTGTCAAGGGATGTGTCTAGAGGTGGCTGTGGGCTCAGGAAGTCTTTAGGCAGCCTGTTTGCTGATGGGTAGGGCTATTGTTTGGCTTGAGGCGTCCCAGTACTGGAGACTACAGGCTGTTGGGTGGGGCCAGGTCTTGGTGCTGATGACCCAACCCAAGTAAGATGTCTGCCTCCTTGAAAGTTCACGTAGATGCACACTCCCCGAAATCTCCACCACCCATATCCACATCCCAAGGGAGAGCCACAGCCACAACCCCCTCCCCAGGAGATCCTCCAAGACCAGCAAGTAGGTCCAGCCTAGGCTCCTGTGAAGTCACTGCCTTTGCCCTGGGTCCCAGTACATGCGAGACCTTGTGTGCACCCTCCAAGAGTGGAGTCTCCACTTCCCCCAGTCCTGTGGAGCTCCTGCAATCAAGCCTTCCTGGCCTTCAAAGCCAAATGTCTTTGGGGCTCCTCCCTCTGATGTCAGACCCCCAGGCCGGGGAACCTAATGTGGAGCTCAGAACTCTAACTCCTGTGGGAGAACTTCTGCAATATAATAATTCTCCAGTTTGTGGATCGCCCACCCAGGGTAATGGGATTTGATTATATTGTGAGTGTGCCCCTCCTACCATCTTGTTGTGGTTTCTTTTTATATCTTTGGATGTAGAATATCTTTTTTGGCAGCTTCCAGTCTTTTTTATCGATGGCTGTTCAGCAGTTAGTTGTGTTTTTGTTGTGAGGTAAGCCCAAGCTCCTTCCACTATGCCATCTTGGATCAGCTCTCAGGAGTTTATTTTCCCATCATTTCACATTCTTTTTCTTTTTTTTAAAGAATTTTTAATTGAAATACAGTTGATTTAAACTATTTTATTAGTTTCAAGTGTACAACATAGGTATTCAGTATTTTTATAGATGTACATCATTAAAGTTATTATAAAATGTTGGCTATATTCCCTGTGCTGTATAATATATCCTCGTAGCTTATTGATTTTATACATATTAGTTTGTACCTCTTAATCCCCTACCACTACCTTGCCCCTCCCTCCCTTCAGCTTCCCACTGGTAACCACTAGTTTGTTTTCTATATATCTGTGAATCTATATCTGTTTTGTTATATTCGTTTATTTTATTTTTTAGATTCCACATATAACTGATCATATACAGTATTTTTCTTTCTCTGATTTATTTCACTAAGCATAATACTCTCCAGGTCCATCCATGTTGATGCAAATGGCAAAATTTCATTTTTTTATGGCTGAGTAATATTCCATTATATATGTAACCCACATTTTCTTTATCCATTCATCTGTTGCTTAGGTTGTTTCCGTATCTTGGCTATTGTACATGAAGCTGCTGTGATCACTGAGGTGCATGTATCTTTTCAAATTAGTGTTTTCATTTTCTATGGATATATACCCAAGAATGTAATTGCTGGATCATATGGTGATTCTATTTTCAGTTTTTTGAAGAACCTCCATAATGTTTTCCATAGTGGCTGCACCAATTTGCATTCCTATCCGTAGTGTACTAAGGTAACCTTTTCTCCATATCCTTGCCAACATTTGTTATTGGTGGTCTTTTTGATGATAGCTATTTTGACAGGTGTGAGGTGATACTTCATTGTGGTTTTGATTTACATTTCTCTGATTACCAATGTTGAGAATCTTTTCATGTGCCCTTTGGCCATGTATATGTCTTCTCTGAGAAATATCTATTCAAGTCTTCAGCCCATTTTTTAATCGGGTTGTTTGTTTTTTTGATATTGAATTATATGAGCTGTTTATGTATTTTGGATATTAACCCCTTATCAGTTATATCATTTGCAGATATTTTCTCACTTTCCATAATAGGTTGTCTTTTCTTTTTGTCAAAGGTTTCTTTAGCTGTGCAAAAGCTTTTAAGTTTAATTAGGTCCCATTTGTTTGTTTTTGCTTTTGTTTCATTTGCCTTAAGAGACATAGCCAAAAAATATTCCTTTGATTTATGTCAAAGAGTGTTCTGCCTAAGTTTTCCTCAAGTAGTTTTATGGGTTTCAGTCTTATTTAAGTCATTAATTCATTTAGAGTTTATTTTTTTATATGGTGTTAGAGAATGTTCTAATTTTATTCTTTTACATGTAGTTGTCCAGTTTTCCCAGCACCACTTACTGAAGAGACTGCCTTTTCCCCATTGTATATTCTTGCCTCATTTGTTGTAGATTAATTGACCATAAGTTTATGAGTTTATTTTAGGGCTGTCCATTCTGTTCCATTGATGTATGTTTCTGTTTTTGTGTCAGTACCATCCTCTTTTGATTACTGTACCTTTGTAGTATAATGTGAAGTTGGGGAATGTGATACCTCCAGCTTTGTTCTTTTTTCTCAAGATTGGTTTGGTAATTGGGAGCCTTTTTGGTTCCATATAAATTTTAGGATTATTTTTTCTAGTTTTGTGGAAAATGTCATGGGTAATTTGACAGGGATTGAATTAAATCTGTAGATTGCTTTGGGTAGTATGACCATTTTAACAGTATTAATTCTTCCAATCCAGGAACATGGAATATCTTTTCTATTTGTTTGTATCATCTTAAATATCCTTCATCAATGTTTTAGAGTCTTCAGGTTATAGATCTTTCACATCCTTGGTTAAGTTTATTCCTAGGTATTTTATTCTCTTTGATGCAATTTTAAATGGGATTGTTTTATTGCTTTCTCTTTCTGATAGTTGATTATTAGTGTTTAGAAAACCAATAGATTTCTGTATGTCAGTCTTGTATCCTGCAACTTTACTGAATTCATTTACTAGTCCTCAGTTTTTTGATGGAACTTTAGAATTTTCTGAGTATAACATCATGTCATCTGCAAATAGTGACATTTTTACTTCTTCCTTTCCAATTTGGATACCTTTTATTTCTTTTTCTTGTCTGACTGCTGTGGCTAGGACTTCCAATACTACTTCTCAGTGGCGAGAGTGGGCATCCTTGTCTTGTTCCTGATTTTAGAGGAAAAGCTTTGGCTTTTCACTCTTGAGTATGATGTTAGCTGTAGGTTTGTCATAAATGGCCTTTATTATGTTGAAATATGTTTCCTCTATACCAACTTTGATGCAAGTCTTTATCATGAATGGTAGTTGAATTCTGTCAAATGCTTTTCTGTGTCTATTGAAATGATAATGTGATTTTTATCCTTCCTTTTGTTAATGTGGTGTATCACACTGATTGACTTGTGGATATTGAACTGTCCTTGCATCCGTGAAATAAATCCCACTTGATCATGGTGTATTATCCTTTTTATGTATTATTGAATTTGGTTTGCTAATATTTTTTGAGGATTTTTGCATCTATATTCATCACAGATATTGACGAGTAATTTTCTTTTCTTTGTAATGTCTTTTTCTAGATTTGGTATCAGTGTAATGGTGGCCTCGTAGAATGAATTTGGGAGTGTTCCCTCCTCTTCATTTTGTTGGAATAGTTTGTTACACTAGGTATTAGCTCTTCTTTATATATTTGGTAGAATTTCCCTGTGAAGCCATCTGTTCCTAGACTTTTGTTGCTGGGAGGTTTTTTGAACAATAATTCAATTTCACTACTAGTCCGTTCAGTTTGTCCATTTCTTTCTGATTCAGTCTTTGAAGATTTTGTATATCTAGGATTTTTATCCATTTCTTCTAGGTTGTTCAATTTGTTGGCATATAATTGTAATATTCTTTTATGATTTTTTGTATTTCACTGATATTGGTTGCAATCTTCTCTTTACTATCTTATTTTGTTTATTTGGGTTCTCTTTTTTTCTTAATGAGCCTAGCTAAAAGCTTATCAATTTTGTTTATCTTTTTAAAAAATCAGCTCCTAGTTTCAGTGATCTTTTGTATTTTTTTGTCTCTCTTTTATTCATTTCCTCTCTGATCTTTATTATTTCTTTACTTGTGCTGACTTGGGCTTTGTTCTTTTTCTAATTCATTTAGATGGAGGATAGGTTGTTTATCTGAGATTTTTCTTGTATGCTCAGGTATGCATGTATTATTATAATCTTCCCTCTTATTTTTGCTTTTGCTGCGTCCTGTAGGTTGTGCAAAGTTGCATTTTTTTAATTTGTCTCTTTTTTTTCTGATTTCCTCTTTGATTTCTTCATTCATCCATTGTTTCTTTTATTAACATGTCATTTAGTCTCCATGTGTTTGTGTTTTTCCCATTTTTCTTCCAGTAATTGGTTTATAGTTTCATACTGTTGTGGTTGAAAAAAAAAGCTTGATGTAATTTCAGTTCTCTTCTATTTATTGAGACTTGTTTTTTGGCCTGGCATGTGATCTATCCTAGAGAACATTCCATGTGCACTTGAAATGAATGTGTATTCTGCTGTTTTTGGATGGAATGTCCTATATATATTTATTAAGTCCAACTTGTCTAATGTGTCATTTAAGACCAATATTTCATTATAGTCTCCAAATATTATTCTATTATTGTCAATTTCTCCTTTTTATGTCTGTTAATATTTGCTTTCCATGTTTAGTTGCACCTATATGAAGTGCATACCTATTAATAAATGTTATATTTTCTTCTTGTATTGATCACTATATCATTATATAATATCCTTCTTTGTCTTTTTTATAGACTTTCTTTTAAAGTCTAATTTGCAAGATATTAGTATTGCTACCAGCTCTCTTGTTGTTTTCATTTCCATGAAATAGCTCCTTCCATCCCTTCACTTTTAGTCTGTGTGTCTTTAATTCTAAAGAGAGTCTCTTGCACATAGATGGGTCTTGTTTTTTATCCAGTCATCCACTCTGTGTCATTTGATTGGAACATTTAGTCCATTGACATTTAAAGTAATTATATATAGGTACGTACTTAACTGCCATTTGTTACTTGTTTTCTGGTTGTTTTTGTCATTCTATATTCTTTTCTTCTTCTTTTAGTTTCTTCCTTTGTGGTTTGATGATTTTCTTTATCAAATCATGGCATGCTTGTGTTACTTTCTCCCTATTTTTGTGTATCTATTGTAGGATTTTGATTTGTGGTTACCTTGGGTTTCATATATGTTGACCTATGTATCTACTTGTTTTAAACTGGTAGTCATTTAAGTTCAAACACATTCTAAAGGATCTACATTTTTTTACTCCCCTCCCATACATTTTGTGTATTTGATGTCATATTTTGCATATTCATGTTTATCCCTTAACTGTTGATTGTAGTTATAGTTTATTTTCCAATTTTTGTCTTTTAATCTTTGTACTAGCTTATGTTAAGTGATTGATCCACAGCCTTTACTATATATTTGCCTTTACTTGTGGGGTTTTTCCTTTCCTATAAATCCTTACATCTTGTTGTAGCCTTTTTTTTCCCACTTGGAGAAGACCATTTAAGACTTCTTTTAGAGTTAGTTTAAGTATTGATGAACTCTTTCAGTTTTTTCTTATTTGAGAAGTTCTTTATCTCACTTCTAATTCTGAATGATAATCCTGCTGGGTAGATTGTCCTAGGTTGTAGATTTTTCCCTTTGAGCACTATAAATATGTCATGCCATTCCCTTCTGGCCTGCAAAGTTTCTGCAGAAAAATCAGCTGATAGACTTATGGGTGTTCCTTTGTATGTGACTCTTTGCTTTTCTCTTGCTACCTTTAAATTCTCTCCTTATCTCTAACTTTTACCATTTTAGTTATGATACATCTTGGTCTATGTCTCTTTCAGTTCATCTTGTTTGGGATACTCTGTGTACCTGGGTATCTGTTTGCTTCTCCAGGTTCAGGAAGTTTTCAGCCATAATTTCATCAAATACATTTTCGACTCTCTTCTCTCTCTCTTCTCCTTCTGGAACCCTTATAATGTGAATGTTAGCATGGTTGATGTTGTTTCAGAGGTCCCTTAAACTGTTCTCATATTTTAAAAATTTGTTTCTCTATTTACTGTTTTGATTGGGTGATTTCCATTATTCTATCTTCCAGATCACTTATGCATTCTTCTCTATTACCTATTACTGTCTGTTAATTCCTTCTAGTGTGTTTTTCATTTTAGTTACTTCATTCTTCAGTTCTGACTGGTTTTTATATTTTCTAGTTCTGTGTTAAAATTCTCTCTGTGCTCATCTATTCTTTTCCCTAGTTCAGTTAGTATTCTTATTACTAATGCTTTGAACTCTTTGGTAAATTTTCTCTCTTTCATTAGTTGTTTTTTCAGAGTTTTTTCTTTGTTCTTTTGTTTTAAAGGCATTCCTTTGTTTTCTCATTTCGCTTAATGTTTTCTATCTCTATACAATTAGGTGAAACAGTTACCTATCTCGGTCTTGAAGGGTTGTATTTGTGTGGGAGCATCTCTATGCAGTCTGCATGTGTTCAGTAGTTTCAGTGTGAGAGCTGGATCTGAAATGAGCATGGGTCATGTCTTCCCCCAGGATGTGCTGACTGGTATCACCTTGGTGGGTGGTGGGGCTGGGGATGGAGGGGCTAGAGCCAGAGCCATGTGTGAGCAGAAGCTTCTTCTATGCTGAGTGGTCATCACTACCCTATCAGGGGTGGGGTCTCATCCCAAGGTGCTGAAGCAGGGGTGGGGTCCGAGCTGGCTCCTTTCCCTCTAAGTGTGCTCTCTCCCCTCTCCCAGCAATGGCACTTTTGCTCCAGGGTGCACAATGCTGGAGCAAAAGGGCTGCAGTGGGCACCTGGTGTGGGCCAGGGTGTACACTGGGACAGTCCCAGAATGCTAGTCAGCTCCATACAGCTCCTGACCTGCTGCCTCTGTGAGTGCCAGCAAAGGCTGCCCTTGCCCCATTTATATGCAGTGTTGGGTCTGAGTCAGTTCCATCCCCAACTGCACACTTTCCTCAGCAATGGCAGCCTTCAACCTAGTGGGAAGCTCTTCAGAGGCAGAGGAGCTGGATGCATGCTACGAGGTTTCAGGAAACCATCCGGAATTCTGGGGCAGTTTTAATCTCCATTCTACACCTCATTCCTAGGAGTAAGCAAGCTTGTGTCACGAGCCAGGTCTAGGTTTCTCACAGCCCTCCTCGAAGTCCTATTAGTTTTCAAACCAGTAAGAAGACTTGTCTCCTTCTGGAACCCCTGTAATGTGAATGTCAGCATGTTGGACGCCAGGGCTGGGGTACCCAATATGTGGTTCAAACCACTCACTCCCCAGGGAGGATCTCCTAGTGGTGATATCCCCCTCCTTTTCTGTGGGCCTGGGTCCCAACCTGATAGCTCTTTTCCCTTCTTATCTGACTCGTGTGGATCTTTCTTTTACAGCTTTTGTTTTAGAAGAATATTTCTGTCCATTTCCAGTTTGTTTGCAGAGAGAATTGCTCCACTTTATGGACGTATCTTTGATGTGTTCATGGGGGGAAGTGAGCTAAACACCTTCCTACTCTGCCATCTTGATCTCCTCTCTTCCATCCTTTTACTTTCAACCTCTTTGTGTGTTTGTATCTAAAGTGTGTGTTTTGTAGATAGCATATAGATTAATTATGCTTTTTTATCCACTCTGCCAATCTTTGCCTATTAATTGGAGAGTTCAATCCATTTACATTTAAAGTAGTTATGGTTAATAAAGGACTTCTGCTGGTTTAACTATTTTTTTTTTCTGTATGTCCTACAGGTTTTTATCCCTTCCCCCCCCCTTCTTTTTTTACTTTTCTGTATATGTTTTTGTTATTTTCTTATTGGTTACCTTAGGGATTACAACTAAAATCTTAACCTTGTAACAACCTAGTTTGAATAATACCAACTTTGTTTCAATACTCTGCTCCTTTATGTCTCCATCCCTCCTCCTTTGTGTTGTTTTTGCACAGACTGCATCTTTATACATTGTGTGCCCGTTCACATAGATTTATAATTATTATCTAATGCATTTGCCTTTTAAATCGTATAGGGGAAAAAAGGAATTAAAACCAAAAGTACAATAGTATTGGCTTACATATTTAGCTGTGTAGTTGCTTTCTTTATTTCGTCTCATGGCTTTGAGTTACTATTATCCTTTCATTTCAGCCTGAAATGAAAGTTCTTCCTTTAGCATTTCTTGTGGGGCATATCTTTTAGTAACAACCTGCCTTAGTTTTTGTTTATCCAGGAGTCTTAATTTCTCCTTCATGTTGAAGGTTCATTTTGCTGGATGTAGAATCTTGGTTGACAGTCTTCTCTTTATCTACTTCAAGTATTTTTTCCTGTCCTTCACTTTCTCTTCTCCCTGACAGGCTCTGTATACTTTTCTTTTCTTCATTCTTTTTTTTTTTTTTTTCCTGTTTCTCAGACTTGATAATTTCAATTCTGTGGTCTCAAGTTTGCTGATTCTTTATTCTTCCTGCTCAGATCTGCTTTTGAGCTTCTCTAGTGGAATTTTAATTTCAGTTATTATACCTTTTAGCTCTAATATTTCAGCTCTAATATTTGGTTCCTTTTATAACTTCTGTCACTTTATTGATATTCTCATGTTGTTCATGAATCATTTTCCTGGTTTTCTTTTTGTCCATGGTTTCCTTTAACTCTTTGAACATATTTAAAGCAGTTGATTTAAAGTCTTTATTTTGTAAGTGCAATGTTTAGACTTCTTCAGGGACATTTTCTGTTAATGAATTTTCCCTCTGTATGGGTCATACTTTTCATTTTCTTTGTAAAGATTTTGTGATTTCTTGTTGAAAACTGGACATCTGAATATTATAAGTGATAACTCTGGAAAACAGATTCTCCCCTTCCCCAGCATTTGCTGGTTTTGTTTGCTGAAGCCTTAGCTAGTGGTCATTTTCTTTTTTCAAATTATATTCCATTATAGGTTATTACAAGATATTGGGTGTAATTCCCTGTGTTATACAGTAAATCCTTGTTGCTTATCTATTTTATGTATAGTTTGTATCTGTTAATACTTCTAATTTGTCCCTTCCCAAGAATTTCTTGATTTTTCTAGATCTTTAATAGTTCTACCTACATTTTAGAAACAGCTTGTATATTCCTACAGAATAGCCTTATGGGACTTTGATTCCAATTGTATTGAGTCTGTTAAGCATCTGGGTAAGATTTGGCACATTAACAGTAGTGAGTCTTTCTATAAACATGGCATTGCTTTGTTTATGTCTTTTTAATTTTCTCTCAGCAAAGTTTTGTAGTTTTCAGTGTAAAGGTGTTACACAGCTTTCATTAAATTTACCCTGAGATAGTTGATATTTTAGAATGTGGTTGTAAAATTTATTGCTTTAAAATTTCCTTTTACAGTTATATGTTGGTAGTATATAGAAATATGGTGGTTTTCCGTTCCTTGTAGCCTGCAATCTTGCTAAATGTGCGTTTTAGTTCTAGAAGTTGGTTTGTCTGCTCTTTTGGGTTTTCTCCATACACGATTTTGTCATCTGCAAATCAGGATGGTTTTCCTTTTCCTTTTCTAGTCTGTGCCCCTTATTCCTTTTCTTTTATTGGCTGGAACTTTCCACACAGCGTTGGCTAGGGGCAGGGGGATCCTTGGGTGAAGTACATTTGGCATTTCACCATCGGCACAGGGTTGGCTGTGGGTTCTGCGGAGGCCCTTCCAGGTGGAGGAGGCACCCTCCGGCTTCAGCAGCTGTGCTTTCCATGAAGCAGGGTGGAACTCCTCAGACACTCTCCCTGCATCTGTGGGGAGCATCACATGGAATTCTCCCTTGGGATGTAACTGTGGTGAGATGCAGTGATTTCTACTGGGACATCACTGCATTCCTGGGGCAAACCTCACTTGGCTCTGATGTTTTATCTTTTTGTATAGTTGCTTGGTTAGATCTGCCAACATTTTGTCTAGACAGTTTGAAGGCAGGTTTCTGCATCACGGCCATGCTGGTCTCACCAGCCATCACAGCTCATTTCCCAGTCCTTGTGCTGCTTCTCCTGTGGGGTTATACCTGAGGTGCAGAGAGCAGAGGGGCTGCCCTGCCACTGACTCCTTATCTCTGGGCACACAACCCTGCACAGCACCCAGCTGTTCTGGTGCTGCCATAATGGCACTGACCAGTCAAGCAGGAGGCCTTGGGTTGGGGTGTGTGGTCCCCTTAGTGCGACTTCAGGGTTCATGTCCTGCGGGGTCTGCTTTGAAGTCCACTCTGGCCTGTGGACAGTCGGGGCACGTGGCCCAGAGGTGGGCAGGCTGCAGCTCTGTGGAAGGAGGGAGGGACAATGGCTGCCTCCCAGCCACGCACTTCCACTCTGGCGTCAGCCATAAAAGGTGCCCCATGGCAGGTCCTGAGACCACCCTCTCCTGAGGATGGAGAAACTGGGGGGACCCCCAAGGCCACTGAGGGAGGCTAGCTGATTGAAACCACGTTTCTTGTCTTGTAGATGAACACGTCTCGAACGGCAGTGGGGATGCCATGTCTGACCCCGGCACCCAGCCCTCTACCCACCGCGGTCATTCCTGGAGCTGCCTCAGCCCAGCCTGTGCCCATGCCAGGTACTGCTCTCTCCTGCCTTCCAGCCCCGCCCTATGCACTGCCTCTGGGCCAGTATGGAAGCCTGATCCCAGCTCCAGTGTCCTGGGGGCCCTGGGCAGCCCAAGCAGGCAGCTGGAGCCTTGATGAGGGGCCAGGCTTGGGTGCAACAGGCACGCCAGCACTCCCCATGTTCTTGTGGCCACCTATGGTCAGCATGCCCGGCCCCAGGCTGCGGATCACATAGCTCCTCTGTCTCACCACTTGCCAAGTGGAACATACTGAACTGAATAGCCCAGAGGAGTCAGGTTGTGGTTTGGCCTCCAAGTCCTGCCCCGCCTGCCCATGGGTGCCCAGCCAGGGCAGCAGTCCTTGCTTTCTTTATTGCTGCAGACCTTGTTCCCTCTTAGTTTCCCATGGTCTACACTTGCTGTCTTTGCACTCACTTCCTGTACTTGAGTTGATGGTTAGAACATTGTAATCACCCTGCAGAAGTACAGTGCCTTGAATTCCAGCTTTTCCATTCCCTGATGGAAAGAGATGTTTTAAAAAATCATGTATCAGAAGAGATGTATTTCATTTACAGTTGGCTTGTGTATTGATATCTCTATTTCCCGTGTTAAGTTGCAGACATGAATGGTTTGAAAATCTGAAGCTAAAGTCTGATCTTGACTTTTCTGTTGTATGTGCTTTAAAAAAAATTGAACTAGTGACCTTGAATATTGAAGAGTTGCAAATGCTAGAAGAGTTCTGCTTTGTACTCATAAAACGAGGTCTCTCCAGCTCTATGGTCATAGATAGCAAACAGATGGACACACTCCTTCAACTGCAGTGCCATGGGCACTGCCAGCAAACTGCCCAGGGATGCATGGTTATTGGGGCAGTGCATTGCTACTGGTAGTTGGTCTCTTAGTCAGGAATGTTAGCATCTGTGTTTGGCTCTGTGGAACCTGCTGTAAAGCGCTAGGTAAGCAGACACGCCCTCATGACCCAAAGCCCGCAGGGCTGCTGTGAGTGTTGGGGAGGTACAGGTGTGTGTCTGGTGCAGGAGCACAGGCAGGCCGCCTGCTCTGCAGAGACAGTGGACCCCTTCTGCTCCGGGGGCCTGCCAACCCTCCTACTGACCTGCCTTCCTTTTCTGTCATTTGCACTGAGGCCTGTGGCCACTTGGGCCTAGCTTTGCCATGTGTTCACAGGCTGCTCCACCCACCTCTGGCCTCCAGACTGTTCTCCATGCACTGAGGTTGCCCTGCTGGGGGTGGGAGTGTTCCTCTCCTGGAAATTTCAGTGGGACTCATCCCAGACAGGCACCAGACAGCCCAGGGTGGGAACTGAAGGCCCTGCTCCTCACTGACCAAGATGTTTCCCGTTTCCCACTGGGAGGCAGCTGGTTGGGCTGCCCAGCTGTGAATTGTATAGTTCTGCTGTACTTTGGGACTTTACTAGGACTGGCTGAATTATTTTGGTTTAAATATGTTATTCCATCCATTCAGTTAGAATTGAATTTTCTAGGTGATTATACAGACTCTTCTGCCAGGCCATGATACTGTAGTAAGAGATTTCTGTTCTCTGTAATGTGCCCCTTGGTCCTTGGGTTGAGAATCATGTGCGCCTGGTTCCTGAGGGTGGTGGAAGCCGCCCTCTTCCCGCTCCCCTTGCTGTACCAGACACGTGGTTTGGAGCCCTGGCCTTGTATGTGAACGGTCAGTGGCACAGACTCCCCAAGAGATTGTATATTTGAAGGAGAAAAATAAACATTTTTGCTTGAAAACAGTGTGGAACAACATCTTTTTGTTATCTTCTGTCCACGTAAAAGCGGAACAGCCAGTCTCAAAGGGAGCGTGGGGTGGGTAGCCCTGGCAGGCAGCGCTGCCCTGTCCTGACAGTTTCACTCTCAGCTCCATGCCTGCTGTCAACACCGTGCCCAGGAGGCCGAGGTGGCCATGAGGCGCCTGGGGGCTGAGTGGCAGGTACTGTCTTCCTGGCAGGAGCCGGGTGTGATTGACGCTGAGCCGACATGGCTCAGAGGACGGGAGTGGGCTGTTGGGCGGGAACCCCATGCCAGCTCTGTGGCTTCGGGCCTAGGTTGGCTTGTTCACTTGGCTTTCAAACTCTGAATTTGAACTGCATTTAGATGTACAGTGGACTCTGCCCCATGGAGGGCATGAGTCTCACAGCCAACTAAATGGTGTCTCTGACCCCTGTCCATGTTGGCTGTCTCACAGAAAGCCAGGTTTGTGTGACTCACTTTGGACAGAGCTGGGTGGGGGGCTGGGCCGCCTGCCCTGGGGTCACCGGAGGGGCTCTGCTGTCCTGTAGGTGCAGGGCCTTGGTGCGGATTTGGGGAGGGCCCCGTGGAATTCAGCATGTTTTCCTGGCTCGCCGGCCCTGATGGCCTTATGGTCAGCAGCTGGTACCCCTGCGTGTGTTCTGCATGTACTCGAGCTGGGGGTCGTGGTGCCTCCGGCTCCCCGCGGCTGGGGTGGCAGCCCCGGTCTGTTCGTCCTGCCTTTCCACCGAGATACAGTCAGGCTTTGCGCCCCTGGCCACCTGCAGTGCTCCGCCTCAGCGCTAGCTCTGAGCAGAGGCCGGGCAGGTCGGGGGTGCTGCTCTGCTTGCTGTGCCCGTGGAGCCAGAGGTACCTCGCTCTCCAGGGCAGTGGGCCCTGCAAGGCCCTGCCTGGTTTGGGCGGTTGCTCAGTGTGGAAGGTGGCCAGATGGCAGAGGCAGCCTGGGGTATGTATGCATAGTGCCTGGGTCATGGTCCGGCAGCCCAGCCCTCCAAGGAGCGTGACCACTCTGGTGTCACCATTCCAACTTCCAGGGCCTCGTGTGACCGCGTCAGGCCTGTAATGAGCTGTGGCGGTTTTGTTTTCTAGATTCTGAAAGTGAGAAGCCCGACTGAGCCCAGGCAGGCCGACCCAGACCCAGACGCCAGGCCCCGTGTCATCTCATGCAGAGAAGGGGAGCCCACACCTCGTGTCCGGTTCACGATGTTTTGTAACCACTTTCTAAGCATTTTTTTATTCACAATTGGAAACACAAATGTAAGCAAGAATAAAAAATATTTTGGGGGAAACAGGACATCGGTTTTTCAAACTCCTTTCTTGTGGTCCCCAGACAGGCAGGTGACCTGAGATGGTTGGTAAGTGAATGAGAGTGTTGGAGAAACTCCTGGGACCACACAGCGGGACAGGTCTGGGGGTAAGTATCCTTAGCTAAGGGGTTCCTGAGTGTGGTGATGAACACTTTAGATGGTGCTTTACAGTACACTGGGTAGCTCACGGTCCTTGTGTCCAGACAGCAGCTGGGATGGGTCAGACGTGTGATAAGGTCCCACCTCTTAGAGAAGCAGCTGAGGCTGTGGATCTCAGGCGGCCTGGCCCCAGTTTTCAGGCATTCTCCTCCTTCATACCCAGGGCAGCCCCCATTCTATGCAGAGCCCTGGAGGCATCAGACCCTTGGAGGCTGAACAGTGATGCCCATCTCTGGTGACGGCTCCCTGGCTCGCACAGACTTGGACCCTTGCGCACACAGCTCCATTCATTATGCTGCCCTTCGGGCTTCCTTACTCTGTCACATCAATCCACCAGGCACAGGACAGGCCTCCACAGTGGCTTGAAATGGCCCTTCCTCCAGAATCCACATGCACCACTGGGAGGGGCCAGCCTCGGGTGTCAGACCCCTGGCTTTGGTGGGTGGTAGGACAGGCCCACTGGCCCTTGCAGGGCTGCATCACCGTGGTGGTAGGGTGTCTGAAGCACAGTGTGAAAGACAGGAAACCTGCTAGTGGCCTCACAGGGTAACATGCAGTAGTAAAGTTGCAGCTTGGCCAGCAGGAATGGGGGCTCACACTGGGGCCTGGGGTTTGGGTAGAATTCAGGGGGTCCCACTCCTTGAGATGAGAAAATTGTATCTTTGTGTTAATTAATCTCTGACTTCAATTTAATGTTTCCTTCAGTGAAGAATGTGGTGTAGGGGCAGCAGCACCTGGGTTATGTCACCACTGGAGCCCACAGATGCTGTGTATAACATGGTAGTTGTCGCAGGTGTCCCCAGACGTCGTTTATGGTCATCACACAAAATGCCAACCCCTGAGACTCAAGTCCTGTCCAGTTGGCTGATGAAAGCAGAGCAGTGCGGGCTTCCTGCCTCCTCACAGCTTCCCAGAGGGTGTGCGGGTGAGGTTTGGGGATGCACATGGGGGCTGCCCACCTCATCCCTTGCCAGCTCTTGGTGCTGCTGCCCGGGCCAAGTGGACATGCCCTCGTGTGTGCTCTCCTCTGCGATAAAGTAGAACAGGCCATTGTTCTGCCAGACGTAATGACATCGTGTACTTTCATTGTGTTCATTTTGTCATTGTCTGTGGCTCCTGTCACTGGTTTTCTATTGATGGAAGTAATGCACAGCTTACCTTTTCAGACAGCAAATTTATTGAAATCATTTTAAGCAAGTAAGAGTACAGGTACTAATGGTAAAAATCGGTGGTAAGATAGTAGTAACTAAAGGTAAAAGCACACAAGCAAATGGTAAAAATTGCGAAGGCAGATGGCTGAAGTTTGGAAACCCAGCAGGGGCTTACAGGTAATCGTAACAGCCCCTGGATGCAAACACCTGTGAGGGCCCAAGCTTCCTCCAGAATTTCTGAGTAGGCAACAGTCAGATTCCTTTTCTAGGGGGTGTGTTTCTGGTGGGGCAAGGGGGAGAGATTGGGTTGGAACACCTGGACAGATTGAATACCTGTTCACACCACAGCATCACCAAGCACTTACCCACTTCCCCCAGCACATCTTTGGAGGAGGAGCCAGTGGGTACCTTACCACCTGGGACCCCAAGTAGCAGAGTCTGCCTCACCCTGATTCCAGGAGCAGCCAGGTCCTCCCTACAAATGGGGATGGCCCTCTGGAAGCAGCTTTGTTGCTGTATTGAGGCAGAGAGACAGGCCAGTGATGTTGATGGTCAAGCTACAACCCCAGGGGGGATCCTGCACATTGGTCTTCTGGGGCCCTGTACGCCCAGCCTCATCCACTGCTCAGAAATGCCCAGTGGCTCTCTGGGGCCCCCAGGTAAACCTTAATCCCCTGTGTTGAAGTCTGAGGCTCTCGGCGGTTGGCCACACCTGCCAGACATGTCCCTCAGCTTCAGACTTGGCTGCTGGGACGTGATTCACCCACCCTAACTCTGCCCCCAGCTGCTCAAAGTCCTGCAACACCCTTGGAATCTCTCCTCCACTGAGCTCTGTCATGCGGCTGGCAGGAACATCTCACCAGACCCCCATAGGAGATCTTGGGTGTGTGTCTCATGTGTCACACTTCGTTTTAAGTCTCCTGAGGGCAGACCTTAAGGGCGTCTTCTGTATCCCACACCTTCCAGAACAGCTGTCAATGAACACAGCTGCTGCATAATGAATTGTTGCCAAAAGTAAAACTCTCCCTTTGAGTAGGAGTCTGCAGTAGCTTGTTGCTACTTATAGAATTTCTGGAATGGAAAAGACCCACCTTGTGCCTGGTGCCTCCCGCACAGCAGCTTCCAGGCTCAGCCCAGGCTTCCCAGGACAGGGACAGCAGCATCGTCCAGGTTTGCCCTGAGTTCCCCCTGCAGGGCCATGGTGGTGAGCTGCAGGCTCTGCTTTTCATTCTCATTCTGTCGTGGAGGGCTCCCCGCAGCCCACTCCCTGGTGTCTGCTGTGGTATGTGAGCCTGCACTCAGGTTGAACAGCTTCAAATCTGAAATGTGCCTTTTATTAAAGGGCTGGTTGATTCTCCATGACCCAGGAAAACTTGGAGAAACAAAAGTAAGCATCCCCAAGGGTTCTGAGTAACAGGTTATGCTGTTCTAGCACTATATTTCCAAGTCATAAACAATGTCATACTCTAGCCAGGGAGCCCAGCCTTGATGTTATGTCCTTTCTTTGGGAAATAAAACACATGGTGTCTTGGGCTGCAATAATAGAATACCACAGGCTGGGTGGCTTAAACAACAGATATTTATTTCTCACAGTTCTGGAGGCCGGAAGTTCAAGATCAAGGTGCTGGCAAGTAGGTTTCATTCTGAGGCCTCTTTTCTTGGTGTATAGACACCATCATCTCAGTGTGTGCCCACATGATCTCTTCTTTGTGTGCATGTGGAGAGAGAGTGAATGAGCTCTATTTTCTCTTCCTCTTCTTATAAGGACACGAATTCTATCATACCAGGGCCCCACCCTTATGACCTATTTAATCTTAATTACTTCCATAAAGGCCCTGTCTCCAGATATAGTCATATTGGAGGTTAGAGCTTCAACATGAACTTTGAGGGGGACACAAACATTCAGTCCACAACACATGGCTTACTAAATAATTTTAGTACACAATCTGTTTGTAAGATGGAAACTATACTTGTCTCTATTTGCACACACACATTTTAAAACTAAAATTAAGTGAATACCAAATGTATATATACAGGGAGAGAAAGAAGGAGGGCAAGGAGGTCAAGACATATTTGTGGCAGAAAACTGAAAGGAAACACCCACTGCTCCCTTTGCTGAGCCCCACATGAACTCATGGAGGAGATAGGGAACCCCTCCCCAACCCTAAAGCATCAACATCGTGGACTGGAGGGACAATGTCCAGTGGTCAACACACCAGGCCAGCTGCACAATGCTGGTCAGCACACCAATGCTGAGGGCCACAGAGCTCTTGGTTTAGAACTCAAATGGACAGAACTGCAGAAAAGAGAAAAAGGGGAACAAAGGACTGATGAGATAAATAAAAATCAAATTACAAGATGATAGACTTAACCCTAACTATATCAGTAGTCACGTTTTGTAATGGTATGTAAATGCTCTGGTCACTTTGAGTAAAAGAAATTGTCACATTTGATTAAAAAATCCAATTTTATGTAGTGTACCATAAACATATTTTACATATAAAGACAAATAGGTTTGGGTAAAAGGATGGACCAAAATATACCATCCTAACATCAATCAAAAGGAAGCTACAGTGACTATTAATATCAAACAATGCAGGTTTCAGAGCAAAGCTTATTATGAGGGCAAAGATATAATTTCATAATGAAAACAGGTCAACTCACCAAGAAAACATACAATTCTAAATGTTTCTACCCCTAATAACAACTTCGAAATGTGGAAGAAAACAGAAGAGAAATAGACAAATTCACAATCACAGTCAGCTATTTGAATAAATGGCAGAGCAAGTAGACAGAAAGCCATTGTAATAGAGCCTGACTCCATTTTTGATGTCTGAGTGCTGACAGCTTTTAAGTCTCACCCTCCCTCTTCTTCTTCTCTGCATATCTCATCATGCTGATAAGAAGCCCTAGTGCTCCATCCCTTGGCACCATGGGAAATTCATTCTATAAGTGGAATCCCTCATCCTGACCCTACTCCCTAACCACCATAAAAACCCTAAGCCAGTCTCCTTTCCCAGCCAGTCTCCTTTCCCCACTCACTCAATCTGTTTTGGATCTTAAAGCCTCCTTATGTGAGAAACAAACCTTTTTATCCTTTCGCAACGTGTGTGTGTGTGCGTGTGTGTGTGCGCGCATGCATCATCAGTCTCAATATCCAAACCAAATTTTGGGTTAAGGTCCCTCTTGTTTGCGTGACATGACCACAACAATCACTAAGAGCACATAAGACTTGAACACCACTCTCAACCAGCTTGGCTTAACATTTCTAAGACTCCACCCACAGCAGAGCACAAGTTCTTTTTATGTGTACGTGGTCCATGATAAGGCAGATTCTGGGCCATTAAGATGAGTGATGATAAATTCTAAAGGATTCAAGTCATACAGATGACATTCTCCGACCACAATGGAATTAAATTAGAAGTCAAAAACAGATCTCTGGAAAACACCCAAATATTTGCAAATGAGGTAACACGCTTTTAAATAACCTATGGATTAAAAAGGAAATCAAATGAGAAATTAGAAAACAAATTAAACTGAATAAAAATGAAAATACAACATGTCAAAATTGGTGGGATATTGCTAAAACTATACTTAGGAGGAAATTGATAGCACTAAGCCTACATTAGAAAAGAAGACCAAATTAATGACTTCATCTTCCACCTTAAGAAACTAGCAGAGGAAGAAATTAAATCCAAAGTAAGCATAAGAAAATGATTAATAAAAAATCAGTAAAACAGGAAAACAATAGAGAATATCAATGTAACCAAAAGCCAATACATGAGAAACTCAATAAAACTGAAAAACCTACACAGAAATCTCTTGCATTTCTATACACCAACAACAAAAGATCAAAAAGAGATTAAGGAAACAATCCCATTCACCATTGTATCAAAAAGAATAAAATACCTAGGAATAAACCTACCTAAGGAGGCAAACGACCTGTACTTGGAAAACTCAAAGATACTGATGAAAGAAAGAAAAGATGACACAAACAGATGGAGAGATATACCATGTTCTTGGATTGGAAGAATCAACATTGTGAAAATGACTATACTGCCCAAAGCAATCTACAGATTCAATGCAATCCCCATTAAACTACCAATGGCATTTTTCACAGAATTAGAACAAAAAAATTTACAATTTGTATGGAAACACAAAATACCCCGAATAGTCAAAGCAATCCTGAGAAAAAAAAACGGAGCTGAAGGAATCAGGCTCCCTGACTTCAGACTATACTACAAAGCTACAGTCATCAAAACAGTATGGTACTGGCACAAAAACAGAAATATAGATCAATGGAACAGGATAGAAAGTCCAGAGATAAACCCATACACTTATGGTCAGCTAATCTACAACAAAGGAGGCAAGACTATACAAGAGAAAAGACAGTTTCTTCAATAAGTAGTGCTGGGAAAACTGGACAGGCACATGTAAAAAAATGAAATTAGAACACTTCCTAACACCATACACAAAAATAAACTCAAAATGGATTAAAGACCTAAATATAAGGCCGGAGAATATAAAACTTTTAGAGGAAAACATAGGGAGAACACTCTGACATAAATCACAGCAAGATCTTCTTTGATCCACCTCCTAGAATAATAAAAATAAACAAATGGGACTTAAACTTAAAAGCTTTTGCACAGCAAAGGAAACCATAAATAAAATGAAAAGACAACCCACAGAATGGGAGAAAATATTTGCAAACAAAGGAACCGACAAGGGATTAATCTCCAAAATATACAAACAGCTCATGCAGCTCAATATCAAAAAAACAAACAACCCAATCAAAAAATGGGTGGAAGATCTAAATAAACATTTCTCCAGAGAAGACATACAGATGGTTAAAAAAAAACATGAAAAGATGCTCAACATCACTACTCATTAGAGAAATGCAAATTAAAATTACAATGAGGTATCACCTCACACTGGTCAGAATGGCCATCATTAAAAAGTCTACAAACAATAAATGCTGGAGAGAGTGTGGGGAAAGGGAACCATCCTACACTATTGGTGGGAATGCAAACTGGTACAGCCACTGTGGAATAAAATGGAGTTTCCTTAGAAACTGAAAATAGAAGATGTAGTACATATATACAATGGAATATTACTCAGCCATAAAAAAAGAACAAAATAATGCCATTTGCTGTAACATGGATGGACCTACAGATTGTCATATTGAGTAAAGTAAGTCAGACATAGAAAGACAAATGTCATATGATATCACTTATACGTGGAATCTAAAAAAGGGTACAAATGAACTTATCTACAAAACCAAAATAGAGTTACAGATGTAGAAAATAAACTTATGTTTACCAGAGGGTAAGGGGGATAGGGATAAATTGGAAGATTGGGATGGACACATACACACTACTATATATAAAATAGATAACTAATAAGGACCTACTGCATAGCACAGGGAACTCTACTCAATACTCTGTAATGGCCTATATGGGGAAAGAATCTAAAAAATAGTGGATATATGTATTTGTATAACAGATTAGCTTTTCTGTACACCTGAAACTAACATAATATTGTAAATCAATTATACCCCAATAAAAATTTTTTTAAAAACCCTGAAAAAGCACTAGCTAGACTGAAAAAAAAAGACACAATTACCAATATCACAAATGAGAGAGATGACATCGACTGGTTCCATAAATATTGAAAAGATTTAAAGGGCTATTACAAATATCTTTACACCAATAAATCTGATAACTTAGATGAAATGGACAAATTACTTGAAAGACACAAACCACCAAAGCTTCTCACCAAAGCTTACTTAAGAAGAAATAGATAAGCTGAATAGCCCTGTATATATGAAAAAATTTATTTTGTAGTTAAAAACTTTCCCACAGAAACAAAACTCCAGGTGCAGATGGCTTCACTGGTGAATTCCTCTAGATAAGGGAGAAATAATGCCAGTTCTATACAAACTGTTCCAGATAATTCTGATGCCCTTATCCTATGCCAAAGATATTAAAAAACCCCACAAAACCTAGAGACAAATATCCCTCATGAACAAAAATACAAAAATTCTAAACAGAATATTAGCAAATGGAATGCAACAATATATGAAAAGGATAATCCTTTTTGACTAAGTAAGTAGGATTTGTCTCAAGAATTCTTGGATGGTTCAACTTTCAACAATTAATACAACATTAACAGTTATGATACTACCAAAAACTATGAAATACTTAGGAATAAATCTGATAAAAGGTGTGAAAGACCTATATAACCTGTATTAAGCTGAGAGAAATCAAAGACTAATAAATGGAGAGACATGGGTTGAAAGACACAATGTTATTAAAATGTCAGTTCTCCAAACTGATCTACAGATTCAATGCAGTTCCAACCAAACTCCCAGGAGGTTTTTTGGGGGGTAGATATGAAAAACTGATTCTAAAATTCATGTGGGAAAACACACGAAAGACCTAGAACAGCCAAAGCAACTGTGAAAAAGAACAAAGTTGGAAGGTTAACACTACCTGATTTTAAAACATAGGAAGCAACAGTGACCAAGATTGTGTGCTAATGGCATCAAGATAGAATAATAAATAAATGGAACAAAAATAAGGAGCTCAGAAACAGACCTACACATATATGAGCACCTGATTTTCAACAATATCACAAAGGCAAATCAGTGAAGAAAGGATAATCTTTTCAACAAATGGTGCTGGAACAGTTGGATCTCCATGTGTAAAAAAATAAAACTTTCATCCATATTCACCATATACAAAAATCATATTAAAATGGATCATAGTCCCGAATATAAAACCTATAAGTGTAAAACTTTTTGGAAAAAATTAGAAAAAATCTTTATGACCTTGAGCTATGCAAAGATTTATTAAATATAACACCAAAAGCACAATACATTTTTAAAAACTGATGAATTGGAATTCACTAAAATTAAAAACTTCAAAAGGCAGTCTTAAGAGAATGAGAAGACAAGCCATAATTGATACCTGATAAAGAACTTGTATCCAGACATAAAGAATTCTAAAAATGCGATAGTAAGAACATGAACCAATTCTTTTAAATGAGCAAGGGATCTAAAGAGATACGTCACCAAAGAAGAGATATGGATGGCAAACAAGCACATGACAAACTCTCAATATCGTTAGTCATTACAAAAATATAGATTAAAACCTCAGTGAGATGCCACTACACACAGTGAAATGGCTAAAACACCAACCACACCAAGTGCTGGTGAGGATGTGGAGGAACTGGAACTCTCACACTGCTGGTGGGAATACAAAATGGTGTGAGTACTTTGGGAAACATTTTGGCAGCTTCTTACAGAGTTAAATGTATATTTACCCTATGACCCAGCCATTCCACTCCTGGGTGTTCACCTGAGAGAAATGAAAGCAGTCCTCACAGAGACTTACCGACAAATGTTCACACCAGCTTTCTCTAGACTAGCCAAGAACTGGAACACCCGACTGTCCCTCTGCAGCCTGGAGTACGTGTGTGCCCCATCTTGACATTTGATGCTCAGCAACAGGGAGGAATCAATTACCAAGATGCCCAGCAACATAGATAAGTCACAAGTTATGCTGAGTGAAGAAGCTCAACAAAAGAGGAGACTGCCATGTGATTCCATTCATATACAATTGTAGAAAATGCAAGCTGACTTTCATAGTGATAGGAAGACCACCAGTAGTTGCCTAGGGAGGGGCTGGGAGATGGCAGAGAGGAGAGGGAAACTTCTGGAGGTGAACGATGACTCTGCTCTATTACTGGAGATATCACCAGTGTATATGTATGTCAAAATTTATCACACTCTACATTTTCAATATGTATGGTGTGTTGTAGTCATTTATACCTCAGTAAGCTGCTACCCTTCAGTGCCCACCTACACCTTCCCATGCAGCCCAGATCCTTACTCTGGCTTGAGTCCCAACTGGCTTGTGCCTCTGTTGTCTTTGTCACCTTGAGCATTAGTTATTCTGATCATTAGTTACTCTGCATTGTTTTGTTTCTTTCCTGATTTCCTGTCTTTCCAGAGTAGAATGCATGTTCCACCACAACGGGCCTGCTCTGTTTACCCCTTGGGCCCTCAGGAGTTCTCAGTGGCTCTTAGCTGGTGAATGAATGGGTTGGTGGTTGGGGAACGGGCATGGCCCACATGGAGCTGGAGAAAGAACAGGCCCCATGGGCTGCCGCAAGGAGAAGCCAACCTGGAGCTGGCCAGCATGGCTGAGGTTGGGGAGGCTGCTGGGGCCTCGGGAATGCAACTTGCAGAGCTCTGGTCCTGGGCAGGGGCTGCTCCTGCCTTGTTCAGAGGTCAGAGGCCAGGAAGGGGATTGTGGCCCGGCTGTGGTAGGCAGAGGGGTGGGGGTGATAGAGACTGCCACGTGCTGGGAGATGGCTTTGCCCGGCCTGTGCTCGGATTACCTCTCTCAGTCTCCATTATACGGGGCAGACTCAGGCGTGGCACCTCAGACGCCTCAACACCCGACTGGTAAGTGATGGGATAGAGATTTGAACACTGACACCCTGCTGCATGGCCTTCCCCATTTCTTGGTCTATGTCAGAGTCAAGTTTTTGAAGCTTCTATCTCACATACATCTTCCAGCAAATTGCAGCATTTTGCCCACCATCTGGACCACTGGCCTGGGTCATAGCAGGTCAGAGTAAGGCTGCATTGCCTCTGGTGTCAGTACTCTGGTATCTCCCCAAGCTCTAGTAGGGGCACACCAATCCCCAGCAGGTCAGTGCTATTGGCAAGAGAAACTGTGCTGGCCATGCGGGGCACATGGTTTGAATGGGGCAAATGTGAAGTAAGGGCTGGCCTGGAGCCTCTGTATCCAGCGTTCTTTTCCTACTCATCTGGTCAGCTTGGCGAAGGGCAGTGACAAATCCTGGGATGCCACAATCACCCAGAGAGGAGAAGGGAGGCAGTCATCCTGTCCTCCGCAGGCACCTCCTCTTGAGTTCATGAGCATGCAGGGCTCCAGCTCCAACCAGCACTCCACCAGAATGCTTCGTGTGGCCAGGACTGCTTTTCTAAGTGGAGCCAAAAACCTCAGTTTTTTTTGTTGTTGTTTTTTTTAATTTCTAGACCCCCTCAGTCACATGCTATATATCAGCATCAGTGTTCCCTATGTTTTCTATTTTTTTTTTTTTTTTAACTTTGGGTTTATTTATTTATTTATTTATTTATGGCTGTGGTGGGTCTTCGTTTCTGTGCGAGGGCTTTCTCTAGTTGCAGCGAGGGGGCGCCACTCTTCATCGCGGTGCGCGGGCCTCTCACTATCGCAGCCTCTCCTGTTGCGGAGCACAGGCTCCAGGCGCGCAGGCTCAGTAATTGTGGCTCACGGGCCTAGTTGCTCCAAGGCATGTGGGATCTTCCCAGACCAGGGCTCGAACCCGTGTCCCCTGCATTGGCAGGCAGATTCTCAACCACTGCGCCACCAGGGAAGCCCAAAACCTCAGTTTTTATATTGTATTCCTTAAAAATAAATTGTATTCCTTAAAAAAATAAATTGTATTCCTTAAAAAAAAAAACAACAACTGTATGCCAGAACAAATCACCATATGTGAGATTTGCTTCAAAATTACCCAGGGCAAAGGCAGTGGGTGAGTGTAGAGATAGTGTACTAGTCAGCTTGGGCTGCCCTTACAAATACTGCAGATGACGCGGCTCAAAGAACAAAAACTTACTTCCTCAGAGTTCTGGAGCCTGGAAGTCTGAGATCAAGGTGTAGGCAAGGCTGGTTTCTCCTGAGGCCTCTCTCCTTGGCTTGTAGATGGCCATCTTCTCCCTGTGTCCTCACATGGTCATCTGTCTGTGTGTGTTGTGTCCTAATCTCTTCTTATAATGATGTCAGTCATATTGGATTAAGGCCCACCCATAAAAAGACACCATTTTACCTTAATCACCTCATTAAACACCCCACCTCTAAAAATGGTCACATTCTGAGGTCCTGGGGGTTAAAATGTCAGCATATGAATTTTGTGGGGGACACAGTTCAGCCTATAACACATGGTAAAATGAGACATTAACTGGTCATTGTAGAGTTGGCCATGGGTCCAAGGGGCTCATCATTATATTACACTCTCCAGTTAGCAGATATTTGAACGTTTCCCCCCAAACAGTACAAGACTTTGTTCAAGCCACACCACACCTGTTTGCAGGCTGCCTTGGGCCACAGGCCCAGCTGTATGGCCTCAACAGAGAAGGTGCTGTGCTCACCGCAGAAGCCAGCCTGGCCTGCCCCCTAATGAACCTTCAGAAGAGAAATTCAGGGAGTCCTCTTGCTTGCCTTCCTTGGCCTTTGAGAGAAACAGCTCTCACCCCACATGGGAAAATCAAGAAGTCTTTGTTCCCTTTATGTGATGCGTAACCTATCATATCATAACTGGTGTGCACACTTCTCCTGTCCCCCAGTTTGGTGGGACTAGGAGTGAGGGCAGATGGAAGGCCATGCTCCCAACTCTCCTGAGGGGTGGGGAGCCTGTGCAGGGAGAGTGGGGTCTGTTTTTAGGGTCTCACTAGAGCTGTAAATAAAATACTCTCTGGTTCTGACATTATTTATTTCCAGAGGTGTTTGGAGGACTCTGAAAATAACTGCAGAGTGTATTTTAAAACTTCTCAGTGGCTGAGCTCAAAAAAAAAAAAAAAAAAGAGAGGACTGGGCCTGTAATTGTCTTGTTCTCACAGGCCCTTGCTTTTCCTGTGCAGTTATGTGGTCAGTAGACATCAGAAGAAAATTATGTGTTTGTGCTCAGTGCAACAGAGCTCTTATTCAAAGCAGGCCCTGACCCTCAATGTGAAGTCTTGGTAAAACCTGAGTTGGGACTGGCTTTTAAACACCCAGATTGTCAATGCTGAAGGCACCTCCAACCTTGTAAGGGTTGGATTCTTGGCCAACCTGCTTGTTTCATAGGATGGGAAACTGAGTCAGGAGCACCCTCCGTCCCATGCCCCTGTTCTATTGTGTCATGTGCTATAAAACACAGCTTTGGAGAGGTTCTTTTGTGTTTTGTTTTTACTGGAAATGGGAGCCACCTGGGCTGAGTGGGGTTGCTGCCACCGTCAGGAGAAGACTGTGGGCGCGGAGCTCTGCCTGCCCCCCAGCGTTCTCAGCGCTGGCCCCGGGAGGTGCACCTGGAACCACTCAAGATGGGCTCATGTGACTCTGCAATGAGGTTTCCGACCTCAGGCCTGGGGGCCCTCGTGTCGCATGTGGACAGGGCCACCTGTTGGGTCCCAGCTCCTAGCTGCACTTTGTACATGGGCGTGAACCTGGAGCTTTATCTTGAAGGAGACTGAGGGAGGAAGTGGCTGCCTGCCCCCAGGACCAGCACCAGGTGGCTGGGACAGCTGGGCCAAGGGAGGCCTGGCACTGGGTACCCATGCGTGGGCCCAGGGCCAAAATGAAACAGGCCATGGATTTTGATACAAAA
Organism: Balaenoptera acutorostrata; assembly: GCF_949987535.1. Classification (NCBI taxonomy): domain Eukaryota; kingdom Metazoa; phylum Chordata; class Mammalia; order Artiodactyla; family Balaenopteridae; genus Balaenoptera; species Balaenoptera acutorostrata. The sequence goes on from NC_080069.1 coordinate 29,427,304, forward strand.
TCTGATTTGTAAATATGGGGACTCATCCAATCCAACAAGGCCAAAAAGCAGAGCAAAAGTCTGCGTGATAGATGAGGCCCAGGAGCCTCCAGTCTACAATTTTTAGGTTTGACTGTTTGGAAACTTATCTGAGCCCTGTGCTACCAGAATACAGTGATCTCTATAAATCCTGCCCCCTACTATGTCCCACCCTCCTCCACGTGACAGGTGAGGCTTGCTGTCTGTGACCATGAGACTCGTGGTGACACCTGTGCCCCTGGGACAAAGCCATTCCCTTTCTGGCTGAAGCTGCTGACAAGGAGGTTCCTTTCTCCTCTCAGAACAGACACAGCCCCGCCCCCCCACCCCACCCCACCCCACCCCACCCCACCCCACCCCACCCCCAACCCTGCCCCTCAGGCAACACCTTCCTCCTCTCACGGTTGATTAGCAGAGATTTGAGTGCTTTGTCCCCTGAAACCAGCTAGAGGCAGAGAAAACCATTTCCTGTGATTTGGGCTGACTGAGACTTCTGCAGAGTGCAAACCATTCACTTGTAAATCACCCACCTGTACATCAATTACCCATGAGTCAATCATTAAATCACTCACCTGTAAATCACCCCCTGTAAGTTAGCCACGTGCCCATCACCTACATGTAAACCAATCACCTGTAACCTATCTCCTCCCCTTGCTACTGCAACAGCTTGAATAACAACACCCCGTTCACTTGCTGGGTTTTTTTTTTTGGCAGGTTCAAACCTTGCAGACAGGGCTGAAGGGCTGGGATGGAGTTGTCCAATGGCCTGGTCAGGGGTGAAGTGAGCTGCCCCCACCCCAGCTGGTCAGCATGACTGGGCAAGAGTGCTCAGGTGTGCAGGCAAGCCAATCCTCTAGGAGGGTGGGCAGGTGGGCTTCCGGCTCCTCAGCCCCGCTTGGCCCCTTAGGTGCTGGGCTAACTGGGCTTCTGGGGCCAGTTCTTTGCATGTCCAAATGACGGCATTTGAGATATATAAATCCTGGGTGAAGAGTTTAAATAAGCTTTCTCCACAATAGTCTGCTGTATTACGTTAAACTGAGAACGCTGTTTACCTCTCAAAACCTTTCATTAAAGATTTCCCCAGGGATCCATAAACATCAATTAAGACACTGACAAGCCCTGAGGCCCGGAAGATAACCAGAATCCCAGAGAGTGGAACTGGGAAGCCAGCTGGCTAGCTGATGGGTTCTGCTTCTGTTGTTGAGCCCAGATAGATGGCAGGGACAGCAGCATGGCGGCCACCGACCGAGCCTGCAAAGGCTGCTTGGCAAGCACTGTGGCCTCCCGACCCCATGACGCTCCCTTTTAGAACCTAGCTTTCAAAGGGAAAGTCCTTCCCTTTGGGTTCATACAGACTTGGCTGAGGAGCAGAGCAAGGTCAGCTACTCACCAACAGGTCCGGGCCAGCAGGGACAGTGCCGTGGAGGATGGCCAGGCATGGGTGTGCCTTTCTAAGTCCTATACAAGCAGCATGCAGTGACCGAGGGCTTCTGTGGAATCTGATTGGGCTAAATGCCAACATCTGAATAATTCTGACCTAACCTGGCTTCCATCCCTCAGAAGGCCAACAAAAGTAACATAGTCACGAAACTTTTTCTGTAAAAAATATTAACTTTGTTCATTACAAAATTGGTTCAAGATAGCAGGCTGAGCACATGCTGCAGTTCCCCCACCCACCGCCAAATTCATGCAAAAGTATACAGTGTAATAATGAAGGCCAAATTCAGAAGAGAAGCAAGCATGGAGACCGGAGGTTGTGAGGAGCCACTGAAAGATGGAGAGTAGACTCGGAGTCTCTGAAGGACACTGCAGAAGGTGAGATCAATACCAAAGTCACCAGTGCTTAGAAGCAGAGGGGCCTGGGGCTCAGGTAGTATAGAGGGACCATAGGAGCCACCCAGCAGGATGACCCCCTTCCCATCTTCTGTTTCCTAAGGGTGAAGCAAGGAATGCCTACCTTGGTCAGGGTTGGGGAAAAAGAGAGAGAGGCAGGGAGAGAGAGAGAGAGAAAGAGAGAGAGGGAGAAACAACACAAGAACTTACATCAGAGGAAATTGAGTTACTAGAGCAAGATGAAGATTTTCAAAAGATATGTGTAGCTAAGAGATAGAGAAGTGTGTTCATTTGTGAAATACAAAGAGATGAAAAATAAAAACTGTAGATTTGAGAACAAATCATTTCTAAAGTTAGAAGCTTTAGAAATAAAAATTGAAATGTATAACTTGGAATATTAAAATAACTTCATAAATTTAAATAAAAGAAGAAAGTGAAGAAAAAATTATTCACGATTCTATTCCAAAAGATACACATTTCATAATATTGGTGAATTTTCTTCCAGACATACACACACACTAACCAAAATATTAGGATTCTATGTATATATACATCTATTATTTTGTAGGTTTTTATAGTTAACAGCATAATACATCTTTCTATGACCTTAGACCTAATTCTGACCTACAAGGAAAAAATTGCTGGTTAATTATAAGTAATGAAGACTGCCAGAGAATATGATGATGGTATGTGGGTATTTACGTGACCAAGAAAGGGAACACTGGGTGTCATCAAATATTCTCTAGATTTAGAAAAACTAATTCCAAAAATTTCACAGAAAGGGCACAGATCTAAGTTTCTGCCTTGAGAGAGTAAGTCTTTCAAAAATAAACTCTGACCCTTTAATCATTAATTATTTTAGTGAATAATAAACCAACATAACCACAAGGAAATAAATGAGAATAAAAATAGTCCTAAGAGAGGCACAAAGCAGAGTATAGTCAGGAAACAGGGCTGAGCTGATGTTGAGGAGGGGAATTTTCTTTTATGAGAGAAGGGGAGAGAGAGGGAGACAGAGGCAGAGGGAGGAGAGAGAGAGTGTTACTTCCTGGAATAGATATAAAGTTATTGGATGATGGAGAATGCAAAACTCAGGGACTCCTGGCTCCAAGACCAGTGTTTTACCCCCAATAAATGAGGGGTCATTTTTTAAACTTTTTATTATTTTTTTTATTAAGTACAGTTGATTTACAATATTGTGTTAGTTTCAGGTGCACAGCAAAGCGAGTCAGTTATAGATGTATATATTTTTTTCAGATTCTTTTCCATTATAGATTATTCCAAGATATTTAATATAGTTCCCTGTGCTATACAGTAAATCCTTGTTGTTTATCTATTTTATGTATAGTACTGTGTATCTATTAATCAATGATGGATCATTTTGTTGCTATAAAACACACAAATAGTTAGATCTGACCTAGCTGTTGTTACCAGACGCAACATGTCCATTGCTTGGGGTGCACGGCCAATGAACACACAAGTGCTTTTGATTAAAGCAGAAACATTTATTAAATGTGACAAGTAGGGAGGCAGGGAGATAGCTCTCAAAGCACTGTCTCCCCATGTGGTTGGACGGGGCGGAGGGTGGGGCAGGGTTAAGCCTGGGGGTATGCATATTCATGAAAGGGCAGACAGATCATCCGTAAGTATTGTAATGAGGCAAAGGTTACTCTAGGTTGCCAAAAACTGCAAGCAAGCAGGTGGTTGGTTGTTTGCTCACACTGTGGTATCTTGTTGACTTGGAATGTACTGTAACCTTTTCGGATCATCAGGTGTTTGGAACATTCTGCCATTTAATAGTTAAGTTTCTACAAAACAAAGCACACTTTGGTTTAAACCCATTGCTTCCCTACCACTGCCTAACTAACACTATAAGGCCCCTGCCACTGAGGAGTATTTGCTCTCAGTATCCCAGAGCATCCAGCAGGCCACCGAGAGCTCCCTCTCCAAAATGGAAGTCAGGAGCCACATGTGGCTATTTGCATTTAAATTAATTAAAATGCAATAATATTAAAAATTCAGATCCTCATCACACTAGCCACACTTCAAGTGCTCAAAAGCCACATGTGACTGGTGGCCACCATCTGGGACAACCCAGGGCATTTATGTCATCACTGGAAGTTCTATTGGAACGTGCAGTTCTATAGGAGTCTTAAAATTAATTATTGTTATTTATCTGAGAACACAACTTATTAGGTTTCATCTTAAGTGTGTTCACCTCCTTTCCCCCACCCCTTGAACGGAATTCAGACTTTGTCTAATCAGCCCTCCCTGACAGTTTGAGGAGAATTCTGGCTCCAGCCATCCTGTGTGGGGTTGGGCGCAGGTTTGAAGGGGCACCAGTTGGAGGAGGGAACAGGGGAATAAAGGGAAATGTTTTAAATCATGCATGGATTAAGTTGAATTTCCCAAACATTAGTTGTTCAGTACTCCTCTCACAATGTTTTGTTGTGTCTGATATGAATTCCTATTATTTTCTTTAAACCAGCTCATTTTTCTCAACATAACCTTGTTCTAAATGGTATTAGTAGGATACAGTTTAGAATATAATTTTTTGTTTTAATTGTTGTTTGTCTAATTTGTATTAAAATAAACACAGCTATTAAAATAGATATGTCCACTTTTTTGGTAGTGAAATGTGGTTTTATTAGCATATTTGGACTCCTGGGGGTCCCTGTAACACACTCTGGTATGCCCTGGATTATGTTTGCAGAGAAACATAAGTGAAAAGTTTGCCCTTGTTAGAATGACTTCTGATGGATAACTTGTGCTCTGAGTATTATGTACTCCGGGGCTGAATGTGTGGGCCCTACTTTATCAGGATGCTCACATCTAGCAAGTGCTCCTGGCCAGGCTGTAAAACTCTTATGTGTAGAAACTTTCCTAATCCTGGAATGCCTGATTCTCATTCCCATATGAAAACACAGAAGCTTGGAGGTTTAGGAGCCCATCCCAGGTCATAAACAGCGGGTGGGACTTGGGTGTCCCTGGCCTAGAAGCACGTAGACATGCTTCCCTGAGGGTCCAGCCCTCACTAGACCCTGGCTGTTGGCAGACTGATGGCATTGGGCTGCAATGTTACACGTCTCTGGTTGCCTCGATGTTAATCATGTGCTCAGTTTGGAAATGTCCCAACTTTGCATGGGGCTGACTATGTGGAATGATTTAGCTTCTTACTTTATTTGAGAAGCTGAATGTTGGATTTATTTTGTTTCAGTGCAAAGTTGACTTCCTGTCTTCCCATACCTCCTTCTCCACACATGCATCCACACATTCAAAATGTCAGAATCAAAAAGGAGAATATAAGCCTGGATATTTTGGTAGGTTTGTGAGGAAAAAGATAGTTGTCAGGGATCAGTTCTGGGTCTGTCCACAACAAATGTCTCAAGGAGCTCTACTGACAAACCTTCACAGCATGGCAGGACGTTCTCAGCTTTAGACCTTCCCGGTGCAAGACCCATGTTATCTGTGTTCAAGCATGTTACAAAGATGTGCACTGGATGGGAAGGCCACATGAGCCGCCATTGTATCTCCATCAAATCCCCAGCTCCCAGCACATGGTAAGCACTCAAAAACCATTTCTGGGATAAATGAAAAGAGCAGGGCTCCGACTAGAGAGATTGACCAACGAGGGAGCAGTGGCTAGTGAGAAAGCCTGACCAGTGAGAGAGACTGACCAGGAAAGCAAGAGCATTATGTTCCAGGCCCTTCCTCCCACTCACGCTGTGAGACTGACCCATGACTTGGCTCTCTGCATTTCCAATTCTCAGCCATAAAATGCTCTCTACTATATCCAGGCAGGGTCTACTCCTGTGTGCTGAGGTGGAGTCCTTGCTGTCAGGCCTGGTGGAGGCAGGCTCAGACACTTGTAGCCAACTGCAGCTTGCAGTGACCTCGAGGAATACGCCACATGGGGTCCCAGACCCAGACGGTATAACTTGAAATTTATCCCAAGATCTGAGCCACAGGAAGGGTGACAGTCCTCCTGAGGGTGGGGGACACATTTTACTTGCTTGGCCAAGAGACCGTCACATTCCCCCAGGAGACCTGAAACACAGAGCAAGGGAAAGGAAGACCAGTTTACCTGAGTGTGCTGCCCGGCATGCTGGCCAGGTCACTGTGAGGTCTGGGCTCTGTCTCCTCTGGGCTCCTCGGACAAGTTTCCCTCCGGGGCCCTCAGAGCCCTGGGCATGCTAGCAGCTGCCTCTCCCTGAAGAAAGCAGCCATGGCTCCCAAGATCATGTGTGTGTCTTCTTCTCACGGTTATTAACAGACTTTTGGATTGTCCTGGAGCTCCCTGCAAACCAAATGTTGACTGAAGGAAGAGATGTTATCTGACCAGCTAATCAGACACACAATCTGGAGGAAGATAAAATCAGCTGTTTTGCCTTGTGATGGGTATGCACTGAGCCACAGGAGCAAGGATACCACCTCGTTTTCATGATTTTAAAAAAAAAAAAAAAAAAAACTGACAAGAACAAAGAATGTCCTTCTTATATCTTTTTTTAAATTTAAAAAAGTATAAGCTTTATTGGCATATAATTGACACACAATTATACACATATTTAAAGTGTACAATTTAATAAGTTTGAAGTACGTATACACCTGTGAAAACATCACCACAATCAAGAGAGTGAACTTATTAGTCATTTCCAAAAATTCCCTTGGGCTCCTTTGTAATCTTTCATTCCTCTCCCTAGCAGCCGCTGATCTGCTTTTTGTCATCAAAGATTTGTTACATTTGCATTTCCCAGAGTTTTCCATACAGGGAACCAATGATACAATATAACTCTTTTTTGTCTAGCTTCTCACTCAACACAATTATTTTGAGAGTCATCCATACTGTTTTGTGTATAAATACTTCGTCTCTTTTGATTGTTGAGTTGAATTCCATCATATAGGTGGACCACAATTTGTTTATGCATTTACCTGTTGATGGGCTCTTTCTAGATCTTGGCTATTTGCAAGTAAAGCTACAGAGCCTGGAGCTCATAAATCAACCCTCAGAGAGCAGGGCCCTTCACCAGCTCTTGGGCCCCTCGTGCAGGCCCTTCTCCAACAGCTGCTGTATTCAGGGATGGCAAGACGTGCAGCAGCCAGGTATTCCCCAGGCTCAGTCTACTCCTGCTTCCCCCACGATCTGCTGCACCAGTTAGTATGCCATATACTTTCTCTGTTCCATTTAGGGGCCAGGACTCAGTGAGTTGTCACTGAGTCCTTGAGACAGAGACCAATGTGGGGCATGGGGTAGAAATGTATGCCAAATGCATACAGCTACTCCTTCTTCTTCTGAAAGGTACACACCACTTCTGAAAGGTACACACCCACATCTTCTGAAAGGTACACACCACTCCTGGTGACTGAATATACCCAGAGTTCTACTGCCGTGTTAAAACAATAAAGAAATCAAGAGCTTCCTGAGAGGTGCTGGGTACTGGACTAAACAATGTGGTCAGTGCCAGGACTATTCTCATCTCTCTAGCTTCTGAAAAGGGGAGGAGTAGTTGTGTACTGATTTGGTCCTCACTGGGCATTTTAAAGATTTGGCCTGAATGTCTTTACACCGGGCAGGGCTCTCCCGTTTGCCACAGACCCACCACTCTGTATTGTCTTAGACCTGGTTGGGCTCATTTATTCTATGACCTGCATGAACCCTGTAGGCATTTGGAAGGTACTGATTCAATCCAAACCTTTTATTCTAAAGATAACAAAACAGATACAGAGGACTTAGGTGTCTGACTTAACGAAGTTCATGCAGCAACTGCTGTGGTGGGTTTTTACAGTGAAAAGTAGACATAGATAAGGAGAGGAAAAGAGTTCTCCAAAAGGTGTCTTCCATTTGGTTATTTATTGCCCACAGGACACTGGCAATTGGAGGAAGAGCTGCCAGGACCTTCAGAGACAAGGAGGGCTGGTCAGGGCCACCAACATGTCTCCCTAGCTGGTCCTGGAGCAGATGTGGGCTGCCCTGCTGGTGATGTTTGAAAACTTGAGACATGGGCCAGGTGTCTGTGGGTTTCCCTGGGAGTTCCTGGAATGTACTGCTGTGGTGGTTTTTATAATAAAGTTTTGAAACGGTTTTAAAAAAGGAAAGGAGCTTCCCAGAAGGGGATCTTTCCAGGGTGAAGCCTATGGGAAAGGTATGGAGAAGATTGGACCAGTGGCATAAGCCACTGATGCTCTCATGTCCCTTGTGGTGGGGGGCAGTCCTTCCACGTTATAAACCCTCTCTCTGGCTGCACTGAATGAAAATCTGAGCTGGTCTTCAATTCTGCACACTGTAGAATTTCTTAAAGAAGGGCGGAAAGGCCAGACTCCTAAACTTTCCCAGGTGACTGAAGAAAATCCTGATTAGAAGCACCACAGGACAATGGAGAGCAACCTGGGAAGAAAATAACAGACAGTTTGAATGACAGCGCTGATCTTCAGAAAGGCCCAGACCTACTCACCCAAGAAATTTCAAGATGGAATCAGAGAGTGCTGGAGAAGACAGTAGAAAGAAATGCTGGAGCTCTCAAATGCCCAAATGCAACAGGCCATGAGAGATGATTTGAGCCAATTAAAGTCCCTGGGCCAGAATATGCTAAAGATGGTCAATTTGCTTGACCTGGTTAGAGATCACATGGATGATGGTAACTTGGAAAAGAGAGAGGAGGGAAGCAGAAAATGATGATCATCCCGTCTGTCTGTCAGAAGTCCATCAGAACTTGAAGTCCATCCATGAAGACGGTAATTTAAATGCCCCCTTTGAGTGTCCACATGGGGAAAACAAACTCTCCTGAGAATTATTGGAAGAAATTCAGAGGATTAAAGATCTGACAGGAGAAATAACAAGCCTCCAAACCAAGGAAGCATATTTGCATTTTGAAAATTCACAACTTGAAAGTGAGATTCAGAAGCTCCAGCTGAAACTTCAAATAAGGCCTGAATTACATGAATAACATGACATGCAATGGGAGAAAGAAGCATCTGAAAGGAAACACACTATTTAGAAATTGGGAAGAAACTTCTCAAAGTGTCCAGGAGCCTGAACTCCACCTGTCAGACCTGCAACCTGTACAAGAAGATGGCCGAAGACATGGGCAGAAAATTGGAGAGAACCACGTCCTTCTGTCAAAAGGAGATCCTCTTGTAAGAGAAGGGAGTTCAGGAAAGCTGGATGGCAGCTCTGTCAATGGAGAGAAAGGTCCAATGGCTGGGGGAAGAAAATGTTCACCACAGGCAAACACTGGCTAAAGTCAAGTCTAAGTTCCATCCTGTCCCAAGTGGGCCTTGTGCTCCAACTGCAGCCTTCAGAGGCCCAGAAGTATTATACCAGGGGCTCCCCTGGGTCCTGAAGTTTCCCAGGAGAGAGGAGGCTCATGCTGGGAGGGCTCTGCGGCCCAGGGTCACCTGCAGGTTTGACTCAACTTCACAGCAGCTAGGAGGACACCTACAGCCACAGCAGAGCATCTTCCTGTGTTTTCTCCCCTAAGGTCATTTTCATTTCTCTATTTTGAGTTTAGTACTTATTACATAATTGATGCTACATAATTCTTATTGAACTTTGATACAGCATTGTAAGATAGTATTTTTTACATAAAGACTTGTTTAATATAATTCTTATTATTCCAGGTCATGAGATACTGTAGAATTACATAGTATATGCGTTGCTTTTTTTTTTATGCATTACTTTTAAATTTTAGTACAGATTCCCTAATATTGCAATCTTCAGCAACGTTTGACGTGGATAGAGAAATTTAAAACAAGAAATTTTATTTTATTATGTTATAAGCTGTCTTTAGAATTCTCTCTGTATACATTTACCTTATAAAATATTTATTTTAAAAAGAAAGTCAAAAGAGAAATGGGGAATTCCCTGGCAGTCCAGTGGTTAGGACTCTGCCCTTTCACTGCTGGGCCACAGTTTTATCCCCAGTCGGGGAACTGAGAAGATCCCACAAACCACGTGGTATGGCCAAAACAAAACAAAAGAGAAATGCAACAAAACACCCCATAAATCTGCATAATGTTGTTATTATATTAACACTTATTCATAGATTAATTTGTAAGATTTGGTATTTTACAATCATTTGTTTCTTACCTTATATTTGTTTTATTTTTTGTTATTTATTTAAGGTATTATTTGTGTATTTCTAAATATTACCCAGTCAGAAAAACAGCTTTCCATAGATGACAATTTCATACACACACGCACAAGCACACACACACACTCACACACACACACACACACACACACATGCACAATGCAGATGCAAGCACTTTAGTTGTTTATGTCTGTATATGAGGAAAATGTAAAATTAAAGACAGCTAAACTTTGAAAAAATTTTAGATAAGTATATAATGGAGAAAGAAATAATTGCATACATGCTATTCATATATACCCAAAAGATCCCTAAATATATACACACCAAAGGAGAATTGTCTGATGTATTAGAGAGGATTCCAACAAAAGTACTTCATCCAAATGATGCAGAAAAAGAGATAGTGATGGAGACACAGGTTCCCCACTGTCAACAGGGATAAGGAAATGGACAAGGGATGCTGAGGCACCCAGACACTAGCAATGGGGAAGCTGTTCCCACCTTGACTGGAGGGAGGGGGAGGAGGAGGTGTCATCTGATACCATTGAGGAGCTTTCCAGGCTCCCAGAAACCCTACCTTACCCTCTCTCCTCCTACCCTCCCATCTACTGCTGGAGCACTGGGCAGCTGCCTGGAGAGGTGGGGAGGTGGGGGGGGACGACCGATGATATATGTTCATATAATCCCTTTGTCTGTAGAAGGAATGGAATAGGAGGGGCAGGATTGGGTGAGGGGCCTTACAGGGGTATGTATGAGAGCCCTAGAGTTTGAACCTGGTGTGGTTGTCATGAGGATGGAGAAGAGACAGATTCAGGAGAGTTTGGGTGGTTGTGGGGGCAGAGAAGAGGAATGAAGTAGGGCTCAGCAGATTCTAGGAACCTTGTATATTGTTAGGCATTCCTTTAAATAAGCCTTAGTAAATTATCCACAGGAACCCTGGAAAGTCACCAAGACATGCCACCTCCTGTGGATATGGACTAGCTGGTGGTGTAAGGAATGTCCATGTGGGTATGCATTGGTTTCCACTATAGCTGAAGCCGTCATGGCCATGTGGCTTCATGACCACTCAGTTCTCCTCTGAGGGGCTCCCACAACAGAGACTCCATGTGCAAGATGGGAAAGCCCAAGTGCAGTGAGAATTCCCAGTGTGAGGCATTTACAGCCTGTGTTGAATCTCTATGATTGTACTCTTAGGCATACCAAAGTGAATTAGAAGTTTAGCCCACAGAGCTCACAGCCAGTGAAGGAAAAAGTCTTGTGAACTAAAAATGCTCATGAATATGGGAGTTACACTCATATCTGGGACTGTGTCTGTCTCTCTAACTGTCCCTGCTGGATGTGAGGTGAGGGGAAGTTCAGGGAAGTCTCCCTGGAGGAGATGACCCTGATTTGAACTTAAGGATGAGAGTGAGTCATCTACAATGCTCTTCCAACCTTGGGGACATGACAATGACTTGGAAACCTTGTTACAATCAGATGCAGATTTATCAGGTCTTGCGTGGGTCTTAGACCTTGCATTGCCCCAGGGAATTCCTATTCTGAGACCAGATCTAGACTACTCAGGACTTTTAGATGATTATGGTGTAGGAGTGGGGTGAAAATGAAGAAGGCAGGGATATTTTTGGCAGAAGTCACAGCATAGTCAAAGACACAAGATCACAAACAACGTGGTCAGGGGTGGGCAGTGGTTAATTTGTGTAATTATCATCTAAAGCCCGGGACTAAGGTGGGAGGGCAGAAGAGTAGCATCTGTGGGGCTTTGACTACCAAGAAGTTCCTGTCCTTCCAGCTTTCCTTAGGTTGACCCCTGGGCAAGCCAGAGGAGACTGGAGAAAATGAGGGTGACCCAAGGCATACAATCTCCTGGCTCCTTCCTGACAATGTCACTTTGAGCTGACTCAAAGGGATTAAGCACATGCTCCTCTTCAAGGCTAAGTCTGTATTGTGTGTCATTGGGGTTCCCCTGTTCCCTCAGGTATGGTGGTGTAAAAGGCTGAAATGCTCCTAGCCCCAGGTTAATTCTTGTGTTAGGTTCCTATTTATGCTATAAAATAAACCAACAAACCTGTTAGCATAAAACAACACAAGCTGATTATTTACAGTTCTGGAGGACAGAAATCTAAACTCAGTCTCACTGGGTAAAGTTTAGGTGTCAGCAAGGCTGTTTCCTTCTGGGGTTCCTTCCAGCGTTTCCAGCTTCTAGAGGCTGCCTGTATTCCTTGTCTGGAGCCCCTTCATCCATCATCAAGGCCAGAAATGCAGCAACATCTCTTCTCTTCTCTCTGCTTCTTTCATCACATCTCCTTCCCTGATCTTCCTGCCTACCTCATAAATATATTTGTGATCACTTTGAGCTCACACAGATAATCCAGGATAATATCCTCATTACAAAGTTCTCTCTTTAACTTAATCATGTCTGCAAATCTCTTTTGCCATGTAAAATGAAATATTCAGAGATTCTGAGGATCATAATGTGGACATATTTGGGGGTGAATTATTCTCTCTACCACACACAGCCTTATGCATTGCAATTCCCTTCTACCCACATGTTTGTAAGCATCCCTAGGGTTATATGCTACCTCAAAGTAACCTATTTCCAGCATCATCTTCTTCCTTGACCATTTGTGTCATACTTGACATTTATTTCAATAGTGGATTGAGAAGGTAAACTTACTTAATATTTAACAATCATCTTCCCAAGGAAATAAACACATTATAGTAGTGTACTGATAATTAGAGGTACCCTATGGAAATATCCAAAATATGAATGGCACCTTGGTGGTTTCCAGAAATGAAACTGTCTGATAAGATAAAAGCAAGAATGTCATATCTGCACAAAGTAACATACTTTTCAATTATTCTGTGAAGGTGTTGATGTAATGCAAGATAACTATGATTAACATATTAAGGGATTTGGTGGAAAAAATAGGCAACATGCAAAACCAGATTGGCAATGTAACCAAAAGATGAAAATTCTAAGAAAAAAGAAATAAGAAATGCTAGAGATTAAAAAGACTTTAATGGAAATGAAGAATTCTTCCTTTTGATGGGCTCATTGTAAACTGGAAATAGCTGGGGAAATTTTCTCTGTGCTGCAAGATATGTCAATAGAAACTTTTAGAACTAAATATCAAACAGAAAAAAGACTGAAAAAAATGGAAGAGCATAGGTAAGTACTGTTGGACTACTATAAAAATTATAATATATGTGTGATTTTAGTACCAGAAGGAGAAAAAAGAGAAAAAAGGAACAGAAGAATTATTTGAAGAAATAATAACTGAGATTATCCCCAAATTAATGTCAGACACCCAAGCTCAGGCCAGGGAGCTCAGAGAATACAAAGAAAAATAAATGCCTAAATAAATAAATAAATTTAAAAAGAAAATTACTCCTGGATATGATATATTCAAACTACAGAAAATCAAGGTTAGGATCCTCGGAGACCAAAGGCAGTGGTTTGGACTTTTATTCAGTCAATGGCCATTTTCCCTCCTCTGGCTCAGCACAACATGACTGGGAAAACTCACAGCCACTGACTTTTCCCTGGGGAGAAAAAAAGAAGACATTTGTCCTATGTTTAGAATTTTTAAGGGTTGTTTAAGGTTTGGTTTCTATCTTATATATCTCAGAGTGCTAAAGGGACCAGGTGTAACCTAGATGTCTGAGGACTGATGAGAAAACAACAACAAAAGATTTGGACAGTTTACTGTTGCTCCAGACCACCTTCAGTTCAGGGAGAAAACACCAGAGGAAGCAAAATAGTATGATCTTCTGAAAAAAGAAACTGACAAATCTCTACCCTGGCTGACTGGTGAAGGTCTTCCCAATATGAAGCCAGTATAGGGACTGGGACAGGTGATTGTTTAATACACTGACAATAACACAGAGTGTTAAGAAACATAAAGAAATAGGGCAACATGGTCCAAACAAAATTACAAAATTAATCTCCAATAACTGATACTAAAGAAATGAGGTACATGTATTTCTTGACAAAAAAAAAATCACAATAACCATCATAAAAATACTCAACAAGTTCAGGAAAAATGTGCATGAAAAAAAATCAAGTATTAAAAAAAAGAAGACATTGAAAATAATTTTAGCTGAAAAAAATATCATAAACTAAAAAAATCACTAGAGGGGTCCAACAAGATACTTGATCAAGCAGAAGGAAGAATCAGTGAACTCAAAGAGAGGTCATTTGAAATTATCCAATCAGAGAAGAGAAAAGGGAATTTAAAAGTGAAAAAAGTCAAGGCATTTATGGAACACCATCAAGCCTACATTATATGCATGATGGGAGTACCAGAAGGAGAAAAGGGAAAGAATGGGGCAGATAACTCATTTAAAGAAATAATGGCTTCAAACCTTCCAGGTCTGAGGAAAGAAATGGACATTTAGAGTCTAGAAGCCCAAATGTCTCTAATGTGAATGAGCCAAAGAAGTCACAATGAGACACCTCATAATCAGTGTGTCAAAAGGCAAAGAAAAAGAGAGTTTGGAAACAAAAAGAGAAAAGTGATTGTCATATATTAGGGAATTCTCTTAAGACTATCAGCATATTTCTCAGGAGAAACTTTGCAGGCCAGAAGAGAGTGAGATGATATATCAGAGTGGTGAAAAGAAAACTGCCAAAAAAGAATATTGTTTCTAGCAAATGTATCCTTCAAAAATGAAGGAGAAAAAAATAAGATAAAGCTGAGGGAGGTCAATGTGAGTAGACTTGCCTTACAAGAAAAACTAGAGGGAGTCCTTCAAGTTGATATGAACAGATGTTAATGTACCAATGTTAATTTCTTAGTTTTGATAAATATATCATGGTAATGTAAGATGTTACTATTAGGGGAAACTGAATGAAGGGCATATGGGAACTCTGTACTATCTTTACAACTTTTCTAAAATTATCCCAAAATAAAATGTTTATTTTTAAAAAATGCTAAACCACAGCACAAAACATATGATAATATAAAGCTCAGTGGTAAAGTTAGATATGTAGAGACATACAGAATATTGTAATTATGTAATTTTAGTGCATAAATAAGTGTTGATTCTGTGTAAAAGTTAAAAGACAAAAGTATAAATATTATCTATAAGTAAAACATTTAAATAGACAACAATATAAAATGATAATTTGTGACATCAATAACAAAGTGTAGGGAGAAAGAAATAAAAGTAAAGTTTTTATATGTGATTGGATTTAAGTTATTAGCTTAAAATATTTTGCTATAACTACTAGGTATTTAATGTAAGCATAATGATAAACACACAGAAATATCCACTGAATACACACACAGAAAATGAGAAAGGAATCAAAACATGTTATTACAAAAAAGTTAACAAAACACAAAAGAAGACTTCAAAAGCGGATAATGAGTCCAGAAAAGCTATAAGACCCACATAAATATAGTCAAGTGACCATTGACAAAAGAGAAACAGCAATACAATGGAGGATAGGTACTCTTACAACAAGTGTTGCTGGTAAAACTGGACATCCACATGCAAAAATATGAATCTAGACAGAATTTACACCTTTCACTCAAAATGACTCACAAAATGCAAAGTGTAAAACTCAAAGTTATATTACTCCTAAAAGATAATGTAGTAAAAAACCTAGGTGAACATGGATTTGGTGATAAATTTTTAGATAGAACACCAAAGGTACAATCCATGAAAGAAATAACTGATATGATGAACTTCATTACAATGAAAAACTTCTGCCTTCTGAAAGACAATGGCAAGAGAATGAGAAGACAAGCCACAGCCTGGGGGAAATTATTTGCAAAAGACACATCTGTTATAGGATTGATATCCAAAATATAAAATGACCTCTTAAAACTCAAGGTAAAAAACATAACCCTATTAAAAAATGGTCCAAAGACCTTAACATGCATCTCAACAAAGCACATATTCAGTGGCAAATAAACATATTAAAAGATGATCCACATCACCTGTCCTCAAGGAAACATAAATTAAAACAATAGTGAGATACAACTATGCACCAATTAGAATTGAGACAGCACCAAATGTTGGTGAGGATGTGGAGCAACACAAATCCTCATTCATGCCTGGTGGGAAAGCAAAATGGTTCAGCCACTTTGGAAGACAACATGGTGATGTGTTACAATACTAAACATACTCTTATTATACCATTCAGCAATGGAACTCCTTGGTATTTCCCCAAATGGGTAGAAAACTTACATCCACACAGAAACCAGCACAAGGATGTTTACAGTAGTTTTATTCATAACTTGTAAAACTTGGAAGCAAATAAGATGGCCTTCAGGAGGTGAATGGTTAAATAAACTGTGGTACATCCAGGCAATGTAATATAATTTAACACTAAAAGAAATGAGATATCATGCCATGAAAAGAGATGGAGGAAACTTAAGTTCATATTGCTCAATGAAAGAAACTAATTTGAAGAGGCTACATAATGTATAATTCCAATTATATGACATACTGTTTGCAGGAATGGGTGAAGGAGAGGGATGAATAGGTGGAGCACACAGAATTTTTAGAGCATTGAAAACCTATGTGTGATACATTAATGATGGATACATGTCATTATGCATTTGTTTAAATCTGTAAAATGTACATCAAGAGAGAATGCTAAGGTAAACTACTGACTTTGGTCAATAATGAATGTCGATGTAGGTTAATCAATTTTAACAAAAGTACCACTCTGTGGAGGATGTTGATATTGGGGGAAGCTCTGCATGTGTAGTGGCAATAGGTATATGGAAATCTCTTTATCTTCTCATATTTTGCTGTGAACCCCAAATTGCTCTGACAACATGAAGTCAATTTACAAAAGGTACAAGACAGAGAGAAAACCATGAACAAAATGGCAATATTAAATCACTTCCTATCTTAATTGTTTAAATTTAAATAGACTAAACTCCCTAATCAAAAGATATAGTGGTCAAATGTGTAAACAACAATAACAATAACAAAATACAGAACAAAATAAAATCAAGACTCAAGTTTGTACTGTCTATAAGAGACTCACTTAGATTTAATGACACACAAAAAAATGAAAGTCATAGAATGGAAAACAGATGTTCTAGGCAAATGGTAACCCAAAAGAGCAAAAATGGTTATACTTATATCAGACAAAATAGTCTCTAAATTTAAAAAGTATCCAAAGAGAAAAAGAAGGACACTATACAATAATAAAAGGATCAATTTTCCTATATATATGTGTAACAGCTATAAATACATTTGTACTTATTTGTACCAATTTGTACTTACATTTGTACCAATACCAGAGCATCCAAATATATGAAACAAACATTGACAGAGTGGAGGGGGAAATATTGACCAAAACAATAAAATAGAGGATTTCAATAACCCACTTTTAATAATGAAAAGAACACCTAGACAGCAGATCAATGAGGAAACAGAGGAACTGAACAATATATATCACATGAACCTAATGGACACATGCACAACATCCACTAAACACCACCAGGATACATATTTTTCTCAAGTGTACACAAAACATTCTCCAGGATAGATCAGATGCTAGGTCATAAAAGAAAATTAAGAAGATTAATATCTAACCACGTATATTTTCTGACCACAGTGGAATAATAGAAATTAATAGCAGAAGAAAAGCTGGAGAGTTCAAAACTAGGAGGAAATTAAACAAATTACCTTGAAAATATAGTGGGTCAAAGAAGAAATTAAATGGGAAATTAAATGAGAAAGTGGAAAATATCTTAAGACAAAACACAATATACCAAAACTTCTGATATACAAAGATCAGTTTTAGGAAGGAATTTTATAGTGATAAATACATACATTTAAAAAGAATAAAGATCTCAAATAAACAATGTAAATTTATACCTCAAGGAAATACAAATAGAAGAATAAAATAAGCTCAAATTTAGGAAAGGAAGAAAATGATGATAGCTAGAGCAGAAATACACAAAATAGAGAATAGAAAAACAATAGAAAAAATAAATGAAATGAAGACTTGGTTTTTTGAAAGAGCAATAAAAATGACAGCCATCTAGCTAGACTAAGAAGAAAGAAAAGACCCAAATAAATAAAATCAGAAATGGAAGACAGACACTACAACTGATGACACAGAAATAAAAAGAATCGTAGGAGACTACTATGAACAATTAAACACTGACAAATTGAATAACCTAGAAAAGTGGATAAATTCCTAGAAACATACAACCTAAGAGAAAGAAAGCATGAAAATAGAAAATTAGAACACATCTATAATGAGTAACAAAATTGAATCAGTTATCAATAACCTCTGAACAAAGAAAAGCCTATGTCCAGATGGCTTCATTGGTAAATTCCACCAAATATTTAAAGAAAAATTAATACCAGGGTGGAGAACTTCAAGATGGCAGAGGAGTAAGACGTGGAGACTACCTTCCTCCCCAGAAATACATCAAAAATACATATACATGTGGAACAGCTCCTACAGAACACATACTGAACGCTGGCAGAAGACCTCAGATTTCCAAAAAGGCAAGAAACTCCCCACGTACCTGGGTAGGGCAAAAGAAAAAACAAAAACCAGAGACAAAAGAATAGGGATGGAACTTGCCTCTCTGGGAGGGAGCTGTGAAGGAAGAAAAGTTTCCAAACACTAGGAAGCCCTTTCACTGGCGGAGATGGGAGGTGGCGAGGGGGCGGGGGCGGCAGGAAGCTTCAGAGCCATGGAGGAGAGCGCAGCAACAGGGATGCAGAGGGCAAAGTGGAGAGATTCCTGCACAGAGGTTTGGTGCTGACCAGCACTTACCAGCCCGAAAGGCTTGTCTGCTCACCTGCTGGGACAGGTGGGGGCTGGGAACTGAGGCTCCAGCTTCGGAGGTCAGAACCCAGGGAGAGGAGTGGGGTTGGCTGCATGAACACAGCCTGAAGGGGGCTAGTGTGCCACAGCTAGCTGGGAGGGAGTCTGGGAAAAAGTCTGGAACTGCTTAAGAGGCAAGAGACCACTGTTTCAGGGTGTGCGAGGAGAGGGGATTCAAAGCACCGCCTAAACGAGCTCCAGAGATGGGTGCGAGCCACTGCTATCAGTGCAGACACCAGGGACGGGCATGAAATGCTAAGGTGGCTGCTGCAGCCAACAAAAAGCCTGTGTGCAAGCACAGGTCACTATCCACACCTCCCCTTGCAGGAGCCTGTGCAGCCCGCCACTGCCAGGGTGTCCTTGATCCAGGGAAAACTTCCTCAGGAGAACACATGGCATGCCGCAGGCTGTTGCAACGTCACAATGACCTCTGCCACCACAGGCTCACCCCGCATTCCTTACCCCTCCCTACCCCCGGCCTGAGAGAGCCAGAGCCCCCTAATCAGCTGCACCTTTAACCCTGTCCTGTCTGAGCAAAGAACAGATGCCCTTAGGTGACCTACATGCAGAGGTGGGGCCAAAACCAAAGCTGAACCCCAGGACCTGTGCGAACAAAGAAGAGAAAGGGAAATCTCTCCCAGCAGCCTCAGGAGCAGCAGATTAAATCTCCACAATCAACTTGATGTACCCTGCATCTGTGGAATACCTGAATAGACAATGAATCATCCCAAAATTGAGGCGGTGGACTTTGGGAGCAACTGTAGACTTGGGGGTTTGCTTTCTGCATCTCATTTGTTTCTCATTTTATGTTTATCTTAGTTTAGTATTTAGAGTTTATTATCATTGGTAGATTTGCTTATGGATTTGGTTGCTCTCTTCCTCTTTATATATATATATATATATGTATTTTTTCCTTTTTCCCTTTTTGTGAGAGTGTATGTATATGCTTCTTCGTGTGATTTTGTCTCAATAGCTTTGCTTTTACCATTTGTCCTAGGGTTCTGTCTGTCCATTTTTGTTTTGTTTTTTAGTATAGTTTTTAGGACCTGTTATCATTGGTAAATCCACCAAACATCTGATTTTTGGTTTGGTTGCTCTCTTCTTTCTTTCTTTCTTTATCTTATTACTTTTTTAAAATATATATTTAACATTTATTTTATATTTTTATTTTAATAACTTTCTCTTTTCTTTTCTTTCTTTTTTTTCTATTTTTTCTCCTTTTTCTTCTGAGCCATGTGGCTGACAGAGTCTTGGTGTTCCGGCCGGGTTTCAGGCCTATGCCTCTGAGGTGGGAGAGCTGAGTTCAGGACATTGGTCTAAAAGAGACCGCCCGACCCCACATAAAAACAAACAGTGAAAGCTCTCCCAGAGATCTCCATCTCAACGCTAAGACCCAGCTCCACTCAACGTCCAGCAAGATACAGTGCTGGACACCCTATGCTAAACAACTAGCAAGACAGGAACACAGCCCCACCCATTAGCAGAGAGGCTGCCTAAAATCATAATAAGGTCACAGACACCCAAAAACACACGAGCAGACACAGTCCTACCCACCAGAAAGACAATATACAGCCTCAACCACCAGAAAACAGGCACCAGTCCCCTCCACCAGGAAGCTTACACAACCCACTGAACCAACCTTAGCAACAGTGGCAGACACTAAAAACAATGGGAACTACGAACCTGCAGTCTGCAAAAAGGAGACCCTAAACACAGTAAGTTAAGCAAAATGAGAAGAAAGAGAAACACACAGCAGATGAAGGAGCAAGGTAAAAATCCACCAGACCAAACAAATGAAAAGGAAATAGGCAGTTTACCTGAAAAAGAATTCAGAGTAATGATTGTAAAGATGATCCAAAATTTGGGAAATAGATTGGAGAAAATACAAGAAAAGTTTAACAAGGACTTAGAAGAACTGAAGAGCAAACAAGCAATGATGAACAACACAATAAATGAAATTAAAAATTCTCTAGAAGGAATCAATAGCAGAATAACTGAGGCAGAAGAATGGATAAGTGACCTGGAAGATAAAATAGTGGAAACAGCTACCACAGAGCAGAATAAAGAATAAAGAATGAAAAGAATTGAGAATAGTCTCAGAGAACTCTGGGACAACATTAAATGCACCAACATTCGAATTATAGGGGTCCCAGAAGAAGAAGAGAAGAAGAAAGGGACTGAGAAAATACTTGAAGAGATTATAGTTGAAAACTTCCCTAATATGGGAAAGGAAAGAGTCAATCAAGTCCAGGAAGCTCAGAGAATCCCATACAGGATAAATCCAAGGAGAAACAGGCCAAGACACTTATTAATCAAACTATCAAAAATTAAACACAAAGAAAAAATATTAAAAGCAGCAAGGGAAAAACAACAAATAACATACAAGGGAATCCCCATAAGGTTAACAGCTGATCTTTCAACAGAAACTCTGCAAGCCAGAAGGGAGTGGCAGGACATATTTAAAGTCATGAAAGGGAAAAACACAAAGTCAAGATTACCCAGCAAGGATCTAATTCAGATTC
Source organism: Balaenoptera acutorostrata (assembly GCF_949987535.1). Taxonomy (NCBI): domain Eukaryota; kingdom Metazoa; phylum Chordata; class Mammalia; order Artiodactyla; family Balaenopteridae; genus Balaenoptera; species Balaenoptera acutorostrata. The sequence goes on from NC_080069.1 coordinate 29,448,573, forward strand.
AATGGAGAAATTAAAACCTTACAGACAAGCAAAAGCTAAGAGAATTCAGCACCACCAAACCAGCTTTACAACAAATGCTAAAGGAACTTCTCTAGGAAGGAAACACAAGAGAAGGAAAAGACCTATAATAACAAACCCAAAATAATTAAGAAAATGGTAATAGGAACATACATATCAAGAATTACCTTAAATGTAAATGGAATAAATGCTCTAAGCAAAAGACATAGACTAGCTGAATGGATACAAAAACAAAACCCATATATATGCTGTCTACAAGAGACCCACTTCGGACCTATGGACACATACAGACTGAAAGTGAGGGGATGGAAAAAGATATTCCATGCAAATGCAAATCAAAATAGAGCTGGAGTAGCAATTCTCATATCAGACAAAATAGACTTTAAAATAAAGACTATTACAAGAGACAAAGAAGGACACTACATAATGATCAAGGGATCAATACAAGAAGAATATATGACAATTGTAAATATTTATGCACCCAACATAGGAGCACCTCAATATATAAGGCAAATGTTAACAGCCATAACGGGAAATCAACAGTAACACAATCATAGTAGGGAACTTTAACACTACACTTTCACCAATGCACAGATCAACCAAAATGAAAATAAATAAGGAAACACAAGCTTTAAATGACACATTAAACAAGATGGATTTAATGATATTTATAGGACATTCCATCCAAAAACAACACAATACACTTTCTTCTCAAGTGCTCATGGAACATTCTCCATCATAGATCACATCTTGCGTCAGAAATCAAAGTTTGATAAATTTAAGAAAATTGAAAACTATCAAGTATCTTTTCTGGCCACAACACTATGAGATTCGATATCAAGTACAGGAAAAAATCTGTAAAAGGTACAAATACATGGAGGCTAAACAATTCACTACTTAATAATCAAGAGATCGCTGAAGAAATCAAAGAGTAAATCAAAAAATATCTAGAAACAAATGACAATGGAAACATGACGACTCAAAACTTATGGGATGCAGCAAAAGCAGTTCTAAGAGGGACGTTTATAGCTATACAATCCTACCTCAAGAAACAGGAAACATCTCAAATAAACAACCTAACCTTACACCTAAAGCAATTAGAGAAAGAAGAACAAAAAAACCCCAAAGTTAGCAGAAGGAAAGAAATCATAAAGATCAGATCAGAAATAAATGAAAAAGAAACAAAGGAAACAATAGCAAAGATCAATAAAACTAAAAGCTGGTTCTTTGAGAAGATAAACAAAATTGATAAACCATTAGCCAGACTCATCAAGAAAAAAAGGGAGAAGACTCAAATCAATAGAATTACAATTGAAAAAGGAGAAGTAACAACTGACACTGCAGAAATAAAAAGGATCATGAGAGATTACTACAAGCAACTATATGCCAATAAAATGGACAACCTGAAAGAAATGGACAAATTCTTAGAAAAGCACAATCTTCTGAGACTGAACCAGGAAGAAATAGAAAATATAAACAGACCAAACACAAGCACTGAAATTGAGACTGTGATTAAAAATCTTCCAACAAGCAAAAGCCCAGGACCAGATGGTTTTACTGGTGAATTCTATCAAACTTTTAGAGAAGAGCTAACACCTATCCTTCTCACACTCTTCCAAAATATAGCAGAGGGAGGAACACTCCCCAAATCATTTTACGAGGCCACAATCACCCCGATACCAAAGATTTCACAAAGAAAGAAAACTACAGGCCAGCATCACTGATGAACATAGATGCAAAAATCCTCAACAGAATACTAGCAAACAGAATCCAACAGCACATTAAAAGGATCAGACATCATGATCAAGTGTGGTTTACCCCAGGAATGCAAGGATTCTTCAATATACGCAAATCAATCAGTGTGATAAAACACATTAACAAATTGAAGGAGAAAAACTATATGATCATCTCAGTAGATGCAGAAAAAGCTTTTGACAAAATTCAACACCCATTTATGTTAAAAACCCTCCAATAAGCAGGCATAGAGGGAACTTACCTCAACATAATAAAGGCCATATATGACAAACCCACAGCCAACATCATTCTCAATGGTGAAATATTGAAACCATTTCCTCTAAGGTCAGGAAGAAGACAAGGTTGTCCACTCTCACCACTATTATTCAACATAGTTTCGGAAGTTTTAGCCACTGCAGTCAGAGAAGAAAAAGAAATAAAAGGAATACAAATCATAAAAGAAGAAGTAAGGTTGTCACTGTTTGCAGATGACATGATACTATACATAGAGAATCCTAAAGATGCTACCAGAAAACTACTAGAGCTAATCAATGAATTTGGTAAAGTAGCAGGATCCAAAATTAATGCACAGAAATCTCTTGAATTCCCATACACCAATGATGAAAACTCTGAAAGAGAAATTAAGGAAACATTTCCATTTACCATTGCAACAAAAATAATAAAATACCTAGGAATTAACCTACCTAAGGAAACAAAAGACCGGCATGCAGAAAACTATAAGACACTGATGAAAGAAATTAAAGATGATACAAACAGATGGAGAGATATGCCATGTTCTTGGGTTGGAAAAATCAACATTATGAAAATGACTATACTACCCAAAGCAATCTACAGATTCAATGCAATCTCTATCAAACTACCACTGGCATTTTTCACAGAACTAGAAGAAAAAATTTCACAATTTGTATGGAAACACAAAAGACCCCGTATAGACAAAGAAATCTTGAGAAAGAAAAACGGAGCTGGAGGAATCAGGCTCCCTGACTTCAGACTATACTACAAAGCTACAGTAATCAAGACAGTATGGTACTGGCACTAAAACAGAAATATAGATCAATGGAACAGGATAGAAGGCCCAGAGATAAACCCATGCACAAATGATCACCTTATTTTTTTTTTTTTAATTTTTATTTATTTATTTTATTTATTTATGGCTGTGTTGGGTCTTCGTTTCTGTGCGCGGGCTTCCTCTAGTTGTGGCAAGCGGGGACCACTCTTCATCGCGGTGCGTGGGCCTCTCACTATCGCAGCCTCTCTTGTTGCGGAGCACAGGCTCCAGACGCACAGGCTCAGCAATTGTGGCTCACGGGCCTAGTTGCTCCGCGGCATGTGGGATCTTCCCAGACCAGGGCTCGAACCCGTGTCCCCTGCATTAGCAGGCAGATTCTCAACCACTGCGCCACCAGGGAAGCCCCGATCACCTTATTTTTGATAAAGGAGGGAAGAATATACAATGGAGAAAAGACTGCCTCTTCAATAAGTGTTGCTGGGAAAGCTGGACAGCTACATGTAAAAGAATCTAATTAGAACACTCCCTAACACCATACACAAAAATAAACTCAAAATGGATTAAAGACCTAAATGTAAGGCCAGACACTATCAAACTCTTAGAGGAAAACATAGGCAGAACACTCTATGACATAAATCACAGCAAGATCCTTTTGGACCTACCTCCTAGAGAATTGGAAATAAAAACAAACAAAAAAAGGGACCTAATGAAACTTAAAAGCTTTTGCACAACAAAGGAAACCATAAAAAGACAAAAAGACAACCCACAGAATGGGAAAAAATATTTGCAAATGAAGCAACTGACAAAGGATTAATCTCCAAAATTTACAAGCAGCTCATGCAGCTCAATATCAAAAAAACAAACAATCCAGTGCAAAAATGGGCAGAAGACCTAAATAGACATTTATCCAAAGAAGATATACAGATTGCCAACAAACACATGTAAGGATGCTCAACATCACTAATCATTAGAGAAATACAAATCAAAACTACAATGAGGTATCACCTCAAACCAGTCAGAATGGCCATCATTAAAAAATCTACAAACCATAAATGCTGGAGAGGATGTGGAGAAAAGGGAAACTTCTTGCATTGCTTGTGGGAATGTAAATTGATACAGCCACGATGGAGAACAGTATGGAGGTTCTTTAAAATACTAAAAATAGAACTGCCATATCACCCAGCAATCCACCTACTGGGCGTATGCCCTGCGAAAACCGTAATTCAAAAAGAGTCGTGTACCACAATGTTGATTGCAGGACTATTTACAATAGCCAGGACATGGAAGCAACCTAAGTGTCCATTGACAGATGAATGGATAAAGAAGATGTGGCACATATATACAATGGAATATTACTCAGCCATAAAAAGAAACGAAATTTAGTTATTTGTAGTGAGGTGGATGGACCTAGAGACTGTCATACAGAGTGAAGTAAGTCAGAAAGAGAAAAACAAATACCATATGCTAACACATATATATGGAATCTAAAAAAAAAAAAAAAAAGGTTCTGATGAACCTAGGGGCAGGACAGGAATAAAGACGCAGACGTAGAGAATGTACTTGAGGACACGGGGAGGGGGAAGGGTAAGCTGGGACGAAGTGAGAGAGTGGCATGGACATATATACACAACCAAATGTAAAATAGATAGTGGGAAGCAGCCCCATAGCACAGGGAGGTCAGCTTGGTGCTTTGTGTCCACCTAGAGGGGTGGGATAGGAGGGTGGGAGGGAGACGCAAAAGGGAGGAGATATGGGGATATATGTATATGTATAGCTGATTCACTTTGTTACAAAGCAGAAACTAACACACCATTGTAAAGCAATTATACTCCAATAAAGATTTCAAAAATATATACTGTCTTATAATTACAATGCTATAATGAAATTCAATAAGAACTATGTAACATCAATTATGTAATAAGTGCTAAACTCAAAAGAGAGAAATGAAAATGACTTTAGGAGAGAAAACACAGGGCGATCCTCTACTGTGGCTGTAGGTTTGCAGGGCCCAGCAGCTGTGAATTTCAGTTAAATCTGCAGGGTGACCCCGGGCCCCAGAGCCCTCCCAGAATGAACCTCCTCTCTCCTGGGAAATTTAAGACCCAGGGGAGGCCCTGGTACTTCTGTGCCTCTGGGGACTGCAGTTGGACCAGCAGGAGCACAAGGCCCACTTGGGACAGGATGGAACTTGGACTCAACTTTAGCCAGTGTTTGCCTGAGGTGAACATTTTCTTCCCCCAGCTAATGCCATCCAGCTTTCCTGAACTCCCTTCTCTTACAAGAAGATCTCCTTTTGTCAGAAGGACATGGTTCTCTCCAATTCTCTGTCCATGTCTCCGACCTTCTTCTTGTAGAGGTCGCAGGTATGACAGGTGAAGTTCAGGCCCCTGGACGCTTTGGGAAATTTCTTCCCAATTTCTACACAGTGTGTTTCCTCTCAGATGCTTTTCTCTCCAGTTGCAAGATACATTCTTCATATAATTCAGACCATATATGAAGCTTCAGCTGGAGCTTCTGAATCTCACTATCGAGCAGTGAATTTTCCAACTGCAAAGACACTTCCTCATTTTGGAGATTTATTTCTTCTGTAAAATCTTCAAATCCTCTGATTTTCTTCCAATAGTTGTCTGGAGAGTTCTTCTTCCTCCCCTTCAGGACTGTCAAATGGTCCCTTTAAGTAACCATCAACAAACATCCTTCTGATCAACTTCTGATAGGTGAACTAGGCAATTACCATTTTCTGCTTCCCTCTTTCTCTCTACTTCTGGGTTCTCATCATACCTGTGATCTGTAACCAGGTCAAGCAAATGGATCATCTTCAGCATGATCTGGCCAAGGGATTTTAATAGGCTCAAATCATCTTTCAAGGCCTGTTACATTTGTTCATTCAAGAGCTCCAGCCTTTCTTTCTCCACTGTCTTTTCCTGCACTCTCTACTTCCATCACATAATTTCTTGAGCTAGCAGTTCCGGACTTACCTGAAGATCAGAGCTGTAATTTGAACCATCTGTTATTTTCTTCCCAGGTTGTTTTCCACCATCCTGTGATGCTTCTAAGATAAGTTTTTCATCAGTCACCCGGGAAACTTTAGGAGGCTTGCTTCTCCAACCCTTCTTGAAGAAATTCTACCATGTGCTGAAATGAAGACCAGCTCAAATTTCCATTCAGTGCAGAGAGAGTGTTTGTAATGTGGGGACTGGCCTCTCCTACAGGTGACATGAGGGCTGCACTGGGTTGTGTCACTGGTGCAATCTCCTCCATGGCTTTCCCATAGGCTTCACCCTGGACAGATCACCTTCTCAGCAGCTCTTTTTCTCTTTTAAAACTGTTAATTCTCTACTGCAAAAACCACCAAAGCAGCATATACCAGAAACTCCTAGGGAAACCCAAGGACACCTGGCATGTGTCTCAAGCTTTCATGTATCACCAGCAGGGCAGCCCACAGCTGCTCCAGGAGCAGCTGAGGAGATATTTCAGTGGCTGCCAGCTAACCCTCCATATCTTCAAAGGACCTTGAAGCTCTGTCTCTGATTGCCAGTATTCTTTAGGCCCCAACTGATCACTTAGCATCCTGTGAATGGTTCTGTCCTCAGTACAAGTAAATGCCCGGCAACCACGAATGACCACAGGTGGCCAGGGGAGGGGAGGCCGGTAAGTTCCAGAAAAAACACTGCTTCTTTGCTCTGCTCACTGCACAGAGAGAAAGTGATATTACATAGTGCATGGGAGAAGTGGGTTAGGCTGACTACAGATGGTCATTTGGGCCTCTCTCAGCTTACCTGTCCCTATAGCAAACCTAAAGTGTCATTGCAATGTCATGCCATTTTCGTTCTCTGCATGAGTGTGTCAGGCCACCAGGTTAGAGGGTATAAGGGGGGCTCCCTGGGTGAAGACAATTTTCCCAATTAACAGTTTCTTTCTGTTCAGGGAAGCCTGATCTTGTTACAAACGTCCCAAGTAACCTCCCCTCTGAGGCTTCCTCTGTCCTTGTGTTTGGTCAATGCAGGGACCCCAACCTGCAGGGTCACCCCCAAGGTACCAATTAAGAGACTAGATTCCAATCCTAATAACTCAGGGGAAATCAATGGAACTAGCAAGGTCTCAAAATTTCATGGAGCTTTATTGGAGACTGTTTTTCCCCATTCAACACATGTTTTCCTAGAAGGAGATGACTCTACTGTTCTGGGGGTAACACAGTGACCTTATCTCTCCCCTCAGTTGGCCTTCCATCCTCAGCTCATGCCTCCCAAGGTGGCCCTGACAAAGGTCTCAATCTATCAAGTCATCTTCAGAATTGGGTCTCTGTGCAGAGCCAGGTCCTTCCTTGGGATGAATATGCCACCTTTTACTTCATTAAACCACACCTCACTGTCATACTACCTCTAAGGCAGACCCAGGCTCAGACCCTCATCTCAATCCCCTGGGACTCTGCTATGAGTGACTTGTCCCCCTAACCTTTTCCCAAGAAAGAAAATGATAGAAACACCAGCCAAGATCAGCCTGGGCATCCAGAAAGGGCCAGGGCTCAGGTAGCAGTGGTCTCATGGATGCACAGAAAAGAGGCTGTGACCAGGCTGGAGGGTATGGGGAAGTGGCTGGCAAAAGCCTGAAGTGGGAGGTATTTCTCCCTTTTTAAAATTTTAGGCTTTATTTTTTAGAGCACTTTTAAGTTTAAAGAAAAATTAAGTGGAGACAGATATCCCTCCACCCCCATGCCTCTTCCCTCCAGAGGGGGGCACTACCAGTGCCACCAGGCCCTCCTCTTCCCACCTAAACTCCTCTCCACACCAGGCCATGGAGTGCTGTGGTGACTGTGATAATATCCACATGGGTATGGCCCCAGCCTGAAGTTTCTCAGGACATCCAGGTGAAGACTCACCTGAGCTTACCTTCTCACCTGGAGCTTCAACTTCTGATTAACTCTGCAGATGAATGCATGCCTTCATCTCTACTCCCTCTCTAAACCCACTAAGATAACCATAAAGGAAAAAATAGGAGGTCATGCATTGAATGGGAGAAGAGATGCAAAAATATCAACAAAATTTTGGAAAGTGTTTGTACAAAGGGCATCTAATTTAGTTTCAGCTTTCTCCATTCTGCTAGTGTCTACACCCGGAGAAACCAACAAAAAGTAAATTGAATCTGCCATGAATTATCAAAAGGCTGAGGATCTGAACCAGACATCTCTGAATCCAGGGTCAGGGTGGGGCTAAAAACCAGAGGATTCATTCCTAAGTCTGCATAAGAAGGAGCCAGACCCCCATATCTTCCCCTTTGCCCCACACAGCTAGGGGGCTTTTGCTCCTCTACTATTCAGCATACAATAGATTTGTTCTCTGAAGGATGAACCGGAGATATTTTGACCTGGGGATATGAGGCATAGCTGAGGGCAAGAACACAAAGCCATTCTGAAAGGAGTAAGTCTCCCAGAAGTCATATATGACAGGCACTGCCTCCCACCAGCCCCAAGACAGTGCACGGGCACAGCACCTTTTGTGCAGGATCACTGCATTCAGACTCTAAGGAACCATCCTTCCATAGCCTAGTGTGAGGAATGCTCCCTGAAGTTGTGCAATGAGGTGGCCCTGGGAGACCCAGTGAGCCCAAGAGAAAAAGCCAGGCACTCCCTGTCATCTTATGGTAAGGTCCACCAGCTGAGGAGCCCATTACACATATACTGAATTTCTGATAAGCAATTTTGTGTCTTACTCTTAAATATGAACAATCAGGGATCACCAGACACTTGAGGAAAGCTCTGGACGTGAAAGCCAGGGATCAAAACAAAAGAGAAAAAGGAGCTCAGGAAACACAATGCAGGGAGAAGACATTTAGAAAAACTATGATTAATATTGGAGAGGAAAGCAAAGGTAGTATATTCATGATATAAATACATCATCTCATAAAAAGGAACAAAATTCAGAGAACATGAAAGAATTCTTGGAAATTAAGAATAGGACTGCAGAAAGATAAATAAAATGTGGTATTATTCATGCAATGGATTATTGTTCAGTCATAAAAAGAATGAAGTACTGATACATGGTAGTACATGGGTGACTCTTGAAAACATTATGCTGAATGAAAGAAGCCAGACACAAAGGAACACATATTGTATGATCCTGTTTATCTGAAATGTTCAGAATAGGTAAATTCACAGAGACAGAAAGTAGATTAGTGTTTGCATAGGGTTGGGGAGAATTGGGAGATTGGAGGGTGATAGTTAAAGGTTACAGGGTGTCTTTTATGGTGATGAAATATTCTAAAATTTCTTGTGGTGATGCTCGTACAACTCTGTGAATATACTAAAAACCATTGAATTGATACTTTAAATGGGTCAATTGTAGGGCCTATGAATTATATCAATAAAGCTATTACCAGAGAGATAGAGAGAGAGAATAGGAGAGCAGAAATGAAAATTTTCAGTAGAGGATGAGAAGATAAAGAAGAGAAAATTAGAATACAGAGACAAAAGGTTGGAAAACAAAGGAAAATTAGAGGATAAATTCAGAAGGTTTAACCTCTGACTAATAGGAGCCCCAGAAAGAGAGAACAGAGAAAATTAAGGTAAAAATTATCAAATAATATTTCTATTAGTCAAAATTTAAGCATAAATGTGTAGAACTCCAAACCCAAATAATTGTGGCTTAAATAAATTATTGGTTTTATTTTTACCAAAGGAAAAATTGACAGGAAAGTACAGAGAACTCCCATTACCCCTTTACAGCCTAACACATTATGATTAACACCTTGCATTAGTGTGGTAAATTCCTTACAATCGATGAATCATTATTGATACATTATTGTCAGCTACAGTCCATAGTTTACAGTAGGGTTCACTCCTTGTGTTGTACAGTTCAGTGAGTTTTGACAAAGGCATATTGTCTTTTTCTTTAAATAAATCAATTAATTGAAGGTAAAAAAAAAACCAGTTCACCCATTTCTCCCACCCACTACCCTTGTCTTTGTCAACTACCAATCTGTTCTTTGTACATATGAGCTTGGGTTTTTTTTTATTTGCTTGTTTGTTTGTTCATTTATTTAAGATTCCACGTATAAGAGATCATACAGTGTTTGTCTTTCTCTGACTTATTTCAATTGCATAGTGCCCTTAAGGTCCATACATGTCACAAGTGTCAAGATTTCATTCTTTTTATGGCTGAATTATCCATTCATCCATTGATGAACACTTTGGTTACTTCTATGTCTTGGCTATTGTAAACAATGCTGCAATGGACAAGAGGGCATGTATATCTTTTCCAGTTAGTGCTTTCATTTTATTTGAATAAATATCCAGAAATGGACATGTTGGATCATATGGTACTTCTATTTTTAATTTTTGAGAAGCCTCCATACAGTTTTCCATAGTGGTTGCACCAATTTACATTCTCACCAAAGTACACAAGGGTTCCTTTTTCTCCATATCCTGTCAAAACTTATTATTTCTAGCCTTTTTGATAATAGCCATTCTAAAAGGTGTGTGGTGATACTTCATTGTGGTTTTGATTTGCATTTCCCTGATGATTAAGGATGTGGAGCATCTTTTCATGTGCCTGTTGGCCACTTGTATGTCTTCTTTGGAAAACTATCTATTCAAATCTTCTGCCCATTTTAAAATTAGATTGTTTGATTTTTTTTTTTTTTTGCTATTGAGTTGTATGTGTTTACATATTTTGGATATTAGCCCCTTATCAGATATATGATTTGCAAATATTTCTCCCATTCAGTTGATTGTCTTTTCATTTTGTTGATGGTTTCCTCTGCTGTGCAGAAACTTTTTAGTTTGAAGTGGTCCTGCTTATTTATTTTTGCTTTTGCTGCTTTTGCTTTTGGTGTCAGATGCAAAAAAACATTGTCAAGACCTATGTGAAGGAGATTACTGCCTATATTTTCTTCTAGGAGTTTTATGGTTTCACATCTTACGTTCAAGTCCTTAATCCATCTTGAATTAATTTTGTGTATAGTGTAAGACTGTTGTCCAGTTTCTTTTTTTTTTGCATGAGGTTGTCCAATTTTCCCAATGCCATTTATTGAAGAGACTGTCCTTTCCACACTGTATATTCTTGGCTCCTTTGTCATAAATTAATTGACCATATATGAGTCGGTTTATTTCTGGGCTCTGTATTCTGTTCCATTGACATATGTGTCTGTTTTTATGGCAATACCATACTATTTTATTACTATAGTTTTTTATTATAGTTTGAAATTGGTGGGGGGTGATTCCTCCAGCTTTATTCTTCTTCAGGATTGCTTTGTCTATTCAGGGTCTTTATGCTTTTATTCTTTTAGGATTGTTTGTTCTATTTCTGTGAAAAGTGCCATTGAATGTTGATAGAGATTGCACTGAATCTACATATTGCTTTGCATAGTATGGACATTAAACAATATTAGTTCTTCCAATCCATGAGCAAATAATATCTTTTCATTTATTTGTGTCTTCTTCCATTTCTTTCATTAATGTCTTGTAGTTTTCAATATGCAGGTCTTTCACCTCTTTTGTTAAATTTATTCCTAAGTATTTTATTCTTTTTCATGCAGCTCTAAATAGGATAGTTTTCTTAATTTCTCTTTTCTGATACTTCATTATTAGCATATAGAACCGCAACCAATTTTTGCATATTGATTTTGTATCCTGTGACTTCATTTGTTTATTAGTTCTAACAGTTTTTGATGGAGTCTTTAGGGTTTCTAAATATAAAATCATGTCATGCAAATAGTGACAGTTTACTTCTTTCTTTCCAATTGACATTCCTTTTATTTCTTTTTGTTGCCTAATTGCTCTGGCAAGGACTTCCAATATTATGTTGAATAAAAGTGGTGAGAGTGAGCCTCCTTGTCTTTTTCCTGATAGTAAAGGAAAAGCTGTCAGCTTCTTACCATTAAGTATGTTAGCTGTGGGCTTGTCATACACGGCCTTTATTATGTTGAGGTATATTCCCTCTATACCTGCTTTGTTGAGAGTTTTTGTTATAAACAGATGTTGAATTTTGTCAAATGCTTTTTATGCATTTATTGAGAAGATCATATAGTTATTATCCTTCATTTTGTTAGTGTGATGAATTACATTGACTGATTTGCAGATGTTGAACCATCTTTGCACCCCCTTGAACTGAAATAAATCTCACTTGATCACAGTGTGTGATCCTTTTAATGTACTATTGGATTCAGTTTGCTAATATACCATTGATAATTTGTGCATCTGTGTTCATCAAGAATATTGGCCTTTTCTTGTCCCATCCTTATCTAGTTTTGGTATCAGGGTAATACTGACCTTGTAAAATGAGTTTGGAAGAGTTCCCTCCTCTTGTATTTTTTGGAAGAGTTTGAAGAATTTCAAATTTGAAGAATCTCTCTGCTAACATTGTATACCTGTTCTAGCATGCTGTCAACTTGATCCATTAGAGCCTTAGCATATTCATCATAGTTTTCCCAATCTTGTGATTCCAAAATCTATGCCATATCTGAATCTACTTCTGATGCTTGTTCTGTCTTTTCAAACTACTTTTTTGCCTCTTAGTATGCCTCATAATATTATATTGAAAGCCAGGCAAGTTGTATGGATAAAGGTCTTTAGTGTGATATTTATGTCACTCTGGCTAGAAGTTAAGCATCTTTACTACTTGCTGTAGGTGTCTGAGGATTTCTCTCATGTGCTTTTTTTTTTTTTTTCTCCTTTGTTTCTTTGGGTTTATTTAGAAAATTCTTCCTTCAGTTTCAATCTTCTGTTCTTATGCAGAAGCCCTAGTAATGTGGTTGTAAGGTGTGAAGGTAGGGCACACATTCCATATTCTAAGATTAGGTCACAGGTTTTCTCATGACCTATGACCCTGGGCTGTGGCCTTCACAAATGCTTCTCAGTCACCCTGCTTCCTTCCCCACATGAGGTGAGATAGAAAGGCTAGCTGGGCTAGAGTGGTAATTTCCCTCTCCCAATTTGGTTAGTCTCTGGTAAAATCCACCTTGGTTTGACTCTGGTAAAACAGTTTCCCTTCAGGGCCTGCTAGGTTAGGAGAAGAGACTGCTCTGAGCATATTTCAATGATACCTTTCCCTTCTTCCTGCCAGAAGAAGGAAAGATTTTTCTTTCTTCTTCACCCTGAGTTCCTGGTGGGATTGTAGAAGGGAAACATAAGAAAGTGTGGGCACCTCCAAGGCTGGCCTTAGGAGTGTTTATCTCTCAAGCTGGTTCATACTCAGTATCCAGCAATTAGTCAGTGACCTTTTAGGATACCAGCCCAATGCCAGCTCCACCAAAGTTTCTGCTCTGGGTAATTTGTGATTCTCTGTACCTTCCTTTCTCTCCAGGTGGTGGTTTCTGTTGTGGCCTCAGTTCTCTGACAAATCTAAGAAATCTAAATCTAGATTTTCAGTTTTTCACCTTTTTTCTTGTAAGGATAGGTTTGGTGATTTCCCAGCTTCTTACATGTCAGATCAGAAACCAGAAAACTCTTCTTTTATTGTTTTCTTTCTTCATTAATTTTTCTGAGTATTTAGAGAGTTTTTCTTGAGGAATGGGGACTGATAAGACCAATTATTAGCCACAAGGGGATGACTGTTTAGTCTCTCCAAGGGTCCCTTTCCTGGGGTTCTGAGAGTATAAACCTGAGACAGAAGGACACATACAATATATGTGTCCTTTTTTTTAAACCCATGGGTCTGTTTTCACTGATTAAAACAAGTTATTTCTCTGGCAGGCCTGTCTGTCTTTTGTTTGCTCTGCATGGAAGGAGTTTGTAGGCTCCAGCAGTAGCTGGCTTCTCTCCCCTGACAAAGTCACTCACAAGTGGTCAGAAGAGGCCCAGGTTTGGGGCTTGGATCATACAGGCCCTGAGTCACCTCATCTCTACACTTCTCAGATTCCATGGGGCAAGCAGCGATCATGCAGACCACCCGTGCTGGAAAGGTTGGATGATCCTGCGGATGGACAGCACAGCCCTCCCCAAATGACCCTCCATGTTCCCCTAACCACACAGTGACACAGGCCTCCTGGGGTGGTGAAAGTTTTGCTATCTTCTAAACACCTTCTAACATGGGACAGCCCTCTCCATATTGCTGTGCTGAGTCTCCAGGATGCCTTGTTAGGTGAAAATTAAATGTGGGAATGAAACGTTTCTGAGTGTGTGATGCTTTACTATTTTCACCTTAGAACCCTGCAGATCGATGTTTTGCACAATTATAAAACAAATTATTTCTTAAAGATGGATGGGAACATCAAAAGGAAAGAAAACTTAAAAATCAGAAAGGAAAAATTAATTAACTTATATATCAAGTTGGTAGTTTACCCTCACAAAGATAATTATTTCAAGTTCAAGGGCACAGTAATTTACAGTGTATCCCTAGTGGGGCATATACTAAGGATGTAAAAACTGGAAATAAATACTCAATCACATTAACTCATTACATTGTTAATAGTAATATAGCATGGTTACTTTGAAAATACATTTGTTTTAGATTAAAGGAAATAGAAATTATTTTAACATTGCTGAAAGTCAATATTTCAGTTCATGATGAGAAAGATATGAGTAAAAACCCTAAAATTATAAACTTGAATTGAAATTCCACAAAACACTTATTTTGCATTTTCACTCTAAATATATATATATATATATATATATATATATATATATATATATATAATACATATAAATACATATAATACATATAAAGTGTGTGTTTATTTCCCAGCTCACCTGAAAGAGGAGAACAAGAAACTAGCAGCTTGAGTGAGGAAAGAACTGGCACCTGTTAGTGAGAATACCATAGTATGAGCAACTTAACATTCATTTATCACAGTTCTGAGGCTGGAAGTCTGAGATCAGGTTACCAGCATGGTCAGTTTCCAGTGAGAGCCCTCTCAAGGATGCAAACAGCTGACTTTTCCTCGTGCTTTCACATGACTTAGGAAGAGAGAGGAGGCTCTTGGGGTTTCCTTTTATAAGGACAATAATCCCACTCATGGGGGCCCCACTCTTACGACCAATCGCCTCCAGAAAAACCCCTCCTTCAAATGCCATCAATTCATGGTTTAGGGTTTCGCTGTATAAATTTGGGGGTTGGGGTGGGCGGGGAACACAAACATTCAATCCACAACACCTAACATCTTCCAAAAGAAACTAATGAGTTTTCCTTAGTCTTGAGATTTTTTGAAGTATTCAATGTGTTTCAAACCGTTGCAGCTATTTTTGTTCCTAAATTATCTCGTATTTGGCCAATATTTGGGAGCTCTTCTCATTGGCTCCTGGGTCCTCTTTAAATATGTCCAGTAGTCCTTGTCACTTCCTTGCTGTTATAACAAGATCCTCCAAGCTCATCTTGTACTTTTCCTGCCCCAGACATAGACCACCATTTCTCTAAAGAACCACCCCCCCCCCCATTTTTTAAGATATTTAGAGTCTACAGTAAAGCCACTAGACCTGTTTTTGCTACTGGATTTATTGTTTTCAGGAGTATTCAGTGGATTGAGCTAGAACATATAAATTTTTAATTAATATTTTAATTCTGAGATAATTTTAGATTCACATGCAACAGTAAGATTGTATTATTTACAGAGAGCTTCCTAGTGCCCATTACTCAGTTTCTCTCAATGGCAACACCTCAGAAAGCTATACTAAAATAAACCCGCCCCAGACACTAGGAAGGGCTCCCACTGCCTACTCCTCCTCATCCCCTCCCCACCAGGGCAGACTCGTGTGCTCTGGGGCAGCCCTGGGAGCAGACCCATGTGGGAGCAGAGGTGGAGTTGAAACCACAGCTAAGCCCCAGGGGCTGTGCAACTAAGGAAAAAGCTGAAAACTCTCCTCGCAGCTGCGCAGACCATGGATTTACACCCCTGCAACTGGCTTTGTAAACTCAGCACCTGCAGAACATCTGAATGGACAATGAGTGCTCCTGCAGCTGAGACAAGTTTAGCTTTAACAGCTGTAGACTTTGCAAGCACATACATGTGGGAATTGGGCCAGAAGTTATGGTGGCTCAGGATGTGGCTCAGAACCTGACAAATATGTCAAAATATCAGAGCAACCCAAAGGTTGTGAGTCACGTCAGTAAATTGTAAGCCAAATTTGGAGGTCAAGCCTAATGCCCTTCGGATAAATAAAGCCCCTGCTGAAGGAAAAGAAACTTAGATCACCTAATGGATGTCGCAGTAATACAAACCAGTGTACCTCTGACCTTCTCATGAAGAAAACTGGGGTGCTTTGAAGATAATCCCTACCGCTCTGCCCCAAATGCAGCTGAAACATTTTACAGTGGTTTGCCATTAGGGTATTCATTCAGATAATGTTTTCTTACAAGAAATTAAAAACTTTAAACAATTTTTAAACCTTAAAAATATTTAAAACAAATTAAAAAGGTGTGTTAATCCCTACATTTTTCTTTACTAATCATTTTGGGTTTTTTCCTTTGAATTAATTAAGCAAGGAAGATACTTTGGTATGGAAGATTTATTGTTCAAGTTTGAGTGAAATAAAGATTTATTAGTGGGAGGCAAATGTAACATTTACATAGATAAAGTTTGAGTTGCATATATGGTCACTGAGGCATTTTGATTTGTCTTTTTAATTGTTTTATTATTATTATTTTTTTTTTTAATTTTATAGCTACTTTTATTTATTTATTTATTTATTTATTTATTTTTTTGGCTGTGCTGGGTCTTCTGTTCGTGCGAGGGCTTTCTCTAGTTGCGGCAAGTGGGGTCCACTCCTCATCGTGGTGCGGGGACCGCTCTTCATCGCGGTGCGCGGGCCTTTCACTATCGCGGCCCCTCCCGTTGCGGGGCATAGGCTCCAGACGCGCAGGCTCAGTAGTTGTGGCTCAGGGGCCCAGCTGCTCCGTGGCATGTGGGATCTTCCCAGACCAGGGCTCGAACCCGTGTCCCCTGCATTAGCAGGCAGATTCTCAACCACTGCGCCACCAGGGAAGCCCTATTATTATTATTTTTAATGATTTGCTTCCATGAAACTATTGGGACCACCAATGTTGCAGTAAGACCTGGGTAGGGACTGGAAGTACTTGGCAGGGCAGCAGTAATCTTAACTACATTTTATACAATATGTACCCTCGTGCAGATGCATTTAAATCTTACACTGTGGTGAAGGGATGATTTTTATACTGCTGCAGTAAAATTGGATTACTTAGCTCTGTTCTTGTCTGATACCTAAAATAAATGTTCCATATTTCCACATAGGGGAAATAAGGGAATACTTTTCTTTTTGTATTTCTATGTTTAAAATGTTCTTTTCAGATCAGAAAATGCCCAACTCTTTGTTTGCTTTCTACTTGTTTTCACATTTTTTTCCTCTTACTCTTCTTGGTGGGCTAAAGATGGTCCTTTTTCACCAGCATCATCACTGCTATCATCATTCACAACATAATTATGTAAGCATATTTAATGCTGGGTTTAATTTAATGTGTAATACAAACAGTGGCTATGTAGGGTAATACCCATAATAGCTGTAGTTTCTTACTTGGCCAAGAGATTTCATACTTAAGTGTTAGATTTCCTCTTTGGTGAAATCTTATCATACCAAAAGATGTTGAAAGAAGGGATTCCCTTTGGTGTTTGGTCTCTTACTTAGGAAATACCTATTGCAGTTAGAGTTTATCTTGTAGTATTAATTTTTGGAGAAGTTTGAATTAATTGATACACAAAGAGGGAACCTAAATTCCTAAACCAGCATGAATTAAAAAAATCGATGAGATTCATGGTTGTTCTTCATTGTGGAGTTGTCAGCATTGTGAAAGACGCATTGTTCTATTCACCTCTTAAATACTGCAGCCATGCCCCCACCTCTCCTTACTCCTTCGCTCTCCTCCAAGGATAAAGAAAATGATAAATTATCTGTTGTACATCCAATTCTTATATTAAATGAGACTAAGTCCAGGCACTGTACCAGGAATTGCTAGATTTCTACTAATTATCTTTCAATTTAAAGTGCTAGTTTAAAAGCAGTTTCAAGGGATGAGACCCTTTGCACTTTGCTTATTTGAAGAATCAATGGTAGGAGCAGTGACGTAAATTCCATGGAATATATTTCTGAAATCATAAGTAAGTTGATTCAAGTTTTTACCCTTTGCTGTACACAAGCAAATAGAAATATATCTGTTAAGTGAGAAAAAGCTGTATGCTGATTGAACATGCTTTTTAAACCCTTTAAAAATACTCAGCATATAAACTTGAGTTTGAGCTTGCTGATGTTTTTTTTGTTAATATGTATTCTCCTTTCTCAAAATTTCCAGTGTGTGCTGTAATACAGGACCAGCTGCTTTTGGATTTTTCATTTGATTTACACATTACCTAAGTACATTCTAACATTGCACATACTGCCATAAATGGGTAAAAGTAAAATTGGTCTGAAAATGTATCCTGTGCTTTTAAACTTTTAAGTTAATACAAATACAAAATACATCTTCATTTTTGTAGAAACTGAACATCATTTCTAGAACATTCAGAAATGTTCTTTTCTTGTGTCAATGATGCTATAAGAAGAAAAGGTAAAGGACTTTTTTTCTGCTTAAAAATATATAGTTATTGGATATTTCTAGCTACATTAAAAATAAAGTGTGGTTTCAGACTGGAAATAAAAATAAAAATAAAAACAGCCCTCACACCAAAAATTATTAAACCCATGCATGTTACACAGGGATGTTCACACATAAAGATAGCCCTCTAAGACAGTCTGAGGGTCTGGCATCAGGAGAAAGAACTCCCAAGACATTTAGCTTTGAAGGCCAGCAGGGTTTGAGTGCAGGAGCTCCACAGGGTTGGAGGAATCAGAGATTCCACTCTTGGAAAGTGCACAAAAGGTCTCACCTGCACTGGGACCCAGCACAAAACAGTACCTCCATAGTAACCTGAGCTAGACCTACCTAGGGGTCTTGGAGTGTCTTGTGGGGAGGTGAGAGTCAACTGTAGCTCACTGTGGAGGCAAGGACAATGGTAGCAGAGACCCCATGGAATATTGATTCATGTGAGCTCTCCTGGAGGTCCCAATTTTGGCACCAAGACCCTGCCCCACCCAAAAACCTGCAGGCTCTGGTGATGGAAAACCTCAGGCCAAACAACCAATAATATAGGAACACAGCCCCACCTATCAGAAGACAGGCTACCTAAAGTTGTACTGACCTCACAGACACCTCAAAATACACCCCTTGACATCGCCCTGCCCATCAGAGGGACAAGACTCACCTCCACCCACCAGAGGGCAGGCACCAGCCCCTTGTACAAGGAAGCCTACACAAGCCCCAGGACAAACCTCCCCCACCAGGGAGCAGACACCAGAGTCAAGAGGAACTACAATCCTGAACCTGAAGAAAGGAGACCACAAACACAGAAAGTTAGACAAAATGAGATGACAGAGAAATATGTTGCAGGCAAAGCAGCATGATAAAAACCCACAAGAACAATGAAATGAAGAAGAGATAGTCAATCTACCTGAAAAAGAATTCAGAGTGATGATAGTAAATGATTCAAAATCTTGGAAAAAGAATTGAGGTACAGACCGAGAAGATACCAGAAATGTTTAACAAAGATATAAAAGATTTAAAGAACAAACAGAGATGAACAACACAATAATTGAAATGAAAAATACACCAGAAAGAATCAATAGCAGAATAACTGAGGCAGAAGAACAAATAAGTGAGCTGGAGGATAGAGTGGTGGAAATCACTGCCACAGAACAAAGAACAAAGAATAAAAAGAAATGAGGAGAGGCTCAGAGACTTCTGGGACAACCTTAAACACACTAACATTCACATTTTACAGATCCAGAAGAAGAAGAGAAAGGGAAAGGACCTGTGAAAGTATTTGAAGAGATGATAGCCGAAAATTTCCATAACGTGGGAAAGAAAACAGTCACCAAAGTTCAGGAAGCATAGAGAGTCCCATACAGGATAAATCCAAGGAGGAACATGCCAAGATGTATATTAATCAAACTGACAAAAATTAAATACAAAGAAAAAATATCAAAAGCAACAAGGAAAAAGCAGCAAATACCATATAATGGAATCTCCAAAAGGTTATCAGCTGATTTTTCAGCAGAAACTCAACAAGCCAGAAGAGAGAGTGGCATGACACATTTAAAGTGGTGAAAGGGAAAAAACATACAACTAAGAATACCCCAAAAGGCTCTCATTCAGATTCAATAGAGAAATCTTATCTTTACAGACAAGCAAAAGCTAAGAGAATTCAGCACCACCAAACCAGCTTTACAACAAATGGTAAAGGAACTTCTTTAGGCGAGGTGGGAAAAAAAAAGAGGCCACAACTAGAAACAAAAAAATCACAAATGGGAAAGCTAACCAGTAAAGCAAACATAAAGTAATAGTAGTAACTCATCCACACACAAGTGTGATATCAAAACTACCAACCTTGAGAACAGGAGAGTACAAATGCAGAAAATGGGAATTGCATTTGAAATTAAGAGACCAGCAGCTTAAAACAACCTTGTACATGTATAGACTGCTATACCAAAACCTCATGGGAACTGCAAACTAAAAAACTACAATAGGGCTTCCCTGGTGGCGCAGTGGTTGAGAGTCTGCCTGCTAATGCAGGGGACGCGGGTTCGAGCCCTGGTCTGGGAGGGTCCCACGTGCCACGGAGCGGCTGGGCCCGTGAGCCACAATTGCTGAGCCTGCGCGTCTGGAGCCTGTGCCCCGCGACGGGAGGGGCCGCGGTGGAGAGAGGCCCGCGCACCGCGATGAAGAGTGGCCCCCGCTTGCCGCAACTGGAGAAGGCCCTCGCACGAACCGAGGACCCAACACAGCCAAAAATAAATAAATAAATAAATAAAATCAAGTAAAACTTAAAAAAAAAAAAAACTACAATAGACACACACACACAAAAAGAAAAAGCAACCCAAACACAACACTAAAGATAGTCATCAAACCACAAGAGAAGAGAACAAAAGAAGGGAAGAAAGAAGACCAACAAAAACAAACCCAAAACAATTAAGAAAATGGCAGTAAGAACATACATATTGATAATTACATTAAATGCAAATGGATTAAATGCTCCAACCAAAAGACATAGACTGGCTGAATGGATACAAAGACAAGACCAGTATATATGTTGTCTACAAGAGACCCATTTCAGACCTAGGGAGACATACAGACTGAAAATGAGGGGATGGAAAAAGATATTCCATGCAAATGGAGGTCAAAGAAAGCTGGAGTAGCAATATTCATATCAGACAAAATAGACTTTAAAATAAAGACTGATACAAGAGACAAGGAAGGACAATACATAATGATCAAGAGATCAATCCAAGAAGAAGATATAACAATTGTAAATATATATGCACCCAACATAGATGCATCTCAATATATAAGGCAAATGTTAACAGCCATAAAAGGGGAAACGGACAGTAACACAATAATAGTGGGGGATGTTAACACCCCACTTACACCAAATGACAGACCATTCAGGCAGAAAATGAAAAAGGAAACACGAATCTTGAACGACACATTAGACCAGATGGACTTAACTGATATTTATAGGGCACTTCATCCAGGAGCAGCAGAATAAACTTTCTTCTCAAGTGCACATGGGACATTCTACAGAACAGATTACATTTAGGCCAAAAATCATGCCTTGGTAATTTTAAGAAAATTGAAATCATATCAAACATCTTTTATGACCACAAGGCTATGATTAGAAATCAATTACAGGAAAAAAAACCCATAAAGTACAAACATATGGAGGCTAAACAATATATTACTAAATAACCAATGGTTCACTGAAGAATTCAAAGAGGAAATCAAAAAATACCTAGAGACAAATGACAATGAAAACACGATGATCCAAAACCTACAGGAGGCATCAAAAGCTGTTCTAAGATGGAAGTTTATAGCAATAAAATCTTACCTCATGAAACAAGAAAAATCTCAAATAAACAACCTAACCTTTCACCTAAAGAAGCTAGAGAAAGAAGAAAAAACAAAACTCAAAGTTAGTAGAAGGAAAGAAATCATAAAAATCCAAGGAGAAATAAATGAAATTGAGATGAAGAAAATATCAATGAAACTAAAAGCTGGTTCTTTGAAAAGATAAACAAAATTGACAAACCTTTACTTAGACTCATCAGGGAAAAAAAAGGGAGAGGGCTCAAATCTGATAAAATTAGAAATGGAAAAGGAGAATTTACAACAGACACCACAGAAATACAAAGGATCATAAAAAACTACTACAAGCAACTACACGCCAATAAAATGGACAACCTAGAGGAAATGGACAAATTCTTAGAAATGTACAACCTTCCAAGAATGAACCAGGAAGAAATAGAAAAAATAAAAGGACCAATCACTAGCAGTGAAATTGAAAGTGTGATTTTAAAACTTCCAACAAACAAAAGTCCAGGACCAGATAGCTTCCCAGGTGAATTCTATCAAACATTTAGAGAAGAGTTAACACCTATCTTTCTGAAACTTTCCAAAATATCGTGGAGGGAGAAACACTCCCAAGCTCATTCTGTGAGGCCACCATCACCCTGATACAAAAACCAGACAAAGATACCACAAAAAAAGAAAATTACAGGTCAATATCACTGATGAACATAGACGCAAAAATCCTCAACAAAATACTAGCTAACTGAATCCAACAATATATTAAAAAGATGATTCACCATGATCAAGTGGGATTTATCCCAGGAATGCAAGGATTCTTCAATATATGCAAATCAATCAATGTGATACACCACATTAAAAATTGAAGAATAAAAAAACATATGATCATCTCAAGAGATGCAGAAAAATCTTTTGACAAAATTCAAGACCCATTTATGATAAAAAAACTCTCCAGAAAGTAGGCATAGAGGGAACTTATCTCAACATAAAGTCCGTATACAACAAACCCACAGCTAAAATCATTCTCAATGGTGAAGTACTGAAATTATTTCCTCTAAGATCAGGAACAAGACGAGAATGTCCACTCTCACCACTTTTATTCAACATAGTTTTTGAAGTTCTAGCCACAGCAATCAGAGAAGAAAACATAATAAAAGGAATCCAAATTGAAAAAGAGGAAGTAAGGGCTTCCCTGGTGGTGCAGTGGTTGAGAATCTGCCTGCCAATGCAGGGGACACGGGTTCGAGCCCTGGTCTGGGAAGATCCCATATGCTGCGGAGCAACTAGGACCGTGAGCCACAATTACTGAGCCTGCGCATCTGGAGCCTGTGCTCTGCAGCAAGAGAGGCCGCAATGATGAGAGGCCCACGCACCACGATGAAGAGTGGCCCCCACTTGCCGCAACTAGAGAAAGCCCTCACACAGAAACAAAGACCCAACACAGCCATAAATAATAAATAAATAAATTTTTTAAAGAAAAGTAGAGGAATTTAAACAAAAACTCCTAAAGAAACTCAACATTAAAAAAAAAAAAGAGGAAGTAATACTATCACTGTTTGCAGATGACATGATGCTATCCATAGGATATCTTTAAAAAGCTACCAGAAAACTATTAGAGCTCATCAATGTATTTGGTAAATTTGCAAGATGTAAAATTAATACACAGAAATCTCTTGCATTCCTATACACTAACAACAAGAGATCAGAAAGAGAAATTAGGAAACAATCCCATTTACCATCGTATCAAAAAGAATAAAATACCTAGGAATAACCTACCTAAGGAGGCAAAAGACCTATACTCAGAAAACTGTATGAGGCTGGTGAAAGAAATCAAAGATGACACTAACAGATGGAGAGATTATACAATATTCTTGGATTGGGATAATCAATATTGTCAACATGACCATACTACCCAAAGAAATCTATAGATTCAATGCAATCCCTATCAAATTACCAATGGCATTTTTCACAGAATTAGAACAAAAAAATTTTACAATCTGTAGGAAACACAAAAGACCCCAAATAGCAAAAGCAATCCTGAGAAGAACATGGAGCTGGAGGAATCATGCTCCCTGACTTTAGACTATATTACAAAGCTACAGTCATCAAAACAGTATGATACTTGCACAGAAACAGAAATATAAATCAATGGAATAGGATAGAAAGTCCAGAGATAAATCCATGCACCTATGGTCAACTAATCTATGACAAAGGAGGCAAAAATATACAATGGCAAAAAGACTGTCTCTTCAATAAGTGCTGCTGGGAAAACTGAACAGCTACATGTAAAAGAATGAAATTAGAACACTCCCTAACACCACACACAAAAATAAACTCAAAATGGAGTAAAGACCTAAATGTAAGGTTGTATACTTTAAAACTCTTAGAGGAAAACATAGGCAGAACACTCTCTGACGTAAATTGCAGTAATCTCTTTTTTGACCCACCTCCTAGAGTAATGAAAATACAAACAAAAATAAACAAGTGGGACCTAATTAAACTTAAAAGCTTTTGCACAGCAAAGGAAACCATAAACAAAACGAAAAGACAACCAACAGAATGGGAGAAAATATTTGCAAACAAAGCAACCAACAAGGGATTAATCTCCAAAATATACAAACAGCTCATGAAGCTCAATGTCAAAAAAACAAACAACCCAATCAAAAAATGAGCAGAAGATCTAAATAAAAATTTCTCCAAAGAAGACATACAGATGGCCAAAAAGTACAAGAAAATATACTCAACATCACTAAGTATTAGACAAATGCAAATCAAAAGTACAATGAGGTATCACCTCACACCAGTCAGAATGGCCATCATCAAAAAATCTACAAACAATAAATGTTGGAGAGGGTGTGGAGAAATGGGAACCCTCCTACACTTTTGGTGGAAATGTAAACTGGTACAACCATTATGGAGAACAGTATGGAGGTTTCTTAAAAAACTAAAAATAGAGCTAATATATGATCCAGGAATACTACTCCTGGACATATATCCAGAGAAAACCATAACTCAGAAAGACACATGCACTTCAGTGTTCATTGCAGCACTATATACAATAGCCAGGATATGGAAGAAACCTAAATGTCTTTCAACAGAGGAATGGATAAAGAAGATTTGGTACATATATACAATGGAATATTACTCAGCCATAAACAGAACCAAGTAATGCCATTTGTAGCAACATGGATGGACCTAGAGATTCTCATACTGAGTGAAGTAAGTCAGACAAAGACAAATATCATATGATATTGCTTATATGTGGAATCTAAAAAATGGGTACAAATGAACTTATTTACAAAATAGAAATAAAGTCACAGATGTAGAAAACAAACCTATGTTTACCAGGGGTAAGGGGGAGGGGAATAAATTGGGAGATTGGGATTGACATATACACACTACTATATATAAAATAGATAACTAATAAGGACTGACTGTATAGCACAGGGAACTCTACCCAGTACTCTGTAATGACCTATATGGGAAATGAATCTTCTAAAAAGTGTGTAGATATATGTATGTGTATAACTGATTCACTTTGCTGTACACCTGAAACTAGCAGAACACTGCAAATCAACTATACTCCAATAAAAATTTTAAAAATAAAAAAAAATAAACCCACACACCTACAGTCAATTAATCTTCCACAAAGGAGGCAAAAATATACAACTGAGAAAAGACAGTCTCTTCAGCAAGAGGTGTTGGGAAAACTGGACAGCCACATGCAAATCAATGAAGTTAGAACACTCCCTCACACCATACACAAAAATAAATCAAAATGGCTTAGACTTAACATAAGCCATGACACCATAAAACTCCTAGAAGAGAACATAAGCAAAACAGTCTCTGACATACATCTTAATGTTTTCTTAGATCAGTCTCCTAAGGCAATAGAAATAAAAGCAAAAATAAACAAATGGAACCTAATCAAACTTTTAAGCTTTTGCACGGCAAAAGAAACCATAAACAAAATAAAAAGATAACCTATGGAATGGGAGAAAATATTTGCAAATGATGCCACCGACAAGGGATTCAGTTTCAAAATATACAAACAGCTCGTACAACTCAATAACAAAAAAACGAACGACCCAATCAAAAAATGGGCAGAAGATCTAAATAGACATTCTTCAAGGAAGATAGGCAGATGGCCAATATTATATTATAATTTTTGGAAAGTAAATGTAATACCCGTGGAAACCACAAAGAAAATAGCTATAGAATATACATGAAAGGAAGATAAGAAAGAATATAAAAATATCACTACAAATATAATCAACTAAACAAAAGAAGACAACAATGCAGGAAGTGAGAGAGACAAAATACTTTTGGGCATATAGAAAACAAATAGCACAATGACAAAAGTAAACCCCTTCTTATCAGGAATTAGTTTAAATGTAAATGGATTAAAATCTTAATCAAAATATAGAGATCAACAGAATGGGTAAAAACACATTATCCAACTATATACTGCCTACCAGAGACTCACTTGAGATCCAAAGACACAAACTGGTTGAAAGTCTATTTTTTCTGATATTAGTATAGCCACTCCTGCTCTCTGTTGGTTTCAGTTTGCATGGAATATCTTTTTTCATCCTTCCACTTTCAACCTTTTGTGGTTTCTATGGGTATTACATTTACTTTCCTAAACTTATAATATTCCAATTTGAATTTATAGCAGCTTCAACAACATACACAACCTCTGCTCCTTTGCAGCTCCATCTTCACTCACTCAGTTGATGATGTCACAAAATTACATCTTTATATATTATATTCTCCAAACCTAAACTAATAATTCTTCTAAATGCATTAGTCTAAGTTATATAGGAAACAAAATTTGGAGTTACAAACACAAGTTACAGTAACACTAGCTTTTAAACTAATTTTTTTCAACAATTTTTGTATGTTGATTTTGTATTTGCAAATTTGGTGAATTTGTTTATTAGTTTGAATAGTTTTTGCATGTTTGTGTGTAGTCTTAGGATTTTCTACAAAAAGGATGACACTATCTATAAACAAAGATAATTTTACTTCTTCCTTTTCAATTAAATGTCTTTTACATATTTTTCATGCCTGATTGCTCTAATATTCCAGTACTGATATGTTGTGTTTTTATTTGTCTCAAGATATTTTCCATTTACCTTTTAATTTCTATTTTCATTCCACTGTGGTCAGAAAATATACTTGTTAGACATAAATCTTCTTAATTATGTTTTATGACCTAACATGTGATCTATCCTGGAGAATGCTTTATGTGCACTTGAGAAATATGTGCATCCTGCTGCTGTTGAGTGGAATTTTCTGCATATATCTGTTAGTTCTATGTGTCTATAGTGTTGTTCAGCTCCTCTCTTCTCCTCATTTATCTTCTGTCTAGATGTCCTATTCACTATTGCATGTGAGGTATTAAAATTCTCTCCTGTTATTGCTTTCTTTTCTATTTTTTCTCCAACTCTGTCAACATTTACTTCATATATTTGGATGCTCTGATATTGGGTACAAATATATTTATAATTGCTAATTATATATGCAAATTGGCATGGTTATAATTATGTCATTCATTGTCTCTTTGGACACTTTTTGATTTAGAGACATTTTGTCTAATATAAGTATGACCATCCTTGTACTCTTTGGGTTACCACTTTCCTGGAATATCTTTTTTCCATTCTATTTTTTCATTATTTGTGTATCTTTAAATCTAGAGTGAGTCTCTTGTAGACAGTGCAGAGTTAGGCCTTAATTTTTGTTTTGCATTTTTTTACACATTTAGCCACTCTTTGTCTTTGATTGGGAGGTTTAATCCATTTACACTTAAACAATTATTAATAGAAAAGGACTTACCATTGCCATTTTGTTCATGGTGTTCTCTCATACCTTTTTAAAATTAATAATTTATTTAAAATATTTATTTATTTAGAGCAATTTTAGTTTCACAGCAAAATTGACAGGAAGGTACAGAGATTTCCCATATATCCATTGCAGTTGCATATGCATAGCTTCCCCATTTATCAACATCCCCCACAAAGCAGTACTTTTTTTTGAATTGATGAACCTACATTGACCCATCATAGTCACCCAGGTCAACAATATACCTTAGAATTCGCTCTTGATGTACATTTTACAGGTTTAGACAAATATATAATGACATGTATCCAACATTATGGTATCATACAGAGGTTTTCGCTGCCCTAAAAAATCCTCTATGCTCCACCTATTCATCTCTCCCCTCCCCCAATGTCTATAAACAGAATGTCATATAGTTGGAATCATGCACTAGTAAGCGTTTTCAGATGGGTCTCTTTCACTGAGTAATATGCATTTAAGTTTTCTCCAAGTCTTTTCATGATATGGTAGCTCATTTCTTTTAGGTTAAATAATGTTTCATTGCCTGGATGTATCACAGTTTATCCATTCATCTACTGAAGGACATCTTAGTTGCTTCCAAGTTTTACCAATTATGAATAAAGCTGGTATAATCATCATTGTGTAGGCATAAATTTTCTACCCATTTGGGGATATACCAAGGAGTCTGGTTTTTGGACCTTATAGTAAGAGCATGTTTAGGGTTATAAGAAATCATCATGCTATCTTCCAAAGTAATTGTATCATTTTGCATTCCCACCAGGAATGAATGAGGATTCTTGTTTCTCCACATCCTCACCAGCATTAGGTGCTGTCAGTCTTTTGGATTGTCTCAATTCTAATAGGTGTGTAGTGGTATCTCATTGTTTTAATTTGCATTTCCCTGATGACATCTTTTCATATAGTTATTTGCCACTGTACATCTTCTTTGGTGACATGTCTGTTAAGATTTTTGAGCCATTTTAAAATAGAGTGTTTTTTTTTAAGTTTTAAGAGCTCTTTGTATATTTTGGATGACAATTCTATAACAGATGTGTCTTTTGCAAATATTTTCTCCCAGTTTGTAACTGGTTTGCTCATTCTCTTGCCATTGTCTTTCACAGAGGAGAAGTTTTTATTTTAATGGAGTCCAGCTTATCAATTATTTTTTCATAGATTTTGCCTTTGGTGTTCTTTCTAAAAAGTCATCACCATATCCACCATAGATTTTCTACTATGTTATCTTTTAGGAGTGATACGGTTTTGAGTTTTGCATTTATCTTTATAATCCATTTTGCTTAATATTTGTGAAAGGTGTGAAGCCTATGTCTAGATTCATATTTTTGCACGTGTATGTCCAGTTGTTCCAACACCATATGTTGAAAGAGTATCTTTTTTTCCATTGTATTGACATTTCTCTTTTGTCAAATACCACTTGACTATATTTATGTGGATCTTAAAGCTTTTCTTGACTCATTATCTTCTTTTCCTGTCTTCGAGTTTTGTTGATATTTTTGAATAACATTTTAATTCCTTTCTCGCTTTCTTTTCTGTATCTTCTATGGATATTTTTTATGGTTACCATTGGGCTTACATACAACCTCTATTAGTTATAACAATTATTTTTAACTGATAACAACTTAAATTCAAGTATATATAAAAACTCTACATTTTTAATTCTTCCTCCTCACACTTTATGTTATTGATGTCACAAATTACATCTTTTCATAGTGTGTCTCTATTAACATGTTTTAGTTATAGTTATTTAGTTATTCATTTGTCTCTTAACTTTTATATCAGAATCTACAGTGATTTATTCACTACCATTACAGAATAACAGTATTCTGCATTTGTCTATATACTGAACTTTACCACTGAGCTTTATACTTATATGCTGTCATGATGCTGTTTATCATCCTTTCATTTCAACTTGAAGGACTCTCTCCAGTATTTCTTGTAAGGCAGGTCTAGTGTGTTCTATACAAGGCAAACACTTCATCATGAAATATTTAAATTAAAAATAACTTAGTTCCAGCGTACGTAAATGTCCAGCTGCCACATACAAATAGAGGACATCAGTTATAAATTAAATCAGTTAAAATAAATAGTCAAAGGATATTCTGATAGGTCCAGCATAAATCATCTGATTGCTCCCTTTCTTCTGGACCCCATTATCTATACAGTGTAAGACTATTACACAGTGCATTGAGATGAGGCTCTCATTGAAAGAGCACTTGATGCCCAAATTGCCAAATCATGCTATGATGTGAGGATTGGGTGTTCAGGGTCTAAAACAGTGGTTGAAGAGCAGAGATCAGCAAGGTGAAAGCCCAGTTTTGTTATCTTCTTATTTTCTCCTTCATTTTTTTGAAGGATAGTTTTGCTGGGTGTAATACTCTTTTTTGGCACTTTTTCTTTCAGCATCTTCAATAAATCATCTTACTCTCTTCTGGCCTTCAAGTTTGTGCTGAGAAATCTGCTCTAAGTCTTAAGGGAATTCCCAAGTATGTGACTTTTCTCTTGCTGTTTTCAAAACTCTTTTTCTTTGACTTATGACATGTTAATTATAAAGTGTCACATTGTGGCTTCTTTGGACTCATCCACCTGGGAGACTTTGGGGCTTCTAGAATCTGAATGTCCATTTATTTCCCCAGATTCAGGAAGTTTTGGGACATTATTTCTTTAAATGAACTTTCTGCCCATTTCTCTCCTTTTTCTTTTTCTGGAACTCTCATATTATATATGTTGGTCAGCTTGGTAGTGTTACATAAGTGTCTTAAATTTTCTTCACTTTTTTTCATTTTCTTTTTCTGTTTGCTCTTCTGACTGGATAACTTCTAATGACCTCCCTTAAAGTCCACTGATTCTTTCTTCTGCTCCATCAAGTCTATTGTTGCACCCCTCTAGTGAATTTTTCAGTTTATTTATTATATTCTTCAACTAAACATTTTGCTTTATTTAAATATTTTCAATCTTTTTGAAAATACTAGGTTTGTTCATGCATTGGTTTCCTGAACTTGTTTAGCATTTTTTATGATGGTTATTGTGAATTTTTTTAAAAAAATGTATATACATACATTTCTTTAGTGTCAGTGTCTATAGACTAAGTTTGTCTTGGGCCTTTGTTTGGGCCATGTTGCCCTATTTCTTCATGTTTCCTGACACTTTGTGTCGGTGTGTGTGCATTTGCTAAAACAGTCACCTGTCCAGTATTTATGGACTGGCTTCATACTGGGAAGACCTTCACCAGTCAGCCCTGGTAGATGTTTGCCAGTTCTTTTTTTAAGGAGATATTACTTTCTTGCTCCCTCTGGTGTTTACTTGCTATACTACAGGTCCTCTGGAGTGCAGCAAACTGCCCAAATCTTTGACCTCAGAGGTCCTCAGGCAGCCTGATTACACCTGGTCCATTTATCACTCCGAGATAAGTAAGACAGAAACCAATGCCTCCAGCATCCCTGCAAATTTCTGGACATTGGACATGTGTCTGCATCCTCTTTCTTTCCCCAAGGAAAGTTTGTGGGCCCAGAGTTATCCCAATTGTGTTGCACTGAGCTAAGGTAGGGGTAATTGTCAGTGAGTGAATAACAGCCCAAACCATCTCCTTTGTTTTCACAGGCTTCATATCTTGATTTTCTGAGTTTGGTTATAACACGCTTAAGTGTAATTTTCTTTTTGTTTCTTTTATTTTTTAACATTTTTCCTGCTTGGTGTTCCCTGAGTCTCCTAGCATTTTTTCCCCCTTGTCAGAAAGCTTCAGTTCTGGACACCAACAAATCAAGAAGAATCCCATTCATACTTTGGATATTTCCTTAGAGTACCTTTAATTATCAATAATTGTGATAATGTATTTATTTCCTTGGAAAGATGTTTAAGTGTTAAGTAAGTTTACCTTCTTAACCCAGTATTGAAATAAGAGCCTATAATGACAGACATGATCAGGAAAACAGTTGATGATAGACATAGATTAATTTGAGGAAGCTTTATAAGTCTAGGGACTCTTAAAAACATGTGGACGTGGGGAACTACAGTGCATAGGCGTTGTGTGGTAGACAGAATAGTGTACCCCCCAAAGAAGTGCATATCCTAATCCTTAGAATGTAAATCTGTCATTATATATGAAAAAAAGAGACTCTGTGGATGTGATTAAGTTAAAGTAATGGTTTTGTAATGAAGAGATTATGCTGGGTTATCCAAGTGAGCCCAATGTAATCACAAGGGTATTTATAGGAGAGAAACAGGAAGATCAGGGAAGGAGATGTGATGACGGAAGCAGAAATCATTAAGGATAGAAGAAACTGTGTTTCTGGCCTTGGAGATGTGAGAAGGGTCTTCAGACAGGGATGCAGGTGAACTCTAGAAGTTGGAAAAGGTGGAAGGAGCCGCAGAAGGAAGCAGCTCTACTGACACCTTGACTTTAGCCCAGGAAGACTGATTTTGGATTTCTGTCCTTCAAACTGTAAGATAATAAATTTGTGCTGTTTAAGATAACAAGATTATGGTGACTTGTTACAACAGAAAAAGGAAATTAATACAGGCATTAGCCTGAGACTACGTGGTATTCAGCCATTACCACCTCCAGGCCTGAAGGGACAAAGGGAAGAATTCCTTGGAGGAAAATCAGGAGACACCATGTAGACTCAGCCTCTGAAGAGGAGTGTGGTCTTAAGCCCATGGAAACTACCAGATCAAGGTGACCTTGTCAGGTAGAAGCCAGGAGATTAAATGCCCTGGGTCACACTCCTTCCCTCCAGTCTCTTTCTGGCTTCACCTGTGGCTGACGGAAATGAAGCTGGAAGGCAGGAAATTCTTGGTGGTCAATCCCCCACAGGTTCTGCTCATGGTTCTGCCCTCCCACCTAGTCCTGGACCCTAGATGGTAATTGTACAAACTGGCTACCTGTTTTCTCTTGTCCCCCAATTTGGTTGTTTAGACCTATGTCTTTGTGCTGTGACTTATGCCAGAAATGTCCCTACTTCTTCATTTTCACTCCTACACCATGATCATCAAAAAGATCCTGAATAGTCCACATCAGTTCCCAGAATGGGCATCACCTGTGGCAATTCAGGGTCTCAGGCCCCACCAAAGTCCGATGAATCTGAATCTGATTGTAACAAGGTCTCCAAGTGATGGAGAACCTAAAGATTGAAGAACACTGAAGATGACTCCTTCAAAATGAAGACTTCAGATAAGGGCTTCCTCTTCCAGGGAGCTCTCCATGATCTCCCACCTCACCCAAGCCTCATGCAAGTACAGTTAGAGAGGCAGGGACAGCCCCAGCTATGAGTATACCCACAACCCTCATGACATTTCTAGTACACAAGCCTTTCTCTTCCACTGCCTATGATCTGTGAGGGCTAAACTTCTTATTCATTGTGGTATCCCCTAACATAGCATCATATAGAATCAGCATAGGCTGTAAATGCCTCACACTGGGGAATCCTCACTGCACTTGAGACTTCCTGTCCTGCACATGAAGTCCCTGTTGTGGGAACCCCTCCAAGGGAAACCACATGGTCATGAGAGCCTTCAGCTATGGTGGAAACCAATGGAGACCCAAAAGGACCTGTATTACCATACCCACTAGTCCACGGAGAAGCAGTCTCCACAAGGAATGGCATATTCATGCCTTACTGACTTTCTAGGTTCTGTGGAGATTTTACTAAGGTTTATTTTACTAAGGCTTATTTAAAGTGCCTAACGATAAACAGGGTTTATTGAAAACAGCTGAGTCGTGTTCATTCTTCTTTTCTGCCCTCCACAGCCACCCAAACTCAGCCCCAATCTGTCCCTTCTCCATCTCCATGATAATCATGACAGGGCCAGTCTCCCATGGAGATCCCTATAAGGTCCCTCACCAAATCCTGCTCCCTCACATTCTATTCTTTCACAGTCAAAGATCTCTATGTGAACACACATAACACTTGTGTCCCCACCTCCTCTACACCACATGACTACACCTTCCCTGGGGTTATCACACTGCACTAAGAGGTAATAAGGAACCCTGCTCATCTACCACCCTTCTTCCCTCATCACCTTTGTTCCATTTCTCAAGCCCCAGAAACTGAATTCTTAGGGCCTTTAGGGTACTTGTTTTTTCTGCCTAGAATATTCTCCCCATGACCCCCCAACTGCTTCTTCTTACCTTAAATCTCAGGCAATGTCACCCCCTGGGTGTTAAACCATCACAGTCAATACACCATTGCCCTACTGTGATTGTCTGCAAAACGTGGATTAATATCTTTTGTATTTGTTCTTTATTGTCTGACCTGACTCCTCATTAGAAGGTAAGTTCTGAGGGTCCAACGGGCCTCTTTGGTTTGTGCTATCCATCTCCCAAGCCCCTAGACAGTGCCAATGACATTGTAGAAGCTAAACAGATATTTATTAAATAAATAGATGAGAATGAAGGCAATGAAATGCACACACACTTCATATGGAATACAGTTAATTGTCCTGGTCATTCTCCATGTGTTCTGCTCTACCTCAGGAGGCTCTCTCCTCTGGTCTGCACACCTCAGGCCCTCTGGGAAGCTCACTGCCCAGTGCTCCAGCAGTAAATGGGAGAACAGAAGGAGGTAGGGTGGGGCAGGTTTCCCAGGACCCTGGACAACTCCTCACTGGGCTCAGGTGACACTTTTTCTTCCCCAATCCCTCCAGGCCCAGGGTGGGAACAGCTTCCCCATTGCTAGTGTCTGGGAGCCTCAGTGTTCCTTGTCCATTACCTTATCCCTGTCCACAGTGGGGAACCTGTGCCTACATCATGGTCTCTTCATCTCACGATTTGAATGAAGTGCTTCTTGGTAGATTCCTGTCTCATTCTTAAGCAACTCCCCTTTTGCATGCATATATTTTGGGATCTTTTGGGTATATACAAATAATTTATATACAATTTTTTCTTTCTCCCTATTAATTAGTCAAAAAATTTTTTTTCAAAATTTACAGCTCTCCCCGTGTCCATCAACAGATGAATGGATAAAGAAGATGTGGTGTGTGTGTGTGTGTGTGTGTGTGTGTGTGTGTGTCTGCAGTGGAATACTTCCCTGCCATAAAAAGAGAATGAAATTCTGCCATTTTCAGCAATGTGTATGGACCTAGAAAATATTATGCTTAGTGAAGTAAGCCAGACAGAGAAAGACAAATACTGTATGATATCATTTATATATGGAATCTAAAAAATAATACAAAGGAATGTATATAGCAAAACAGAAGTAGACTCATGATATAGAAAACAAATTAGTGGTTACTAGAGGAGAGAGGGAAGGGGGGAGGGCAAGTTAGGGGTATGAGATTAAGAGATATGGGATTAAAATATTGTGTATAAAATAGATAAGCAAAAGAGATATATTGTATAGCATAGGAGATTATAGACATTATCTTATAATAACTTTTAATGAAGTATAATCTGTAAAAATACTGAATCACTAGGCTGTATATCTGAAACTAATATAATAGTGTAAACCAAATATACTTCAATTAAAAAAACAAAAATAAAATTTATAGCTCTCTTTAGTTTTAGTATTTCTTCAAACACTGACATAGCAGCTAACATGCCATGTATCTGTTTTTGTGTGCATGTGTGTCATTTATGGGATATTGTTTTTTTGACTGCAAAAAATTTAAAATAGTTAAACAACAAATACTATTTTAAACAAAACAACAAAAATAAAACAAATATAAGTAAAGAAACAAAACAAATGACTGCAAAATATTAACTCCCCTAAATTAATCTATGAAAGTAAAAATTAAACTAATAACAACATTACGAGGTTTCAATGGGGTGGTATTGTTGTGCACATTTCTCTTTCTGCAATTTTTTTTAACGTCTTTATTGGAGTATAATTGCTTTACAATGGTGTGTTAGTTTCTGCTTTATTACAAAGTGAACCAGTTATACATATACATATGTTCCCATATCTCTTCTCTCTTGCATCTCCCTCCCCCCCAACCTCCCTATCCCACCGCTCTAGGTGGTCACAAAGCACCGAGCTGATCTCCCTGTGCTATGCAGCTGCTTCCCACTAGCTATCTATTTTACATTTGCTAGTGTATATATGTCCATGCCACTCTCTCACTTTGTCACAGCTTACCCTTCCCCCTCCCCTTATCCTCAAGTCAATTCTCTAGTAGGTCTGTGTCTTTATTCCCGTCTTGCCCCTGGGTTCTTCATGACCATTTTTTTTCTTAGATTCCATATATATGTGTTAGCATACGGTATTTGTTTTTCTCTTTCTGACTTACTTCACTCCGTATGACAGACTCTAGGTCCATCCACCTCACTACAAATAACTCAGTTTCATTCCTTTTTATGGCTGAGTAATATTCCATTGTATATATGTGCCACATCTTCTTTATCCATTCGTCTGTTGACGGACACTTAGGTTGCTTCCATGTCCTGGCTATAGTAAATAGAGCTGCAATGAACATTTTGGTGCATGTCTCTTTTTAAATTATGGTTTTCTCAGGTTATCTGCCCAGTAGTGGGATTGCTGGGTCATATGGTAGTTCTATTTTTAGTTTTTTAAGCAACCTCCATACTGTTCTCCATAGTGGCTGTATCAATTTACATTCCCACCAACAGTGCAAGAGTGTTCCCTTTTCTCCACACCCTCTCCAGCATTTATTGTTTCTAGATTTTTTGACGCTGGCCATTCTGACCGATGTGAGATGATATCACATTGTAGTTTTGATTTGCATTTCTCTAATGATTAATGATATTGAACATTCTTTCATGTGTTTTTTGGCAATCTCTATATCTTCTTTGGAGAAATGTCAATTTAGGTCGTCTGCCCGTTTTTGGATTGGGTTGTTTCTTTGTTTGATATTGAGCTGCATGAGCTGCTTGTAAATTTTGGAGATTAATCCTTTATCAGTTGCTTCATTTGAAAACGTATTCTCCCATTCTGAGGGTTGTCTTTTCGTCTTGTTTATGGTTTCGTTTGCTGTGCAAAAGCTTTTAAGTTTCTTTAGGTCCCAATTTTTTGTTTGTTTGTTTGTTTTTATTTCTATTTCTCTAGGAGCTGGGTGAAAAAGGATCTTGCTGTGATTTATGTCATCGAGTGTTCTGCCTATGTTTTCCTCTAAGAGTTTGATAGTGTCTGGCCTTACATTTGATAGTGTTTGGCCTTTCATTACTTAAAAGGTCTTTAATCTATTTTGAGTTTATTTTTGTGTATGGTGTTAGGGAGTGTTCTAATTTCATTCTTTTACATGTAGCTGGCCAGTTTTCCCAGCACCACTTATTGAAGAGGTTGTCTTTTCTCCACTGTATATTCTTGTCTCCTTTATCAGATAAGGTGACCATATGTGCATGGGTTTATCTCTGGGCTTTCTATCCTGTTCCATTGATCTATATTTCTGTTTTTGTGCCAGTACCAAACTGTTTGGATTACTGTAGCTTTGTAGTATAGTCCGAAGTCAGGGAGCCTGATTCCTCCAGCTCAGTTTTTCTTTCTCAAGATTGCTTTGGCTATTCGGGGTCTTTTGTGTTTCCATACAAATTGTGAATTTTTTTGTTCTAGTTCTGGGAAAAATGCCAGTGGTAGTTTGATAGGGTGTGCATTGAATCTCTAGACTGCTTTGGGTAGTAGAGTCATTTTCACAATGTTGATTCTTCCAATGCAAGAACATGGTATATCTCTCCATCTATTTGTATCATCTTTAATTTCTTTCATCAGTGTCTTATAATTTTCTGCCTACAGGTCTTTTGTCTCCTTAGGTAGGTTTATTCCTAGATATTTTATTCTTTTTGTTGCAATGGTAAATGGGAGTCTTTTCTTAATTTCACTTTCAGATCTTTCACCATTAGTGAACAGGAATGCAAGGGATTTCTGTGCATTAATTTTGTATCCTGCTACTTTACCAAATTCATTGATTAGCTCTAGTAGTTTTCTGGTAGCATCTTTAGGATTCTCTATGTATAGTATCATGTCATCTGCACACAGTGGCAACTTTACTTCTTCTTTTCTGATTTGGATTACTTTTATTTCTTTTTCTCCCCTGATTCCTGTGGTTAAAAGTTACAAAACTATGTTGAATAATAGTGGTGAGAGTGGGCAACCTTGTCTTGTTCCTGATCTTAGTGGAAATGGTTTCAGTTTTTCACCATTGAGGACCATGTTGGCTGTGGGTTTGTCATATACGGCCTTTGTTATGTTGAGGAAAGTTCCCTCTATGCCTATTTTCTGAAGGGTTTTTATCATAAATGGGTGTTGAATTTTGTCAAAAGCTTTCTCTGCATCTATTGAGATGATCATACGGTTTTTCTCCTTCAATTTGTTAATATGATGTATCACGTTGATTGATTTGCGTATATTGAAGAATCCTTGCATTCCTGGGATAAATCCCACTTGATCATGGTGTATGATCCTTATAATGTGCTGTTGGATTCTGTTTGTTAGTATTTTGTTGAGGATTTTTGCATCTATATTCATCAGTGATATTGGCCTGTAGTTTTCTTTCTTTGTGACATCTTTGTCTGTTTTTGGTATCAGAGTGATGGTGGCCTCGTACAATGAGTTTGGGAGTGTTCCTCCCTGGCTATATTTTGGAAGAATCTGAGGATAGGTGTTAGCTCTTCTCTAAATGTTTGATAGAATTAGCCTGTGAAGCCATCTGGTCCTGGGCTTTTGTTTGTTGGAAGATTTTTTTTAAATTTTTTTTTAAATTAATTAATTTATTTTTGGCTGAGTTGGGTCTTCGATTCTGCGCAAGGGCTTTCTCTAGTTGCGGAGAGCAGGGGCCACACTTCTTCACGATGCGCGGGCCTCTCACTGTCGTGGCCTCTCTTGCTGCACAGCACAGGCTCCAGACACGCAGGCTCAGTAGTTGTGGCTCAAGGGCCCAGTTGCTCCGCGGCATGTAGGATCTTCCCAGACCAGGGCTCGAACCCGTGTCCCCTGCATCGGCAGGCAGATTCTCAACCACTGCGCCACCAGGGAAGCTCTGTTGGAAGATATTTAATCACAGTTTCAATTTCATTACTTGTGATTGGTCTGTTCATATTTTCTATTTCTTCCTGGTTCAGTCTTGGAAGGTTGTGCATTTCTAAGAATTTGTCCATTTCTTCCAGGTTGTCCATTTTATTGGCATAGAGTTGCTTGTAGTAATCTCTCATGACCCTTTGTATTTCTGCAGTGTCGGTTGTTACTTCTTCTTTTTCATTTCTAATTCTATTGATTTGAGTCTTCTCCCTTTTTTTCTTGATGAGTCTGGCTAATGGTTTATCAATTTTGTGTATCTTCTCAAAGAACCAGCTTTTAGTTTTATTGTTCTTTGCTATCGTTTCCTTCATTTCTTTTTCATTCATTTCTGATCTGATCTAAGATTTCTTTCCTTCTGCGAACTTTGGGGTTTTTTTGTTCTTCCTTCTCTAATTGCTTTAGATGTAAGGTTAGGTTGTTTATTTGAGATGTTTCTTATTTCTTAAGGTACATTGTATTGCTATAAACTTCCCTCTTAGAACTGCTTTTGCTGCATCCCATAGGTTTTGGGTCATCGTGTTTTCATTGTCATTTGTTTCTAGGTATTTTTTGATTTCTGCTTTGATTTCTTCAGTGATCTCTTGGTTATAAATAATGTATTGTTTAGCTTCCATGTGTTTGTATTTTTTACAGATTTTTTTCCTGTAATTGATATCTAGTCTCATAGAATTGTGGTCAGAGAAGATACTTGATACGATTTCAATTTTCTTAAATTTACCAAGGCTTGATTTGTGATCCAAGATATGATCTATCCTGGAGAATATTCCATCAGTACTTGAGAAGAATGTGTATTCTGTTGTTTTTGGATGAAATGTCCTATAAATATCAATTAAGTCCATCTTGTTTAATGTATCATTTAAAGCTTATGTTTCCTTATTTATTTTAATTTTGGTTGATCTGCCCATTGGTGAAAGTGGGGTGTTAAAGAACCCTACTATGATTGTGCTACTGTCGATTTCCCCTTTCATGGCTGTTATTATTTCCCTTATGTATTGAGGTGCTCCTATGTTGGGTGCATAAATACTTATAATTGTTATATATTCTTCTTGGATCGATCCCTTAATCATTATGTAATGTCCGCCTTTGTCTCTTGTAATAGTCTTTATTTTAAAGTCTATTTTGTCTGATATGAGAATTGCTACTCCAGCTTTCTTTTGTTTTCCATTTGCATGGAGTATCTTTTTCCATCCCCTCACTTTCAGTCTGTGTGTGTCCCTAGGTCCATAGTGGGTCTCTTGTAGACAGCATATATACGGGTCTTGTTTTTGTATCCATTCAGCCAGTCTATGTCTTTTGGTTGGAGCATTTAATCCATTTACATCTAAGGTAATTATCGACATGTATGTTCCTATTACCATTTTCTTAATTGTTTTGAGTTTGTTATTGTAGGTCTTTTCCTTCTTTTGTGTTTCCTGCCTAGAGAAGTTCCTTTAGCATTTGTTGTAAAGCTGGTTTGGTGGTGTTGAATTCTCTTAGCTTTTGCTTGTCTGTAAAGATTTTAATTTCTCCATCAAATCTGAATTTGATCCTTGCTGGGTAGAGTAACCTTGGTTGTAGGGTCTTCTCCTTCATCACTTTAAATATGTCCTGCCACTCCCTTCTGGCTTGCAGAGTTTCTGCTGAAAGATCAGCTATTAGCCTTATGGGGATTCCCTTGTGTATTATTTGTTGTTTTTCCCTTGCTGCTTTTAATATTTTTTCTTTGTATTTAATTTTTGATAGTTTGATTAATATGTCTCTTGGCGTGTTTCTCCTTGGATTTATCCTGTATGGGACTCTTTGTGCTTCCTGGACTTGATTAACTATTTCCTTTCCCATATTAGGGAAGTTTTCAACTATAATCTCTTCAAATATTTTCTCATTCCCTTTCTTTCTCTCTTCTTCTTCTGGGACCACTATAATTCGAATGTTGGTGCGTTTAATGTCCCAGAGGTCTCTGAGACTGTCCTCAATTCTTTTCACTCTTTTTTCTTTATTCTGCTCTGCAGTAGGTATTTCCACTATTTTATCTTCCAGGTCATTTATCCATTCTTCTGCCTCATTTATTCTGCTATTGATCCCTTCTAGAGAATTTTTAATTTCATTTATTGTATTGTTCATCACTGTTTGTTTGCTCTTTTGCTCTTCTAGGTCGTTGTTAAACGTTTCTTGTATTTTCTCCATTCTATTTCCAAGATTTTGGATTATCTTTACTATCATTACTCTGATTTCTTTTTCAGGTAGACTGCCCATTTCCTCTTCATTTGTTAGGTGTGGTGGGTGTTTGCCTTGCTCCTTCATCTGCTGTGTGTTTCTCTGTCTTCTCATTTTGCTTCACTTACTGTGTTTGGGGTCTCCTTTTTGCAGGCTTCAGGTTCGTAGTCCCATTGTTTTTGGTGTCTGTCCCCAGTGGCTAAGTTTGGTTCAGTGGGTTGTGTAGACTTCCTGGTGGAAGGGACTAGTGCCTGTGTTCTGGGGGATGAAGCTGGGTCTTGTCTTTCTGGTGGGCAGGTCCACGTCTGGTGGTGTGTATTTGGGTGTATGTGGCCTTATTATGATTTTAGGCAGCCTCTCTGATAATGGATGGTGTTGTGTTCCTGTCTTGCTAGTTGTTTGGCATAGGGTGTCCAGGACTGTAGCTTGCTGGTCTTTGAGTGGAGCTGGGTCTTGGCGTTGAGATAGAGATCTCTGGGAGATTTTTGCCGTTTGATATTACATGGAGCTGGGAGGTCTCTTGTGGACCAGTGTCCTAAACTTGGCTCTCCCACCTTAGTGGCACAGCCCTGATGCCTGGCTGGAGCACCAAGAGCATGTCCTCACGTGACCCAGAATAAAAGGGAGGGAAAAAAGAAATAAGAAGGTAAAATAAAATAAAATACAATTAAATAAAGTAAAATAAAATAAAGTTATTAAAATAAAAAGTAAAAAATAATTATCAAGAAAAAATTTTTTTTAAGTAATAAAAAAAAAAGGACAGACAGAACCCTAGGACAACTGGTAAAAGCAAAGCTGTACAGACAATATCACACACAGAAGCATACACATACACACTCACAAAAAGAGAAAAAGGGAAAAATATGTATATATCTTTGCTCCCAAGTCCACCTCCTCATTTTGAGATGATTCGTTGTCTATTCAGGTATTCCACAGATGTAGGTACATCAAGTTGATTGTGGAGATTTAATCCGCTGCTCCTGAGGCTGCTGGGAGAGATTTCCCTTTCTCTTCTTTGTTCGCACAGCTCCCTGGGTTCAGCTTTGGATTTGGACCCGCCTCTGCATGTAGGTCGCCTGAGGGTGTCTGTTCTTCGCTCAGACAGGACAGGGTTAAAGGAGCAGCTGATTCGGGGGCTCTAGCTCACTCAGGCCAGGGGGAGGGAGGGGAACAGAGTGCTGCGAGCCTGCAGCAGCAGAGGACAGCATGACATTGCACCAGCCTGAGGTGCATGGTGCGCTCTCCCAGGGAAGTTGTCCTTGGATCACGGGACCCTGGCAGTGGCGGGCTGCACAGCCTCCCAGGAGAGAAGGTGTGGAGAGTGACCTGTGCTTGCACACAGGCTTCTTGGTGGCGGCAGCAGCAGCCTTAGTGTCTGGTGCCCGTCTCTGGGGTCCGTGCTGATAGCCGCGGCTCGCGCCCGTCTCTGGAGCTCCTTTAAGCGGCACTCTTAATCCCCTCTCCTTGCGCACCAGGAAACAAAAAGGCAAGAAAAAGTCTCTTGCCTCTTCAGGAGCTCCAGACTTTTTCCCGGACTCCCTCCCGGCTAGCTGCGGCGCACTATCCCCCTTCAGGCTGTGTTCACGCCACCAACCCCAGTCCTCTCCCTGCGATCCGACCGAAGCCCGAGCCTCAGCTCCCAGCCCCGCCCGCCCCGCCGGGGGAGCAGACAAGCCTCTCGGGCTGGTGAGTGCTGGTCGGCACTGATCCTCCGTGCGGGAACCTCTCCGCTTTGCCCTCCGCACCTCTGTGGCTGTGCTCTCCTCCGTGGCTCCATAGCTTCTCCCCCCCTCCGCCACCCGCAGTCTCCGCCCGCGAAGGGGCTTCCTAGTGTGTGGAAACCTTTACTCTTTCACAGCTCCCTCCCACTGGTGCAGGTCCCGTCCCTATTCTTTTGTCTCTGTTTTTTCTTTTTTCTTTTGCCCTACCCAGGTACGTGGGGAGTTTCTTGCCTTTTGGGAGGTCTGAGGTGTTCTGCCAGCTTTCAGTAGGTGTTCTGTAGGAGCTGTTCCACATGTAGATATATTTCTGATGTATGTGTGGAGAGCTGCAATGTTTTTTTAAATTAATAAGTTTATGAGGAGTGAATACATTTATGAGGTAAATTTATTTGTATAGAATTCTAATGACAGCGCATATCATGTTAAAATAGTTTTATTGCTTGAAACCTCTCTATCCACAACAAACTTCACTGATGGTTGTGGTAATACGGACTTTATTAAAATTTAAATATAATACTTCTACTTTGTAATTTTAGAGGTTCTTATGGCATGGATTAATGTATTCATAAAAATTATATTTAACAGACTATACTGAAAAATACAATCTTACCATTACAATGTTACATGAAACTTCAATACAAACTTTGTAGCATCAGTTAATTAACGGGAGCTAACCTAACAAGAGATAAATCAAAATGACTTTAGGAGGAAAACACAGGCAGATATTCTGCTGTTTTTGTGGGTGTGCAGGGCCCAGCTGCTCTGAAGTTGAGTCAAACCTGCAGGTGACCCCAGGCCCCAGAGCTCTCCCAGCACGAGCCTCTTTCTCTTGGGAAACTTCAAGAGCCAGGGGAGCCCCTTGGTACTTCTGAGCCTCTGAGGGCTGCAGGTGGAACAGCAGGAGCACAAGGCCCACTTGGGACAGGATGGAACTTGGACTCGACTTTAGCCAGTGTGAACATTTAGCCTGAGGTGAACATTTTCTTTTCCCAGTTCATGGAGCTTCCTCTATATCAACAGAGCTGGCATCCAGCTTTCCTGAACTTTCTTCTCATACAAGAGGATCTCCTTTTGATAGGAGTAGATGGTTCTCTCCAATTCTCTGCCCACGTCTTTTACCATCTTCTTGCACATGCTGCAGGTCTGACAGGTGGAGTTCAGGCCCCTGGACACTTTGGGAAGTTTCTTCTCAATTTCCACACAGTGTGTTTCCTCTCATATTCTTTTCTCTCCAGTTGCATGTCATGTTCTTCATGTTATTCAGGCCTTATTTGAAGTTTCAGCAGGAGCTTCTGAATCTCACTTTCAGGCAGTGAATTTTCAAAACACAAAGACACTCAGTTTGGAGACTTGCTATTTGCCCTACAAACTCTTCAATCCTTTGATTTTCTTCCTACAGTCCTTCTTTTTCCCCTTCAGGACTTTCAAAGAGCCCATTTAAGTGACCATCATCAATGACACCCTTCTGATGGACTTCGGACAGATGGATGGGCCGATCACCATTTTCTGCTTCCTTTGTTCTCTCTTTTCCGAGTTACCATCATCTGTGTGATCTCTAACCAGGTCAAGCCAAATGGATCATCTTTAACATAGTCTGGACCAAGGACTTTAATTGGCTTAAATTATCTCTCATGGCCTGTTGCATTTGTGCATTTGAGAGCTCCAGCCTTTCTTTCTCCTCCGTCTTCTCCTGTACTCTCTGCTCCCATCTTGCAATTTCTTGAGTGAGCAGTTCTGGACTTTCCTGAAGATCAGGGCTATCATTCAATCTGTCATTGTTTTTCCCAAGTTGTTGTCTATCACCCTGTGATTCTTCTAGGAGAAGATTTATATCAGTCACCTGGAAAAAATTAGGAAGCTGGCTTTTCCACCTTTTTAAAAGAAATTCTACAGTGTGCTGAAATGAAGTCCAGCCCAGATTTCCATTCAGTGCAGAGAGAGGGTTTGTAATGTGGGAGGACTGGCCTCTCATA
Organism: Balaenoptera acutorostrata; assembly: GCF_949987535.1. Lineage (NCBI taxonomy): Eukaryota > Metazoa > Chordata > Mammalia > Artiodactyla > Balaenopteridae > Balaenoptera > Balaenoptera acutorostrata. The sequence continues at coordinate 29,492,898 of NC_080069.1, forward strand.
CAGGTGACATGAGGGCTGCACTGGGTTGTGTCACTGGTGCAATCTCCTCCATGTTTTTCCCATAGGCTTCACCCTGGACAGATCACCTTCTCAGCAGCTCTTTTCTTCTTTTTAGACTAGGTCAACTCTCCACTATAAAAACCACTTCAGCAGCACATACCAGGATCTCCCAGGGAAGCCGAAAGACTCCTGGCATGTGTCTCAATCTTTTATATAACACCAGCAGGGCAGCCCACGCTGCTCCAGGATCAGCAGAGGAGTCATTTCAGTGACTGCCAGCCAGCCCTCCATGTCTCCAAAGGACTCTGAAGCTCTGCCTCTGATTGCAGGTGTCCTGAAGGGCACAGCTGACCACTCAGAACCCCATGGAGTGTTCTGTCTACAATGCAAACAATTGGTAAGCAGCAAGGACTGACCACAGTTGACCTGGGGAGAGGGAGGCCAGTTGATTTTTGGAAAACACAGCTGCCTACCATTGTTCTGCTCACTGCAGAGAAAGTGATATTATTACACAGTGCACAGGGGAAGTGGAACAGGTTGACTGCATAGAAGTTTGGGCTTTGGAGGAGCTTCAAGATGGCGGAAGAGTAAGACGTGAAGATCACCTTCCTCCCCAAAAATACATCACAAATACATCTACATGTGGAACAACTCCTACAGAACACCTACTGAATGCTGGCAGAAGACTTCAGACTTCCCAAAAGGCAAGAAACTCCCCACGTACCTGGGTAGGGCAAAAGAAAAAAGAAAAAACAGAGACAAAAAATAGGGATGGGACCTGCACCAGTGGGAGGGAGCTGTGAAGGAGGAAAGGTTTCCACACACTAGAAGCCCCTTCGCGGGTGGAGACTGCGGGTGGCGGAGGGGGGAAGCTTCAGAGCCACGGAGGAGAGAACAGCCACAGGGGTGTGGAGGGCAAAGCAGAGAGATTCCCGTACAGAGGATCAGTGCTGACCAGGACTCACCAGCCCGAGAGGCTTGTCTGCTCACCCACCGGGGCGGGCGGGGGCTGGGAGCTGAGGCTCGGGCTTCAGTCAGATCGCAGGGAGAGGACTGGGGTTGGCGGTGTGAACACAGCCTGAAGGAGGCTAGTGTGCCACAGCTAGCCAGGAAGGAGTCCGGGGAAAAGTCTGGAGCTCCTGAAGAGGCAAGAGACTTTTTATGCCTGTTTCCTAGTGCGTGAGGAGAGGGGATTAAGAGCTCAGCTTAAAGGAGCTCCAGAGAGGGGCGTGAGCCTCGGCTATCAGCACGGACCCCATAGACAAGCATGAGACGCTAAGGCTGCTGATGCAGCCACCAAGAAGCCAGTGTACAAGCACAGGTCACTCTCCACACCTCCCCTCCCGGGATCCTGTGCAGCCTGCCACTGCCAGGGTCCCGTGATGCAGGGACAACTTCCCCAGGAGAACCCACCGCGCACCTCAGGCTGCTGCAACGTCACGCCGGCCTCTGCCACCGCAGGCTCTCCCCGCACTCTGTACCCCTCCTTCTCCCCAGCCTGAGTGAGCCAGAACCCACGAATCAGCTGATCCTTTAACCCCGTCCTGTCTGAGCGAAGAACAGATGCCCTCAGGCTACGTACATGCAGAGGCGGATCCAAATCCAAAGCTGAACCCCGGGAGCTGTTCGAACAAAGAAGAGAAAAGGGAAATCTCTCCCAGCAGCCTCAGGAACAGCGGACTAAATCTCCACAATCAACTTTATGTACCCTGCATCTCTGGAATACCTGAATAGACAATGAATCATCACAACTTGAGGAGGTGGACTTCAGGAGCAATGATATATATATATTTTCTTCCTTTTTCTCTTTCTGTGAGTGTGTATGTGTATGCTTCTGTGTGTGACTTTGTCTGTATAGCTTTGCTTTTACCATGTGTCCTAGGGTTCTTTCTGTCCAGTTTTTTTTTTAACTAAAAATTTTTTTTCTTCATCAGTATTTTTTAATTTTAATAACTTTTTATTCTATTTTATCTTCTTCTTTCTTTCTTTCTTTTTTTCCTCCCTTTTATTCTGAGCCACGTGGAGGACAGGCTCTTGGTGCTACAGCCAGGCATCAGGGCTGTGCCACTAAGGTGGGAGAACCAAGTTCAGGACACTGGTCCACAAGAGACCTCCCAGCTCCACATAATATCAAACAGCAAAAATCTCCCAGAGATCTCCATCTCAACGCCAAGACCCAGCTCCACTCAATGACCAGCAAGCTACAGTGCTGGGCACCCTATGCCAAACAACTAGCAAGACAGGAACACAACACCATCCATTAGCAGAGAGGCTGCCTAAAATCATAATAAGGCCACAGACACACCAAAACAAACCACCAGACGTGGGCTTGCCCACAAGAAAGACAAGATGCAGCCTCTTCCACCAGAACACAGGCACTAGTCCCCTCCACCAGGAAGTCTACACAACCCACTGAACCATACTTAGCCACTAGGGACAGACACCAAAAAAGATGGGACTACGAACCTGCAGCCTGTGAAAAGGAGACCCCAAACACAGTAAGTGAAGCAAAATGAGAAGACAGAGAAACACACAGCAGATGAAGGAGCAAGGCAAACACCCACCACACCTAACAAATGAAGAGGAAATAGGCAGTGTACCTGAAAAAGAATTCAGAATAATGATAGTAAAGATAATCCAAAATCTTGGAAATAGAATGGAGAAAATACAAGAAACGTTTAACAAGGACCTAGAAGAACTAAAGAGCAAACAAACAGTGATGAACAGCACAATAAATGAAATTAAAAATTCTCTAGAAGGGATCAATAGTAGAATAACTGAGTCGGAAGAACGGATAAACGACCTGGAAGATAAGATAGTGGAAATAACTACTGCAGAGCAGAATAAAGAAAAAATATGAAAAGAATTGAGTACAGTCTCAGAGACCTCTGGGACAACATTAAATGCACCAACATTCGAATTATAGTGGTCCCAGAAGAAGAAGAGAGAAAGAAAGGGAATGAGAAAATATTTGAAGAGATTATAGTTGAAAACTTCCCTAATATGGGAAAGGAAATAATCAAGTCCAGGAAGCACAGAGAGTCCCATACAGGATAAATCCAAGGAGAAACACGCCAAGAGACATATTAATCAAACTATCAAAAATTAAATACAAAGAAAAAATATTAAAAGCAGCAAGGGAAAAACAACAAATAATACACAAGGGAATCCCCATAAGGCTAAGAGCTGATCTTTCAGCAGAAACTCTGCAAGCCAGAAGGGAGTGGCAGGACATATTTAAAGTGATGAAGGAGAAGACCCTACAACCAAGGTTACTCTACCCAGCAAGGATCAAATTCAGATTTGATGGAGAAATTAAAATCTTTACAGACAAGCAAAAGCTAAGAGAATTCAACACCACCAAACCAGCTTTACAACAAACGCTAAAGGAACTTCTCTAGGCAGGAAACACAAGAGAAGGAAAAGACCTACAATAACAAACCCAAAACAATTAAGAAAATGGTAATAGGAACATATATGTCGATAATTACCTTAGATGTAAATGGATTAAATGCTCCAACCAAAAGACATAGACTGGCAGAATGGATACAAAAACAAGACCCATATATACGCTGTCTACAAGAGACCCACTTCGGACCTAGGGACACACACAGAATGAAAGTGAGGGGATGGAAAAAGATATTCCATGCAAATGGAAAACAAAAGAAAGCTGGAGTAGCAATTCTCATATCAGACAAAATAGACTTTAAAATAAAGACTATTACAAGAGACAAAGAAGGACATTACATAATGATCAAGGGATCGATCCAAGAAGAATATATAACAATTGTAAATATTTATGCACCCAACATAGGAGCACCTCAATACATAAGGGAAATAATAACAGCCATGAAAGGGGAAATCGACAGTAGCACAATCATAGTAGGGTTCTTTAACACCCCACTTTCACCAATGGGCAGATCAACCAAAATTAAAATAAATAAGGAAACATAAGCTTTAAATGATACATTAAACACGATGGACTTAATTGATATTTATAGGACATTTCATCCAAAAACAACAGAATACACATTCTTCTCAAGTACTGATGGAATATTCTCCAGGATAGATCATATCTTGGATCACAAATCAAGCCTTGGTAAATTTAAGAAAATTGAAATCGTATCAAGTATCTTTTCTGACCACAATTCTATGAGATTAGATATCAATTACAGGAAAAAATCTGTAAAAAATACAAACACATGGAAGCTAAACAATACACTATTTATAACCAAGAAATCACTGAAGAAATCAAAGCAGAAATCAAAAAATACCTAGAAACAAATGACAATGAAAACACGATGACCCAAAACCTATGGGATGCAGCAAAAGCAGTTCTAAGAGGGAAGTTTATAGCAATACAATGTATCTTAAGAAACAAGAAACATCTCAAATAAACAACCTAACCTTACACCTAAAGCAATTAGAGAAGGAAGAACAAAAAAACCCCAAAGTTCGCAGAAGGAAAGAAATCTTAGATCAGATCAGAAATGAATGAAAAAGAAATGAAGGAAACGATAGCAAAGAACAATAAAACTAAAAGCTGGTTCTTTGAGAAGATACACAAAATTGATAAACCATTAGCCAGACTCATCAAGAAAAAAGGGAGAAGACTCAAATCAATAGAATTAGAAATGAAAAAGAAGAAGTAACAACTGACACTGCAGAAATAAACAGGGTCATGAGAGATTACTACAAGCAACTCTATGCCAATAAAATGGACAACCTGGAAGAAATGGACAAGTTCTTAAAAATGCACAACCTTCCAAGACTGAACCAGGAAGAAATAGAAAATATGGACAGACCAATCACAAGTAATGAAATTGAAACTGTGATTAAAAATCTTCCAACAAACAAAAGGCCAGGGCCAGATGGCTTCACAGGCAAATTCTACCAAACATTTAGAGAAGAGCTAACACCTATCCTTCTCAGACTCTTCCAAAATATAGCAGGGGAGGAACACTCCCAAACTATTCTATGAGGCCACCATCACCCTGCTACCAAAACCAGAAAAATATGTCACAAAGAAAGAAAACTACAGGCCAATATTACTGATGAACATAGATGCAAATATCCTCAACAAAATACTAACAAACAGGATCCAAGGACACAATAAAAGCATCATACACTATGATCAAGTGGGGTTTATCCCAGGAATGCAAGGATTCTTCAATATACGCAAATCAATCAATGTGATACACCATATTAACAAATTGAAGGAGAAAAACCGTATGATCATCTCAATAGATGCAGAGAAAGCTTTTGACAAAATTCAACACCCATTTATGATAAAAACCCTCCAGAAAGTAGGCATAGAGGGAACTTTCCTCAACATAACAAAGGCCGTATATGACAAACCCACAGCCAACATGGTCCTCAATGATGAAAAACTGAAACCATTTCCACTAAGATCAGGAACAAGACAAGGTTGCCCACTCTAACCACTATTATTCAACATAGTTTTGGACGTTTTAGCCACAGCAGAGAAGAAAAATAAATGAAAGGAATTCAAATGGGACAAGAAGAAGTAAAGCTGTCATTGTTTGCAGGTGACATGATACTATACATAGAGAATCCTAAAGATGCTACCAGAAAACTACTAGAGCTAATCAATGAATTTGGTAAAGTAGCAGAATACAAAATTAATGCCCAGAAATCTCTAGCATTCCTATATACTAATGATGAAAAATCTGAAAGTGAAATTAAGAAAACACTCCCATTTACCACTGCAACAAAAAGAATAAAATATCTAGAAATAAACCTACCTAAGGAGACAAAAGACCTGTATGCAGAAAATTATAAGACACTGATGAAAGCAATTAAAAATGAAACAAATAGATGGGGAGATATACCATGTTCTTGGATTGGAATAATCAACATTGTGAAAATGAGTCTACTACCCAAAGTAATCTACAGATTCAATGCAATCCCATTAAAACTACCACTGGCATTTTTCCCAAGACTAGAACAAAAAATGTCACAATTTGTATGGAAACACCAAAGACCCCAAATAGCCAAAACAATCTTGAGAAAGAAAAACTGACCTGGAGGAATCAGGCTCCCTGACTTCAGACTATACTACAAAGTTACAGTAATCAAGACAGTAGGGTACTGGCACAGAAACAGAAATATAGATCAATGGAACAGGATAGAAAGCCCAGAGATAAACCAACCCACATATGGTCTCCTTATCTTTGATAAAGGAGGCAAGAATATACAATGGAGAAAAGACAGCCTCTTCAATGAATGGTGCTGGGAAAACTGGACAGCTACATTTAAAAGAATGAAATTGGAACACTCCCTAACACCATACACAAAAATAAACTCAAAATGGATTAAAGACCTAAATGTAAGGCCAGACACTATCAAACTCTTAGAGGAAAACATAGGCAGAACACTCTATGACATAAATCACAGGAAGATCCTTTTTGACCCACCTCCTAAAGAAATGGAAATAAAAACCAAAAAAACAAATGGGACCTAATGAAACTTAAAAGCTTTTGCACAACAAAGGAAACCATAAACAAGACGAAAAGACAACCCTCAGAATGGGAGAAAATATTTTCAAATGAAGCAACTGACAAAGGATTAATCTCCAAAATTTACAAGCAGCTCATGCAGCTCAATATCAAACAAACAACCCAATCCAAAAATGGGCAGAGGACCTAAACAGACATTTCTCCATAGAAGATATACAGATTGCCAATGGACACATGAAAGAATGCTCAACATCATTAATCATTAGAGAAATGCAAATCAAAACTACAATGAGATATCATCTCACACTGGTCAGAATGGCCATCATCAAAAAATCTACAAACAATAAATGCTGGAGAGGGTGTGGAGAAAAGGGAACCCTCTTGCACTGTTGGTGGGAAAGTAAATTGATACAGCCACTATGGAGAACAGTATGGAGGTTCCTTAAAAAACTAAAAATAGAACTACCATACGACCCAGCAATCCCACTACTGGGCATATACCCTGAGAAAACCATAATTCGAAAAGAGTCGTGTACCACAATGTTCATTGCAGCTCTATTTACAATAGCCAGGGCATGGAAGCAACCTAAGTGTCCATTGACAGATGAATGGATAAAGAAGATGTGGCATGTATATACAATGGAATGTTACTCAGCCATAAAAAGGAACGAAACTGAGTTATTTGTAGTGAGGTGGATGGACCTAGAGTCTGTCATACAGAGTGAAGTCAGAAAGAGAAAAACAAATACCATATGCTAACACATACATATGGAATCTAAAAAAAACAAAGAAAAATGGTCATGAAGAACCTAGGGGCAAGACGGGAATAAAGACGCAGGCCTACTAGAGAATGGACTTGAGGATACGGGGAGGGGGAAGGATAAGCTGGAATGAAGTGAGAGAGTGGCATGGACATATATACACTACCAAATATAAAATATATAGCTGGTGGGAAGCAGCCGTGTAGCATAGGGAGATCAGCTTGGTGATTTCTGACCACCTAGAGGGGTGGGAGGGAGGGAGTTGCAGGAGGGAAGTGGTATGGGGACATATGTATATGTATAACTGATTCACTTTATTATAAAGCAGAAACTAACACACCATTGTAAAGCAATTATACTCCAATAATGATGTTAAAAAAAAAAAAAGCTTGGGCCTTCTTTGGCCCACCTGGCCATATAGCAAAGCTAGAGGGGTCAATGCCATGGCAGTTCCCTTCTCAGCACAAGTGTCTGTGCATGAGGTGTTGGAGGCAGCATGCGGGGTGGTGGGGGAGCATCCCTGGGTAGGGCTCATCCTCCTGCTTCACAGTTTCCTTCCTTGCAGGGAAGCCTGGTTCCTAGGCTTCAAATCGTAACAACTCAGGGGAAAACAATGGAACTGGAGGGTCTCAAAATTTCCTGACTTTTCAGTGGATCCAGTTTTTCCTCATTCAACTTTAGTGTTCCTGGAAGGGGGTGACTCTATACTCTGGGGGTGAAACAGTGACCTTTCCTCCTGTGGCCCTGTCATCCATAGCTCATCCTCCCAAGTTAGCCCTGGGACATCTCAATCCACCAAGTCATCTTTAGAAGTGAGTCTCTGTGCAGGGTCAGGTCCTTCTTCGGACTGAATTTGCACCTTTTACTTTGTTAACTACACCTCACTCTTCTACTGTCTCTAAGGCAGACCCAGGCTCAGTGCCTTCTTGCCCATCACCTGGATTCTGCCATGAGTGACTTCGTTCCAGAACTTTCTCTGGAGGGGGAAATGAGAGAAGGGTTAGCTGAAGCCAGTCTGGGCATCATGAAGTGGTGAGGGCTCAGGTCACTTAGATACAGATAAAAGAGGTTCTGACTAGGCTGAGAGGTGGGAGAGAAGGTAGGCAAAGGCCCAAAGTGAGTTATTTCTCCTTTTCTTTTTAATTAGACTTTATTTTTTAAGAGCAGTTTCGGTTTAAAGTAAAATTGTGTGGAAAGTTCAGAGAGTTCTCATGTATCCTCACACATCATGCTAACACCATGCATTAATGTGGTACAATCCTTATAACTGATGAATCATTATTGAATCGTTATCCACTAAAGTCCATAGTTTACAGTAGGGTTCACTCCTTGTGAACACAGTTTGGTGAGTTTTGACAAAGGCATAATGTCTTCATCCACTATAACGCTATCATACAGAATAGTTTCACTGCCCTGAAAATGCCTGTGCTCCACCTCTGCACCGCTTCCTTCCCCTCCATGAACCCTAACACACTCCTTGTCTGAAGGCTGCTCTGTCTGGTGGTAATACAGCTGCTGCAGCAGCTTTGTTTAGGTTAGTGTTAGCATGGCAGAGCTTTCTCCATCACTTTACTTGTAGTCAAAATGTGTCTTTACATTTAAAGTGGGTTTCATCTGGACAACAAATAGTTGGATCTTATATTTTGACCTACTCTGACAGTCTCTGTCTTTTAATTCATGTATTTAGGTCATGATGTGTAAATTGATTATTGATCTATTTGGACTGATATCTACCATATTTGTTACTATTTTCTCTAATTTGCCCTTGTCCTTTGTCTCTTTTTTGTCTTCCACTCTTTCTCTGCCATCCCTGGTTTTTACTTGAGCATTTTACATGATTCCATTTTATCTCCTCTCTAACATATCAATTATACTTCTTTTCAATTTTTCTTTGTTTCCTACATACACAACAAATCCAATCTACTTTCAAATAACACTACATCGCTTCATTGATAATGCCAATATCTATAATGGAGCATTCCCAATTCCTCCTTCCCATCTCTTATAACATTTTATATTGTGTTTTTGTATTGTTTTGACTTTAGAACTCTGTAGTCAGATGTTTTACACAATTATAAACAAAATTATGTAGAATTGGTATTAATTCTCTTTACACTTTTGGCATAATTATCCAATGAAATCATCTGAGCTTAGAGATCTTTTTTGGAAGTTTCAATATTATGGATTAAATTTCTTTAATAGTTGTGGGCTATTCATATTATTTAATTTGAAGGTATTTATCCCTCCATCCCCTAACATCTGGCAGCCACTGATCCATAGTTCTGCCTTTCCCAGAATGTCATATACTTGAAATCATACAGAATGTCACCTTCTCAGATTGGCTTCTTTCCCTTAATAATATGCATTTAATGGCTTGATAGATCATTTCTCTTTAGTGCTGAATTGTAGTTCCATTGCCTAGATGGACCACAGTTTTTTTATCCATTCACCCCCTGAAAGACATCTTGGTTGCTTCCAAGTTTTGGCAATTATGAATGTCTGCTTTAAATATCCGTATGCAGGATTTTGGGTGGACATAAGTTTTCAACTCATTTGGGAGTTATTTATAATATGCACAGTGTTTCCATTTGCAAGATGAAGAGATCTGTGGATGGATTGTGGTGATGGCAGCACAACAATGCAAATGTAGTTAATGCCACTTAACACCTAAAAATAATTAAGACAGTAAATTTTATGTGGTTTTTTTTATACCATCATTTAAAGAGAGAGAGAGAGAGATCTCATCCAGAAATTTGCTACTTTAGTTTCTTTGTAAAATTCCTTTAGCAAAGCTTCAACATTAGCAAGCATCAAAACCTTAATATATGCTTATCTTTGACCCAGGAATTCCATTTCTACAATTATATTCTAAAAAATCAGAGAAGGGAATGATATTGTAAATACACTCATATTTACCAACATACAGTTTATATAATGAAAATTGGAAAACCACTTAAATATCCTATATTAGAATGTTCATTAAATATTGCTCTGTATATCACCACACAATGTAGCTATTTAAATATTATAGTCTAGGATTTCCCTGGTGGCACAGTGGTTAAGAATCCACCTGCCAATTCAGGGGACACGGGTTCGATCCCTGGTCCGGGAAGATCTCACATGTCATGGAGCAACTAAGCCCGTGCACCACAACAACTGAGCCTGCTCTCTAAAGTCCACAAGCCACAACTACTGAGCCCACGCACCACAACTACTGAAGCCGGTGTGCCCTAGAACCCATGCGCTAAAACTACTGAAGCCCATGCACTCCAGGGCCCACTTGCCACAACTACTGAGCCTGTGTGTCACAACTACTGAAGCCTGCATGCCCTAGAGCTCATGCTCCACAGCAAGAGAAGCCACCACAATGAGAAGCCTGTGCACCACAACGAAGAGTAACCCTTGCTCGCCACAACTAGAGAAAGTCCATACGCAGCAATGAAGACCCAACACAGCCAATAAGTAAATAAATAAATAAATATTATAGTCTAGATGTGAAATTTTGACGTGAAGTTTTGTTCCAATATTTTGTTATGTAGAAAGAAATCACCTTTAAAGACAATGTACATAGCACGTATATGTGTGTGCATGTATAATGGTTTTCGAGTGATTAATCTGGACAATTAGCTGACCAGCATCCAGAGGTCATGTTACAACTCTGCCAAAATGAACCTTGGGGGAAACTACCTAACCTGTTATTCCCACAGAAGGCCATCGCTGCTGTCTAGATGGTGCTTATTCTGGTCAGGCCCACGTCAGCCCTGTGTGGCAGATACTTTGATCCCTCCTGTGTTATAGATAAGGACACTGAGGGAGGGGAGATTGAGTGCCAGGACTAGCCAGCCAGTGGCAGGACGGAAACCTGGAGCCCAGCTGGCTAATTCTAGAGCCCAAACAGCAGACTGCTGCCCCATGGAACCCCTCTCTATATACAACACTGAGTAAGTCTGGTTTGAGGAACTTTGGGGCTGATCAAGAAGAAAGGTATGAGCAAAAGGCGGCAGCAGCACATTCCAGCTTTTTGGGGTCACCTCTTTAACAGATTTGCATGTAGAGTAAGTCTTCAAGGCATGAAACTGTCAAGAAACTACAGGAGAGGCACACTGCACAGAGTGGGAGGAGTTAGGGAGCTTTGGGGAGAGAGGATTATATGTCTGGGTGATGTCACTCAGCAGCCCATTGGTGAGTCTCTGGGTCAGAGAGCTCTGAAAGGCAGCAGGGGCTGAGGGTCTTTATAGCACTGGGATTAATCTTAATCTGGCTAGTAGGTGTGTGGGACAGTTTTGCAGGGTATGCCATGCAGGCAATCTCTAAATGGCTAAAAATTTGCTTATTTGGGTTTGACTAAGGGATCTCAGCCTGCTGTGAATAAATAAAGCATATAAAAGCCAATTTGACTCATATAACATGTTTTGCATATAAAACAGACAGACTGTTCCAGTGCTGTGGCAACCAGAGGGTCCTAAGCTGGGAGTGCAGCCTTGTGGAAAAGAAGACTGTGCAAAAGAAGTGAGGGATAAGGATCTCTGCTGCCCAGGCTAGGGGGTCCCCCATATTCTTCTCTTGATGCAACTGGGCACAGGAATGAAATTGCTAGGTCATATGGTAATTCTATGTTTAACTTTTTGAGGAACCTCCAAGTTGTTTTCCACAGCAGCTGCACCCTTTTACAGTCCCACTGGCTAATTTTCCACATCCTCATCAACACTTGATGTGTGAAGTGATACCTCATTGTGGTTTTGATTTGCCTTTCCCTAATGATTAATGATGTTGAGCATCTTTTCATGTGCTTATTGGTCATTTGTATACCTTCTTTGAAAAATATCTATGCAAATCTTTTACCCATTTTTGAATTGGGCTTTTTGGGTTTTTATTGTTGAATTGTAGGAGTTCTTTATATATTCTGGCTATTAATAATTTACCATAAATATTATTTGCAAATCTTTCCTCCTATTCTCTAGGTTACCTTTTCATTCTGTTGATTGTGTTCTTTAATGCACAAAAGTTTTTAATTAATTAATTAATTAATTAATTTATTTATGGCTGTGTTGGGTCTTCGTTTCTGTGCGAGGGCTTTCTCCAGTTGCGGCAAGCGGGGGCCACTCTTCATCGTGGTGCACGGGCCTCTCACTGTCGCGGCCTCTCTTGTTGCGGAGCACAGGCTCCAGACACGCAGGCTCAGTAATTGTGGCTCACAGGCTTAGTTGCTCCGCGGCATGTGGGATCTTCCCAGACCAGGGCTCGAACCCGTGTCCCCTGCATTGGCAGGCAGATTCTCAACCACTGCGCCACCAGGGAAGCCCAAAAGTTTTTAATTTTGATGAAGTCCAAATTATGTATTTTCTTTTGTTGCCTGTGCTTTTAGTGTCACATTCGAGAAATCATTGCCAAATCCAATGTCATGAAGATTATCCCCTGTGTTTCCTGCTAAGAGTTTTATAATTTTAGCTCTTATGTTTAGATCTTGATCCATTTTGAGTTAATTTTTGTATATGGGGTAAAGTAAAGGTCCAACTTCATTCTTTTGCATGTGGATATCTAATTTTATCAGTACAATTTGTTGAAAAAAACTCTTTTCCCCCATTGAATGGTCTTGGCACTCTTATTGAAAACCATTTGGCCATATATGTGAGGGGTTTACTTCTAGGCTCTCTATCTTATTTTATTGGTCTATATGTCTGTCCTTATGCCAGTACCACATTGTTTTGATTACTGTGGCTTTGTCAGAAGTTTTGAAATTGGTAGGTGTGAGTCCTCCAATTTTGTTCTTTCTTAAGATTGTTTTGGCTGTTTGGGGTTCCTTGAGATTCCATATGAATCTTAGGATTTTTTTTCTATTTCTGTATTAAAATGCCATTGTATTTTGATAGAAATTTCATTGAATCTATATATCACTTAAGTATTGTCATCTTAACAATGTTAAGTCTTCCAGTCCATGATCATGGGATGTCTTTCCACTTATTTATGCCTTCTTTAATAAAACAGCAATGTTTTGCAGTTTTCAGTCTACAAGTCTTCAATTCCTTCGTTAAATTTATCCCTAAGCATTTAATTCTTTTTGATGCTATTGTAAGTGGAATTGTTTTCTTAATTTCCTTTTCTGAATGTTCATTGTTAGTGTATAGAATTGCAGCTTATTTTTGTGTCAATATTGTATCCTGCCGCTTTGCTGAATTCATTTACTGGTTGTACTTTTTTTAATGGAATCTTTCGGATTTTCTAGATATAAAATTATGTCATCTGCAAACAGAGATAAGTTTACTTCTTCCTTTACAATTTGAATTTTTTAGTATCTTTTTCTGGCCTAATTGCTCTAGCTAAAAATTTCAATACTGTGTTGAGTAGAAGAGGTGAAATTGGGTGTCCTTGTCTTGTTCCTGATCTTAGAGAAAAATTTTTCAGTCTTTCACCATTGACTATAGTGTTAAGCTGTAGGTTTTTCATAGTCCCAGGGAGGGGAATTGTTTTAAAATTTTGCCTAACACAAGAAGATAAAAGGCCTAGCATAATGCTGTACTTAAACAGGTATCTGTAAATATTTGCTCTATTTTCTCTTTTCTGACAAGACCCTCTCTCCATCCTTCTCCATCTTGCTCTGTGCCCCAAAATGTTGCTGATTTTATGGACTTCACCAATGGGTTCTTTTGTCCTCAGTCTTCCTATAAAGTTTGCCAATGGAAAGCACTAGCAGAAAGTTAGGGTGAGCGTCCCTCCCTTCTGAGTCAACATGGGTTGACTTGGTGCCTTTACTGAAGGCCTTTCAGATGACCCTCTCCTATAGATGTTTGCTCAAGATTCTGGCAACTGTTCCTTCTTTTTTCCAATTCAGGCCTGGGGATGGAAATGCTACTCTACCAGCCCTTAATCTTACCCACACTTAATTACACTCTGCCTAATTACTCCATCTGTGTGTTCCATCTTTTTCCTTGTGGGACCCTGACAGATAACACTCTTACATACTAACTTCTTCCAACCTTCATTTATTCATTCATTTCATTCAACAAATATATTTTTTTATTACAAACTATATGCCAGACACTGTTTTAAACATTGAGGATAGAGCAGTTTATAAAACAGATGAAAATCCCTGTCCTCTCAGAATTTATATCAGGATAGTGTGTAGGTGAAAAAAGATAAGCAAAATGTATAATAGGTCAGATGTAAACAATGCTATGGAGTAATAAAAGCAAGGAAGAGAGTAGGGGACATGAGTTAGAATTTTAGACGGGGTAGATAGGAAGGGCCTCATTGAGAAAGAAATATTTTAGCAAAGATCTGAGGGAACAGAGAGGTCACGCTACTTGGTTATCTGGAGGAACAGCAAATAAAATGATCTTTTGGCAGGACCATGCTGGGCCAATTCCAGAAACAACAAGGTGGCCACTGTGGTTGGAACAAAGTGAATCACAGGGAGTGGGAGAAGATGAGGTTGGAGTGATCAAGTCCTCAAAGTGGCTAGTCTACTTGTTATGAATTGACTATTTATAGTAATGAAGACTTTATATAGCACAGGGAACTCTGCTCGATATTCTGTAATAACCTAAATGGGAAAAGAATTTGAAAAGAATAGATACGTGTATATGTATAACTGAATCACTTTGCTGTACACCTGAAACTAACACAACATTGTTAATGAACTATACTCCAATATAAAATGAAAATTTTTGAAATTTGAAATCAATGAATTTGGTAAAGTAGCAGGATACAAAATTAATGCACAGAAATTTCTTGCATTCCTATACACTAATGATGAAACATCTGAAAGTGAAGTTAAGAAAACACTCCCATTTACCACTGCAACAAAAAGAATAAAATATCTAGGAATAAACCTACCTAAGGAGACAAAAGACCTGTATGCAGAAAACTATAAGACATTGATGAAAGAAATTAAAGATGAAACAGATAGATGGAGAGATATACCATGTTCTTGGATTGCAAGAATCAACATTGTGAAAATGACTATACTACCCAAAGCAATCTACAGATTCAATGCAATCCCATTAAAACTACCACTGGCATTCCCAGGACTAGAAAAAAAAGTTTCACAATTTGTATGGAAATACCAAAGACCCCGAATAGCCAAAACAATCTTGAGAAAGAAAAACTGACCTGGAGGAATCAGGCTCCCTGACTTCAGACTATACTACAAAGCTACAGTAATCAAGACAGCAGGGTACTGGCACAGAAACAGAAATATAGATCAATGGAACAGGATAGAAAGCCCAGAGATAAACCAACCCGCATATGGTCACCTTATCTTTGATAAAGGAGGCAAGAATATACAATGGAGAAAAGACAGCCTCTTCAATGAATGGTGCTGGGAAAACTGGACAGCTACATGTAAAAGAATGAAATTGGAACACTCCCTAACACCATACACAAAAATAAACTCAAAATGGATTAAAGATCTAAATGTTAGGCCAGACACCATCAAACTCTTAGATCAAAACATAGGCAGAACACCCTATGACATAAATCATAGCAAGATCCTTTTTGACCCAGCTCCTAGAGAAATGGAAATAAAAACAAAAATAAACAAATGGAACCTAATGAAACGTAAAAGCTTTTGCACAGCAAAGGAAGCCATAAATAAGATGAAAAGACAACCCTCAGAATGGGACAAAATATTTTCAAATGAAGCAACTGACAAAGCATTAATCTCCAAAATTTACAAGCAGCTCATGCAGCTCAATATCAAAAAAACAAACCACCCAATCTAAAAATGGGCAGAAGACCTAAATAGACATTTCTCCAAAGAAGATATACAGATTGCCAACAGACACATGAAAGGGTGCTCAACATCATTAATCATTAGAGAAATGCAAATCAAAACTACAATGAGATATGATCTCACACTGGTCAGAATGGCCATCATCAAAAAATCTAGAAACAATAAATGCTGGAGAGGGTGTGGGGAAAAGGGAACCCTCTTGCACTCTTGGTGGGAATGTAAATTGATACAGCCACAATGGAGAACAGTATGGAGGTTCCTTAAAAAACTAAAAATAGAACTACCATACGACCCAGCAATCCCACTACTGGGCATATACCCTGAGAAAACCATAATTCGAAAAGAGTCATGTACCACAATGTTCATTGCAGCGCTATTTACAATAGCCAGGGCATGGAAGCAACCTAAGTGTCCATTGACAGATGAATGGTTAAAGAAGATGTGGCACATATATACAATGGAATATTACTCAGCCATAAAAGAAACGAAATTGAGTTATTTCTAGTGAGGTGGATGGATCTAGAGTCTGTCATACAGCTTGAAGTAAGTCAGAAATAGAAAAACAAATACTGTATGCTAAGACACATATATGGAGTATTAAAAAAAAAGTTCTGAAGAATCTAGGGGCAAGACGGGAATAAAGACAGAGACCTACTAGAGAAGGGACTTGAGGAAATGGGGAGGGGGAAGGGTAAGCTGGGACAAAGTGAGAGAGTGTCATGGACATATATACACTACCAAACATAAAATAGATAGCAAGTGAGAAGCAGCCGCATAGCACAGGGAGATCAGCTCCGTGTTTTGTGACCACCTAGAGGGGTGGGATAGGGAGGGTGGGAGGGAGGGAGACGCAAGAGGGAAGAGATATGGGGACATATGTATATGTATAACTGATTCACTTTGTTATAAAGCAGTAACTAACACAGCACTGTAAAGCAATTATACTCCAATAAAAATGTTAAATAAAAAGAATGATTAAAATAAAAATAATAGCAATAAACATGTAAGCGTTGATCCAAAAAAAAATCAATCAGTTGAAACACCATATTAACAAATTGAAAAATACAAATGATATGATCATCTCCATAGGTGCAGAAAAAGCTTTGGACAAAATTCAACACCAATTTATAATAAAAACTGTCCAGAAAGTGGGCATAGCGGGAACATACCTCCACATAATAAAGGCCATATATAACAAACCCACAGCAAATATCATTCTCAGTGTTGACACACTGAAAGCATTTCCTCTACAATCAGGAACAAGACAAGAATTTTCACTCTTGCCACTATTATTCAACATAGTTTTGGAAGTCCTAGCCACAGCAAGCAGAAAATAAAAAGAAATAAAAGGAATCCATATTAGAAAAGAAGAGGTAAAACTGTCACTGTTTGCAGATGACATGTTACTATATATAGAATATCCTAAAGAGGCTACCAGAGAACTGCTAGAGCTCATTAATGAATTTGGTAAAGTTGCAGGATACATAATTAATACACAGATATTTCTTGTATACCTGTACACTAACAATGAAAGATCAGAAAGAGAAATCAAGGAAACAATGCCATTTACTATAGTATCAAAAAGAATAAAATACCTAGGAATAAACCTCCCTGAGGAGGCAAAAGACCTGTACCAGAAAACTATAAGGTACTGATGAAAGAAGCCAAAGATGACACAAACAGATGGAGAGATATACCATGTTCTTGGATTGGGAGAATCAATATTGTGAAAATAGCTATACTACCCAAAGCAATCTATAGATTCAATGCAATCCCTATCAAATTACCAATGGCATTTTTCACAGAATTAGAACAAAAAAATTTTACAATTTGTATGGAAACACAAAAGACCATGAATAGCCAAAGTAATCTTGAGAAAAAAATATGGAGCTGGAAGAATCAGACTCCCTGACTTCAGACTATATTACAAAGCTACAGTCATCAAAACATTATGGTACTGGCACCAAGATAGAAATATCGATCAATGGTACAGGATAGAAAGCACAGAAATAAACCCACACACATATGGTCACCTAATCTATGACAAAGGGGGCAAGAATATACAATGGAGAAAAGACTGTCTCTTCAATAAGTGGTGCTGGGACAACTGCAAAGCTACATATAAATGAATGAAATTAGAGCACTCCCTAATATCACACACAAAAATAAACTCAAAATGGATTAAAGAGTTACATGTAAGGCTGGATACTATAAAACTTAGAGGAAAACATAGGCAGAACACTCTTAGGCATAAATCACAGCAATATCTTTTTGGATCCACCTCCTAGAGTGAAAATAAAAATAAATAAATGGGACCTAATTAAACTTAAAAGCTTCTGCACAGCTTTTAAGGAAAGGAAACCATAAACAAAATGAAAAGACAACACACAGAATTGGAGAAATCTTCGCAACCAAAGCAACTGACAAGGATTAATCTCCAAAATATACAAGCAGCTCATGCAGCTCAAAATCAAAAAAACAAACAACTCAATCAACAAATGAGCAGAAGATCTAAATAGACATTTCTCCAGAGAAGACATACAGATGGCTAAAAAGCACATGGAAAGATGCTCAACATCACTAATTATTAGAGAAATACAAATCAAAACTACAATGAGGTATCACTTCACACCAGTCAGAATGTCTATCATCACAAAATCTACAAACAATAAATGCTGGAGAGGGTGTGGAGAAAAGCAAAACCTCCTACACTCTTAGTGGGAAAGGAAATTGGTACAGCTACTATGGAGAACAGTATGGAGGTTCCTTAAAAAACTAAAAATAGAGCTGCCATATGATCCTGCAATCCCACTCCTGGGCATATATCTGGAGAAAACCATAATTTGAAAAGAGGCATGCACCTCAATGTTCATTGCATCACTATTTACAGTAACCAAGACATAGAAGAAACCTAAATGTCCATCAATGGATGAATGGATAAAGAAGATGTGATATATATATAACAATGGAATATTACTCAGCCATTAAAAAGGAATGAAATAATGCCTTTTGCAGCAATATGGATGGACCTAGATTGTTATACTGAGAGAAGTAAGTCAGACAAAGACATCATATGATATCACTTATATGTGAAATCTAAAAAAAGGGTACAAATGAACCTATTTACCAAAAAGAAATACAGTCACAGATGTAGAAAACAAACTTATGCTTACCAAGGGGGAAAGGGGGAGGAGGGATAAATTGGGAGATTGGGATTGACATATACACACTACTCTATATAAAATAGATCACTAATAAGAACCTACTGTATAGCACAGGGAAATCTACTCAATTCTCTGTAATGACCTCTATGTGATACAATCTTTGTGGAGGGTCATTGGTCATTGGGTCATGCATCAAAAGACTAATGGTTATACTACTTGCCCTTGTAATTCTATTTCTGTAATTTATCATTAGGAAATGAGTAGAAATAAATATATCTATGTTTGGTGATGTTTGTTACAATGTTATTTAAAATAACAACAGACAGGAAACAAATAAAAATATACCAAAAAAACCAGTTTGGTCCATTCATAGGATACAGTATGGCACATTCATTGGGCAGAACACTCTGCAGCCATAACACACAGATAACAAAATATGTACAATATTCAACATGAAAGCATGAATGGTATCCACACTGGAAATATTTGTTGAAAACATGATTTTAATATCTACTGCATATTCTACCTAGCATTTGCCAAATACTCATAGTGTGAAATCTGTACCTCAATATATTAACAATGTTACCACCAGAGAGTAGGGCTATGCATGCAAATTTCCTTTACTATATCTTTCTTCATTTTACAGAAATTTGACAGTGAGCATATATTGCCTTAAAATCAGAAAAGTAAGGAAATATCTGACTCTAGACAATTAAATAATCAGAAAGATGAATGAGACTAGAGAAATGTTGACTTGGGAGAAAATGACAAAAAAGGGTCTTAGATACCCTTTGGACCCCTGTATTTGATAGATGATGAATCTAAAGCACCAGGGGTGAGCCAGTCCAGAATCACATGGTCAATCAGTAAACATCCCAGCCCAGACCCCGTCAGAGGACACCCCTCTCAAAAATGTCTTTGTGGGCACATATGGTACTCAATGGCTTAGCAAATGCAGTTTTACAAGAAATGCATGTGGTAAACTGCTAATTTAAGAATCCGACAGACCCTCTACTTTCTTCTTGAAAGCTTGGTGGCTTATTGTAAGGCAATTGAAGTACTAAGAAAAAAAGCACACTTTACTGGAGCTATATACATTATTATTATACTCTAGGTAATACCTTTCAAACTCACTACATTATTTATAAGCTTGTTGGCTATTCACTTAATTTTTCTTATCTGCCAGAGGGCTTCACATAGTACTATCAACATAGTGGGTGTCCAGTAGGGCCTTTTGCTTGCTGTTTGTTTGTTTTGCATTTCTTTTTCTTTTTGTTCTTTGTTTAAAAACCAGTTTTAATATTTATCATTTTAGTGTTAAAAAGTGAAATAGTAATAGAAACAAAAATAATATTCCCTGCCCCTCCCTCTGTATTGTTCCCTGCTCTTATGTAGACATAAGAAGTCATCAGAAGAAACTACATTCAACGTGCTAAGCTATTTCTTCTACCATTTACCTTCATGTTCCTAAATAATGCTCATGTGCAGTTATTTCCTAATTTACTTATTTTAGACATTATCTTCTGTGTTCCTGTTTTGATAGATGTAGAGGTGGCTCATGTGCACTTTTGCTTTCCCTTCTTCATGCTCTCAGTATAATTATACCACAGTTTTTGTGTTTAAATTATTAATTGTATCACATAGATACTGTTCACTGGAAAGCCTCTGGGGCAAGAGAAATGGTAATCACATGACTGCTTATGAGAGGGGAACAGATCAGAGCAACAAACTCTCTGCATATAGACTTCCAACCAGTCACCTTGTTTCAGCACCAGTGCTCTGAATTATTTGATGTCTCAGTTTTGATAATACTCAGGAGTTCTGCAAGGCAAGCAGCTGTGTCCCTGCCAGCTTATTCCTTTTTTTTTTC
This sequence comes from Balaenoptera acutorostrata, assembly GCF_949987535.1. Taxonomy (NCBI): domain Eukaryota; kingdom Metazoa; phylum Chordata; class Mammalia; order Artiodactyla; family Balaenopteridae; genus Balaenoptera; species Balaenoptera acutorostrata. The sequence continues at coordinate 29,513,903 of NC_080069.1, forward strand.
ATTGAAGTATAGGTGGGTGTACAATATTATATAGGTTTTTGGTGTACAACATAATGATTCACAACTTTTAAAGTTTATAGTTATTATAAAATACTGGCTATATTCCCTGTGTTGTACAATATATCCTTGTAGCTTATTTTATACATAGTATTTTGTACCTCTTAATACTCTACCCCTATCTTGTTGCTCCCCCTTCCCTCTGCCCACTGATAACCACTAGTTTTTTCTCTATATCTATGAGTCTGTTTCTTTTTTGTTATATTCATTAGTTTCTTGTATTTAGATTCCATGTATAAGTGATATCATACAGTATTTGTCTTTCTCTGTTAGACTTATTTCATTTAGCATAATACCCTCCAAGTCCACCCATGTTGTTGTAAATGGCAAAATTTCATTATTTTTATGGCTGTGTTGTATTCCATTATATGTGTATATACCATGACTTTTTTACAAAAATTCGAAATTGAAGTATAGTTACTGTACAATATTATATAAGTTATAGGTGTACAATATAGTGATTCACAATTTTTAAAAGTTATACTCCATTTATAGTTATAAAATGATGGCTATATTCCTCATGTTGTACGATATATTCTTGTAGCTTTTTTTATACATAATAGTTTGTACCTCTTATTCCCTACTCCTGTCTTCACCCCCTTCTCTCTCTCTATTTGTAACCACTAGTTTGTTCTCTATATCTGTGAGTCAGCTTCTTTCTTGTTTTATTCACTAGTTTGATGTATTTTTTAGATTCCACATATAAGTGAGAGCATACAGTATTTATCTTTCTCTGTCTGACTTATTTCATTAGCATAATGCCCTCCAAGTCCATCCATGTTGCTGCAAATGGCAAAATTTCATTCTTTTTTATGGCTGAGCAGTATACCATTGTATATAAATACCACATCTTCTTTATCCATTCATCTGTTGATGGACACTTAGGTTGCTTCCATATCTTGGCTGTTGTAAATAATGCTGCTATGAACATTGGGGCACATCTTTTCAAATTAGTATTTTCATTTTTTTTAGATGTATACCCAGGGGTGGAATTGCTGGGTCATATGGTATTTCTATTTTTATTTTTTTGAGGAACATCCATACTGTTTTCCATGATGGTTACAACAATTTACATTCCCACCAACTGTGTTAAGTTTCCCTGTTCTCCACATGCTTGCCAACATTTGTTATTTGTGGTCTTTTGATGATAGCCATTCTGACAGGTGTGAGATGATATCTCATTGTGGTTTTGGTTTGCATTTCCGTGATAATTAGAGACATTGAGCATCTTTTCATGTACCTATTAGCCATATGCATTTCTTCTTTGAGAAAATATCTATTCAGTTCTTCTGCCTATTTTTAGATTGGGAACTTTGTTTTTTTGATGTTGAGTTGTGTGAGCTGTTTATATATGTCAGATATTAACCCCTTATCAGTCATATCATGCAAAATCTTCTCATTCAGTAGGTTGTCTTTTCATTTCTTGATGGTTTCCTTTGCTGTGCAAAACCTTATAAATTTAATTAGGTCCCATTTGTTTATTTTTGTTTTTATTTCCTTTGCTTCAGGAGACGCATAAAAAAATATTGCTGCTATTTATGTCAAAATGTTCTGCCTAAGTTTTCCTCTAGGAGTTATATAGTATTTAGGTCTTTAAACCATTTTGAGTTTATTTTTGTATATAGTGTTAGAGAATGTTCTAATTTCATTATTTTACATGTAGCTGTCCAGTTTTCCTAGCACCACTTATTGAAGAAACTGTCTTTTCTCCACTGTATATTCTTGCCTACTTTGTCATAGATTAATTGACCATAAGTGCATGTGTTAATTTCTGGTCTCTCTATCCTGTTCCATTGATCTATATGTTTGTTCTTGTGCCAGTACCATACAGTTTTGATGACTGTAGCTTTGTAGTATAGTCTGAAGTCCAGGAGCATGATTCCTCCAGTTCTGTTCTTCTTTCTCAAGATTGTTTTGGCTATTCGGGGTCTTTTCTGTTTCCATATAAATTTTAAAATTATTTGTTTTAGTCTGTGAAAAATGCTATTGGTATTTTGATAAGGATTGCATTGAATCTGTAGGTTACCTTGGGTAATATGTCATTCTAACTATATAGATTCATCCAATCCAAGAACATGGTACATCTGTCCATCTGTTTGTGTCAATTCAATTTCTTTCATCACTGCTTCAAGTTTTCCAAGTACAGGTCTTTAGCATCCATAGGTAGGTTTATTCCTAGGTATTTATTCTTTTTTGAGGTGATGATAAACAGGATCATTTATTTAATTTCTCTTCCTGATATTTTGTTGTTAGTAAATAGAAATTTGCACAGATTTTTTTGCGAATAGAAATAATACACAGATTTTTGTGTATTAATTTTGTATCCTGAAACTTTACTGAATTCATTGATGAGTTCTAGCAGTTTTCTGGTGGTGTCTTTAAAACTTTCTATGTATAGTATCATGTCATCTGCAAACAGTGACAGTTTTACCTCTTCCTTTCCAATGTGAGTTTCTTTTATTTCTTTTGCTTCTCTGATTGCTGTGGCTAGGACTTCCAAAATTCTGTTGAATAAAAGTGATAAGAGTGGGTATCCTTGTCTTGTTCCTGATCTTAGAAGAAATGCTTTCAGCTTTTCATCATTGAGTATGATGTTAGCTGTGGGTTTATCATATATAACCTTTATTATGTTGAGGTATATTCCCTCTATGCCCACTGTTTTATCATAAATGGATGTTGAATTTCATCAAAAGCTTTTTCTACATCTATTGAGATGATCACATGGTTTTTAGTCTTCAATTTGTTAATGTGGTGTATCACATTGATTGATTTGCAGATATTGAAAAATCCTTGCATCCCTGGGATAAATCCCACTTGATCATGGTGTGTGATCCTTTTAACGTACTGTTGGAGTTAGTTTGTTAGTATTTTGTTGAGGATTTTGCGTGTATGTTCATCAGTGATATTGGCCTGTAATTTTTTTTGTGATATTGTTGTCTGGTTTTGATATCAGGGTGATACTAACCTCATAGAATGAGTTTGGAAGTGTTCCTTCCTCTACTGTTTCTTGGAAGAGTTTCAGAAGTATAGGTATTAATTCTTCTCTAAATGTTTGGTAGAATTCACCTGTGAAGCCATCTGGTCCTAGGCTTTCGTTTGTTGGGAGTTTTTAATTACTGATTCGAATTTATTACTGGTAATTTGTCTGTTCACATTTTCTATTTCTTCCCGGTTCAGTCTTGGGAGATTGTACCTTTTCAGTCATTTGTCCATTTTTTCTAGGTTGTCCATTCTATTGGCTTATAGTTGCTCATAGTAGTCTCTTATGATGTTTTGTATTTCTGTGGTGTTGGTTTTAACTTCTCCTTTTTCATTTCTGATTTTATTTATTTCAGCTGACTCCCTTTTTCTCTTGATGAGTCTGGGTAAAAGTTGTCAATTTTGTTTATCTTTTCAAAGAACCACCTTTTAGTTTCATTGATATTTTCTATTGGCTTGTTTGTTGGTTTGGTTTGGTTTGGTTTGGTTTTTTGTCTCTATTTCATGTATTTCTACTCTGATCTTTATGATTTCTTTCCTTCTACTAACTTTGGGTTTTATTTGTTCTTCTTTCTCTAGTTCCTTTAGGTGTAAGGTTAGGTTGTTTATTTGAGATTTTTCTTGTTTCCTGAGATAAGGTTGTATTGCTATAAACTTCACTCTTAGAACTGCTGTAGCTGAATCCCATAGGTTTTGGATCATTGTGGTTTTGTTTTCATTTGTCTCTAGGTATTTTTTATTTCCTATTAGATTTCTTCAGTGATCCACTGGTTGTTTAGTAGCATATTGTTTAGACTCCACGTGTTTGTGTTTTTTGCAGTTTTTTTCTTGTAGCTGATTTCTAGTCTCATAGTGTTGTGGTCAGAAAAGATGCTTGATATGATTTTAATTTTTAAAATTTACTGAGGCTTTTTTTTGTGGCCTAGAATGTGATCTATCCTGGAGAATGTTCCATGTGCACTTGAAAATAATGTGTATTCTGCTGCTTTCAGATGGAACACTCTATGTGTATTAATTAAGTCCATTCGGTCTAATGTGTCATTTAAGACCAATACCACATCTTTATCCATTCATCTGTTGATGGACACTTTGGTTGTTCCCATATCTTGGCAATTGTAAACAATGCTGCTATAAACATTGGGTGCATGTATCTTTTCGAATTCGTGTTTTCATTTTTTTTCATATACATACCCAGGAATGGAATTGCTGGGTCATATGGTAGTTCTATTTTTAGTTTTTTGAGGAACCTCCATACTGTTTTCCACAGTGGCTACAACAATTTACATTCCCACCAACAGCATACAAGGATTCCCTTTTCTCTACATTCTCACCAACATTTGTTATGTGTGGTCTTTTGATGTTAGCCATTCTGACAGGTGTGCAGTGATAGCTCATTGTGTTTTTGACTTGAGTTTATCCGGTGATTAACAATGTTGAATATCTTTTCATGTGCCTGTTGGCCATCGGCATTTCTTCTTTGGAAAAATGTCTATTTAGGTCTTCTGCCCATTCTTAAGTCAGTGTTTTTTTTTGGTTTTTTTTTTTTTTGATGTTGAGTTGTATAAGATGTATAGTTTAGAAATTCATCCCTTGTCAGTCTCATCATTTGCAAATATTTTTTCCCCTTCAATAGGTTGTCTTTTCGTTTTTTCAATGGTTTCCTTTGTGATGCAAAAGCTTTTAAGTTTAATTAGGTTCCATTTGTTTATTCTTGTTTTTATTTCCTTTGCTCTAGGAGATAGATCCAAAAAGATATTGCTATGATTTTTGTCAAAGAGTGTTGTGCCTATTTTGTTTGTTTGTTTGTTTTTATTTCTTTTTTTATTGGAGTATAATTGCTTTACAATGTTGTGTTAGTTTCCACTGTACAGCAAAGTGAATCAGCTATATGTATACATATATCCCCTCTTTTTTGGATTTCCTTCCCATTTAGGTCACCACATGTGCTATACAGTCGGTTCTCATTAGTTATCTATTTTATACATAGTAGTGTATATATGTCAATCCCAATCTCCCAATCCATCCCACCCCCCTCTTCCCCCTTAGTATCCATACATTTGTTCCCTACTTGGGTGTCCCTATTTCTGCTTTGTAAATAAGTTCATCTATACCATTTTCCTAGATTCCACATATATGCGTTAATATATGATATTTGTTTTTCTCTTTCTGACTTACTTCACTCTGTATGACAGTCTCTAGGTCCATCCACGTCTCTGTAAATGGCCCAGTTTTGTTCCTTTTTATGGCTGAGTAATATTCCATTGTATATATGTATCACATCTTCTTTATCCATTCCTCTGTTGATGGACATTTAGTTTGTTTCCATGTCCTGGCTATTGTAAATAGTGCTCCAATGAACATTGGGGTGCATGTATCTTCTTAAATTATTATTTCCTCTGGGTATATGCCCAGGAGTGAGATTCCTGGGTCATCCTGTAGTTCTATTTTTAGTTTTTTCAGGAAACTCCATACTGTTTTCCACACTGTTTCCATTTTGTTTTCTAATTTCCCTCTTAGAACTGTTTTTGCTGCATCTAATAAGCTTTGATATGTTGTGTTTTCATTTTCATTTGTTTCAAGATATTTTTTGATTTCCCTTTTGATTCCTTTTTTGACCCATTGCTTGTTCTGTGGCATGTTGCTTAATCTTCACATATTTGTGAATTTTCCCATTTTCCTCTTGTTACTGATTTCTAGTTCCATACCATTGTTGTTAGAAAAGATTCTTGATGTCATTTCAATCTTCTTAAATTTGTTAATACTTGTCTTATAGCCTATCATTTGCTCTATCCTTGAAAATGTTCTGAATGCACTTGAGAAGAATGTGTATTCAGCTTCTGTTGGATGAAATGTTCTGTATATGTCTGTTAAGTTCATTTAGTTTAAGGTATAGTTCAAGTCCGGTTTCTTTAATGATTTTCTGTCTGAATGATCTATCCATTGTTGAAAGTGGGGGTATTGAAGTCCCTTAGTATTACTGCATTGTTGTCTATTTCTCCCTCCAGATCTGATAATATTTGCTTTGCTTTATATATTTAGGTGTCCTGATGTTGGGTGAATAAATATTTATAATTGTTACATCCTCTTGATGAATTGACATCTTTATCATCATATAATGACCATTTGGTCTCTTGTTACATTTGTTGGCTTAAAGTTTATTTTATCTGATACAAACATAGCTACACTTGCTCTCTTTTTGTTTCTATTTACATGAAATATCTTTTTTACGTCCCTTTGCTGTCAGTTTACGTATGTCCTTAAAGCAGAAGTGAATTCCTTTAAGCAGCGTAAATTTGGGTCTTATTTTTTGTTTGCTTGTTTTTAAACCTATTTAGCTAGTCTATGATTTTTGGTTGGAGAATTCTGTCCATTTACATTTATGTAATTATTTATAGGTATGGATATACTGTTTCCATTTTCTTAATTGTTTTCATGGTGCTTTGTAATTCCTTTGTTCCTTTCTTCTTCTTGTGTGCTACTCCTATTTGGTTTGATAATTTTCTGTAGTGTTATGCTTAGATTCCTTTCCATTTATCATTTGTGTATTTTCTATAGGTTTTTGATTTCTGGTTACCTTGAGGTTTACATAAAAGTTCCTATAGTCTAATTTGTTAAAAACTAAAAGTTGAATGCATACAAAAGCTTTACATTTTTTTTTAAACCTAAGGGTTTCTTGATGTTTCTTTTTTTTTTTTGGCTGTGTTGGGTCTTTGTTTCTGTGCGAGGGCTTTCTTTTAGTTGTGGCAAGCGGGGGCCACTCTTCATCGCAGTGCGTAGGCCTCTCACTATCGCGGCCTCTCTTGTTGCGGAGCACATGCTCCAGAAGCGCAGGCTCAGCAATTGTGGCTCACGGGCCCTGTTGCTCCGCGGCATGTGGGATCTTCCCAGACCAGGGCTCGAACCCGTGTCCCCTGCATTGGCAGGCAGATTCTCAACCACTGCGCCACCAGGGAAGCCCCCAATCTTTACATTTTTATCCTCCCTCATTTTATGTTTGGATGTCATAATTTACATTTTTAATATTGTATATTCATTAACAAACATTATTATAACATTGTTATAGCTATGGTTATTTTTAATACTTTTGTCTTTTAACTTTTATACTAGAGTTAGAAATGATTTACATATCAACATTATAATATTAGTGTTATGAATTTAACTCTATATTTACCTTTACCAGTGAGTTTTATACTTTCTTATGTTGTCATGTTACTAATTAGTATTCTTCCATTTCAACTTGAAGAACTCCCTTTAACACTTTTTATAAGGCATTTCTAGTGGTGATGAACTCTTTCAGCTTTTGTTTGTCTGGGAAACTTTTATACCTTTTGTCTGTTTTGTGTGTGTGTGTGTGTGTTTGTGTGTTTTCTTTTCGCACTCTGAGTATATTAGCTCACTCACTCTGGCCTGCAAGATATTGGCTGGAAAATCCACTGATAATTTTATGGGAGTTGGCTTGCATGTAACAATTTGCTTTTCTCTACTGCTTTTAAGATTCTCTCTTTACCTTTAACTTTAGACAATTTAATTGTAATGTGTCTTGACGTGGGTCTCTTTGGATTCATCTTTCTTGGTTGTTTTGAGGCTTCCTGGATCTGGATGTCTGCTTTTTTTCCCTGGTTTGGAAAGGTTTCAGGCTTTCTTTCCTTCCTCTTTTTTTTTTTTTTTTTTTGAGTCACTAAGTTTCTTTAAATTTTTATTGGAGTATAGTTACTTTACAATGTTGTGTTAGGTTCTAGTGTACAGCAAAGTGAATCAGCTATAGAGATACATGTATCCCCTCTTTTTTGGATTTCCTTCATATTTAGGTCACCACAGAGCACTGAGCAGAATTCCCTGTGCTATACAGTATGTTCTCATTTGTTGTCTATTTTATACATAGTATCAATGGTCTTCACATGTCAATCCCAATCTCCCAATTCATCCCACTCCCTCTTTCCCCCTTGGTATCCATACATTTGTTCTCTATGTCTGTGTCTCTATTTCTGCTTTGTAAATAATATTGTCTACACCAATTGTTTCAGATTCCACATATATGAATTAATATAGGATTTTTTTTCTCTTTCTGACTTACTTCACTCTGTATGAGTCTCTAGGTCCATCCACGTCTCTACAAATGACCCAATTTCGTTCCTTTTTATGGCTGAGTAATATTCCATTGTATATATGTAACACATCTTCTTTATCCATTCATCTGTCAATGGACATTTAGGTTGCTTCTATGTCCTGGCTACTGCAAAGAGTGCTGCAATGAATATTGCGGTATATGTTTCTTTATGAATTATGGTTTTCTCTGGATATATGCCCAGTAGTGGGATTGCTGCATCACATGGTAGTTCTATTTTTAGTTATTTAAGGAACCTCCATACTGTTCTCCATTGTGGCTCTATCAATTTACATTCCCACCAACAGTGCAAGAGGGTTCCCTTTTCTCCACACCCTCTCTAACATTTATTGTTTGTAGATTTTGTGATGATGGCCATTCTGACCAGTGTGAGGTGATACCTCATTGTAGTTTTGATTTGCATTTCTCTAATAATTAGTAATGTTGAGCATCTTTTCATGTGTCTGTTGGCCATCTGTATGTCTTCTTTGGAGAAATGTCTATTTAGATCTTCCTCCCATTTTTTAAAATAAATTTATTTATTTTATTTATTTATTTTGGGTCACATTGGGTTTTTGCTGCTGTGTGCGGGCTTCCTCTAGTTGCAGCGAGCAGGGGCTACTCTTTGTTGCAGTGCACAGGCTTCTCATTGCATTGGCTTCTCTTGTTGCAGAGCACAGGCTCTAGGCATGTGGGCTTCAGTATTTGTGGCACGTGGGCTCAGTAGTTGTGGCTCACAGTCTCTAGAGCGCAGGCTCAGTAGTTGTGGTGCACAGGCTTAGTAGCTCCGTGGCATGTGGGGTCTTCCCAGACCAGGGCTCGAACCCATGTCCCCTGCAATGGCAGGTGGATTCTTAACCACTGAGACACCAGGGAAGCAACTGCCCATTGTTTGATTGGGTTTTTTGTTGTTTTCATATTGAGCTGCATGAGCTCTTTGTATATTTTGGAGATTAATCCTTTGTCAGTTGCTCCATTTGCAAATATTTTCTCCCATTCTGGGTGTTGTCTTTTTGTCTTGTTTATGGTTTCCTTTGCTGTACAAAAGATTTTAAGTTTAATTAGGTCGCATTGGTTTATTTTTGTTTTTATTCTCATTACTTCAGGAGGTGCGTCATGAAAGATCTTGCTTGATTTATGTCAAAGACTGTTTTTCCTATGTTTTCCTCTAAGAGATTCATAGTATCCAGCCTTACATTTATGTCTTTAATCCATTTTGAGTTTATTTTTGCATATGGTGTTAGGGAGCGTTCAAATTTCATTCTTTTACCTGTAGCTGTCCAGTTTTCCAGGCACCATTTATTGAAGAGAGAGTTTTTTCTCCAATGTATATTCTGGCCTCCTTTGTCATAGATTAGGTGATCATATATGTGTGGGTTTATTTCTGGGCTTTCTCTCCTGTACCATTGATCTATATTTCTGTTTTTCTGCCAGGACCATACTGTCTTTTTTTTAACATCTTTATTGGAGTATAATTGCTTTAAAATGTTGTGTTAGTTTCTGCTGTATAACAAAGTGAATCAACTATATGTATAAGTATATTCCCATATCCCCTCCCTCTTGCATCTCCCTCCCACCCTCCCTATCCCACCCCTCTAAGTGGTCACAAAACACCAAGCTGATCTCCCTGTGCTATGCAGCTGCTAGCCACAAGCTATCTATTTTACATTTGGTAGTGTACATATGTCAATGCAACTCTCTCTCTTCGTCCTATCTTATACTTCCCCTTCCCTGTATCCTCAAGTCCATTCTCTACATCTGTGTTTTTATTCCTGTTTTGCCCCTATGTTCATCAGAACCGTTTTTTTTTTAGATTCCATATATATGTGTTACCATACGGTATTTGTTTTTCTCTTTCTGACTTACTTCATTCTGTATGACAGACTCTAAGTCCATCAACCTCACTACAAATACCTCAATTTCGTTTCTTTTTATGGCTAATATTCCAGTGTATACATGTGCCACATCTTCTTTATCCATTCATCTGTCAACGGACACTTAGGTTGCTTCCATGTCCCAGCTATTGTAAATACAGCTGCAATGAACATTGTGGTACATGACTCTTTTTGAATTATGGTTTTCTCAGGGTATATGCGCAGTAGTGGGATAGCTGGGTCATATGTGTTTTAAGGGACCTCCATACTGTTCTCCACAGTGGCTGTATCAATTTACATTCCCACCAAGAGTGCAAGAGGGTTCCCTTTTCTCCACACCCTCTCCAGCATTTATTGTTTGTAGACTTCTTGATGATGGCCATTCTGACCAGTGTGAGGTGATACCTCATTGCAATTTTGATTTGTACTTCTCTAATGATTAGTGACGTTGAGCATCCTTTCATGTGTTTGTTGGCAATCTGTATATTTTCTTTGGAGAAATGTCTCTTTAGGTCTTTTGCCTATTTTTGGATTGGGTTGTTTGTTTTATTGATATTGAGCTGCATGAGCTGCTTGTATATTTTGGAGATTAATCCTTTGTCCATTGCTTCATTTGCAAATATTTTCTCCCATTCTGATGGTACTCTTTTTGTCTTGTTTATGGTTTCCTTTGCTGTGCAAAAGCTTTGAAGTTTCATTAGGTCCCATTTGTTTATTTTTGTTTTTATTTCCATTTCTCTAGGAGGTGGGTCAAAAAGGATCTTGCTGTGATTTATGTCAAAGAGTGCTCTGCCTATGTTTTCCTCTAAGAGTTTTGTAGTGTCTGGCCTTACATTTAGGTCTTTAATACATTTTGAGCTTATTTTTGTGTATGGTTTAGGAAGTGTTCTCATTTCATTCTTTTCCATGTAGCTGTCCAGTTTTCCCAGCACCACTAATTATTGAAGAGGCTGTCTTTTCTCCACTGTATATTCTTGCCTCCTTTATCAAAGAAAAGGTGACCATATGTCTGTGGGTTTATCTCTGAGCTTTCTATCCTGTTCCATTGATCTATATTTCTATCTTGGTGCCTGTACCATATTATCTTGATTACTGTCACTTTGTAGTGTAGTCTGAAGTCAGGGAGCCTGATTCCTCTAGCTCTGGTTTCTTCCTCAAGATTGCTTTGGCTATTTGGGGTCTTTTGTGTTTCCATACATAATGTACAATTTTTGGTTCTAATTCACTGAAAAATGTCATTGGTAATTTGATAGGATTGCATAGAATCTGTAGATTGTTTTGGGTAGTATAGTCATTTTCACAGTATTGATTCTTCCAATCAAGAACATGGTATTTCTCTCCATCTGTTTGTGTCATCTTTGATTTGTTTCATCAGTGTTTTATAGTTTTCTGCATCCAGGTCTTTTGCCTCCTAGGTAGATTAATCCCTAGGTATTTTATTCTTTTTGTTGCAGTGGTAAATGGGATTGTTTTCTTAATTTATCTTTCTGATCTTTTGTTGTTAATGTATAGGAATGCAAGAGATTTCTGTGCATTAATTTTGTATGCTGCAACTTTATCAAATTCATTGATTAGCTCTAGTAGCCTTCTGGTGGCATCTTTAGGATTTTCTATGTATAGTACCATGTCATCTGCAAATAATGACAATTTTACTTCTTCGTTTCCAATTTGGATTTCTTTCTTTTGTTTTTCTTATTTCTCTGATTGCCGTGGCTAGAACTACCAAAACTATATTGAATAATAGTGGCGAGAGTGGATATCCTTGTCTTGTCCCTGGTTTTAGAGGAAATGCTTTCAGTTTTTCACCATTGAGTGTGATGTTTGCTGTGGGTTTGTCATATATGACCATTATTATGTTGAGGTAGGTTCCCTCTATTCCCACTTTCTGGAGAGTTTTTATTATAAATCAGTGTTGAATTTTGTCCAAAGCTTTTTCTGCATCTATTGAGATGATTATATGGTTTTTATTCTTTAATTTGTTAATATGGTGTATCACATTGGTTGATTTGCATATATTGAAAAATCCTTGCATCCCTGGGATAAGTCCCACATGATCATGCTGTATGATCTTTTTAAGGTGTTGTTGGATTCTGTTTGGTAGTATTTTGTTGAGGATTTTTGCATGTATGTTCATCAATGATATTGGCCTGTAAGTTTCTTTTTTCGTGATATCTTCGTCTGGTTTTTGTATCAGGGTGATGGTGGCCTCATACAATGAGTTTGGGATTGTTCCGCCCTCTGCAATTTTTTGGAAGATATTGAAAAGGATAAGTGTTAGCTCTTCTCTAAATATTTGATAGAATTTATCTGTGAAGCCATCTGATCTTGGACTTTTGTTTGTTAGAAGATTTTTAATCACAGTTTCAATTTCAGTACTTGTGATTGGTCTGTTTATATTTTCTATTCTTAGTGGTTCAGTCTTAGAAGGTTGTACCTTTCTAAGAATTTGTCCATTTCTTCCAGGTTGTCCATTTTATTGGCATATAGTTGCTTGTAGTTGTCTCTTATGATCCTGTGTATTTCAGTGGTTACATTGTAACTTCTCCTTTTTCATTCCTAATTTTACTGATTTGAGTCCTCCCTTTTTTTTCCTTATGAGTCTGCCTAAAGATTTATAACTTTTTTTAATCTTCTCAAAGAACCAGATTTTAGTTTTATTGAGCTTTGCTCTTGTTTTCTTCACTTCCATTTCATTTATTTCTGCTCTGATCTTTATGATTTCTTTCCTCTACTAACTGTAGGTCGTCTTTGTTCTTTTTCCTCTAGTTGCTTTAAGTGTAAGGTTAGACTTTTTATTAGAGATTTTTCTTGTTTCTTGAGTAACATTGTATGGCTATAAATTTCCCTTTTAGAACTCCTTTTGCTGCATCCCATACGTTTTGAGTCATCGTGTTTTCATTGTCACTTGTTTCTATGTATTTTTTGATTTCCTCTTTGATTTCTTCAGTGATCTCTTGATTATTTAGTAGCATACTGTTTAGCCTCCATGTGTTTGTGCTTTTACAGTTTTTTCCTATAATTGATTTCTAATCTCTTGGCATTGTGGTCGGAAAAGATTCTTCATATGATTTCAATTTTCTTAAATTTTCCAAGGCTTGATTTGTGGTCCAAGATGTGCTCTATCTTGCAGAATGTTTCAAGTGCACTTGAGAAGAAAGTGTATTCTGCCGCTTTCAGGTGGAATGTTCTATAAATATCAATTAAATCAATCTGGTCTATTGTGTCATTTAAAGCTTGTGTTTCCTTATTTATTTTCTGTGTGGATGATCTCTCCATTGGTGTAAGTGGGTTGTTAAAGTCCCCCAGTATTATTGTGTTACTGTCATTTTCCCCTCTTTTGGCTGTTAGCATTTGCTTTATGTATTAAGGTGCTCATATGTTTGGTGCATAAATATTTACAATTGTTATATCTTCTTCTTAGATTGATCCCTGGATCATAATGTATTGCCCTTCCTTATCTCTTGTAGCAGTCTTTATTTTAAAATCTATTTTTTCTGATATAAGTATTGCTACTCAGGCTTTCTTTTGATTTCTATTTGCATGGAATATATTTTTCCATCCCCTCACTTTCAGTTTGTATGTGTCCCTAGGTCTGAAGTGGGTCTCTTGTACACAGCATATATACAGGTCTTGTGCTCATATCCATTCAGCCAGTCTATGTCTTTTGGTTGGAGCATTTAATCCATTTATATTCAAGGTAATTATTGATATAATAGCATGCTCCCATTGCCATTCTCATAGATGTTTTGGGTTTGTTTTTGTGGGTCTTTTTCTTCTCTTGTGTTTCCCACCTAAATAAGTTCTTTAGCATTTGTTGTAAAGCTGGTTTGGTGGTGCTGAATTCTCTTAGCTTTTGCTCTCTGTAAAGCTTTTGATTTCTGCATCAAATCTGAATGAGATCCTTGCTAGGTACCCTTGGTTCTAGCTTTTTCCCTTTCATCACTTTAAATGTATCCTGCCACTCCCTTCTGGCCTGCGGAGTTTCTGCTGAAAAGGCACCTGATACCCTTATGGGGATTCCCTTGTATGTTATTTGTTGTTTTTCCCTTTCTGCCTTTAATACTTTTTCTTTGAATTTAATTTTTGTTAGTTTGATTAATATGTGTCTCAGCATGTTTCTCCTTGGGTTTATCCTGTATGGAACTCTCTGTTCTTCCTGGACTTTGGTGGCTATTTCCTTTCCCATGTTAGGGAAGTTTTTTACTATAATCTCTTCAAATATTTTGTCAGACCCTTTATCTTTCTCTTCTTCTTCTGGGACCCCTATAATTCAAATGTTGGTGTGTTTAACTTTGTTCCAGAATTCTCTGAGGCTGTCCTCATTTCTTTTCATTCTTTTTTCTTTATTCTGCTCCTTGGCAGTTATTTCCACCATTCTATCTTCCAGCTCACTTATTCGTTCTTCTGCTTCAGTTATTCTGCTATTGGTTCCTTCTAGTGTATTTTTCCTTTCAGTTATTGTGTTGTTCATCACTCTTTGTTTGTTCTTTAGTTCTTCTATGTCCTTGTTAAGCATTTCTTGTGTTTTTCTCTATCCATGCCTCAATTCTATTTCTGAGATTTTTAGATCATCTTTACTATCATTACTCTGAATTCTTTTTCAGGTAGATTGCCTATTTCCTGTTCGTTTATTTGGTCTTGTAGGTTTTTATCTTGCTCCTTTGTCTGTACCATATTTTTTTGTTATCTCATTTTTTCCGATACATGGGCCTGTGTTCCTGTCTTGCTGGTTGTTTGGCTTGAGGCATCCAGCACTGGAGTTTGCAGGCAGTTGGGTGGAGCCAGGTCTTGGTGCCAAGATGAGGACCTCCAGGAGGGCTCACACTGATTAATATTCCCTGGAGTCTGAGGTTCTCTGTTAGTCCAGCACTTTGGACTAAGTGCTTCCACCACTGGAACTCAGGCCTGACCCTTGGCCTGGGAACCAAGACCCTGCAAACCACACAGCACAGCAAAAAAAAAAAAAAAAAGGCAACAAACAAAAAGGAGTAGAACAATAACAAAGAATTTTTAAAAATAAAATTTAAAAATTAAAAAATATATTAGAAAAAATAAAAATAAAAATGAAACAACAAAGCAAAACAGAACCACGAGAGCAAAAAAAAAGAAAAGAAAAAAAGCGAAAACAGGCCTTTGTCAGGGGAAGGGGAGGCTTTGGCTCAAGACCCACATGCCTGGAAAAGGTCTTGTGGGGGTGGGGTTTAGGCTCAGCACCCACCCATGTGGTCAGAAAAGGCCTGCTATTGTCATTTAATTTTTGACAAATATGCCAAAAATACACATGGGCAAAGGATAGCCTCTTTAACAAATGGTGCTGGGCAAACTGGATATCTACATGCAAAAGAATGAAATTGGACCCCTATCTTACACCATACACAAAAATTAACTCAAAATGGATTAAAAACTTGCATTTAAGACCTGAAACCATGAATTTCTTAGACATACAAAGTGGCCAATAGGTACATGAAAATGTGCTCACCAACACTAATCAACAGGGAAATGCAAATCAAAAACACAATGAGATATCATCTCACAACTGTTAGGATGTCTAACATTATTAAATAGACAGGAGATAAAGTCTGGTGAGGATGCCAGGAAAAGAGAACACTTGTCCACTGTTGGTGGGAATGTAAACTGGTACAGTCACTATGGAAAGCTGTATAAAGTTTCCTCAAGAAATTAAAAATAGACCTACCATATTTTCCAGCATTCTCACTTCTAGATATATATGTAAAGGAAATAAACCCACTATCTTAAAAGATATCAGTACTCCCATGTTTACTGCAGCATTATTCATAGTAGTCAAGATACAGAAACAAACGTCCATTGATGGATGAATGCACAAAGAAAATATCTGATACATATGTGTATGTGTGTGTGTGTGTGTCTGTGTGTGTGTGTATATATATATATATACATATATATTATATATATGTATATATATAACAATGGAATATTATTCAGCCTTTTAAAAGAAGAAACTCCTGCTATTTGTGACAACATGTGTGATAGTGGAGGGCATTATACTAAGCGAAATAAGCCAGACAAGAAAGACAAATGCTGCATGGTATCACTTATATGTGGAATGTTAAAAAAGAAAAAAACAGTACAACTGTTAGAAATAGAGAGTAGAATGGTGGTTGCCAGGGGCTGAGAAGTGGAGGAAATTGGAGACATTTGTTAAAGGGTACACACTCTCAGTTATAAGAAAAATAAGTTCTCAGGACCTAATGTAAAGCATGGTGACTATAGTTAATAACACTGTAATATGTAATTGAAACTTGCTAAGATAGATCTTAAACATTCTCGCCAAAAAAGAAAAGAAAAGAAAAGAAAAAAAGTAACTATGTGAGGTTATGAATGTGATTGTGGGAATAGTTTTACAATGCATATATATATCAAATCATCACATTGTCCACTTTAGATATATTATAATATTATTATTCAATTTTACCTCAATAAAGCTAGAAAAAAATTAATAAAATCATAAAAAAAGAAAAGAAAAGAATCTGGTAACCATAGCACTTGGGATAATGGTATCTCCCATTCCAACTATTCTCTATGTTTTCAATTCAGTATTTTCCCTAGGTTTAGAAATGCTGTGGGTCTAGGACTAGTTGGTTTTGCTTGAAAGGAATCTATATTTGCATATTTAAGATTATCTAAAGAGAGATGGAAATTTTAATGTCATATTTTTCTTAAACATTTTCTCTGTAGCATTAGCAACTTAATTTAAGGGAAAATACAGTTCTCGAATCTATAATAATGCTAATTTTTTCATTTGATTTTGCTAAATTCTTTGTGCTTCAGATTTGAAATTTAACAATCTCAGTAAAATTTTAGCATTGATTTTTTTTTTGCTACCTACAAAACGTGGCATTTTTAGCAAAACTCCTTGTGTGTGTTAATAAAAATTCACTTTATTATTTTTTACTTTGATTTCATTGTGCTATTTGTGGGTTAATTTTTGGCCATTACACATGAAAACTCCTTTGAGTTCAGAGAGTGTTATGTTCATGGAATAACTTGAGAACTGGGCCTTTGGTTTATTTCTCAAATACTCACTTGAATTTCCTTTGCTTAGCTTTCAAAAGGTAGTTTCCCGGATCTCTATTCATTTGTACACTGCACCCTCCCTTTCTCTTTGTAAATTTGGACAATTCATCCCCCTACCCTCTCTTTGGTTTCCAGAAGTTCTGGTCTATGAAGCATTGTTGCTTAGCAACAGGTTAACCAGCTCTTCCTTTCTATGGCATACTACAAAAGAGCTGATCAGAACCTCCACACACTCTTACTCGTCAAATGACTACAGATACAGTTTATTATGTTGTATTACTGATGGACTGTATAATTTTGTCTGTCTTCAAACTGTAACAAAATTATTAAAAGTGTGTTTTAAAATCAAACTTTCTTATTAAAATTTGCCCACTTGTTTGACTTGATTTTAAAATAATCTTTTGCTTAAAAAGATTCCTTTCAATTGAAATAAGCTAAATCTTTTCTCCCTACATTTAAACCAAAGAAATAGACATTATTTTAAGCTGATCACAAAACCCTTCAAAATACCTTTTCTTACTAAAGTTTGCTTCATATAAATAGTGTTGGAATAGAGTAGTGACAAGTTAATCTTCGTATATCTTATATCAAATTTAAATATACAGCAGAAGTCAATTTGGGATTCAAAAGTGCTGTATTTATACTTGGAGAAATAAAAAACTTTTTAAAACATCTTTAAGATATTCTAAAGCTAAGGTCCATTGAACCAGAGAGCAAGTGTAGAGAAGGTACAGTTTGGTAGTTTCTCATTTAGGAATAAAAGATCATAACATGTCAGATTCTTCAACTGCCAAACAAACTGTTCTAAAAGTCCCTGTTGCTAGGGAAGGAGATAAAAAAAAAAAAAAAAAAAAAAAAAAAAAAAAAAGCTAAAACTGCTTGGAAAAAGCACTTGATTATCTAAAATAAATAAATAAATAAACTCAAGCTTACATTTTACAAGATTTCAAAGTTTTGGGCTTCTCATGCTGTCCAAGATAGAATAGACACACTACAGCCTATCTCTCCCACTCCATTATAACTAAAATTTCTGGACAAAATTGTATATCAACCAACTATGAACTCTGAAAAGTAAATAATGGCAGGCACTTGGTGGGGTAGGCAGTCAAAACCTGAAAAAACGACATGTACAGGAGTGAGTTTCCCATTTTTTTGTTCTCTTAACACTTCCAGTTTTGACATGAAAGTAGACCCAGTCAGAGAACTCCCAAGTTGGCACATACAACAGAAACTCCAAAAGAAGCCCTGTCTTTCTGGCCAGAGGCCAGGAAAAGAGGTCCGTGAGCCAGAGAGACTGCAGGGGGAAATCCCTGTTTGTCCCATCACACTTGCTCTTGATAGATATAGGTGATACAGACATAGACATAGATACAGATATAGACATGGTTATATCTTCCTTCTTTTCCTTTTTCAGCCCTGCTTGAGGGGAACTCCAGTCCTAGTACTATGAAAAGGCAGGATGGGCAACAAAAACTCCAAACATTTCCTGTGAGCCAAACAGGTGTTTTGGGGAATTCTAGAGAAGACATAACTAGAGAAGTGGAAACCCTGACTCTGCATATGAACTGGCATAAGCTCTTGTCTCAGGCTTAAGGTACTGGATAGACTCAAAGAAGTGAACAAAATATTTGAAACCTGAATTGCCATTGGAATCACCACCCACAGAAGGAGAGACAGAATTTGCAGCCTGATCTTAACTGGGTTGATTGCCTGCTTAAAATCAATATACTCCAGAGGGTTTTAACAGGTTGCAGAGTCTCACAACATAATCAAAATGTCCAATACAGGATTACTGGACACACAAGGAACCAGGGACATATGATCTCCTCACAAGGGAAAAGACAATCAACACATGTCCAGACAAAAATGATGCAGATGTTGGATTATCAGACAAAAACTTGAAACCAGCATTTATAACCATACTCTTAAGACAAATAGAAAGATAAGCTTTTGACAGAGACATAGAAGCTATCAAAATTCCAAGTGGGGATTTTATAACGGAAAAATACAATTTCTGAAACTAAAAAAAAAAAAGTAATGCATGGAATAGCAGAATGGGAATAACAGAACAAAGAAGCAGTAAATTGAAGACACATCAGTAGAAATTAACCAACATGAGGAACACCAGGAGAAAGGATAAAACAAAATGAACAGAGCTTCAGGAATCTGTGAGACAATATCAGAAAGCCTAATATTTTTGTTATTGGAGTTCCATAAATAAAAGGAGAAAAATTTATTCATAAGAAAAATGTTCTGAAGGCATAATTACTGAAAACTTTAAATTTTGTGAACTATATAAATTTACAGGTTCAAGAAACTCAGTAAAACCTAAACAAAATGTCCAGTATATCATAATCAAACTGCTGAAAACCAAAGATAAAAGATCTTGAAAGCAACCAGAGACAACACATTCAACACAAGGAACAACAATTTGAATTGCAGATAACCACAGATACCCAGTAAAAAATTGTGTAGGCCAGAATGCAGTGAAACAACATCTTTAAAGTATTAACAGAAAAGGACCATCAACCCAGAATTCTATATTCAGTGAAAATATTCTTCAGGAATGTGGTGGTTCTAAAATATGTCCACAAATCCATATTTATCCTCCATTCAAAAGTTGGAGCCTAATTCCCCTCCTTTTGAAGGTGAGCCAGAATTGATGATTCACTTCTAATGAATAGAGTATAGTAGAAGTGACATTTTATGATTCTGAAATTGCAGTTACCACAGCTTTGTTGACATCAGTACCCCAACACCATGGTTCAAATTTCAGTTACCACAGTGTATTAACTGTGAATAAATGCATAAAGTACAAACTTGCTACAAATTGTGCTGCTAGCTCCTCCGTCCCCACCAATCACTACATAAATAATTCAGGTATCATGCTCAGTGACCAATGACATTACTTCTTGCAGAGTCTATCAGTGACTGGTCACAAGCATCTCTTAGTTCATTCACAGACAGCAAAGCATGTGGTTGTGTTGCCTCCTTGTCTCCCAGTGATAAGCTCACAAGATGATTTACAAAAATGGATCATCCAATGATGAAAGTGCAGCAAAGAAATGAAAACTGGAAACACTAAAAGTGAAATTTAAATCCAACATAAATGGTGTCATCAAAGAAATAGCTGACTGTGGGGAGGTCAATATTGCTGCCATTCCAGACACTCAGATATGCAGCCAGAGGAACTTAGTAAAGATATTTTTATCAAATACATAAGGAAACTGCTTGTGACAAAAAGGATGAAGATGTTCCAGAGGAACGGATGCCAGCAAAAAACTTCACATTAAAGGAACTTGGAGATATTCCACGGCATTAAAAGCACAAAGGAGAAAATGTTGGAAGCTCATTCAAACTTAGAAAGGAATATTACAAGTTGTCAAATAAGTTATATGAAGAAGACAAGCACTGTTCAAATGACTCTTGATACATTTTTACAAAGACTAAAAGCACTTTAATTCTCAGTGTTGCTAATGTTTTAATTACAGTGTGCAAAATAAATGTTAATTTTACTATTATGCTCATTTCCTTATACATTTATAGATGACAGTATGAGTTTTTAATGTTTTGATGAAAATTTCTAGAAGTCACAGTAAACCATAAATTTACCCCTTCATTATTAAGATCATATGGCACGGTTTTAGCCTGCACAGCCACTTTTATGATTCCATAATGTTGGGCAAAACAAAAACCATCTGTTTTATGTTGGGAGACTAAATGTGTTAAAATTCTAAAAAAAAATTATCTGGAGAATGTTGATTTTTTGTTTGTTTGTTTGTTTTAGCAGGCAATCACCCAGGTTAGCCTCAGCCTCAAAAACCCTGTCTTGCCCTCTGTTAGTGGTGGTTCCAATGTCAGTTCGTTTTCAAAGTGCTGCTATGCAACTCTGTACTGAGCACAGACATATGTATGAACACAGAATTGGGGAGCCCCGTTTCCAGGTCTCTTCTCTCCAAGATGTCCCCCAGGCTCTCTGGCTCTCATGGGTCCCCTTTCCTGGTGCTCTAGCTAGAAAGATGGGGTTTCTTTCTGTTACCTGCCAATGTACCCCATGATTGTGTCAAAAGGAACTGCCCTCAGACAAAGAGAAGAAAGAAAATGGAGGGGAAAAAAGAAACATAGATTCCTTCCACATTCTTCAGAAGGGTCACTTCTTCCTTTCTCTCTGGCTGGAAAGACAGGTTTTCTCTCAGGGTTGAGTAGACTGCTATCTCCTTGGCCTCTGCAGTGCTTCTCCATGACTAGGGTCAACTTCAGGTCAAGTCTGAGAGAGTAAAGATTTAGGAACAAAAACAAAAACAAAACAGGGATACTGCCACACTCTGGTATGCAGGGATCCCATTACCAGACCTTTGAAAGAAAGTTCAGACTGTTTTCCCATCAGCAATGTGAGAGTTCCAGTTCCAGCACATCTTCATCAGCACTTAGTAATAGGCCCTGTTAATTTTAGCCATTCTAAATAGGTGTGTAGTGGAATCTCATTGTGGTTTTTTAAAAGCTTTATTGAGACATAATTCACATAAAATTCATCCCTCTAAAGTGTACAATTCAGTGGGTTTTGGTATATTCAATGTTAATTTTTTAATTGTGGTAAAATATCACATAGAATTTCCCATTTAACAATTTTAAAGTGTACAGTTGAGTAACTTTAATTACATTCACAATGTTGTACAACCATCACCACTATCTAGCTCCAAAAGTTTTCACTACCTCAAACAAAGTCATAACTTTCCATTCCTCCCTCTCCCACAGCCCCTGGTAACCTCTAATCTAATTTCTGTCTCTATGAATTTGCTTACTCTTCATATTTCATATGAAGGAATTATATAATATTTACCCTTTTGTGTCTGGTTTATTTCATTTAGCATAATGTTTTCTAAGTTCATCCACATTGTAGCTTGTATCAGTACTCCATTCCTTTATAAGGATAAATAATATTCCATTGTATTTATATACCATATTTTATTAATCCATTCATCTGCTTATGGACACTCGGGTGGTGTCCACTTTTTCTCTATTGTGTATAATGCTGCTATGAACATTGGCATATCTGTTCAAGTTCATGCTTTGAATTCCTTTGGGTAAATACATACGAATGGAATGCTGGGTCATATTTAGCTTTTTGAGGAACAAACTATATTTCACAATGGCCGCAACATTTTATATTCCCACCAGAAACATATGAGAGTTCAGATTTCTCTACATCCTCATCAACACTTGTTATTTATTTTTTTTAATTGCAACCATTCTGGTGTGTATCTCGTTTGGTTTTGAATTGCATTTCCTTAACGATAATGATGTTGAGTATCTTTTCATGCTTATTTGCTATTTGTGTATCTTCTTTGTAGAAATGTCTATTAAAATCCTTTACTCACTTTTGAATTGTGTTTGGTTTGGGGTTTTTGTTTTTTTGTTTTTTGTTTCTTTGGTTGTTGAGTTATAGGAGTTTTTCATGTACTCTGAAAATTAATTCCTTATCAGACATATGATTTGCAAATATTTTATCCCATTCCATGGGTTTCTATATAATCTCTCAATGCTGACCTTTGATATACAAAAGTTTTTAATTTTGACGAAGTCCAATTTATTCATTTTTTTCTTTTATTTTCTGTGGGTTTTGTGTCATACTTAAGAAATCATTGCCTAATCCAATGTCATAGATTTTCACTTAGAGTTTTATAATTTTAGCTCTAAGAGTTTTCTTCTAAGAATTTTATAGTTTTAGTTCTTAAGTTTAGGTCTTTGATCCATTTTGAATTAATTTTTGTAAATGGTATGAGGTAAGAGTCCAACTTAATTCTCCTGCATGTATCTATTTGGTTTTCCCAGCACAATTTGTTGAGAAGACTTCCCTTACCCCATTGAATAGTCTTGGCACCCTTACCAAAAATCAGTTGTCCATTTATGTGAGATTATATTTCTGGGCTCTCTTTTCTATCTCATTGGTCCATATGTCTATGCTTATGTCAGTACCACATTGTTTTGATTATTGTAGCTCTAAGTAAGTTGTGAAATTGAGAAGTATGGTTCTCCAACTTTGTTCTTTTTCAAGAATGATGTCTTGGGACTTCCCTGCTGGTCCAGTGGTTAAGACTCTGCACTTCCACTGCAGGGGTAATGGGTTCAATACCTGGTCAGGGAACTAAGATCCTGCATGTCACACGGTCCAGCCAAAAAAATAAAAAATAATTTAAAAAAATGATGTCTATTTAGGGTTCCTTGGGATTCTATTTAAATTTTAGGATGGGTTTTCCATTTCTGTAAAAATTGCTGGATTTTTGGTACAGGTTGCATTAAATCTCTAGATCCCTTTGCGAAGTGTTGTCTTCTCAAATAATATTAAATCTTCCAGCCCATGAATATGGCATATCTTCCCATGTATTTAGGTTTTTAAAATTTCTTTCAGCAATGCTTTGTAGTATTTAGTGTACAAGTCTTTTGCCTCCCAGGTTGAATTTATTCCTAAGTATTTTATTCTCTTTGATACTATTCTAAATGCAATTTAAATAAATCCTCAGAGTGTTCACTGCAAGTATATAGATATAGAGCTGATTTTTGCACACTGACTTTGTATTTCACAAATTCGCCAAATTCATTTATCAGCTCTAACAATATTTTTGTGGATTCTTTAGGATTTTCTATATATAAGATCACATCATCTGTGTAGAGAATTTAACTTCTTCCCTTCCAGTTTGAATGTGTTTTATTTCTTTTTCTTGCTTGATTGCTTCAGCTAAGACTTTCAATATGATGTTAAATAGAAATGGTGAAAGTGGGCACCTTTGTCTTGTTCCTGATGTTAGAGGAAAAGCTTTCAGTCTTTCACCATAGAGTACGATATTAGCTGTGGAATTTTCATATATGGGCTTTATCATGTTTATGAAGTTCCCTTTTAGTCTCAGTTTATTGATTGTTTTCCTCAAGAAAGTGTGTTGAATTTTTCTAATATTTCTGCATCAATTATGATGGTCATGTGGGATTTTTCCTATTAATTCATTCTATTAACATGGTGTATTACATTGATTAGTTTTTTTATGTTGAACCACCCTTGAATCATCTTGGGAATAAATCCCATGTAGTTATGATGTATAATCCTTCTAATATGCTGCTGAATTCAGCTTCCTAGTAATTTATCAAGGACTTTTGCACTTATCTTCATAAGGAAAATTGGTCTATAATTTTCTTTTCTTGTAGAGTCTTTATCTGGTTTTGGTATCTGGGTAATTGTGGCCTCTTAGAATGAGTTTTAAAGTTTTTCCATCTTTTCAATTTTTTTGAAGACTTTAAGAAAGATTGGTGTTAAATTCTTCTTTAAATGTTGGGTAGAACTCACATTGAAACCATCTGGTACTGGGCTTTCTTTGTTGGGAAGTTTTTGATTCCTGAGTTAATCTCCTTACTTGATGTGGATTTATTGAGGTTTTCTATTTCTTTATGATTCAGTTTTGGTAGATTTTGTGTTTCTATAAATTTGTTAAGTTCATCTATGTTATCCTATTTGTTGGCATACAAGTGTTCATAGTATTTGCTTATAATTTTTTATTTTTGTAAAATTGGTAGCAATGTCCCAAATCAGTAAATTTCTGATTTTAGTAAGTTTAGTCTTCTTTCTTTTTTTCTTACTGAATCTTTGTCAATTTTGTTGATCTTTTTAAAGAAACAACTTCTGACTTTGTTGATTTTCTCTATTATTTTTCTGCTTTCTATTTTATTTATCTCTACTCTGACCTTCATTATTTCCTACATTATGTTAGGTTTGGGTTTAGTTTGCTCTTCTATTTATAGTTTCTTAAGGTGCACCGTTAAGTTGTTGGTTTATTTCTCCTTTTTCTATCTTGATTCTTTTCTTTTAATGATGTATTTTGAAGATCATTGTTTATCAATACCTGTGGGTATTCTTCATTCATCTTTCTTGCTACAGAGTATTTTATTGCATGTGTGTACCATCACTTATTTACCCTGTCTTCTGTTGATGGACATTTAGATTGTTTTCAATTTTATTGGTATTACAAACAATGCAGCAATTGATATTACCATGAAAATCTTTTGATTCAGTGAGGCTTGCACTTGGCTGAAGGTAAAAGAAAACTCAACTTTAAAAAACTTAAATAGAGTGTATTTTTCTCTTACAGGAAGGAGTCCAGAGGAAGGAATTCCAGAACAGGGACAGTTGCTCAATGTCATCTTCAGGAATCCAGACTCCTCCTACCCTCTCTGCCTTCCTTAGTGAATGGCTTTCATCTTCATACTTACAGAATGGCTGCTGCTCCTTCAGGCATTTCTTCTGCATTCCAGACCAGAAAAAAGAGGACGAAGAGCCAAAAGACATGTCCATGAGTTCTGTCCTTTCTTTTTTAAGTGCCCTTTTATTTATTTATTTAAACATCTTAATTGGAATATAATTGGTTGCAATGTTGTGTTAGTTTCTGCTTTATAACAAAGTGAATCAGCTATACATATACATATATCTCCATCTCTCCTCCCTCTTGCATCTCCCTCCCACCCTCCTTATCCCACCCCTCTTTGTGGTCACAAAGCACCGAGCTGATCACCCTGTGCTATGCAGCTGCTTCCCACTAGCTATCTATTTCACATTTGGTAGTATATATTAGTCCATGTCACTCTCACTTCGTCCCAGCTTACCCTTCCCCTCCCTGTGTCCTCAAGTCCGTCCATTCTCTACATCTGCCTCATTATTCCTGTGCTGCCCCTCGGTTCTTCATAACCATTTTTTTTATTCCACATATATGTGTTAGCATATGGTATTTGTTTTTCTCTTTCTGACTTACTTCACTCTGTATGACAGACTCTAGGTGCATCAACCTCACTACAAATAACTCAATTTCGTTCCTTTTTATGGCTTAGTAATATTCTATTGTATATATGTGCCACATCTTCTTTATCCATTCATCTGTTGACGGACACTTAGGTTGCTTCCATGTCCTGGCTATTGTAAACAGAGCTGCAATGAACATTGTGGTACATGACTCTTTGAACTATGGTTTTCTCACGGTATATGCCCACTAGTGGGATTGCTGGGTCGTATGGTAGTTCTATCTTTAGTTTTTTAAGGAAGCTCCATACTGTTCTCCATCAATTTACATACCCACCAACAGTGCAAGAGGGTTCCTTTTTCTCCACACCCTCTCCAGCATTTCTTGTTTGTAGATTTTTTTGATGATGGCCATTCTGACTAGTGTGAGGTGATACCTCATTGTAGTTTTGATTTGCATTTCTTTAATGATTAGTGATGTTGAGCATTCTTTCATGTGTTTGTTGGCTGTCTCTATATCTTCTTTGGAGAAATGTCTATTTAGGTCTTCTGCCCATTTTTGGATTGGGTTGTTTGTTTTTTAGATATTGAGCTGCATGCACTGCTTATAAAGCTTAGAGATTAGTCCTTTGTCAGTTGCTTCATTTGCAAATATATTCTCCCATTCTGAGGTTTGTCTTTTCCTCTTGTTTATGGTTTCCTTTGCTGTGCAAAAGCTTTTAAGTTTCATTAGGTCCCATTTGTTTATTTTTGTTTTTATTTCCATTTCTCTAGGAGGTGGGTCAAAAAGGATCTTGCTGTGATTTATGTCATAGAGTGTTCTGCCTATGTTTTCCTCTAAGAGTTTGATAGTGTCTGGCCTTACATTTAGGTCTTTAATCCATTTTGAGCTTATTTTTGTGCATGGTGTTAGGGAGTGTTCTAATTTCATTCTTTTCCATGTAGCTGTCCAGTTTTCCCAGCACCACTTATTGAAGAGTCTGTCTTTTCTCCATTGTATATTCTTGCCTCCTTTATCAAAAATAAGGTGACCATATGTGCGTGGGTTTATCTCTGGGCTTTCTATCCTGTTCCATTGATCTATATTTCTGTTTTTGTGCCAGTACCATACTGTCTCGATTACTGTAGCTTTGTAATATAGTCTGAAGTCCAGAAGCCTGATTCCTCCAGCTCTGTTTTTCTTTCTCAAGATTACTTTGGCTATTTGGGGTCTTTTGTGTTTCCATACAAATTGTGAAATTTTTTGTTCTAGTTCTGTGAAAAATGCCAGTGGTAGTTTGATAGGGATTGCATTGAATCTGTAGATTGCTTTGGGTAGTAGTCATTTTCACAATGTTGATTCTTCCAATCCAAGAACATGGTATATCTCTCCATCTGTTTGTATCATCTTTAATTTCTTTCATCAGTGTCTTATAATTTTCTGCATACAGGTCTTTTGTCTCCTTAGGTAGGTTTATTGCTAGGTATTTTATTCTTTTTGTTGCAATGGTAAATGGGAGTGTTTCCTTAATTTCTCTTTCAGATTTTTCATCATTGGTGTATAGGAATGCAAGAGATTTCTGTGCATTAATTTTGTATCCTGCTACTTTACCAAATTCATTGATTAGCTCTAGTAGTTTTCTGGTAGCGTCTTTAGGATTCTCTATGTATAGTATCATGTCATCTGCAAACAATGACAGCTTTACCTCTTCTTTTCTGATTTGGATTCCTTTTATTTCTTTTTCTTCTCTGATTGCTGTGGCTAAAACTTCCAAAACTATGTTGAATAATAGTGGTGAGAGTGGGCAACCTTGTCTTGTTCCTGATCTTAGTGGAAATGGTTTCAGTTTTTCACCATTGAGAGGGATGTTAGCTGTGGGGTAAGTTCCCTCTATGCCTACTTTCTGGAGGGTTTTTATCATAAATGTGTGTTGAATTTTGTTGAAAGCTTTTTCTGCATCTATTGAGATGATCAGATGATTTTTATCCTTCAATTTGTTAATATGGTGTATCACATTGATTGATTTGCATATATTGAAGAATCCTTGCATTCCTGGGATAAACCCCACTTGATCATGATGTATGATCTATTTCTCCTTTTTTAACATATATATTTACAACTATAAATTTCCACTTTAGCATTGCTTTTGATGCATCCCATGAGTTTTTGTACATTGTTTTTATTTTCATTTGTCTCAAGGTATTTTCTAATTTTCCTTGTCATTTCTTCTTCGACCTACTGTTTCTGTAAGACTGTGTTGTTTAATTTCCACATATTTGTGAATTTTCCAGTTTGCCCCTGTTACTCATTTCTAATTTCATTCCATTATGATCGGAAGATATACTTTGGATGATTTCAACCTTTTTAAAATTTATTAAGACTTATTTTGTGACCTAATATATGGTAAATACTAGAGAATGTTCCATATGCACTTAAGAATAATGTGTATTCTGCTGTTTTGGGGTGGAATGTTCTGCATATGTCTGTTACGTCTAGTTGGTTTAAAGTGTTTGTACAAGTCCTACAGTTTCTTATTTATCTTCTGTCTGTTTTTGCTCTACATTATTAACAGTAGTGTATTGAGTTCTCCAACTATTATTATAGAATTTTCTATTTCTCTCTTCAGCATGTCAGCTTTTGCTTCATATATTTTGGGGTTTCTTTTATATATAAAGTAGTACAATATCAGTTGAAGGTAGACTGGCATGAGTTAAAGATATATACTGTAACCCTAAAGCAACCAATAAAATAAACAAAAAAGAATAATGGTACTTAAACAACACATAAAATTAAATAGAATAATACAAAATACTAAATTGACCCAAACAAAAACAGAAAAAATAAGAAAAAGGGAATAAAGGATATATGGGACAAACAGAAAACATAGGAAGACGGTAGATTTCTAATGTTTATAATTGTTATATCTTATTGCTATATTAAATGTTTTATCAATATATGATGAAACCTTTTTTCATTTACAGTCTATTTGTCTGACAATAATACAGCCAAGTCAGCTCATTTTTGGTTACTATTTGCATCAAGTATCTTTTTTCATCCTTTTACATTAAATGTATTTTCATCCTCATATCTAAAGTGAATATTTTGTAAACAGAATGTTGATGAATTCTGGTTTTTTAAAATATGATCTTCCAAATCTGTATTTTAATAGGAGAGAGTAATCCTTTTACATTTAATGTGATTACTTAAAAAGAAGAATTTACTTCTGCCACTTAGCTATTTGCTTTCTATGGTTTTTGTACCTCAATTTTCCATTACTGACTTTTGGGGGATTGCAATTAACATATTAAACTTAATAAACACGTAGTTTGAATAATACATAAGATGATATAATATTTTACAAAAATTCTGCTTCCATACATCCCCATTTCTTCCCTTTTGGGTTCTCCTCTTCAACCCTTTGTGCTGTTATTATCACAGATTATCACCTTATGCATTGTAGTCCCCTTAACATGAATTTATAACTGTTGTTTTATACACTTGCCATTTAGTTTATATAGGAAAAAGAGAGAAGTTACAAATCAAATGAAAAGAACAATAATACTGGATTTTATATTTATGCTTGTTATTTTTTCTTATGGATGTGAGTACTGTCTGGTGTCCTTTCATTTCTGCCTGAAGGATTCCCTTTAGTGTTTCTTGTAGGGAAGATCTATTGGTAATGAAATCTCTCAGCCTTTGTTTACCTGGGATTGTCTTAATTTCTCTTTCATTCTTGAAGGATAGTTTTGCTAGATACAGAATTCTTGGTTGACAGGGTTTTTTTTTTTCTTTAAGGACACAAAGCATGTCATCCCACTGCCTTCTGGCCTCTATGGTTTCTGGGGAGAAATCATCTGTTAATTTTATTGAGAATCACTTGTATGTGACAAGTCACTTGTACCTTCCTGCTTTCAAGATCCACTCTTTGTCTTTGGGTATTGACAGGTTGATGATAATGTGTCTTGGTGTAGATCTCTAGACATTTATCCAGCTTGGAGTTAGTTGAGCTTCTCAGGTATATATATTCATGTATTTCATCAGATTTGAGATTTTTTTTTTTGCCAAATATATTTTCCTGCTCCTTTCTCAATGTCTTCTCCTTCTGGGCTTCCCATAATGCATATGTTGAACACTTAACAGCATCCCACCGGTCCTTCAGGCTTTGTTCATTTTTCTTCATTCTTTTTTCTTTCTGTTCCTCTGAATTTATTATTTCAATTGTCCTTATCTTCAACTGATCTTTTCTTCTGCCTGCTCAAATCTGATTTTGAATACCTCTAGTGAGTTTTTCCTTTCAGTTTTTGTGCTTTCCGGCTCCAGAATTTCCATTCAGTTCCTTCTCTTTATTTATCTTCATTTGTATTCTTATTTTATACAGACATTATTTTCTTGATTTCCTCTAGTTCTTTGTCAATGATTTCCTAAAAATCATTTAATATATTTAAGAAAGTTGATTTAATGTCTTTGACTAATAATGTAAATGTCTGGGCTTCCTCAGGGATGGTTTCTGTCTAATTCTTTTGTTCCTATGAAGAACTTTACTGTTCTTTGTACGTATTGTAATTTTTTGTTGAAAACTGGACATTTTGAGTTGTGGTAACTCAAACTATAATGCTGTGGGAATTCTAGAATTCCAATTCTTCCCCTCATCAGGGATTGCTGGATTTGCTTGTAGAAGGCTGAAGCCATACAATGTAACTTTTCCAAACTGTTTTTGAGAAGCATGTACTCCTTGTGTGTGATCATTAAAGTTTCTGTTCCATTGTCTCTGCAATCAACCTGTGACTCAACAAAGGTATCCTTAAGCATCTGGCTCCCAAAAGGGGAAAACGTAGATACTGTCTCTTTAAACCCTCTCCAAGCCAGGAAGACATTTTAGCCCTTTGGGTTTGAAACAATGGCTAACTTCTGTGTCAGCTCCTCACTGATTAACAATAAAAACCTATGATCCCAATTTTTGGAGGACAAGGTCCATATTCCCCACCATGGCCCCAGCAAGCTGCACCAGGAACTGGGTTGCTGCCTTCCGGGGTGCTGGAGTGTCAGGCATGGTAGCCACTACCATGCAATCACTAAAATTCACCAAAATTTAATGAAATTAAATACCAGCTTCTTCATCAAGCACTCCCCTGGATCCTGTAAGAGGTCTATTAGATCAGGGTTGCAAAATAGTTGCACAGACAGTTCCTACCAGCTCAGATGTCATTTCTGTGAAGAGTCATATTCCTGGGGCTTTGTACCCTGCCGTATTCCCTGATATCACTTCTTTGTGGTTTTAATTTGCATTTCCCTAATAACAAATGATGTTGAGCATCTTTTCATGTGCTTATATGTCACCTGTATATTTTCTTTAGTGATGAGTCTGGTCAAATTATTTCCCAAATTGTACCTTGGGATTTTTTTTCTTAATGAGTTTTCAACGTTTTATTATGTATTATGAATACAAGTTTTTATCATATAAATGATTTGCAAATATTTTCTACCAGTGTAACTTGTCTTTTCATTATCTTAACAGTATCTTCCTAAGAGTTCAAATTCTTAATTTTGATGAGGTTCAATTTTCCAGTTTTTCTTTTACAGATCATGCCTTTGGCACTATCTAAAATATCTTTAAATAACAAAATATCACAAAGACTTTCCCTTATGTTTCTTTCTAGACCTTTTACACTTCTTGGTTGCACATTTAGGTCTAACAGCTTATTTTTTACTAAATTTTTAAGCTAATTTTTGTATATTTGTGAGATATGGATTAAACTTATCTATTTTTTTACTCCCATATGGAAATCCAATTAGGTAAGCACCACTTCTTGAAAAGGTTACCTTTCTCCATAAGTTGCTTTTGCATTTTTGGTGGGTTGAAAATCAACCCCAAATGTGCAGGTCTATGTCTGGACTCTCTATTTTGTTACATTGATCTCTTTATCATGATGCCAGTATCACACTGACTTAATTACTCTAGACTTAGAGTAAATCTTTAAATTAGGTAATGTGAGTTCTCT
This sequence comes from Balaenoptera acutorostrata, assembly GCF_949987535.1. NCBI lineage: Eukaryota > Metazoa > Chordata > Mammalia > Artiodactyla > Balaenopteridae > Balaenoptera > Balaenoptera acutorostrata. The sequence continues at coordinate 29,545,728 of NC_080069.1, forward strand.
ACTTCTGTTCTCTCTTTTTCTTCAAATTTATTTTGGCTATTGTAGGCCATTTGTATTTCTGTATATATAAATACAGTATATCTCTTTATTTAGATTTTTCCATGATTATTTCATTAGCATTTTAAAGTTTCTTTTTAAATTGTACACTATGTGTACAACATAGTGATTCATAATTTTTGAAGGTTATATTCCATTATATAAAATATTGGCTGTATTCCTTTTTCTGTACAATATATCTTTGTAGCTTATTTATTTTATACATAGTAGTTTGTACCTCTTAATCCTCTACCCCTATCTTGCCCCTCCCCCTTCCCTCTCCCCATGGTAATCACTAGTTTGTTTGTTCTCTGTATCTGTCTGTTTCTTTTATGTTATATTCAGTAGTTTGTTTTTTTATTTAGGTTCCACATATTAGTGATATCATACAGTATTTGTCTTTCTCTATCTGACTTATATCACTTATCGTCATACCCCCCAAGTCCATCCATGTTGTTGCAAATGACAAATTTTCATTTTTTAATGGCTGAGTAGTATGCCATTGCACATACATACCACATTTTCTTTATCCATCCAACTGTTGGTGGACACTTAGGTTGCTTCCATATCTTGGATATTGTAAATAATGCTGCTATGAACATTGGGGTGCATATATCTTTTTGGTGTTTTTTTTTTTTTCTTTAGGCATATAACCAGGAATGGAATTGCTGGATCATACGGTAGTTCTATTTTTAATTTTTTTGAGGAACCTCCATACTGTTTTCTACAGTGGCTACACCAATTTACATTTCCACCAACAGTGTAAGAGGGTTCCATTTTCTCCACATCCTCACCAACATTTGCTATATCTTGGTCTTCTTGATAAAAGCCATCTTAACAGGTGTGAGGTGATAACTTGTTGTGGTTTTGATTTGAATTTTTCTTATGATTAACAATGTTGAGCATCTTTTAATGTTCCTTTTGGCCATCTGTATGTCTTCATTGGAAAAATATCTATTCATATCTTCTGCCCATTTTTAAATTGGGTTATTTAAATTTTGATGTTGAGTTGTATGAACTGTTTGTATTTTTTAGATATTAACCCCCATCAGTCATATCATTTGCAAATATTTTCTCCCATTCTGTAGGTTGTCTTTTCATTTTGTTGATGGTTTCCTTTGCTCTGCAAAACTTATAAGTTTAATTAGGTCCCATTTGTTTATTTTTGCTTTTGTTTCCTTTAGCATTTTGAAGTTTTGAGCATATAAGTTTTATGTATGTTTTGTTAGATTTACACCTAAGTATTTTATTTTTGTAAGCAATTGTAAATGGCATTGTATTTTTAATTTTGATGTCCACATGTTCATTGCTAAGTATATGGAAATATACTTGATTTTTGTCTGCTGATTTTGTATCCCATGACTTTGCTGAATTCACTTGTTAGTTTTAGGAGATTTTAGTAGATTCTTTGGTATTTTTCTATGTTGATAATCATGTTATCTGCAAATATGGACAATTTTATTTCTCCTTTCCCATCCATATGTCTTTTACTTCCTTTCTTGCTTTATTGTTCTGGCTAGACCTTCCAGTGTTTTGTTTAATAGCAGTGGTGAGAAGAAAATATACTGGTTCTCAATCTTAGGAGAAAAGCATTTAGTCTTTCACCATTAAGTATAATGTTAACTGTAAGGGTCTGTTTTGTTTTGTTTTTTGGTAGATGATCTCTATAAGGTCAATAAAGTGTTTGCCTCTTCCTATTTTTCTGAGGGTTTTTCTCATGAATGAGGGCTGAATTCTGTTAAATACTTTTCCTGCATCAATTGATATGATCACATGATTTTTCTTTTTTAGCTTGATTTTGATTTCCCAATATCAAATCAGTCCTGTATTCCTGGAATAAACCTCCCTTGGTCATGGTATATAATTCTTTTTTTTCTTCTGATTTTTAAAAATTTTATTGAAATATAGTTTATTTACAATGTTGTGTTAATTTCTGCTGTATATCAGAGTGATTCAGTTATACATATATATATTCTTTTTAATATTCTTTTCCATTATAATTTATCACAAGATATTGAATATAGTTCTCTGTTCTATACAGTAGGACCTTGTTGTTTATCCATCCTGTATATAATAGTTTGCATCTTATAATCCCAAACTCCCAAACCTTCCCTCCCCCAACCCCCTCACCCTTGGCAACCACAAATCTGTTCTCTATATCCGTGACTCAGTATCTGTTTCATAGATATGTTCATTTGTGTTGTATTTTAGATTCCACATATAAGTGATATCATATGGTATTTGTCTTTCTCTTTCTGACTTACTTTGCTTAGTATGATAATCTATAGGTATCCATGTTGCTGAAAATGGAATTATTTCATTCTTTTCTATGACTGAGTAATATTCCATTGAAACACACACACACATATATATTTAGTTTTTTAAGGAACATCCATACTGTTCTACATAGTGGCTGTACCAATTTACATTCCCACCAACAGTGTAGGAGGGTTCTCTTTTCTCCACACTCCCTCCAGAATTTGTCATTTGTAGACTTTATAATGATGGGCATTCTGACTGGTGTGAGGTGATACCTCACTATAGTTTTGACTTGCATTTCTCTAATAATTAGTGATGATGATCATCCTTTCATGTGTCTGTTGGCCATCTGTATGTCTTCTTTGGAGAAATGTCTATTTAAGTCTTCTGCCCATTATTAAGTTGGGTTGTTTTTTGTTGTTGTTGTTATTGGGTTGTAGGAGCTGTTTGTATATTTTGGAAATTAAGCCCTTGTCAGTTCCATCATTTGCAAATATTTTCTCCCAGTCTGTAAGTTGTCTTTTCATTTTGTTTATGGTTTCCTTTGCTGTGCAAATCTTATAAGTTTGATTAGGTCCCGTGTGCTTATTTTTGTTTTTATTTCTATTGCCTTGGGAGACTGACCTAAGAAAACATTGGCACTATTTCAGAGAATGTTTTGACTATGTTCTCTTCTACGAGTTTTATGGTGTCATGTCTTATATTAAGTTTTTAACAAATTTTATTTTTGTGTATGGTGTGAGGGTGTGTTCTAACTTCATTGATTTGCAGGGTGTGTTCTAACTTCATTGATTTGCATGTGGGTGTCCAACTTTCCCAACACCACTTGCTGAAGAGACTGTCTTCTCCCCGTTGTATATTCTTGCCTCCTTTGTTGAAGATTAATTGACCCTAGGTGTACAGGTTTACTTCAGGGCTTTCTATTCTGTTCCATTAATCCATATGTCTGTTTTTGTGCCAATACCATGCTGTCTTGATTACTGTAGCTTTGTAGTATTGTCTGAAGTCTGGGAGGGTTATGCCTCCTGCTTTGTTCTTTTTCTTCAGGATTGTTTTGGCTATTCTGGATCTTTTATGGTTTCATATAAATTTTAGGATTATTTGTTCTAATCTATGGAAAATGTCATGGCTAATTTGATAAGAATTGCATTAAATCTGTAGATTGCTTTGTGTAGTATGGCCATTTTAACAATATTAATTCTTCCAATCCAAGAGTATGGGATATCTTTCCATTTCTTTGAATCATTTTCAATTTCCTTTATTAAGGTTTTGTTGTTCTCAGCATATGTCTTTCACCTTCCTGGTAAGGTTTATACCTAAGGTTTTTTTTCTTTGGATGCAGTTTTAAAAGAGATTGTTTACATTCACTCTCTGATATTTCATTGTTAATGTAAAGAAATGCAACTGAATTCTGTATGCTTATCTTGTATCCTGCTATCTTGCTGAGTTTATCAGTTCTAGCAGTTTTGGTGTGGAGTCTTTAGGGTTTTCCATATATAGTATCATGTCATCTGCATATAATGGCAATTTTCCCTCTTCCCTACCAATTTTAATACTTGTTATTTCTTTTTCTTGTCTGATTGCTGTGGCTAGGATTTTCAATTCTATGTTGATTAGAAGTGGTGAGAGTGAGCATCCTTGTCTTGTTCCAGATTTTAGCAGGAAGGCTTTTCACCATTGAGTATTATATTGGCTGTGGGTTTGTCATAAATAGCTTTTATTGTATTTAGATTTATATTCCCTCTATACCCACTTTCATAAGCGTTTTTATCATGAATGGATGTTGAATTTTATCAAATGTTTTATCTGCATTTATCAAGATGATCACATGTTTTTTGCATTTTCTTTTGTTCATGTGGTGTTTCACATTGATTGATTTGCATAAGTTGAACCATCCTTGTGACCCTGGGATGAATCCAACTTGATCATGGTATATGATCCTTTTTTAAGTGTTGTTGGCTTTGGCTTGTTAATATTTTGTTGATAATTTTTGCATCTATATTCCTCAAAGATATTGGCCTGTAATTTTCTTTTTTGGTAGTGTCTTTGGTTTTGGTATCAGGGTGATGATGGCTTCATAGAATGTCTTTGGGAGTGTTCCTTCCTCTTCAATCTTTTGGAAGAGTTTGAGAAGTGTCAGTATAAGTTCTTCTTTGTATGTTTGGTAGAATTCGCCTGTGAGGCCATCTGGTCCTGGACTTTTGTTTATAGGGAGTTTTTAAATTACAGATTCTATTTCACTTCTAGTGATCAGTCTGTTCAAGTTACCTGTTTCTTCTTGATTCAGTTTTGGTGGGCTGTATGTTTCTAGAAACTTGTCCATTTCTTCTAGGTTGTCAAATTTGTTGGCATATAATTGTTCATAGTATTCTCTTATGGTTTTTTAAAATTTCTGTGGTATCAGTAGTGATTTCTCCTCTTTAATTTCTTATTTTGTTTATTTGGGTCTTCTCTCTTTTCTTCTTGATGAACCTGGCCAGAGGTTTGTCAATTTTATTTACCTTTCAAAGAAAAAGCTCTTGGTTTTATTGATTTTTTCTATTTTTTAATCTCTATTTTATTTATGTCCTCTCTGATATTTATTATTTCCTTCCTTCTGCTGACTTTAGGTTTTGTTTGTTCTTCTATAATTCTTTTTTTACATTGTTGTTCTCTGTTTGCTAATCTTTTGTTAAGGACTTTTGTGTCTATAGTAGTCAGGGATATTGGTTTGTGGTTTCTTATTTTTGTACTGCCTTTGGTTTTCTTATCATATGCTGGGACATAAAATTAATTGGGAAGTGTTCCCTCCTCTTATATGCTCTGGAAAAGATTGTGTAGAATTGGTGTTAATTTTTTTTTTTAATATTTGGTAGAATTCTCTGGTTAAAACATCTGGGCCTGTAGATTTTATGTTTCAGTCTTTTAAAGTTATCAATAGTTATTGGCTATTCAAATTGTCTATTTCACATTGGGCCATTCATGTCTTTCAAGATTTATCCAAGTTTTCAAATTTATGTGTATAGGGTTCTGTAGTATTTTCTTGTTATCTTTTGATGTGTGTAGGGGCTGTAGTGATATCCCCTGCTTCGCTTATGATATTGATAATATGTGTCTTCTCTCTTGTCAGCCTTATTAGAACTTTGTCAACTTCACTGATCATTTCCCTGTTTTTTCCTGTTGTTAATATCATTGCTTTCTGCTCTTCTTTATTATTTCCCTCCTACTTTCTCTGGATTTACTTAGCTCTTGTTTTTCTAGTTTCTTGAGGTAGAAGCTTAGATTTGAGAATTTTTCTTTTTTCTACTGTAAGAATTTAGTGTTATAAAATTCCCTCTCAGCACTGCCTTAGCTGACTCCTGTAAATATTGATATGTTGTATTTTACTTTTCATTTATTCAATGTATTTTTAAATTTCCTTGAGACTTCTTTGACCCATGGATTATTTAGAATGTGCTGTTCAGTGTTCAAGCATATGGAGATTTTCCTGTTATGTTTATGTTATTAATTTCTAATTTTATTTCACTGTCATCAGAGAACACATTCTGTGTGTTTTCAATTCTTTTAAATTTGTTGAGGTTTGTTTTATGGCCCAGGCTATGGTCAATTTAGGTATATGTTCTGTGAGCATTTAAAAAGAATGTGTCTTCTGTTGTTTTAGGGTTGAGTGTTCAATATATGTTGATTAGATTCTGTTGGTTGATGGTGTTGTTGAGTTGTTTTACACCCTTGCTGATTTTCTGCCTAGCTAGTCTATCAATTGTTGAGAGGTGCTGTAGTCTCCAACTATAATTGCATATTTGTCTATCCTTTCAGTTCTATTCATTTGGGGTTCACATGTTTTGAACCTCTGTTGTTTGTGCATCACATTTAGGATTGCTATAGCGTCTGGATGGATTGACCCTTTTAGTGTTATATAATGTCTCTGTCTCTGGTAATTTTATTTCTGAAGTTCAACTACTTTGGTATTAAAATGGCAACTCCTTCTTTATTTGATTACTGTTTGCACGGTATATATATTTCCATCCTTTAAATTTCATCCTGCTTATATCATTACATTTGAAATAAGTTCTTGTAAATAGCATATAGTTGGGTCATGTTTTTTAATCCACTCTGCCAGTCTCTTTTAATTGGTGTATTTGGACCATCTATATTTAATGTAATTATTGAAATATTAGGGTTTAAGTCTGCTGTTTAATTTTGTTTTCTGTTTGTTCTGGTTTTTGTTTTTCTGCTTTATTTTGCCTACATTCCCTTGGATTACTTGATAAATTTTAGAATTCTATTTTGATTTATCTAAAGTGTTTTTAGTTTATGTTTGTATAACTTCTTTATTGGTTGCTCTAAGTATTAAATGATGTATATATACCTTATTACTATTATTGGTGTCAACATTTTACTTATTAAAGTGAAGTATAGAAGGCTTACCTCCCTCTATGTCCCTATGTCCCTATATATTTATAACATAATTGTCTTAAGTATTACTTCTACACATATTGAAAACTACCATCATTATTGGTATTATTTTTGTTTCACCATCATTCATAATTTAGGAGTCTCAAGAGGAGAAGAAATATGTATTTTCTTTACCCCTCTTCCTTTTTTTACTCTTTTCACGTTTCTTCCTTCTTTCTCAATGTTTTATGACTTCTTCTATTGTTTCCTTTCCGTTTCGAGAAATTCCCATAGCCATTCTTTGAGAGTAGATCTGTTGGCAATAAATTCACTTAGTTTTCCTTTTTCTGAGAACGTCTTGATTCCTTCTTCATTCCTTAAGTATACTGAATTCTAGGTTGACAGTTCTTCTGTTTTGGAACTTCAAAAACATTTTGTCACTTCTTCCTGGCCTCCATGGTTTCTACTGAGAAATATACGTCATTCTAAATGTTTTTTCTCCTATAGGTAAAATGTCATTTCTCTCTCGCTGCTTTCAAGATTTTCTTCTTTGTCTTTAATTTTCAGATGTTTGACTATGCTGTGTCTTGTCATGGATTTCTTTGGGTTTATAGTATTTGGGGTTTGCTTAGCTTCTTCAACCTGTGGCTTATATCTCTTGCCAAATTTGTGGAATTTTCAGCCATTATTTCTTGTATTTTTTCAGTCCTTCTCTCTTTCCCCTCTTCTTCTGGGACTCCAATGACATGTATGTTAGATCTTTTGTCATAGTCCCACAGGTTCCTGAGGCTCTGTTCCTTTTTTTTTTTTTTTCCAGTCTATTTTCTCTCTGTTGGTTAGTCTTGGTAATTTCTATTGTTCTATCTTCAAGTTCATTGATTCTTTCCTCTGCCTCCTCCAATTTGGTATTGAGTCCATTCACTGAGATTTTTGGTTTTGGTACTAAATTTTTCAAATTTAAAATTTCCATTTGGCTCTTCAGGTTTTCTATTTCTTTGCTGAGATTTTCTATCTCTTTGCTGAAATTTCTATTTTTCATTTGTTTTAAGCATGTTCAAATTACTCATTGAAACATTTTCATGATGGTTGTTTAAAATTTATGTCAGATAATAATAACTCTGTCATTTGGTGTTGGTATGTATTAATTGACTTTTTTCATTCAAGTTGAGATTTTTCTATGACAAGTGATATGTCACTTAGTATGACAAGTGACATTTGTTTGAAACCTGGACACTTTGGGCTATGTATTATAAGACACTGAGTCTTTTTTATATCTTCTGTCTTAGTTGGCTTCTTTTGAAACTGCTTTGGTAGAGGAGGTGTGGAATTCTTCCTTGTTACTGCCACGTGTTATTGCCATATGATGTGGAAGCCCAGGTTCCCCCTCAGCTTCCTTACAGTAGGCAGGCATGGGGATTCCAGTTCCCCACCAGACCTTTGCTGACACTACCCTAGCTACTAAGGGCAGGAGTGCCTCCTTACTTCTCCCCACATGGCCTGTACTGTCACAGCATTGGAGTGGACTCATTATCAATGAGTGGTAATTCTCCACTAGACCTCTTCTGATACCACCCCAGCATGGAGGGTGATGGTTACCTCATAACCACTGGGTTGAGGTGGAAGTCTAGGCTCCCCATGTAGTCTCATGTGGCACTGTGGGGCAGGCCTCAATATCTCCTGGCAGGGATAGAAGTCCTGGATCCCTAGCTGGGCCTCTCTGAAACCATTCTGTACGGAACTTGGGGAGCCTATTTAATGCTTGACAAAGGTGGAAGACTAGGTCCCTCTTCCAGCCTTTGATGGTGAGGCTGGAGGTCAGGTTGCAGCTTCTTCTATGGTATTTGGCTGTAGTAGAGCAGTTATTGTCTAAAAGTTTTCTGTTTTCCTAGTCCTTTGTTTAGACAGAAAGCTGCCTTCCACTGAGGCTTCTTAAATTTTGGTCTGTGTCTCATGTTGTTTTTCTGTTGCCAGTGTTTGACTGCTCTATGTACCTCATATAAGTGGAATCATATAGTATTTGTCTTTTTCTGACTGGCTGACTTAGCATAATGTCCTAAAGGTTCATCTCTGTTATAACATGTTGCAGAATTTCTTTACTTTTTAAGCTGAATAATATTCTATTGTATGTTTATACCACATTTTGCTATCCATTCACCAAAAATGGATGCTTTGGTTGCTTCCACATTTTAGCTATTGTGAATAATGCTGCTATGTACATGGGTGTACAAGTATCTCTTCAAGACCCTGCTTTTAATTCTTTGGATATACACCCAGAAGTGGAATTCCTGGGTCTTATGGTAATCCTATTTTTAATTTTTAAAGGAACCACCATACTGTTTTCCACAGTGGCTGCATTTTACATTCCCAGTACACAATGGGTTCCAATTTTCCCACATCTGCACCAAGACATTGCTTTCTGTTATTTTGATAATAGCCATCCTAATGAGTGTGAAGTGGTATATAATTGTAGTAAGTTTTCAAATCAGGAATTGAGAGTCCTCCAGTTTTGTTCTTTTTTTTTCTTTCAGGATTATTTTAGCTATTCAGGGTCCCTTGAGATTCCATATGAATTTTAGAATAGGTCTTTCTATGCCTACAAAAAAATGTCATTGGAATTTTGATAGGGATTGCATAGAATCTGTAGATCACTTTGGGTTATCTTGACATTTTGACAATGTTTAGCCTTCCAATCCATAAACATGGGATATGTTTCCACTTAGTTATGTCTTCTTTAATTTCTTTCAGCAATGTTTTGCTGTTCTCATTGTACAAGTCTTTCACCTCCTTGGCTAAGTTAATTCCTATGTAATTTATTTTATGCAATTGCAAATGGTATTGTTTTTGTAACTTCCTTTTCAGATTGTTCAGTTTTTGTGTTTAGAAATGCAACTGATTTTTGTGTGCTGACTTTGTGATCTGCTGCTTTGTTGTATTTATTTATTAGATTTTTTTTGAGTCTTTAGGATTTTCTATACATAAGATCATATCTGTAAACATAGATAGTTTTAATTGTTCCTTTCCAATTTGGATGCCTTTCATTTCTTTTTCTTGCTTAATTACTCTGATTAGAACTTCTAGTACTATGTTGAATAGAAGTGGTGAAAGTGGGCATCCTTGCCTTGTTCCTGATCTTTGAGAAAAAGCTTTCAGACTTTCACCACTGAGTATCCATCATGTTGGCTGTAGATTTTTCACATATGGCCTTTATTATGTGGAGTTGTTTTCTGTTTAATCTATTTTGTTGAGTGTTTTTATCACGAAAGAGTGTTGCAGTTATAAAGTGCTTTTTCTGTATCAACTGAGATGATCATGTGAGTTTTTTCCCTATATTTTGTTGATGCGGCATATTACATTGATCAATTTTCATATGCTGAATCACCCTTGCATTCCAAGAATAAGTCAACTTGGTTATGGTATGCAATCCTTTTAATATGGTGCTGAATTCTGTTTGCTAGTATTTTAATGAGGATTTTTGCATCAATATTCATAAAGGATATTGGTCTTTAAATATTCAGTTATCCCTACTCGAAGCTTTATTATTATTATTATTTTTTAAAATTATATCTCAAAGCTCTTAATTTTTAAAATTTTTATTTATATATATATTTTTTGGCTGTGTTGGGTCTTCATTTCTGTGCGAGGGCTTTCTCTAGTTGCAGCAAGCGGGGGCCACTCTTCATCGCGGTGCGCGGGCCTCTCACTGTCGCGGCCTCTCTTTGTTGCAGAGCACAAGCTCCAGACGTGCAGGCTCAGTAGTTGTGGCTCACGGGCCCAGTTGCTCCGCGGCATGTGGGCTCTTCCCAGACCAGGGCTCGAACCCGTGTCTCCTGCATTGGCAGGCAGATTCTCAACCGCTGCACCACCAGGGAAGCCCCGAAGCTTTCTTATTTATTTCCTTCCTTCTGCTAGCTTTTGGCTTAGGTTGTTCATCTTTTTCTAGTTCCTTAAGTTATAAAATTAGGTTGTTGACTTGAGATCTTTCTTTTTTTCTTTTTTAATGTCAGCATTTATAGCTATACATTTCCCCCTAAGTATTGCTTTCCCTATGTTCCATAAGTCTTGGTGTGCTGTGTTTTCATTTTCATTTGTCTCTAAGTATTTTCTAATTTACCTTATAAAATCTTCTTTGGCCCACTGGGTGCTTAAAAGTGTGTTATTTCCAAAATTTCTTGAATTTTCAAGTTTTACTTATATTATTGATTTCTAACTTCATCTAGTAGTGGTCAGAGAAGACATTTTGTATGCTATCCACCTTTTAAAACCTATTGAGACTTTTTTTTTGGAGTAAAATTGCTTTACAATGCTGTGTTAGTATCTGCTGTACAATGAAGTGAATCAGTTATATGTATACCTATATCCCCTCTCTCTTGGACCTCCCTCCTTCCCACCCGCTCCCCCCCCCATCTAGGTCATCACAGAGCACCGAGCTGAGCTCCCTGTGCTACACAGCAGATTCCCACTAGCTATCTATTTTACACATGGCAATGTATTTATGTCAAACCTAATCTCTCAATTCGGCCCACCCTCTCCTTCCCTTGCTGTGTCCACATGTCTGTTCTCTACGTCTACATCTCTATTCCTGCCCTACAGATAGGTTCATCTCTACCATTTTTCTAGATTGCACATATATACGTTAATATACGATATTTGTTTTTCTCTTTCTGGCTTACTTGACTCTGTATGACAGACTCTAGGTCCATCCACATCTCTACAAGTGACCCAATTTTGTTCCTTTTTATGGCTGAGTAAGATTCCATTGTATATATGTACCACACCTTCTTTATCAATTCATCTATTGTTGGACATTTAGGTTGTTTCCATGTCCTGGCTATTGTAAATAGTGCTGCAATGAACACTGGGGTACATGTGTCCTTTTGAATTATGGTTTTCTCAGGGTATATGCCCAGTAGTGGGATTGCTGGGTCATATGGTAGTTCAATTTTTAGTTTTTTAAGTAACCTCCATACTGTTCTCCATACTAGCTGTATCAATTTACATTCCCGCCAACAGTGCAAGAGGGTTCCCTTTTCTTCACACCCTCTCCAGCATTTATTCTTGGTAGATTTTTTGATGATGGCCATTCTGAATGGTGTGAGGTGATACCTCATTGTAGTTTTGATTTGCATTTCTCTAATAATTAGCGATGTTGAGCATCTTTTCATGTGCCTCTTGCCCATCTGTATGTCTTCTTTGGTGAAATGTCTATTTAGGTCTTCCACCCATTTTTAAATTGGGTTGTGGTATTTTTCTTTTTTTTTTTTTTATTTTGAGCCCCATGAGCTGTTTGTATATTTTGGAGAGTAATACTTTGTCCATTGCTTCGCTTGCAAATATTTTCTCGCATTCTGAGAGCTGTCTTTTCATCTTGTTTACAGTTTTGTTTGCTGTGCAAAAGCTGTTAATTAGGTCTGATTTGTTTATTTTTGTTTTTATTTTCATTACTCTGGGAGGTGGGTCAAAAAAAAATCTTCCTGTGTTTTATGTCAGAGTGTTTTTCCTATGTTTTCCTCTAAGAGTTTTATAGTGTCCAGTGTTACATTTAGGTCTTTAATCCATTTGGACTTTATTTTTGTGTATGGCGTTAGGGAGTGCTCAAATTTCATTCTTTTACTTGTAGCTGTCCAGTTTTCCCAGAACCACTTATTGAAGAGGCTGTCTTTTCTCCATTGTATGTTCTTGCCTCCTTTGTCATAAATTAGGTGACCATATGTGTGTGGGTTTCTCTCTGGGCTTTCTATCCTGTACCATTGATCTATATTTCTGTTTTTTGTGCCAGTACCATACTCTCTTGATTACTGTAGCCTTGTAGTATAGTTTGAAGTCAGGGAGCCTGATTCCTCCAGCTCCGTTGTTCTTTCTCAAAATTGCTTTGGCTATTCATGGTCTTTTGTGTTTCCATACAAATTGTAAAAATTTTTGTTCTAATTCTGTGAAGAATGCCTTGGTAGTTTGACAGAGATTGCATTGAATCTGTAGATTGCTTTGGGTAGCATAGTCATTTTCACAATATTGATTCTTCCAATCCAAGAACATGGTATATTTCTCCATCTGTTTATGTCATCTTTTATTTCTTTCATCAGTGTTTTACAGCTTTCTGAGTACAAGTGTTTTGCCTCCTTAGGTAGGCTTATTCCTAGGTATTTTATTCTTTTTGGTACAATAGTAAATGGGATTGTTTCCTTAATTTCTCTTTCTGATTTTTCATTGTCAGTGTATAGGAATGCCAGAGATTTCTGTGCATTAATTTTGTATTCTGCAACCTTACCAAATTCATTGATTAGTTCTAGTAGTTTTCTAGTGACATCTCTAGGTTTTTCTATGTATAGAAATGATATATATCATGTCATCTGCAACAGTGACAGTTTTACTTCTTCTTTTCCAATTTGGATTCCTTTTATTTCTTTTTCTTCTCTAATTGCTGCTGCTAGGACCTCTGAAACTATGTTGAATAAGAGTGGCGAGAGTGGACATCCTTGTTTTGTTCTTGATCTTAGGCGAAATGTTTTCAGTTTTTCACCATTGAGTATGATGTTTGCTGTGGGTTTGTCATATATGGCCTTTATTATGTTGAGGTAGGTTCCCTCTATGCCCATTTTCTGGAGTGTTTTTTTCATAAAGTGGTGTTGAATTTTGTCAAAAGCTTTTTCTTAATCTATTGATCATATGATCATATGGATTTTATTCCTTAATTTAATATAGTGTATCACATTGATTGATTTGTGTATATTGAAGAATCCTTGCATCCCTGGGATAAACCCAACTTGATCATGGTGTATGATCCTTTTAATATGTTGTTGGATTCTGTTTGCTAGTATTTTGTTGAGGATTTTTGCATCTATATTCATCAGTGATACTGGTGTATAATTTTCTTTTTTCATAATATCTTTTGCTGGTGTTGGTATCAGGGTGATTGTGGATTTATAGAATGAATTTGGGAGTGTTCCTCCCTCTGCAATTTTTTGGAAGAGTTTGAGAAGGATTGGTGTTAGCTCTTCTCTAAATGTTTGATAGAATTTACCTGTGAAGCCATCTGGTCCTGGACTTTTGTTTGTTGGAAGATTTTAAATTACAGTTTCAATTTCATTACTTGTGAGAGGTCTGTTTATATTTTCTAATTCTTCCTGGTTCAGTCTTGGAAAATTGTACCTTTCCAATAATTTGTCCATTTCTTCATGGTTGTCCACTTTATTGCCATATGGCTGTTTGTAGTAGTCTCTTATAATCCTTTGTATTTCTGTGGTGTCAGTTGTGATTTCTCCTTTTTCATTTCTAACTTTATTGATTTGTGTCCTCTCCTTTTTTTTCTTCATGAGTCGGGCTAAAGGTTTATCAATCTTGTTTATCTTCTCAAAGAACCAACTTTTAGCTTTATTGATCTTTGCTATTGTTTTCCTCATTTCTATTTCATTTATTTCTGCTCTGATCTTTATGATTTCTTTCCTTTAGTGACTTTGGGTTTTCTTTGTTCTACTTTCTCTAGTTGCTTTAGGTGTAAGGTTAGATTGTTTATTTGAGATTTTTCCTGTTTCTTGAGGTGAGATTGAATTGCCATAAACTTCCCTCGTTTTTTAAAAAATATTTTATTTTTTATTTTATTTATTTATTTATTTATTTTTGGCTGCATTGAGTCTTCATTGCTGTGCAGGCTTTCTCTAGTTGCAGTGAGCGAGCGCTACTCTTTGTTGCAGTGTGCAGGCTTCTCATTGTGGTAGTTTCTTTGTTGCAGAGCATGGGCTCTAGGCATGCAGGCTTCAGTAGTTGTGGTTCACAGGCTCTAGAGAGCAGGCTTAGTAGTTGTGGCACATGATCTTAGTTGCTCTGCAGCATTTGAGATCTTCCCGGATCAGGGCTTGAACCTGTGTCCCCTGCATTGGCAGGAGGATTCTTAACCACTGTGCCACCAGGTAAGTCCCTAAACTTCCCTCTTAGAACTGCTTTTGCTATGTCCCACAGGTTTTGTTTCATTGTGTTTTCATTGTCATTTGTTTATATGTATTTTTTATTTCTTCTTTGATTTCTTCAGTGATCTCTTGTGTATTTAGTAGCACACTGTTTAGCCTCCATGTGTTTGTGTTTTTTAGCTTTTCTTCCTGTAATTGATTTCCAATATCATATTGTTGTGGTCAGAAAAGATGCTTGATATGATTTCAATTTTCTTAAATTTACCGAGGCTTGATTTGTGACCCAAGATGTGATCTATCCTGGAGAATGTTCCGTGTGCACTTGAGAAGAAAGTCTATTCTGCCACTTTTGGGTGGAATGTCCTACAAATATCACTTAAATCTATCTGGTCTATTGTGTCATTTAAAGCATGTGCTTCCTTATTTATTTTCTGTGTGGATGATCTGTCCATTGGTGTAAGTGGGTTGTTAAAATCCTCTACTATTATTATGTTACTGTTGATTTCCCTTTTTATGGTTGTTAGTATTTGCCTTATGTATTGAGGTGTTCCTATGTTGGGTACATAAATATTTATAATTGTTATACCTTCTTCTCGGATTGATCCCTTGATCATTAGGTAGTGTCCTTCCTTATCTCTTGTAACAGTCTTTATTTTAAAGTGTATTTTATCTGATATGAGTATTGCTACTCCAGCTTTCTTTTGATTTCCCTTTGCATGGAATATCTTTTTCCATCCCTTCACTTTCACTCTGTATGTGTCCATAGGTCTGAAGTGGGTCTCCTGTAGACAGCATATATACATGTCTTGTTTTTGTTTCCATTCAGCCAGCCTGTGTCTTTTTTGGGAGCATTTAATCCATTTACATTCAAGGTTATTATCGATATGTATGTTCCTATTACCATTTTCTTAATTGTTTTGTGTTTGTTTTTGTGGTTCTTTTTCTTCTCTTGTGTTTCCTGCCTAGAGAAGTTCCTTTAACATTTGTTGTAAAGCTGGTTTGGTAGTGATGAATTCTCTTAGCTTTTGCTTGTCTGAAAAGCTTTTGATTTCTCTGTTGAATCTGAATGAGATCCTTGCTGGATAATCTTGGTTGTAGGTTTTTCTCTTTCATCATTTTGAGTATATCCTGCCACTACCTTCTGGCTTGCAGAGTTTCTGCTAAAAAGTCAGCTGATAACCTTATGGGGATTCCTTTGTATGTTATTTTTTGCTTTCCCCTTGTTGCTTTTAATATTTTTTCTTTGAATTTAATTTTTGTTAGTTTGATTAATGTGTCTTGTTGTGTTTCTCCTAGGGTTTATCCTGTATGGGACTCTCTGCCCTTCCTGGACTTGGCTGACTATTTCCTTTCCCATGTTAGGGACGTTTCCCACTATAATCTCTTCAAATATTTTCTCAGACACTTTCTCATCTCTTCTTCTTCTGGGACCCCTATAATTCAAATGTTGGTGTGTTTAACTTTGTCCCAGAAGTCTCTAAGACTGTCCTCATTTCTTTTCATCCTTTTTTCTTTATTCTGCTGCTCAGCAGTTATTTCCACCATTCTATCTTCCAGCTCGCTTATTCATTCTTCTGCCTCAGTTATTCTGTTACTGTTTCCTTCTAGTGTATTTTTCATGTCAGTTAATTGTGTTGTTCATCTCTGTTTGTTCTTTAGTTCTTCTAGATCTTTGTTAAACATTTCTTGTATTTTCTCAATCCATGCCTCCATTCTGTTTCCAAGATTCTGGATCATCTTTGCTATCATTACTCTGAATTCTATTTCAGGTAGGTTGCCTATTTCCTCTTCATTTATTTGGTCTTGTAGGTTTTTGCCTTGCTCCTTCATCTGTGACATATTTTTTTGTCATCTTTTTTTTTGTTTTTGATGGGTAGGACTGTGTTACTGTCTTACTGGTTGTTTGGCCTGAGGCTTCCAGCAGTGGAGTTTGTAGGCTGCTGGGTAGAGTTGGGTCTTGGTACCGAGATGATTACCTCCAGGAGACCTCACTCAGACAAATATTCCCTGGGGTCTGAGGTTCTCTGTTAGTCAGTGGTTCGTACTTGGAGCTCCCACTGCAGTAGCTCTGGCCCGACCCCCGGTTCGTGAACCAAGATCCTGCAAGCAGTGCGGGGTGGAAAAAAAGAAAAAAGAAAAAAAGGAACAGAACAATAACAAAGAGTAAAAAATAAAATAGGATTAGAAAACTAACAGGTATGTTAGAAAGAATAAAAAAATAAAAATATAGATGAAACAACAACCAGAAGGTAAAGCAGAACCACAATAGTAAAAAAGAGGAGAAAAAAAAAAAAAAGCTGGAAAACGCCTTGGCTGTAGGGGGCCAGGCTTAGGCAGGTGTAGGGTTTAGGTGGTGGGTAGGGCCTATGCTTAGGACCCACAGGCCTGGAAAAGGCCCTGGGGGGTGGGGGGTGGGGCTTATACTCAACGCAGTAGGCAGTGTCCAGGAGTGCCTCTGGCCTTGGAGGTTGGAGGACCAGGTCCACGACCCCAGCAGGCTCACTGGGCCCAAGTGAGTGAGGGAAATGTTAGGTGCATTCCCCCCTGATCCTCCCCTGAAGGGCCCCTCCCCATTGGCCTCTCTTCTTCTTCCCCTCCTTCCTCCCTCCTATGCCCCTAGGAGCTACACGGCCAAAGGGGGTCCTGAAGGCAAGGGACGAGACCCCAAAGCCCAACAGGCTTCCTGGGGCCGAGTGGGTGGGGGAAACACCCTCTGCACCTCCCCTGATCCTCTGATCCTGGAAGGCCCCTACCCATCTGTCTCTCCTCCTCTTCCCACCCCCTGCCCATGCCCCAGGACCCCTGCAGCCAGAGGGGGCCTTGGAGAAAGGAGGACCAGGTCCAGGAGACCAGCAGGCTTCCTGGGGCCTGAGTGGGTGGGAGAAACACCTGCCACACCTCCCCTGATCCTCTGGTCCTGGAGGGTCACCCCCCCACTGTCCACCTCTCCTCCTCTTCCCCCCTCTTCCCTCCCTCCCACGCCCCTAGGACCCATGGGGCTTGAGGGGGCCCCAGAGAATGGAGGACCAGGCCTGGGAGCCCAGCAGGTTTCCTGGGGCCTGAGTTGGTGGGGGAAATGCCCTCCATGCCTCCCCTGATCCTCCAATCTTGGAGGGCTCCTCCCCATCCACCTCTGCTCTTCTCCCCCCACCTCCTCCTACGCCCCTAGGACCAACGCAGCCCAGAGAGGGCCTTGGAGGGTGGGAGACCTGGCCTGGGAGCCCAGCAGGCTTCCCAGGGCTCAACTGGGCAGGGGAAACGCTAGGCACACTCCCCCTGATCCTCTGAGCCCCAGAGGGTCCCTCCAGGCCTGAGAACCCCTCCCCGTCCCAGCCACCCCTCAGGGGCACCGGTCTTGTCTGGCCCCCACTTCTCCTCCCCCCTCACTCCCCCCAAGTCTTACCCGGTCACTCAGGGGTTTCTCCCATCTCCTTGGGCATCAAGGTCCCCCACCAGCATCCAGCAGGCACCCTAGTTGTTGTCTATTGAGACTTAATTTATGGCCTAACATATGGTCTACCCGGGAAAATGTCCCATGTACACTTGTGAAGAATGTGTATATTGTTCTTGGGTGAAGTGTACTGTATATGTCTGCTAGATATAGTTGGTTTAGTGTTTGTTTACATCCTCTATTTCCTTATTTATCTTCTTTCTGGTCGCTCCATCCAGTATTGTGATTTTTTAATTTAAGATTATTTTGTCTGATATTAGTATAGCTACTCATGTTCTCTTTTGGTTACTATTTGCATAGAATCTTTCTCCCATCCTTTCACTTTCAACCTGCTTGTGTCTTTGGATCTCAAGTGAGTTCTTGTAGACAATACCTAGTTGGATCATGTGTTTTTATCCATTCTGGCAATCTTTATCTTTTGACAGAAGAGTTTAATCAATGTATATTTAAAATAGTTACTGATAAGGAGGAATTATTTCTGTCATTGTGATGATATTTATTTTCTATTTGCCCTATTGTTTTGTTTTGGTTTTTTTTGGGGGGGGGCTGTCATTTCCTGCATTCCTACCTTCTTTTGTGTTGACTTTTCTGTAGTAAATTGCTTAAATTCATTCTTAATTTCTTTTTGTATATATTCTATAGCTATTTTCTTTGTGGTTACCATGGGAATTACATTTAACATCCTGAAGTTATAACAATCTAATTTGAATTTATAGCAGCTTAACTTCAATAACATACAAAATATTTGCTCCTTTGTAGCTTCATTCTGCCCCTTTCAGTTGTTGATGTCACAAAATTACATCTTTATACATTGTGTGTCCAAAACAAAAACTAATAATTCTTTTAAAAGCATTGGTTTGGAGTTACAAACCAGTGTTTCAGTAATACTAGCTTTTACACTAATTTTTTTCCCTTTAAATGTAGTAGTCTCTTGAATCATGTAGAATGCAAAGAGTGTAATTACAAACCATTGTTACAATAATACTAGCTTTAAAAATTGCCCATGTATTTACCTTTATTGTGACCTTTATTTCTCCATACGGCTCTGGGGTACTGCTGAGTGTTCCTTCATTTCACTTTGGAGGACTCCCTTGAGCATTTCTTGCAAAGCAGGTCTAGTGGCTACACCCTCAGCTTTTGATTATCTGGGAATGTCTTTATTTCTCCCTCACTTTTGAAGAGCAGTCTTGCTGGATATAAGATTCTTGGTTGACAGGTTTTTTTCTTTAGCACTTTGAATATATCAGCCCACTGTCTTCTGGCCTCTAAAGTCTCTGATGAGAAATCTGAACATAATCTTATTGAAGATCCCTTGTATTATGTAATGATTTGCTTCTCTCTACCTGTTTGCAAGATTCATTCTTTGTCTTTTGAAAGTTTGATTATGTGTCTCAGGGTGGGTCTCTTTGAGTTCATCTTATTTGGATTTCGTTGAGCTTCTTGGTTATTTATATTCATGCCTTTCATCAAATTTGGTAAGTTTTCAGCCATTATTTCTTCAATGTTCTCTCTGTGCCTTTCTCTCTCTCTCTCCTCCTTCTAGGACTCCAATGATGAGTAGGTTGGTATGTTTTATGATGTCTCACGGTTCCCTTAGGCTCCATTTCTTTTCTTCAGTTTTTCTTTCTGTTCTTCAGCCTGGATACTTTCCACTCTCTTATTTTCTAGTTCACTGATTATTTCTTTTGCCTGCTCAAATGCCTTTGAATCCCTCTAGTGAATTTTTCATTTCAGTTATTGTACTTTTCAGCTCCAGAATTTCTTTTTTATTTCTTTTTAGGCTTTCTATCTCTTTATTTATACTTTTATTTTGTTTACACCTCATTTTCTTGACTTCCTCCACATCTTCATATAGTTCTTTGAGCATCTTGGGACAGTTGTTTTAAAGTCTTTGTTTAATATATATTCCATTAGGTCTATTTCATGGACAGACTCTTGAATTATATTTTCTTCCTTTGAATTGACCATACTTTCCTGATTCTTTGTATGCCTTGTGTGAGTTTTTGTTGAATGAACACTGGACATTTGAATCTAATAATATGGTAACTCTGGAAATCAGATTCTCACCATTCCTCAGGGTTTGATGTTTTGATTATTTTTTCAAAATAAAAATAATGTCTTCTTAGGTCTTTTCTGAGCCCTTCTTTGAGCACATTTAGTCACTTTCTAATTTCCCCCACATATGTAGTTGTTTTTGAATGTCCTAGTCTTTAATATCTGACTACCAAAAGGGGAAAAGCAAAAAAATTAAGGCAGGAGAAAAGGGTACTGGCCTTTTAAGTTTCCTAGAAGGCTGTTCAGCTAGAGGAGAGAAGCTTGCAATGAGGTGGCGGTGGTGGTGGTGGGGGGGATGTGAGGGGAGGTGCAGCAACAGTGGCTGCCTGCCTTTTTCCATGCACCTCTGTGATCAGAAGAAGCAATCAGTGACCAGAACACAGATCCCCAATATTTGGGGAACAGGGTCCTTTTTGTCTACCCTGGCTCCTGCAAGCTGTGTGCAAGCTGCTCAGTGCCTGCCATGTGGCTGGAGGTGGGGATGTGTAGTTACTACTGTCAGCTAAGAGCTGAAATTGACTAAAATTAACCAAAGTTTACCATCCAAGTCTTCCCCAGAAGTTGCAAGTCTTCAACAGACTACAGAGTTCCAAATTAGTTATGTCAGACAGAGTCTGCCAGTGTCATTGTTGTCTAGGTGGGAGACAGATTTCTGGTGCTTCCTACTCCATTATCTTCCCAGAATCCTTGTCTAGAGTTAATTTTATCTCACTACTAGAAGAGCCTTATAGTACTCTAGCTGATGACTTTTGAATGATGTGATTTTCCAATCTGTTGGGACAAGCACTACTTCTGGCCTCATGTGAACTTCAGGCACTGTATCCTTTCATCCTTCCCAATGGATTTTTCCTCTGCCTCAGGTAGCTTGCTCACATGTATTCACTAATTGATTCTCAGCTGAATATTTGTGGAGGAGTCTCTGCAGATCTCTGGAGTCCTCTCTTTGTACATCACTCCTCTTTCCAGTACTGCCCTGTGAATTCTAGCCATCTTGCCCAACCCAGATTCCCAGTTTCATCCCCTCAATTTAGGGAGGCTGCCAGGCTCTGTGGGTTCCTTTCCTTACATCATGGCCTCAAAACTCAACAGGCAGTGAGGTGGGTCAATTGTAGGGCTCATCTCCTTTGTTTTCCATTTCTCAAGGATCTGTCCTTCATTGACTTATGTTCAATGTCTTGAGAACCATCGTTTCACATATGTTGTCTGGGTTTTTTTGGTTATTATTATTTTAGGTGAGAGGGTAGTCAGTTCCTGTTACTTCATCTTGGCTGAAAACGAAAGTTTGAAGCTTCAATTTAAATTTAGTTTCTTCCTTATATGATCTCCTAGGATATATTCTCTGATCTTCCCATTGGTACTAATCAATATCTTTCTTGGTAATACAAGTTATATATGCAATTATTTTCTTTTCTTAGTAGTCTGTGAGTTTGTGGAGAATAAGATATAAATCTGAGTCACAATATGTACTTTACAAATATGAAAGATATGAATGCTTAATAAGCATCTACTTAGTGGATTAAACTATTAAAAATTAACCTTACTTGGCATAGATTTCTAGACTTGTAAGTCATGGAAATATCACGGTGTATGTTGATAGCTGCAAGGAGTTCCATGATGTTTCCTATGAGAACTTTTGTGTTAAGATACAGATATTGATTTCTTAGGGTAGTTAAGTGAATTTGCAGTGAGTTAAATAAATGCAAAGAAAAAAAGAAAAATGGATCAAATAAAAATAGGACATGTTCTTTAGACACGTAGCTCACCAGTGATTCAGTATATAATCAGTGGCTTAAAATTCAGAAGGCATGGCTTTACAGTGTCTGTATCTTTTAAGGACAGGGTATAGGAAGGGTCTTATCATGCATGTCATGAACATATATCTATTTTGGACATTCAGCATTCCTTTTCCCTTCCTAAAGATATCCAGATATCTTTCTCAGAAGTTGTATATTGTTTTGGTGAAATGGTCAATCCAGGTACTTGCTTACCATATTAACAGCAAAGGAGCCATATTCTTTTCACCATCAGGTTGGAGACATTAAATGTAATCTAATATGGGGCCAGACTGATGCAATTGTTCAGTTTGTTAGGAATTAAGATCTTTTGCTACAGTATCCACTAGACACATGTAGCTATTTAAACTAAAATTAAATAAAATTAAAAATTTAGTTCCTCAGTTGTATACATCAAGTGCTCAATAGCCAGCTATGGCTAGTGGCTACCATACTAGACAGTACAGCTCACTTCCTTCATCACAGAAAGTTCTATTGAACAGTGTAGCTCAAGGAACATAAATGTTAGGATAAGATTATTGAGTATATAATCTTTTCTTTTTTAGGGACATGGAAATTTTTATTTTAAAATATTATATTTATAGTGCTTCTTGGTTTGACAAAACTGTAGGTATCTGTTATAAGATAGATAGACTAACAGGCATTGTCTCATGACTGTGCTGAAATCCTTATTCCGGGTTGCACTGAAGTGGAAGATGGAGCTCTAGGCCCCAGTCCCCCATCCTGGGCCAGTGCTGCCTGTACCACCTACCTGGGACCCGCAAGGAGTTAGGGAGGGGGAGGAGGCAGTGATGGGCAGGGGAGGAGGGGCTGTTTCTTGCCTTCAGCTCTTTCCCAAGCTCAGGCTACTGCTCCACCCTGAGGGCATCTGCATTTAAGGCAGAACTTTCTCCCTGTCTTCCAGAGGCACTTGCATTCTTGTAGTTCCAAAGGCAAGCCTGACCTCTTCCTTTGGCAGCAGAGTCTGTGCCAGGAGCCTCAGCTCAGTTGCCAGAGAATGACTATGTGCTCTCACCTGTCTGAGGCCCCAGACACCCTGGAGGAGGTCAGATTCATGTGTTCCAGCATTGTCAGGGCTGGGTGCTTTTCATATTCTGGTGGGAGAGAACTGCTCCTACCAGAAACATTTTTATGGTTTTTATCAAATGCAATAGACCATTTAATGATAACTAGTCTCTACTTAAATCTTAAAATGGTTTTGTACTTATGAATGGAGATTCCTGGTTTAAAAAAATAAAATTTTCATTTGATTTATATCATGTTTAAAAATAAGATTTAGTTTACTAAAAAAATTTGGGGAGGGGGAATTCCCTGGTGGTCCAGTGGTTAGGACTCTGAGCTTCCATTGCAGGCAGCATGGGTTCAATACCTGGTTGAAGATCCTGCAAGCGGTGTGGTGCGGTGCGGCCAAAAAAAAAATTATTTTTTGAAGATTCCATAAGGTAGTATGTAAGGGATGACTATAAAGTTCTTCTATTCAAATGAGAGAATATATGCCCAACTGAGTACTGTCTTCCAAAGCATCCCTATGGATGTTTGTCTACTTACTCCTCAGCACCTTCCAGATGTGAGGGTGGGAGTCAAGGCAGACTGATGCCTCGTGTCAGTAAGGACTGATGTGGAGAGGAAGAGGTCTTGGATACACAAGAAATGCCAGGAAGTCCTCTGTGTATTTCCACAATTGGTGGAGAGGGGACACAGACAATCCTTTACAGACTTCAGAAAGAATGGGCACCAAAGAGCTCCCAGTTGTTGTTAGATAGGGAAGAGAAAATTAGTAATGAAGGAGTACCGTAACCCTTCAGCTGAGATGGTAACCAGCTGATTATATAAAATGTTTGTCAGCCACGCATTTGGAAACTCCCTCTATTCTTGAAAAGCCCCAGAAATTTGCATTTAATGAAATTCACTTATACTTTCCCATTGACGTACAATTTAAAACTATAATGTATACCTGTTTTAAAAAATGATGGTTGAAAGAGAAAACGTATTCATACTTCTGAAGAGAACATGACTGTTAATCCACATAACTAAAGACAAAAAGCACTTTTTAATTCCAGAATACCAAAACAAAAACAACTACAAAATCCTCAAGACTGTAGAGATACCTGTGTGTTCTTCCAGGTAATTTAAATTGACAATCAATTAACAGATTAGAGCTTAGTGCTAGGTAAACATTACATGTTCAAATCCCAAGCAGAGATTAATTTGCTCTCTTCCAGGGTCACACATTTCACGCTTAGCCCCAGCCTGCGCCCCAGCCTGCTGTTCTCCTACTATATGCTAATGTTTACATGGGTCTCAATCACTTTAGTTGAAACACTGAAAGCTTAACCTTTTAGTGGATAGAAGCCTCAGCTAAGTAGAATATTAAGTAAAGTTATCATTCTACTACAAAACACTTTAATTGGGAAAGAATCATGTAAATAAGATAGACAATATTTTCCTACTTTGGGCTATAGATTAATTGATCAAAACTAAATTGGCTAAAATGTGAAAGAGCTGAAAATAAGTATTTCTATCATTGGTTTTCCACACACCAGTAATTTTTGCATACATGGGCTGGCTCTCTTTGTCTATTAATCATAACTTTTTTCCGAAATCTCTTTTTGTAATTTTTATAAAGCATGGGGCCATGTCCTTTTTAGCATTTTTGTTTATTTTTCAGATTTTTTTCTTGCTTGTGGGGCAATCTCTTAGTGAAATTAAAAGTTTTCTCATATGCTGTAAGTGAAATGTCCAAAGATAAAGGTGGTTGCAAATAGGAAAGTCCCCAACCATTAGTTATCATATATTGTGAACCCAAGAAGATATTATAATTTTTATTAAATTTTAAATACAGATGTTTGCTTTTACCTTGATACTTAAAAAATTTAACTTCAACCAACCTCTGAATTTGAAGATTATATAAAATATTTGTCAGCCAAACATCTTGCCAGCCACTAATAATGTTACTCAAAACATACGAGAGTTTTTTTTTTAATGTGAACACATACTTAAATAGGGAAAGTAAGCATAAATCAATTTATGTTTTATACTTATGAAAATGAATTTTAAGGTTTCAAAAAGTAAGATAACTGATCCATGTTCTTAAGGATAAAGTTTATACAATTATAGGATGTGGAAGTAATAGTTACAAAAGCCAACATTTATTGAACATTTACTCTGTGGTAAGCATACAAATTGTCTCATTTAATCCTTATAATAATCTGGAAGGTAAATACTATTAATATCCTCATTGTACAGATGATAGAAAGCAAGTTTTTAAAAGTTTAAGTAATTTATGCAAGGGCACAGAGGTAGGACTAGACAAATTTGGTAGTCTGACTCCAGAACCTTAGTCCTCTATACTGTCTTAAGATGAAAATAAATTTATTCTCAGAACCCCAGACACTGGCACCAAAGCATTTAAAATGTTAAAAGCAAGCACATTTAAAAGAAATAAAAACAGTACATAGCAAAAGTAAATATGGAATGCAATGCTATAAATTAAATTACAATGAGTGATTAAAATTACTACTCCTAATCTTGTGTACCTACAGTGGATTATAGAAGGAAATTTGAATATTTGTGGTGTCAGTATTTAACGTGGCTTTAAATGGTTAAATAACATAATCCTGGCTTCATCTCTAAGTTTGTGTATGAGTAAGTGGCTTAACTTGCCAAAGTCTGTTTTTTAAAAATTAAACATACTTATCAAAATACCAAGAGCATTTTACTTATGTGTATATCATACTGGCCTATATTTGAGGTGAAGTTATAAGAAATGGAAAAATTCAACTTGCCTTTTCGGGGACAGAGAGTAGAGGCTTCTTGGAACCTACATGGGTGCAGGCTTCATCTGCTCTGCACCTGCTGTCTGGGCCCGCTCCTCTACAGAGGTTTCTCCAGAAAAAAGAACAGACAGGAGGATTGGAGGTAAGTAAAAACGCCACTTCCAAACTTCAAAGAGTTCTGAGTTTTTAAATGCTTCATTCTGTAAGACATTAATCTGTTTTAAAAAACATTTTATCGAAGCATAATATACTTATAATATTAACCTCATTTAAAAAGCAATTACTGCTGAGCTCTGGGACAGAAGTCATGAAAGGATCTCCTTCCAGAAGATGCTACTACAGCAAGGATTTAAATCATTTTCCTTAGGAGGGCTTGCACAGCCTCAGGAAAGCGAGAGTTAGGGAAGATAGGCATTCCACAGTTGGAACTAAATAGAAAGGAGGCATTTCACATGCTGTAACAGATCTACTGTTTTTAAAGTCTCTTCGGTGATTATCTGACACTAAGGCTACTTGTATACTACATTATAGATTGTCATTTCAGTGTCTGGGCCATGAAATCTGTTACTGGTGTGAAAATGAAAAAGGGGAGCCTGAGGCTCCTTCAGACAGTGAAACCACTTTGAGTGGGTTGAGTCAGATCTGCCTGTAGGGAACCGTGCTACCTAAAAGGGAGCTCCAGTGAGGGTCCCGGCTCACACCGCCCTATTTCTCCCAGAAAAGCAGTAAACCCAGCGGGCAGTGGGGTCAATCTGCCACCTTTCCAACTTCCTCAGAATTACGACTCCACTCCTTGTGAACAACCAAAAGTCTGGAGAGTTATTTCCCAAGTTAATTAAAGATACCAACGCGATTAAGGTTGAGAGAGCAGGTGATCATTTCTAAAACTCGGTAACTACACTTGGGGACACAGCGCAGAGACTTATTCCTTTCTCCATTGGGGACAGTGTCTTCTGCTCCCTCCTCCCTCCCAGATGCACCCGGACTTCCAGTTCCTGACCAGCCTGCCCACTTTCCCTCTGCAGCCACCCCGGCCAGGGCACTGGTCCCACCTCGGGATGACTGGCCCTCACGGGACGAGGACGGGACCTCTTTGGGGTGACCAGACCCCAGGGATTAGGGCTTCTCAGGGCACAGGGATGGGAAGGGGCCTCCTCTGCGTGACCGGTCCTTGGGGACGAGACAGGGCCTCCTCGGAATGACTAGACCCGGGGACTAAGATGGGGCTTCCAAAGGGTGACCAACGACGGGACGGGGCCTTCTCGGGGTGACCGGCTTCCGGGATGAGGCCTCTTCAGGGTGACCAGATCCCGAGGACCGAACGCGGACTCTTTGGGGTGACCGGCTCCGAGCGGGTACGGGGAGAGGGCTGCCTGACCGGCTTCCGGGGATAAGGCCGTCTCGGGGTGACCAGATCCTGGAGCCGGGGATGTGGCCTCCTCGGGTGACCAGCTCTGGGAGACCAGGAAGGGGACGAGATGAGGCCACCGCTCTGAGACCTCCCGGGAGCTCGCGCAGGCCCAGCGGCGCCGCTTGGGCCCGGCGCCCCCTTCCCTGGACTGGACCTCGCGGACTCTCCCAGGTCTGTCCTCCTCGGTCTCGGACTGGGGTTCAGGATCGGAGTCCTGGCCCTCAGTGTACCGACCGCTCAGTGCGGTGTACCGGCAGCTCAGCCGCGGCACCGCCTCTTCCGCCTCTTCCGCCGGCCCACGTAAGTCAGCTGGCATCGCCCCGCCCCTCCGCCGCCGCCCGCCCGCCCGCGCGAGGCCGCCTCAGCCTGGCCTGGGCCTGGAGCGGCGCACGGCGCAGGTCCCTCCCCGCCATGGCCCTGGGAGGCGGCAGCACATGGCGGCAGCAGCGGCCATGAGCGCGCCCGCGGCCCGGCCCGGCCCCCCCTAGAGCCCGCCGCCCCGGCCCCGGCCAGCGCCACGGCCCCGCCGCCCCCGGCCCCGCCGCCCCGCCGCCCCGCGCCCGCCGCCGCCGCCGCCGCCATGGGCGTGCAGGGCTTCCAGGACTACATCGAGAAGCACTGCCCGAGCGCCGTGGTGCCGGTGGAGCTGCAGAAGCTGGCCCGGGGCAGCCTGGTGGGCGGCGGGCGGCAGCGGCCCCCGCACACGCCGCTGCGCCTGCTGGTGGACGCCGACAACTGCCTGCATCGCCTCTACGGCGGCTTCTACACCGACTGGGTGAGCGGCGGCCAGTGGAACCACATGCTCGGCTACCTGGCCGCGCTAGCCAAGGCCTGCTTCGGCGGCAACATCGAGCTCTTCGTCTTCTTCAACGGCGCGCTCGAGAAGGCGCGGCTGCACGAGTGGGTCAAGCGGCAGGGCAACGAGCGCCAGACGGCGCAGCAGATCGTCAGCCATGTCCAGAACAAGGGCACCCCGCCGCCCAAGGTCTGGTTCCTGCCACCCGTCTGCATGGCGCACTGCATCCGCCTGGCGCTCATCCGCTTCCACGTCAAGGTGCGGCCCGCCGGGCGGGCAGGCTGGCCGGGGTCCGCGTGGGCCTGGGGGCCGGGGGCGGGGTTGGAGGCCGGGGCTGGTCTGGGGTCTGCGTGGGCGTGGGGCCGGAGTAGCTAGAATTCAGAGTCAGGGTGGGTCGGGATCTGGAGTCCGAGGTCGGGGTTGGACTGGAGTTTGGGGGCCCAGAGAAGGAGCGGGCCAGAGGTCTGGGCCTGAGTCGGGTTCTGGGGTCCGGGCTTGGGCCGGGGTTGGGGTCTGGGGTCCGAGCGGGTCGGGGTCTGGGCTCGGGGCGGGCTGGGGTCTGAAGTTGGAGCTGGGCCGGGTTCGGGGTCTGGGTCCTGGGGACCGCAGGCGCCTCTCCCCTCCTGGTCTGAACTGCTGCAAAATGGACGCGCGGCCTGGAGCCCGGCCGGCGGCTGCGAGTGCCTGGGGTCTGGGGACTTCGGCTGCTCCAGGCCGTTCGAGAACCTTAGGACCAGCGGATAGCTGCAGGCTTGGAGGGTGCAGTGCCACCATCGCTGAGATCGGGAGTATTCCTCCACTCTTTGAAGCAGGTAGATTACTAACCTGAACTTTTATGAGACGCTGGTTTTCCTTTAGCAGGGCTTGAACAGCAACAGGTTTTTTTGGGGAGCAAGTGGGATAGATGGCGACAGGAAGGGGTCTCCAGCCACTGAGGGTGGATGGAAGGTCTGCCTACTGCTGTCACCCCGGCTCAGCTGGGAGCAGTGACCTGGGCAAGGCCTGTGGAGTTAGCCTCCTCTTGAGAACGCAGGGCTGGGTCCAGGTTCCCTGGAAGATGACAGTTTTTAGAGAAATTGTCGTATTTTCGTGTGTGTTAGATTTCAAAGAATCAAAGTTTGACATGCTGAAATTTTGTCAGTTCTGTGACTTAAGAGTCTACGTGAAAAAGTCTTTGGTTCTGTGTATCTGATGTGAAGAGAGTAGTTCAGAGTCAGGGCAAAGAGAATGTGAATCAGAGTTTACAGGATTTATTTATCTCTGCACAGTGAGGATTCTACCACTTTGGGCTGTGCACTCAGGTAATCAGAGCTTTGACTGTCCGGCATTCTGCTGTGCTTTTGGCAGAGGTCTCCTCCCTGAACCCAGGCCAAGGAGTGCTTGAGGACCTAGCAGCCACGGCCGAGATAACATGCAAATCAATGACCCTTGACTTGAGTTTTGATTGCTTCCTTTTTCATTGTTCTTTGTTTAAAATTTTTAGGGGGGCTGTTTTGGTTTTCTGACTTTTGCCACTCTGCCTTCCAACGTGTTTGTCATTCCTTTATTTCTTCTTGAAACTGTGCTTGTTCCCAAAGTTTGTGAAATTCAAACTTCCTGATTGCTCTTGCCTGTGCTGAGATGGTGGTGGTTAAGCCTAAAGTGATAGCGGAAGTCCCACCCCGATCCTGTTGCAATTGGTGACAGGGTTTCTAAGTCTGCGGGTCGAGGCTGCTGGAAGAGCGGCGATTGGTCTGTGAGTATGGCAGAGACCTAGCCTGCGTCCCTGGGGAAGTTCGGCTGAGAGCCAGGGACTGCTGCTGGCATTTTCTGCCCTGGAGCCTGGGCTCTCTGAGAAGTAAGACAGTGCCGACTCCCAGGTGTGATCCACCTCCAGAAGATGCCCTGAGTGTTAACAGTTTTATCTTGTTCAGAGATGGAAACTGCTACTGGGAAGACAATGAGCTTTCTAGTCAAGTGGCTTTCAAAGGAACACTGTGAATTTTACTTAGGATTAGAGTCAGTGTTTGTCCACAGTCGCTGTATCTTTTGAAAGAACTGCTAAATTCTTTTTTAATTGTAAAATTTCTTCATGTTTATCTTTGTGCCCCTGTAAATGTCTCACTTACCTGCTGGGTGCCCAGAATTTTGACCAATGTGTGAGTAAGTGAGTAAGAAACTAGATTTAAGATCATTTCTTCCACTTAGGTTTCTGCACTCAAGATATAATTGAGTCTATAATTATTTTGCTTTAGATAAGCTTTTAACTCCTTATATAGAATCACAATATAGTGTTAATTGTACAGTTTAATATAGTAATGACTCAATTCCCTGGTGGACACTTAACTGGCAGCCTCACCTTTTTGGAAAATGCCTAAGAAATCTAACTACTAAAAATTTCTCAGCAGCCAAATGAGAGGTCAGGAAGCTTTGGTATAGTGACCCAAAAAGGAAAAAAAAAAAAGCTTTCTGCTTCCTCATTGAAGAATCAACTTCTCTCCCTTGTAGACTGCCCTCTCCTTTTCAGATGTAATTCTGATAAGCTTAGTTATCTATTTCTAAACTTAGCTTGAGAAAAGGGTGCAGAGGAAAGTCTGCCAGGCAGGCGCACCATTAATAGAAGGAAGTGACACTTCACAAGGGAGAAGATAGAAGAAGCTATAAAAAACACACATAATTCTGGGGCTTCCTTAGAAAAAAGAAAGCAACCCTGTGTACTTCAGTAGCCCCTGAGGGTGGTATGGTTTACTCTCTGAGGATGATTTTGAGCCAGAAAAATTTATGTTCAGCATTCTCTAAGGGAGTGAAGGGAGTGTACTGTTTTTTAAAAAATGCCCATTAAATGGTTAAGTGAATTAAAACCACGATGGCATATCACTACATACTTGTTAGAATGGCTAAAATAAATAATTCTGGCAATGCCAAGTGCTGGAGAGAATGCTGAGCAATTGGAATCGTCCCACATGGCTGGTGGGAATGCAAGATGGCATGCCGCCCTGAAAAACAGCTCCCTTAGTTTCTTATAAAATGCATTTACCACGTGGTCCAGCACTTGTACTCCTGGGTATTTTCCTAATGAAACTATTATTCACACAAAAACTGAACTTGAATCTTCATAGCGGTTTTATTCACAATAGCCAAAACTGGAAACAACCAAAATATCCTTTAATAGGTGAATAGTTAAGCTATGGTACCGTGCAGTACTACTTAGCAATAAAAAGGGAGAAACTACTGATACGTACAACTCGGATGAGTCTTTATAGCTTCATGTTGAGTGAAAGAA
The DNA here is from genome assembly GCF_949987535.1 of Balaenoptera acutorostrata. NCBI lineage: Eukaryota > Metazoa > Chordata > Mammalia > Artiodactyla > Balaenopteridae > Balaenoptera > Balaenoptera acutorostrata. Next base: position 29,576,842 of record NC_080069.1, read on the forward strand.
GCCAAGCTCAAAAGGTATGGTTCTATTCATATGACATTCTCTTGAAGATAAGGCTGTAGTGATGGGGACCCGATGAGTGGTTGCCTGAGGGTGTGAATATAAAGGGACAGCAGGAGGGAGCTTTTTGGGGTGATGGAGCTGTTCTGTAACCTGACGGTAGTGGTGGTAGCATGTTTTAAAATCATAGGACTATACATCAAAAGTAAATAAAAGTTAATTTTACTGTATGATATTTGTATTTTTTTTAAAGGTTAAATAAAAATTGGCAAAGGAATTGATGCAAACATCTCACTATATATAATGTTGGGCACATGAGGCATTTTTCTTATAAAAATCTACCATCGTATTGGTCGTCTCCAGGGTTCTGTAAGCTGGCAGAAAGTCTTAATTTCCTGTCAGCTTTGCTTAGAGAAATCTTTTTTGGCTTAGAAGAGTATGTCTTTGCTAAAGTAATAATTGCATTTCTTTAGCCATTAGAAGTTGGCCCACACATCAGCTAATTTTGTTCAGGTCATTAAACTGCCCGGCCTGAACTTGGCTTCTGTTAGTTACTAGGAGCATTTCCTCTTGTGTGCCTTGAGTCATCATAACCTTTGAAACTTGGTGAGGACTGATGTTGATTTAAAAATCTTGGTGGCATTAAATGCCTGGAGCTTTACTAAATGTTTCTGCCTGAAGACTTGTGGTGTTGGTGTACAGGTTTATAATGAAGTCCTTGAAATCTTATCCTGAATTGGTACTCTGGGGTATTTACTCAGATCTTACATAAAGCAGAGCTCATGTTTTAAGTCACTGGAAGAATGTGAGATTAGGCTGTGGCCTGAGATCTTGGGATGATGATCTCTTTCTTTGTATACTTTGTAGGGTGCCAGTCCCATGCTAGGTCATCTCCCACAGAGCTGTCTCATTTAGCCCTCAGTGTTTTGTTAATATGGGAAGAAACGGGATTGCTGATTGAGCAACGTCTGGGGACAAGTAACCAGTAACTTCAAGAGGGAAGTGGTGTGCTGAAGTCAAAGTTCAGTTTCATTGTGCAAGAATGCTGTGGGGTGTGCCTACCTGCAGTTCACTCTCAGGTCAGATCTGATAGCAAAACGCCTCTGCTGCTTTTTCCAGGTGGCACAGTTTCTATCCAAGAGACACTGAAAACGAGCAACATACTGTTATTCTTAAGGCTCTCTAATTGATCAGGGAATACTTACAATTCAGAATTGACCACATTATAACTCAAACCAGCCATACATTTAAAATACTTATTTTAAAATATTTATTTTCTTCAAGTGTACCAGTTTTGTGACTGGCTTATTTTACTTAGCGTAATGTCTTCAAGGTTCGTCCATATTGTAATGTTGTGTCAGAATTTCCTTCCCTTATAAGGCTGAATAATACTGTATCCTGTGGATGGACCACATTTAGTTTATGGATTCTTGGGTTGCTTCCCCCTTTGGCTGTTGTGACTAATGAATAGTGCTGCTGTGAATATGGGTGTACAAAAATCTGTTGGGAGTCCCTGCTTTCAGTTCTTTGGGGTATGTACCCAGGAGTGGAATTGCTGGATCATTTGGCAATTCTATATTTAATTTCTTGAGGAATCACCATACTATTTTCCACAGCAGCTGCCTATGTATATTTTATATTATATATTATATATCATATGTTATCAAAATAGTTTTAGTTTTTAACGTTAATGTGATCACTACATTATTCAGCAATTTGTTTTTTTCTAAGTGTGTAAAAAATCTTTTCATGTCTATACTTACAGTTCTAATTCTTTTTAATGCCTGCATAGTGTATGATTTATCTATCCCCTACAAATGGTATGCACACACAGACTTGATAGATTGAAGAGTGTGCACATTTTAAATGCCTTACAAGACTATAGAGCCAACATTGCCAGACCTTCAGATTTTTCAAGAAAGTCAGAAATCCAGATTTTTATTTGAAATTATCCCATTTAAAAAACACCTTTAAGCCAAGGAAAATGGACTCCGGGCTAGATTCAGATCTTGAGCCACCAATTTGTGACTTCAGCACTGATACTTATCAACAATTATCACCCATTTTTTAGGTTTAAAGTTAGACTTACCAAAGCCCATTGCCTCTTCCCTTCAACTTTGCATTGTTGAAGCTTTTTTGTTTATCAAAGCACTTCCATTTCCTGGAGTTACTGAAATACGACTTTCCATAAATGCCATAATTCTGTGGACCTTCTCTGTTATATACTCTTCTCATTATTACCCATATTACCTCTTTTGAGGTTAATAGTATGCACATATTCTTTCAACATCTGACAGTTTCCAGTGCACCTTTTACTGTTCTCAAAGACTTGAGCAGCTGGTTTTATGTACTTAGAGATTACTTCTCCCATATCCCATTCAACACACAAACTGACTATTCTCCTCTCTAATCTGATCTCAGATTACTCACCTCTAGTGACTATTGTAATTTCACTTTAGCTACCCTAGGGTTTGTTCCTTATAATTAGCAGGAAGAATGATACCGCCTTTAAGACTTCAAACTGCATGTCCCCCCTAGAGCCTGACTTCTACTGATATACCCTTCATTCTCCTTTCACTTTCCACAATTGTCTCTTCTCCCAGTCTGTTCTGATTTTACTTTCAGCCCTAACTGGTTTGAGCCTGATGGTCACCTATTTCAAAGTTACACTTACCACCCTAGAGTCATCTTTGGCATTTTTATCATTCCATCCTGCCAGTCCCTGCAATATGACACGTCAGTTCTAGCCCAGCAGTCTCTTACTTACACTTCTGTTCCTCATTTCTAGTATTCCCAACATGTGAACTCACCAAGTTTACCAAAAAGGTCTGGTGGGTTGTGAATCCAAATTATTGGGTGTTTATTAGCATTTAGAAAAATTCACGCAGAATAAAATAGAATAAAAAGTAGAATGCAAGACATGTATTAAGGGTAAATGCCATTATATTAAACTGTGTCTTACTGTGGACAGTAGTCAGAATTGCCTCTGGATCTGACCAGGCCCCCATGCCTAGTGTCAACAGTGGAACTCATCTTGCACACAATGTCAGAGCAGCCTGCGGGTCCTCAGGTGGGTCATTCTCCTGGCAACCACTGTCAACAAAACCATTAATCCAAACTCCTTATTCAGGCTTTTAGACCCTCCTGCAATCTGAATCCATTCTACCTTCCTTCAGTTTCACAGTTCTTCTATTATACTTTTAAAATGCTCCCAACCAGACTGTTCACTGTTTGCCCAAGAAATGTCCATTTCCCAACTCTACTGATGTCTCTCCCTCTGTCTACCCCACTTTCGCTTGTCAGAATTTTGGTTCTACCTCAAAGCCCATCTCAACAGCTTTATTATAGCTACCTTCATATGTATCTCCCCCACTAACTCTAAGCTACTTGAGGCCAGGGACTAATTTTACTCCTCCTGTATTTCCTATGTTTAGTATAGTCATTCAACTTTTTAATCATAAATTTACTTTGTTCTATTTATATAGGCAAATTTAATTATTTTCTTTCAACACCTGGATCAATGGCCATTAAGTAAGATTTGTTTTCTTACTTTAAATTTCTTATTCTCTCTTCTCTGGTTTCCAGTGATGATTCATTCTCCCTTTAGCAAACATTTGAGTGCCTGTTATTGGCCAGGTGTGGAGGAGTGAATATAGCAGAAAAGAATGGAATCCTTTAAGGAGTTTACTCTAGTGGAAGCGGGGGGCTCGTTTACATCATTTTCCCATGTCACGTTTGGAACTTTCTTTGATGCCATAGGACAGTCTGTTTAGTCAGTGAAGAGCAGTAAGTGATTCTCAACAGGGGCTAGAGGGCTGGTGATTTTGGCAAGGTCTAGAGACATTTTTGATTGTCACAGATGAGGGCATACTGGCTGCAGGCATCTAGAGGCAGGGGCCAGGGTTGCTGCTAAACATTCTACAATGCCCAGGACAGCCCCACAGTAAAGAATTATCCATTCCCAAATATCACCAGTGCCAAGGCTAGGAAATCCTTGTGTGAACAAGTCAAAGAATTCTAAGCTTTGGGCCTTAGTAAAGCCATATAAATGTTTGAAATAGAGATTTCTAAGTATACCAGGGAGAGAAGTAAAAAAAAAAAAAAAAAAAAAAAAAGAATACAGCTTAGTTTTCTAAATAAGATACGTACATACACACACCTTCTCTCTTATATATTTCTAGACCCACATTGCTCTTCATTTTGTTTTATACAATTAGAATTTATACAATGGAAAGAAATTAATTAAAACATACTACACATTCCAGCCTTAGTAAGAAATTGACCATAGGAATAAATAGCATGTAATATGAAGAGGAGTTCCTTTTTTTTTTTAATTGGGATATAGTGGACATACAGCATTATATTAGCTTCAGCTGTACAGCATAATGATTCAATATATGTATATATTGTGAAATGATCACCACATTAAGTCTAGTTAACATCCATCACCATACATAATTATACTTTTTTTCTTAGGAGAATTTTTAAGCTCTCTCTTAGCAACTTTCAAATATACAATACAGTGTTAACTATACTCTCCATGCTGTACATTACCTCCACATGACTTATTTATTTTATACAGATGACCCTTGAACAACACGTGTTTGAGCAGTGTGGGTCCACTTATATGTGGATTTTTTTCAATAGTAAATATTACAGTCTGTGGTTGGTTGAGTCCATGGATGCAGAACCGTGGATGGAGGACTAACTATAAAGTTATACACAGATTTTTGACTGTGTGGAGGGTTGGTTTGCCTAAACACCTCCCTGCCCATTGTTCAGGGGTCAACTGTAACTGGAAGTTTGTACATTTAGACTTCCTTCACCCATTTTCTCCACCCCCACCCTAAAGAAGCGATACTTTAGAATTTGAAAAATTAGATTTATTTTCCAATGGGTTTATAGACAAAGTTTTATAAATAGACCAGTTAGATGTAAATGAATCAGAGTTCAGATAGAAATATTCTAAAATTCTCCAAATGTCTCTATATAGCTGGAATTGTTTATTTTTTACTTATGTTTATCTTTTCTCTAGCAAGTAAGTCCTATGATGGATGACCACCTCTTAGAACATTATGTTATCCATCTCTTAGAACACTGGCATGTAGTAGGTGTTCAAAATATATTTGAGAAATGGACAAATAAATCAATTCCAGACTCACCAGTTAGTCACCTTGTGCAAGGCAGTGGTGGCAGAAAGATGGTAGAAAGTTTGTGTGCAAACCCAGAGTCTAGTCAGTTCCACAGGTAAGTAGTCTCAGCTTGGCCACCTGGCACAGAGGCTTTATCTTTGAGTAAGCCCTTTATGCTTGTTAATTTAGGAGCTGTGTTGAAGACATCAAAGGGGTGACTGCTTAGGGAAATGGGCTGCATTTAGCCATCTTTTTTTTCTCCCTTGTTATACGTGGCTCTATCAAACATTGTTTCTCGGCATTTTAGGGCCAGTATAGAGTTGAACTTGGCACACTGATGTATCTGCAAAGGTGATGGTAAATCTACAGTAATTAAGGATCTGTGATCGAGAAATGTGATTCTTTTTTACCCTGGTTACTTGGTATTTCCCGCTTGTCTCTAGAATAAATTTATTTCTTTGGAAAAACTGAAGCTACCCTGTTGGTATTTTGCCAATTAGTGTAGGAAAATATACTGGAAGGAGTATTACTGGAGGGTTGAGTTTTCATAGGTCTGGAGTGTATTGTTCATCTTCATGAGCAGGAGTGCCAGCCAGTCCAGACTGGGAGGGCCTCCCTGGACCGCTTGGATGAGCACAGGCACCATGGTTTTTCAACCTCCTGTACCTATGTGAGCCATTAAAGATGTCAGTAAAGAGTTTGCACGTGTCACCATTTTGAAATAAATTGCATCAATCTGAGATTCATTTTTCTAAATTCCAAAAGTTAAATTTTGATGTATTTTGGAACTGGATTTTTAAGAAGAATACTATTGCTAGGAGTTAGCTGAATCATTAGGAGATTAATATAGTAGGCTGACTAGACACTGAATACAAATAATGTTGGTGTTTCAACACTCCTTTTTTTTAAAATTAATTTTTATTGGAGTATAGTTGCTTTACAATGTTGTGTTAGCCTCCACTGCACAGCAAAATGAATCAGCGAAACACATACAGATATCCCCTCCCTTTTGGACTTCCCTCCCATTTAGGTTACCACTGTGCAGTAGGTGAGTTCCCTGTGCTATATAGCATGTTCCTCTCAGTTGTCCATTTTATCCATAGTATCAATAATGTGTATGTGTCAGTCCCAGTCTCCCAGTTCCTCCCACCCCACCCCTTTCCCCCTTGGTTCAACATTCCTTTTATTATTTTATTTTAAAAATGTATGAAGTTTAACTTGCATTTCTTTTAGGACATTCACTCTCTTATTTAATTTTTTAACAGAGAAAGGAAACAGTTTTATTATTGAATAAGCATTGAAACAGATTGCAGTTGCATCACAGGCAACCTGCTAAAGAGATTGCAAAGAAGAAATCTCACCCTTTTATGTAGGCTGGCAGATATAATATATTACATATATGCTAATGTCATTATCCAAAGGAAAAATAAAACTTCTCTTTTGACAAGGAGGAAGTTATATCTTGGAGCTAAGTGCCTAGGATTTCTGAGAAAACAGGGAGACGGGGTGCCACCCTCTTATTATTATTATAATTTTTATCTTTATTTTTGTAATTGTAAACTATATATAACAAAAGTTTTACCATTTTAACCATTTCTTATTTTTATTTTTGTATTAATTTATTTTATTTTTGGCTGCATTGGGTCTTCATTGCTGCACACGGGCTTTCTCTAGTTGCGGCTAGCGGGGGCTGCTCTTCGTTGCATTGCACAGGCTTCTCACTGTGGTGGCTCCTCTTGTTGCAGAGCACGGGCTCTAGGTGCGCAGGCTTCAGTAGTTGCGGCGGGCGGGCATAGCAGTTGTGGCTTGCAGGCTCTAGAGCACAGGCTCAGTAGTTGTGCACGGACTTAGTTGCTCCGCAGCTAAGCATGTGGGATCTTCCCGGGCCAGGGCTCGAACCCGTGTCCCCTGCATTGGCAGGCGGATTCTTGACCACTGCGCCACCAGGGAAGCCCGCCCATTTTAACCATTTTTAAGTGGAATTAAGTTCAGTGGAATTAAGTATAATCTTCCCTCAGGTATATGTAGGGGACTGATTCCAGGAGCCCCCTCAGATACCAAAATCCAAGGATGCTCAAGTCCCTGATGTAAAATGGTGTAGTACAGTGAGTCCAGTCGGCCCTCCATATCAGCGGATGCGAAACCGCATTCACACTGCTATGCAGCCATCACTACCATCAATCTCCAGAACTTTCTCATCTTCCCAAAGTGAAACTGTCCTCATTGAGCACTAACTCCCCATTCCTCTCTGCCAGCCTGTGGCAGCCACCATTTTACTTTCTTGTCTCTATGAATCTGACTACTTAAGGCACCTCATATGAATGGAATCACACAGAATTTATCTTTTTGTAACTGGTTTATTTCACTGAGCATACTGTCCTCGAGGTTCATCCGTGTTGTAGCATGTATCAGAATTTCCTTCCTTTTCGAGGCTGCATAATAATCTCTTGTGTGGATAGAACACATTTTGCTTATCTGTTCATCTGTCAGTGGACTCTTAGGTTGCTTCTACCTTTTGGCTATTGTGAATAATATTGCTATGAAAGTGGGGGTGCAAATATCTGTCTGAATCCTTGCGTTCAGTTCTTTTGAGTATATGCCCAGAAATGGAATTGCAGGATCATATGGTGATTTTATATTTTGAGAACTGTTATACCATTTTCCACAGCAACTGCACCATTTTACATTCCTACCAGCAATATGTGAGGGTTCCAATTTTTCCACATCCTCGCCAACACTTGCTTATTTCTGTTTTTTTTTTTAGTAGCCATCTTAATTGGTGTGAAATGGTATCTCGTGGTTTTGATTTACATTTCCCTATGATTAATGAAGTTGAGAATCTTTTCATGTGCCACTCCCTTATTTTAAAAGAAATTGTTTTTCCTTGCTTTTAAGACTGCTGCAACCAATTCTTATAGAATAACCAAGAGCTATATAAGGTAAGACGTTTATTCAGCCATGATTACAGATTTCCTGAGGAGGAGAGATTTACTTTTAGAGACATTGCTAATGTATGTCATGACACTAAAATTGCTCTTTTAAAGTAAACAACAACAATAAAAATCTTCTACCAAGTTAGCGTTGACTTTCATGTTCTCACTCTTCAGCTCGACTTGAGTAGGGAGTAAGTAGCCTGAGTAAGTTTTATCCACCTCACACATAGTGTCTAGAATTCTGCTGGATAAAGTTCAGAGCCTGATTTTTTTTTTTTTTAAACAAAAGAATTTAGGTTGACTTATCCTCTTACGTTCAGGTTAACTTACATCTTTTAAGGCTGGTAGCTGGTTGAAGGACGTGTCACATTATTCCCTGAGCTTCTGTAAAATTATTCTAAAGAAAAACCACATATGATATTTTTATCTGTGTGTCAGAAAATCTCTTTATGACAACTCATAGTGTTTCAGGTCCTGCATGCAAAGTATGAAGAAGCAGATCCTTTCCCACATAGCTTACTTAAAAATAAATGGTACCTGACATTTATCAAGTGCTTATTATTTATGAATGATTCTGAGCTGTTTACATGTAGTAACTCATTTAATCATCACAGCTACCCTATGAGGTAGGAGAGTACTATTATTTTTGCAGATGAAGAAATGGAAGTACAGAAAGTATTAAAGTAGGCAGTGGAGTTCACCTGGTGCCAGAGACACAAAACCTTACTGTAGGGCTTCCCTGGTGGCGCAGTGGTTGAGAATCCGCCTGCCAATGCAGGGGACACGGGTTCGAGCCCTGGTCTGGGAGGATCCCACATGCCACGGAGCAGCTGGGCCCGTGAGCCACAATTACTGAGCCTGCGCATCTGGAGCCTGTGCTCCGCAACAAGAGAGGCCGCGACGGTGAGAGGCCCGCGCACCGCGATGAAGAGTGGCGCCCCCTCGCTGCAACTAGAGAAATCCCTCGCACAGAAACGAAGACCCAACACAGCCATAAATAAATAAATAAATTAAAAAAAACCCCAAAAAACCTTACTGTACAAGTGCTTCTTCATTGGAGATTAGGAGTAAGTAACGGTGTTACATTTTCATTCTTGTGGGACTTTCCGCATAGCTGCTTTAATAAATAATTACATTCACAAAGTAAGCTTGAGAATTTTTTAGTCATTATTCTTTGTAAAAAATACTGAATTTTGATGTATCTGCCTTTTTAATGATGAAACTTAAAACTATTGAGATAAAAAGATTTACCTAGGATTCTGTGGCAAATATATAGTTGCATAAAATTATCCCTAGCTAAATACAAAATACTTCATTGGGACCAAAAATGGGGCGTTTTGCCAGCTACTGAAGATCTTCAACACTGATTGCATACACCATGTTTCTTGGTGACGGATGGGTGGAGAGGTGAGGCGAGGTGTTTGGTGGTTCCCAGCCTGGTTGTGGCTACCAAAGCACGTATCAAGTGGGCTTCCCTCGTGGCGCAGTGGTTAAGAATCTGCCTGCCATTCAAGGGACACAGGTTCGAGCCCTGGCCCGGGAAGATCCCACATGCCGCGGAGCAACTAAGCCCGTGCACCACAACTACTGAGCCTGAGCTCTAGAGCCCGCAAGCCACAACTGAGCCCACGTGCCACAACTACTGAAGCCTGTGCGCCTAGAGCCTGTGCTCCGCAAAAAGAGAAGCCACAGCAATGAGAAGCCCGTGCACCGCAACAAAGAGTAGTCCCTGCTCACCTCAACTAGAGAAAGCCCGCGCACAGCAACGAAGACTCAACACAGCCAAAAATAAAAAAATAAAATAAATAAATTTATATATAAAAAAAAATAGTAAACGACGAATGCTCTGTGCACTGTACACAGGAGCTCTATGGTTTCACTCCCTTGATCTGAAGTCGCATTTTGATGCAGTGGTGATGGCAGCCATGGCAAAAATCCGTCAACGCCTGGTGCCTTTAAGGTGGTAGGCGGTCTGGTTACTAGCCTGGGGTTTTCTGTGAGGAGGCTATGCATAATTCCAAGTCTGGCTCACTCTCATAGGAGGCCTTAACCCTTTCTTTATCACCTGTGAGTAGGTAGGTCTCAGCTTAATTTTTTAGCTTGCTTTATACTCTTTGGGAGTTCAAATTGAAATAATCTTCCCAACATTGTATTTCATAGTTTTTACTCATTTCTAAAATAAGAATTAAGAACTAGACATACCATTTTCATTAAGCATAATGTGCCCAGTCTGAGCCAGGAGCTGGAAGGCCAGGGAATTGGAGAAACAGAACACGGGGAATAGGGTGAGTAGAAGAGATGGGAAACAGGAGTGAAAGGCATTCAGACCGGAAGAAAGACACACTCAAAGGAGAAAGAACAGCGATACCCTGTTAGACCCTGATTCCTAGAAGCTTAACCTCTGGGATTTAATTTTTATTTTTAATTAAATAACTACCTCTCAGGTTCTGTTTTGATGCAATCCAGGTGTTTTCCTATCCCCACCCAAACCTTGCATCGAGTCTCCTTTGCACCGCATCCAATTCTCTGCCCCTGACTCTTTTACCAGACTCTTTGACATAAGTCTTGAGGAATTGTTCAGTGGGCCTCTTACAAGTATTCTTGGTTGTTGGACTTTATTCTTTCATTCATAGGTTTATGCCATCTGTGGTGGGCTTTCCTACTTCCCTTAGTTGGACTGTCTGGGGAGAGTTGTGTTTTCACATGATAGACCCTCGGAGACTTTGCCTGTCAGGCCTTTCAGTGCTTTGTTCACATGATGAAATAGCTTAAAACAGTCTCTCAGTTAGTGTCTTGTAGACCAGGGGTCCCCAGCCCCTGGGGTACGGACTGGTACCGGTCCATGGCCTGTTAGGAGCCAGGCAGCACAGCAGGAGGTGAGCAGCGGAGGAGTGAGCAGAAGCTTCATCTGTATTTACAGCTGCTCTCCATGGCTCGCATTACTGCCTGAGCTCTGCCTCCTGTGAGATAACCTGCGGCATTAGATTCTTATAGGAGTGCGAACCCTACTGTGAACTGCACATGTGAGGGATGTAGGTTGTGCGCTCCTTATGAGAATCTAATGCCTGATGATCTGAGGTGGAGCTGAGGCAGTGACGCTAGCACTGGGGAGTGGCTGCAAATACAGATTATCATTAGCAGAGAGGTTTGACTGCACAGAGACCATAAAAAATCAATTGCTTGCAGACTCATATCAAAACTCTATCAGTAAAGGAAGCTCAGGGCTCCCACTGATTCTGCATTATGGTGAGTTGTATAATTATTTCATTATATATTACAATGTAATAATAATAGAAATCAAGTGCACAATAAATGTAATGCACTTGAATCATTCCGAAACCATTCCTTCCCCCCCACCCCCCGCCGCCTCCAATCCGTGGAAAAATTGTCTTTCAGGAAACTGGTCCCTGGTGCCAAAGGTTGGGGACCGCTGTTGTAGACTATTGTGGTTTTTTTTTTCTTTTTAAAATAAACTTCTTACTTGGGAATAATTTGGGGTTTATAGAAAAGTTGCAAAAATGGTACAGAGAGTTCCTGAATATCCTTCACTCAGCTTTCATGCGTCTTAGCATCCTATGAGCTAGTACAACTGTTACAACTAAGAAATTAGCATTGGTACAGTACCATTAACTGCATAATGTATTTCATTCAGATTTTTTCCATTTTCCACCTGTATCCTTTTTGGGTTCCCTGTTGCCTTTAGGCGTCTTGTCTACTTAGTGATCTCTGATCTGGGACAGCTTCTCAGCCTCTGCTTGTCTCTGTGGTGACTCGACACTTTTGGAGAACTGATCAGGCATTTTGTAGGTTGGCCTCCAATTTGGGCTGTCTGATATTTTCTTGTGATTTGAGGAGAATGCTCCAGAGGTGCAGTGCCCTCCTTCCGTATATCTACTGGGCGTCTGCTCAGTGTCATGCCTTTTAGTGGAGAATGGTATTTAGAAACCATATCGGGGTACAGATGTTCTTTCTCCGGGGGTGTTGATGCTTCTAGGTTCTCTGCTGACTCCTGGGAGATGTATGTGTGTGTTTATAGACTAATCCACGTGCACACACTTACCGCTAATGATTTCTGTGCCTGTCTGTGTTGTCATCTACTTGTGGGTTCTTATGGACATCTCCATGGCTAACCCAACACCACAGGGTCATGCTAGCCTCCTCCCTTTGCACATTTGTAAGCTTGTTCTCTGATAGGGAGACACTGAGGTCATCTACCATCCATTTACCCCAACCTTAACAGATGTGAAAGTGATTTCAGAGTTGTTCATTGGCACCCCTGTGACAGACAGTTTATAATCCAATTCGATACATTTGTCAGTTTGCATTCTGACCTAGCATCCCTGACTGCTGGCTGATTTTTTTTTTTTAAGTTGTGTATATTAAAGTTTATTCTTTGTATGATATGTACAATGATGTGAGCTTGTACAAATGCATAGAGTCATGTATCCATCACCCAGACTCTTTCATTTAGGTGTTTTGTGGGGTTTTTATTTCCCTAACTGAGTAACTGCTACACCACACTTCCACTGTTCACTTGTTGGAAAGGATTGCATCTCTGTTACCTTGTGGTTTTTAATGCCATGTAGCCTTCCTCAGATAAAGGCAAGATGGATTTTAACCAGTGGGGAAGAATACTAGAATTTCAGAAGTTGAAAGAACCTTAAAGATTCATTAATTTTACATTCCTAGCTAGGCAGGTTGGACATCAAGCCAGAACTCGTACCTGTACATTTTGGTTCTCCTCCCCATCCGTATCACTCAGGGTACCTGAGATAGGAAAGGTGAGCACGACAAGGGGCACAGATTGCTCCACCTTGCTTTATTATTATTATTATTCTTTATTGAAGTATAGTTGATTGAACTAACACAATGTTTTGTTAGTTTCTGGTGTACAGCAAAGTGATTCAGTTATACACCTTGCTTTAGATTTGAAGTCTGTGCTTACTTAAGGGCAGGGTTCCTTTATCTTTTGTTTTAGGAGATTAATTCTAGCAGACAGCTATTTGTTTAATGTTAGGTGTGCTTTGGGGGAGGATTAAGATATTATTAACATTTGCAAATTAGTCTTGTAGTGAATTATTAATAGTTCATTCACTTTGCTTATTAATGCCAGGCTGAAACCAAGTGTTCTGAATGAACAAAGAATTGTGTTTGGGGAAGGGTCAGTGGAAGGAGGTGACTGTGGAAAGCGCTACATTCCACTCTCTAGAGATAGATGAAACTGCTCTATAAGGCTCTACTGGCTGTTAGTTTCTACTGTTTAGAGTTTATAGTAATCTTTATAGATAATTTAAAGACTGTTTGGGGCCCCTGAACTGGGACCCCCCCAGAGTTTTTCATTTCATAAATAGTCTTTACTGTGTGCCAGGCACCAAGCTAGACCCTTGATATGTAGATGAGCGAATTGCATGCCTTGTCTGGCAGGAGATGGATGTGAAAGGAGGAGTATTTGCCCCCAGTGCGCTGGCATAGAGGTGGCCAGTGTGGGCGTGGCTTATATGAGGGCTGTTTCAACTTTTTATTAGATTTTTTTCCTTTAAAAAAGTTTTTTTTCTACCATAATTCAAAAAGAGTCATGTACCACAATGTTCATTGCAGCTCTATTTACAATAGCCAGGACATGGAAGCAACCTAAGTGTCCATCGACAGATGAATGGATAAAGAAGATGTGGCACATATATACAATGGAATATTACTCAGCCATAAAAAGGAACGAAATTGAGTTACTTGTAGTGAGGTGGATGGACCTAGAGACTGTCATACAGAGTGAAGTAAGTCAGAAAGAGAAAAGCAAATACCGTATGCTAACACATATATGGAATCTTAAAAAAAAAAAATGGTTCTGAAGAACCTAATGACAGGACAGGAATAAAGACGCAGACGTAGAGAATGGACTTGAGGACACGGGGAGGGGGAAGGGTAAGCTGGGACGAAGTGAGAGACTGGCATGGACATATGTACACTACCAAATGTAAAATAGATAGCTAGTGGGAAGCAGCTGCATAGCACAGGGAGATCAGCTCGGTGCTTTGTGACCACCTAGAGGAGTGGGATAGGGAGGGTGGGAGGGAGACGCAAGAGGGAGGAGATATGGGGATATATGTATATGTATAGCTGATTCACTTTGTTATAAAGCAGAAACTAACACCATTGTAAAACAATTATACTCCAATAAAGATGTTAAAAAAATAATAAAATAAAGTTTTTTCTCTTTCTTTTTTTTTTTTTAAGCATAATTTTGCCACCCTGCACAACTGTGTTAGTTTTTGCTTACTCCCTTTCAGTCTTTTCCCACAGGTGCAGTTTTATGTGGTTGTATGTAGCGGATATTGTATTCTGAAATGGTTTTGTTTAATATTTTGTCCTAAGCTTTTCTCAAGTTTCTCCACAACATTGTGTAGTTGCTGTGTTTACCCAGCTCCTTAATGTTAACTTATTTTTCCCACAGAAGGCTACCCTCACCCTTTTTATGCTCCCAACGTTTTTTATCAGATACGTTGGTTTCTTAGGCTGTGTTTCCTGGCGTAAGATTGCTCCAGAGTCAAAGAGTATGAGTGCTTTACAGCTCTGGAAATATATTGCCTGTTGTTTTACAATGCCAACAGCCTTCCTTGAAAACCTGCCAGATTAGATCTGTCCCTGCCTACTCTGACTCCATCACCTACTGCTTTCCCCTGGGTCTCTGGCATGAGGCTGCGGACACCACGCTCAGCTCTGAGTCAGTACACCTGCTGTTCCCCTGCTTGAACACCCCACTGAGTAACCACACAGGGCTACCTCCTTCTTTCCCCTCCAAGGGTTGTTGTGAGGGTAATGAGGTAATATGTTGTGAGGCATGCAGAGAGTGGGTGCTCAGGGAGGATGAGTCTCTGGACCGCTCTTGTCCTGGAGCTGGGCAGAGCTAGGTTCTGAACTGCTGGCAGCCTCAGTGTCCTGGAAGAATAGGTTAATAAACTCTCTTGCAAAATATAGCTTGTACTGTACTCAACTCATACATTTAATTTTGCCCCATCTCCTCTACAGGATATCTGGCTCTAATGAAGCAAGCAGCCATGCTGCCTTTTCTAGAACTCCTCCGAGGGGACTGGAGCGAGGGGGTGGTAACTCACAACCTCTCTTCATTTCAGGGCCTCTTAGGACGATTGTGCAGACTTTAATATTAAAGATGTCTGGAATACAGGAATTGCTGGTGATTTTTAAATGCCTTAAGACATTGCTGTAAATATAAAGTTCTGTGTAATAAAATGATTTGAGGTAGAGGGCATGGACTTGGAGATTATCATTTCTAGATGAAGCTGGGCTAATTAAAAAAAAATTTAACTGTAGTTTTCTATTTTAGTGAAAGTACTCTATTTTTAGATTGAGATAAAACAGCATCATCCTATTCTAAGACAGAACAGTAAGTTGTTACTGTTTTCTTTGTAACGCAAAATATTTTTATCAAAATACTTATCAAGAGAATGCAAAAAATTATTTTTCCTTTAAATATGCATCTTTAAAAGGACTGCTTTGCCGCTGAGTTTTCATTATAACTAACTTTCTAACAAAATTTGGTGAAAGTCAGTGAGAGATGAGAGTAACTCTACAATGCTGTCCATCTAGTAGGTGACCATTGAACACTTGAACTTAATTTTTAATGTATTTTTAATTTTAATTCAATATAGCCACAAATCAGGCAGTGTAGTTCTAGAAATTTATGTTTA
This sequence comes from Balaenoptera acutorostrata, assembly GCF_949987535.1. NCBI lineage: Eukaryota > Metazoa > Chordata > Mammalia > Artiodactyla > Balaenopteridae > Balaenoptera > Balaenoptera acutorostrata. Next base: position 29,592,607 of record NC_080069.1, read on the forward strand.
AGGGCACTTGTTTTTAACCTTTAGGGCTCTATGGAGAGTTAATTTTCCACAGCTGAATCATTCAATTAAGTTTAAAATTCTGTTTTCTAAAATACCTTTATCCATTGTAGGGGGAAAAAAAAAACCTGCCAAATTTTAGTTGGATAAATGAGTGTGGGTAACAGCAGGAGAGGAATTGTCTTTGACTTTATATATATAATTTTAGGAAAATGTTTTTCAGTGCCCTTTGGTATGTTTTTTGGAATAGAGAAATTCCGGGGGCTTTTTGCTTTCCTGTGGGCGTTGCTGCTCCGCCCTCTTTAGTATGTGACAGACACCTGAGATAGATGGGGTTGACCTTCCACAATGGGAGAGCCAGTAGAAGTAAAGAAGCTTCAGCTTGTAGTTTTCATCACTAAAAAGGCAGTAAATTTAGACCTAGCCTTCACAGTTGTCCTGGACCTGGTGCCACACCCCCAGGCATGGTCCTTTGCACAGAATAAACACGTGACAATTATTTGGGGGTAAACATGTTCATTCTTATTATTACCCATATGCTGAATACTTCAGGGTCTATAGTAACTAGTAGGTCGGTGATGGATAATACTTGGCTTTTTTTTTTTTTTTAATCCTTCTGGTTATTTCACCTATTTGCTTTGATTTACTTTGAAGAAATTATTTTGTTTTCACTGAGTGGCTGGCTTCTCTCTGTCTCCTTCCTTTACCCTTCTTTATTTTCCTCTTCTGTCTCTTTTTTCCCCGTCTGTCTCTTTTCCTTCAAAATACTGTCACAGGGGCCACCTGGCATTGTGTATTTTTAAGCAGGGTGATCTTTGAACTTGATAAGAAATTGAAAGTTAATTTGCAGTCTGGATGGGATCATAAGTTACTGACCAGGAGATTATTTCCCACTGAAATTTCTTATTTGAGCAATGTGCTGCCTACTTTATTATTGTCAGTTTTGACTGTTTGGCTCTCTTGCATATCTTCCATATCTGGAATTTACAGGTTCTGTACAGATATGTCTGTGTATTGAGCACATGCTGCAGTGGTGCCTGGCCTCTGACGAAGTGGTCTTCTCACTTGCACAGGTTGCGCAGAGCATCGAGGATCATCATCAAGAAGTGATCGGTTTCTGCAGAGAAAACGGCTTCCACGGCTTAGTTGCATACGACTCTGATTATGCCCTGTGCAACATCCCCTACTATTTCAGTGCCCATGCCCTAAAACTGAGCCGGAATGGGAAAAGTCTCACCACAAGCCAATATCTGATGCACGAGGTTGCCAAGCAGCTGGACCTGAACCCAAACCGCTTCCCTATCTTTGCTGCTCTGTTAGGTAGGTGGGCAGTGTGAAAATTCATTTTATAAAGGAGTTCTATACTCGAAACATACTGTTGTTGTTTTTTTTAAATTTCAATGCTAGAATGTTTTGGATAGTATCGTACTTAAATTTAAAAGAACCAGGGAATGGGCTGGGCTTCTCCTCAGTAACATTCTTTACTCATTATTTTTTGGTGTCACTGAAAACGTGCTTCATTTGTTCTTAAGTGTTTGTTTATGTATTGTTCCATCTAGGCCGATAAACTAATTTTGTGAAAAAAAATGCCCTTAAAGTTTGGGGAAAATAACATTTAAAAATCACAATTGTTAACACAGTCTCACTTATGAAATTAAACATTTAAACCTTTGGCACAAATTATGTTTGTTATAGAAGAAAATATGCTGTGAAGTTACCACTGTCATGTTTTCCCCTCATTTTCAGGATTCTCACTACTTAAAAAGGAAAAAAAAAAAAAAAATTACGTTACCCTGTTTCCAATGCCTGCATCTTAAGTAAATGTAAAAATGTCTTTAAAAACTCCCTTGGAGGAATTCCTTATGCTGAATAGCTAGAAAGGATGAAATCTGGTTTCAACTAAGATTTTATATATTAATTTCTTTCTCTTAAAAATAACTTGGCAATAAGTAATATATTTATTTATCACTTTATGTCTGTAGTTTATAGTTATTTCTTTCTTTTCTGTCCACTTCCCTTTCTTGTGCTTGGAATGTACACGTTTCTAGCTACTTGAATATCCGGCTCTAGTTTGCTCAGAGTTTGTAAAAATTATGTCCACGGTATAAGTAAATGTGTTCTGAGCAAAGCCCTCCTGTGAGTAAAATCCATGAATTTCAGTGATGGGATTGAGGGCTGTTTGGGACACACAGGCTCTTTTTGAAAGATATGTGGTCTCCAGAAAAGTGCGATCTTATTGTACTCTCTCAGTTTCTATTCTGTAGTGCTTAGCAGTGCTGATCTGGTCATGTTTAGGAGGGGGATTATATTGTAGGTTATTTTTAGAAATTCCTAATTATCAGATTTTTTATAAACATTCCAAAATAGTTTTATACAACTAGAAATTATAGTGAGAGAGCCATAATTTTTCATATATTATTTGGTGATAACATTTCAAATTGTATAACTACAAATCAGTCAAAAAATTTCTGTTTTACAAGTTGTCTTTATTTGGATCTAATCTCAAGTACATGTCTTTAAGTTAGTACTTGGCTATTTTCTGTCCATTTTCTTGGTGAACTCTTGGGACTTGGAATTTGGAGGATTAAAACCTAATTTCTAAATATATGTAGTACTTTCATATTTTCAGACATTAAAATATAAAAGGATATTTCCTCAAATGTTAAAAAGTGATGGAGTGGATGGGCACATTATGAAAGTTTCATATTTACTTAAATGTTACCACAATTGACTTTAAATGAATGGGAAAATTGTATGCTTTTAGAATATGGATGCCTTAACTAATTTGGGAACGATATTTGTTTATCTTATTTAAGGAAACATTGAATAAATTTCTTGGGAGATAATGCCAACTAATACTTTTCTAGCTAACTTATTTTGTGAAATAGTAAAAGAAATGAAAAACAGTAGTAACATTGTGAATAATCTAGTAATAAGTTAAGGCTTGGAATTTCTTCAGAAAATTTAGGCAAGTTATAGATAAATGCTTAATTGGGTGAGCATTTTTAGTTTAGATTTTGTGTAAAAGTTTCAACGTCCTCAAATGAGAAAGATTATTTTTCCTTTTTTTAATACAAAGTATAATTTCTCCTTTTTTGTAATAGAAAGTATAGCTATATAAGATGTTTTGTTTTAGAAAGGTTGAGTGAAATACTCATTTAAGTATTTGACCCAAGTTTTAACAGACTATTCTTTTTTTTTTTTTAACATCTTTATTGGAGTATAATTGCTTTACAATGTTGTGTTAGTTTCTGCTTTATAACAAAGTGAATCAGCTATACATATACATATATCCCCATATCTCCTCCCTCTTGCATCTCCTTCCCACCCTCCCTATCCCACCCCTCTAAGTGGTCATAAAGCAGTGAGCTGATCTCCTTGTGCTATGTGGCTGCTTCCCACTAGCTATCTGTTTTACATTTGGTAGTGTATATATGTCCATGCCACTCTCTCAGTTTGTCCCAGCTTACCCTTCCCCCTCCCTGTGTCCTCAAGTCCATTCTCTACATCTGCGTCTTTATTCCTGTCCTGCCCCTAGGTTCTTCATAACCTTTTTTTTTTTTTTAGATTCCATATATATGTGTTAGCATATGGTATTTAACAGACTATTCTTGATGTTGGAATTGGCTTAATATCTTTTCAGATAGAAGCTTCAAAAACAAATCTCAGATACTTAATACTTCACAGTAAAGTTCTATACATTCCATGAGCTGAGGAAAGCAGTACAAAACTCGGTAACTGGACAGATAGGACTTACCTTTGCTCTTCTGGACATAATGACAGTTCAGTACATCTGTATCATATATTTGTGTGTTTAGAGTATTATGATTAGCAGTGTTGCAAATGAACTCACCTTGTTTTCTGTTAGCAGCTGATTAATGAATCTGCTTAGTGTGGAGGTGACTAAATCATAATATAAAAATTACAGAATTATTTAGGAAATTACTGCTTTTAAATTGTATCAAGACCACTAACAAACCAAAGATGTTAGTATATCAGGCATCCAAGCACTACACTGAAGGGAGAACGTCCCCCGCAAAATGTAGTTTCTCAGCTGAATACAGTTCTTATTTGTGACACAGCCCTGGTGATAGTGCGTAGAGCTGATTGGCACTTTTTGATGGCACTTGTTGTAGTCTGTGCTTTGTACATCTATTTGTGGGTGGTGCTGGAAATTATGGGAGGAGGGTGTTGATCCATGTCACAGGCAGCAAACATTGTCACTTAACCTTCCTTAGATTTTATAACTATAGATTCTGCCTCTGCCGTTGAACCTACTTCACAGAATGCAGTTTGAACTATAGTCTCTCATAAACACATGAAAACTTGTTTCAAATTGACATTTGGCATCTGGCATTATCAGACTGACCTTAATACTGTGCTGGGGAATTACTTAGGTTTTTATGCAGTTTATTCAGTTTGAATGCTGTTGAGCCTCTACTGGAAATTCACGTTGTACTTGAGGCAGCTGCAAGAAGTCTGCCTGCTGTATGTTGCTTTGTATTAGAAGATGAAGAAATATTCTCAATTTCTGTGTGGAAGTTTTATGTGGTGTATCAAATGAGGTGGTCCTATGAAGTCATATTGCAAAGTCTGAAACTAACAAAGATAATCTACAAATTATAACATGCAATGATATTGAGTTTCCCCTGTGTCACTCATGATGATGGCTTTTATGGTATCCCTGTTTGTATTCCAGGAAATCACATTCTACCTGATGAAGATCTGGCTTCCTTTCATTGGAGTTTACTTGGTCCAGAACATCCACTAGCCTCACTTAAGGTACAGATTCATTTCATTTCCAACATTTGTTGATTTTGCTATTACTTTCATAATATAAATAATGTTTCTTTATTGTAGAAGGAAATATACCACAAAATTAGCAATATTCTGCTTCCCCCTAACTTCAGAATCTGTGTTGCCTTAAAAAACAACCTGTCTTATCTTGTTCCCAGCACCTATATTTTAGGGAAATATATAAATGTCCTTAAAAATTCCCTTAGAGGAATTCTTCATGCTGTATACCTAGATAGGTGGAAATTTTTTAGCTAAAGTTTTTATGTATTAATTTTCTTACCTACAAATATTAATTTTTTTCAGTAGATAATACCATCTTCTGTTACTCAGATCAACATCTTAGCATAGTTTGATAAATTTCATAATTTTCTTACTAATTTTTCAATATTGTAAAAATCTATTTACAGTTTTAATGCTATTTGAATGATGGAGGAGACCCAAGTTCATTAGAGAAGTGGTCCATTTGTACTATTTTGTTAATATTTATTTTCTTATTTTTCTCCCCTTCCTGTTTGTGAAAGTAATGGACATCCAAGAGGACTCACTTAACTGATTTTCTAGAGTGGGAAGGTTTACGGTTTGATGTGAACATAGTAGTGAAATTGGTATGAGCCACTAGGGAACTTGGAGTTGTACTTGTGAGTGGCTTCCTGTGATTTTCCGTATTCCCTTTGCTGGGTAAAGTGGCTCTGGTGTTCTCTGCTATTTAGTGTTGTGATCATAACTGCCACTTGTTAGGTGGGGAGCTGGGAAGTCGGGACCTACACTGGCTGGCAGCCTGGGCCTCAGTTCCTCATAGTAATAGGGAGGTTGCATGGAATGGTTTCTGAATGCACTTTTTCCTGTTGTCAGAATTGCCCTCCAAATTGGAGTTTTTGTGTTTTAGCTTATAGTGAGCTTTTGTGATACTTGCAAGTTCAAGTGGCATTCCTTTCCTGCCTCTTTCATCTTGTTTCTTGCTGCCTAGAATCCCCTTTCTTTTCCATTTCTTATTGATGAGTCCTGATGTTTTCCTTTTTATCATAACAGTTTTTTGTATGGGGCTTTAAAACTTCTGTTCAAAAGTCAGTTTTTCTCCTCTTGTTAGAAATTACTTGTTTTCTTTTGCTTTTTTGTCCTTGAAGGGGAACAGCTTTCTATCTGCTATTGGCCAGAGTGTTCTTCATGTGTGTTTTCATTTACAGAGTGCTACAATTTGTAATCTTGATTCCAAGCTCCTGGTGATACCATTATTGAACTGCAGAATAGGAAAAGTATAGTCCGAAATCAGGTGGACTCAGAAGTATTGTGCTCATTAGGTTCATTAAGCAGTATGCTTTTATAAGTTGAGACAAAATGAAGGCTTGTTTTTTAGAAGGTTTGTAGAGTTTTGAGTAGCAGGGGTGAGAAGCTTCCAGGATCCCAGACCATATACATATATCTAAATTGAGCTTGCCTTGTTTCATGTGTCAGAGGTTAGAAGTGAGGAGCTGTTTGAAGAATTACTGGAAAACCAACTCAAACTATTGATAGGTTACAAACATCATTATCATGTATTTTTCCTAGTAGTTTGTTAAGAAAAATATTAAGTATGTAAAAAGTTGAAATAGAAAATGTCTATCAATATATCCACCATCTTGGTTAAACAGTTGTTAACAGTTTCTTCTAAAGTATATTTGTATCTGTGTGTTTGTTTTTTAACTCAACTATTTGGAAGTAAGTTGCAGATATCATAACACTTCACCTGTGAAAACTGTGGTTTACATCACCACCACCTAAAAATAAGGATAATCTCTTAATTATATTACTATTATCACATTAACTAAATTAGCAGTAATTCCCTAATGTCATTTACTATTAAGTCCATGTTCACATTTTTCTATTGTTCTCTGAAAGTTGTTTATAGGATTGTTTGTTGGTTTTTTTTTTTTTAAAGCAAATCAGATTTTTTTTGCATTATCATCATGTGTATTTTAAATATTAGCTGGGTGTTTTTATGGCATAGTGAAGCAGTCCAAAATAATTTTTCAGTGAGTTAATAAGTTGTAGGATTTTTAAAGTCACATCCTGAAAAGCAAAGCATGTCCAGCTTTGAGTTCAAAAATTGCATAACTTTTATGTTTTGACCTTTTATACATAGTTTTCTGTGTATAGTATCATTTTAATCATTTTAACAAAGACTGTGGGATATTGAATGTGGTTTTTTTCTCATGAACATTACTACTATATAGAATTATCTGTATCCCATCTGCTTTTTTAGTCTCTTCTTTTTCACAGTAATAAAACTAACTACATCTTTTGAAAATTTGGTTAGTTGTTGTTTATGAAACTTTCTTACGATTTTCATTTGTTCCTTTTTAACACAGTATGTTGTATACACAGCTTTTAAAGATATCTGATTTTGCATCCCCAAGTTCAAGCATTCCTTTTATCATCCTTTATTTTGCCAAAGTGTTTCACCAAAGTCATATCTACTAGTTTATTGTTCACAGAGGGTTGGTGTTATATGAACTTATTATCTTATAAATTCAAATCACCCCTTAACATGTAATACCATAATCTTATCCCTGTCAACATTTCAACCATTGTATTCATTTTAATGGTTTTTGTGTTCCTAAACTTCGTATTCAGTTTCATGTATTTCAAGTTTTTATCCCCATCAGTCATTCATGACCCCCCCAAGTACTTCCGGCCCCGGAGTCCCTTCACCATTTCCTTCATATTGGACAGGCTACTTTGCAAGTTTTATGCTCGCGTTTCCTCTCCCCAGACCTCCCACAAGTGTTGTTCTCCTGTATAGCTATTCAGGTTCTATTTTGGTCTCTCTATACCACCACCCCAATTGTGGCAAGCAGGCAGTGTGCCCCTCCCCTGGCACACTGCCTCCCCCCCCCCGCCACTCCCCCCAAGCCTAGCTCTGCCCATCAACCCCGGGCCAGGCAGGTGCTGGTTTCTCTTGAACTCCTTCTCCCTCTATGTGTCCAATTAAATTAAAATACGTCCTTGAAAGTTCCCTTGCTTGCTTCTGCCTCTTCTCAAAGCTCTAAGTCCTAGCTCTTGTACATTTCTCTTTCTGATTTAAATAGTCTTTAGTATTTATTGATATAACCCTACCTTCAGGTTCACTTATTTTTAGTCACTTTCCTTTTTTTTTTAAATTTTATTTATTTTTGGCTGCGTTGGGTCTTCGTTGCTGTGCATGGGCTTTCTCTAGTTGTGGTGAGTGGGGGCTACTCTTCCGTTGTAGTGCGTGGGCTTCTCATTGCAGTGGCTTCTTTTGTTGTAGAGCACGGGCTCTAGGCACGTGAGCTTCAGTAGTTGTGGCGCACGGGCTCAGTAGTTGTGGTGCATGGGCTTAGTTGCTCTGCGGCATGTGGGATTTTCCCGGACCAGGCATCGAACCCGTGTGCCCTGCATTGGCAGGCGGATTCTTAACCACTGCGCCACCAGGGAAGCCCCAAGTCACCTTCCTTTACCAGCATTATCTTTTCCCTGAGGCAGCTGTATACCAGGGCAGTCTGTCAGGTCAGATTAGGAATGTTTTGTTTTAAATTTACCTAGAGTTTTACCAGAAGTTATCTCTAACTTTATATTTTTTACATGCCACCAAAAGTCACTGAGTAATCCTTTATACCAATGCCTTTCGGGACAGGATGTGGCAGTTGACCCCGGGGAGGAGGGAGTCTGGTCCTGGGTGAGTAGCATGTTAGGGTCCCTAGGAACGTGGGGGTGGACAGAAGAGCCATCTGTGTCTCACCATGCAGTCCATGCAACCCCCGCATTCCCAAGGTCCGGGCACATGGCAAGGCTCGCAGTGGGCCCTCAGGATGAAGCCTGGACTCGAAGGATCTCCTCTCCCTTGGCTTCCCTGAAGGGGAAGCAGGTAGCAGCTGCACCTGCTGTGATCAGTGTCCAGCCAACCAGTGATCTTCATATCCACCGTACGTGGCCCCTGTCTGGGTTTCACACTGTGGAGCCAGCTGCCAGAGAGAAGAGCAGCATGATTTCAGGCATTTTGAGTTTTATGGTATATCTAACGTAGTGTGCAACCTTACTAGAGTGAGATGGATGATCAGACTTTCTGGGATCCTTTCTGAAAGAAAGTTGAGTATAAATTGTACATGAATAGAAAGGTGGGCTTCAATTATTCTGAGTTCCACCTTTTAAGGCAGGGGTCCCCAGTCCCCGGGCCACAGACCGGTCTGTGGCCTGTTAGGAACCAGGCCGCACAGCAGGAGATGAGCGGCGGGCCAGCAAGTGAAGCTTCAACTGTATTTACAGCTGCTCCCCATCTCTCACATTACCGCCTCAGCTCCTCCTCGTATCAGGTCAGCTGCGGCATTAGATTCTCATAGGAGCGCGAACCCTACTGTGAACTGCGCATGCTAGGGATCTAGGTTGTGTGCTCCTTATTTGCAGGAAGACAAGCTCAGGGCTCCCACTGATTCTGCATTATGGTGAGTTGTATAATTATTTCATTATATAAATGTAATAATAACAGAAATATAGTGCACAATAACAGTAATGCGCTTGAATCATCCTGAAACCATCCCCCTCCCTGTCCGTGGAAAAATTGTCTTCCAGGAAACCAGTCCCTGGTGCCGAAAAGGTTGGGGACTGCTGTTTTAAGGCATTGCAAGAGGTGGCAGTTTGGGCACTTAAGACCTTCCAAAGAAGGAATTCCTGCTTGCATGTTAGAGTTAATTGAAGTTAACTCAATATATTCCTTTCTCAAAAAGTCATCCTATAGTTTCATAAGAGCTAAGAAGTACTTCCTAAAATCTAAAGACTTTTTGGGCTCTAGAGAAAATAACGTTAGGGGCCTGGAAGGTTGAAAAATTCAACCATTATGCATTGTGGAAGTGAGAGCTATTTATAATTGCACTCGTGGAAGAGAACCACTTTTAACAGATTGATATTTGGTACTCCAGAATTGTTTTAAAATGTACATCCTACTAATATTATTATTATAATGTCATCATCATCATGCATTCAGTGAGCTGCACATTCTTAACAGTCTGGAATTTCAGTGCACAGATTAATGGTACTGGGCTTTAAGCTTTTAGGTCGTGGAAACTTGCTTTTAGTAAGAAGTCTTATTCTTTGCTCATTTAAAATTTATATATGGAATCCTTAAATGGAAAATAAAAGACTGAACTCAAAAGATTTTTGCTTGTTTATATCTTCCCATCAGAGCTTCCTTCCCTGTCCCCAGTTGGTTTTAAAGTGAAGATGGGGGACTTCCCTGGCAGTCCAGTGGTTGAGACTTTGCCTTCCAGTGCAGGGGGTGCGGGTTCAGTCCCTGGTGGGGGAGCTAAGATCCCGCCTGCCTCAGGGCCAAAAAACCAAAACGTAAAACAGAAGCAGTATTGTAACAAATTCAATAAAGACTTTAAAAATGGTCCACATCAAAAATAAATAAATATTAAAATAAATAAATAAAGTGAAGATGGAAAGCTTGGCATTCTGAGGAATCTGCTGAAATCACTGGGACTCAAGAATAGCTTTACTGTCTCTGTTTTACAGATTGTGGGTGGATCACAGGTCACTTTGCTGGGAAGGAAGGACAGAGTCATGGGAGGGGTTTGTGTTCCCTAGTTGTTACAGGATTGCTTTCAGTTTAGCTCCTTCCTCTTGAGGGACTGGGCCTGCCCTGGGCCTGCGGGCAGAATTCTTCCGAGTGAGCTGAAATGCATGACCTAGCCAGAGGAGGGGAGATTCGTGGTCCAAATGCAATCTGAAAGATACAGTGTTTATAGTGCCCGACTTCTGATTCCTGGGGTGGTGAGTGATAGGGTCAGTGAAACAAAAAGAAGCTTACTTAGGGTATTTTTGCTTTCTCTGTTTCTTCTCATGACCTGGAATCTTCTAGTTTTATGTTAAATAAGTGGCATATTCTCAGTTTTAAAAATGTGTGCAGACACTTTCAAGCTTGTTTCCTCCCCCTGTGGGTCCACAATCTCCGCCTTGTTCATAAGTAGGCCTTCTCCATCACTCTGACTGGAAGAGATCACTTCTGCTGGAAATGTGGCTCTTTTGGCAGTTTCCCGACACTGTGTCTTGGGTGTGCACACATACACCCCTCACATTGCCAGTGGTCTCTCTGCTCTGAGCACTCCCAGGCGGCTCAACCGGAGATGTCACTTTTCTTGAGACTAGCCCAATCTGGGTCCAGAAGGACATGTGACAGAATTGGGGTTTGCTGGCAGTTTACTTCCAAATTGCCATTCTTGGTTAAAATGTTTTTTAAATTTTTTTTTATAACAGTTTTATTAAGATATAATGACATATCATAAAATTTACTCCTTTAAAGCATACAATTCAGTGGTTTTTAGCTTTCACAGAGTTTGTGCAACCATCATCAGTGTCTAATTTTAAAATATTTTCATCACCTCAAAAAGAAACCCAGTATCTTATCTGTTTACAGTCACTCCCCATTTCTCCCCCTCCTCTACCCTCTGGCAACCACTAATCTACTTTTTCCTCTATGAATTTGCCTCTTCTGGACATTTCATATAAGTGGAATTATATGACCTCTTGTGTCTGGCTTATTTCATTGAGCATAATGTTTTTTCAAGGTTCATCCACACTGTAGCATGTATCAGCACTTCATTTTTTCTTTTTATGGCCAAAAAATAGTCTGTCGTGTGGGTATACCTACCATGTTTAATCCATTCATCAGTCAGTGGACATTCAGGTTGTTCAGCCACATTTTGGCTTTGTAGTGCTGCTGTGAATATTCAAGTACAAGTGTTTGTGTAGACATGTTTTCATTTCTCTCAGGTGTATACCTAGGACTGGAATTGCTGGTCACATGGTAATTCTATGCCTAACGTTTTGAGGAACTACCAGACTGTTTTCCACAGTAGCTATACTGTTTATACTCTTACCAGCTATGTGTGAGGTTTCTGACTTTTCCACAACCTCACCAACACTTGTTATTGTCTGTTGTTTTATTTTTAGCTGTTGCAGTGGGTGTGATGTGGTTTTGATTTGCATTTCTCTGATGACTAATGATGTTGAGCACCTTTTCCTGTGCTCACTGGCCATTTGTTTACCTTTTCTGGATAAATGTCTATTCATATCTTTTGTCCATTTTAAAATTTTTTATTAGTGAGTTGTAAGAGTTTTTTAAAAAATATATTCTGTATACAAGTCTCTTACCAGATACATGATTTGCAAACACTTTCTCCCATTCTGTGGGTTGTCGTTTTACCTTCATGATGGTGTCCTTTGATAACTCTTCTGAGACTCAGGCAAGGTCAGAGTACTGGAGATTACCCACAGACAACTTGGCTGCATATTGTTTCCAGTAAAATAGTGTATACTATACTGCAGCCTTCTAGGCCCAGAGTCATACACTGGGTCTTCTCCCAGAAGAGCTCCATTTCCTATCGTACACTTTAATATCCCTTCTCCCTTTTGTCTCCACCGCTTCTATCTTTAGTATTCTCATAAGCTGACACTTGGCTCTTTTGCCCGCCCTGGGGCCTTCTGCCCATTTATTTGTTCACTGTTTCTTTCTTCCCTAGCTGGCCTGGACCTCTTGGTGGGTCACCTTGAACTGGTTGTACCAACACCACCCTTCTCTTGCTCCTTCTTCCGTCTCACCTGCGCGGCAGACCCCTCCACCCTAGAGAGGTCCTGTCCAGAGAAGGTGTGAGAGCCACACGGCTAGTGGATGCCACTGCAAGCTTGCGGTCTAAGTTAAAGAAGGGTCTAAATAAATGAAGAAATGTACGTGTTGATGGCTCAGAAGACTCTGTTGTTATATAGATTCACTGCATCCCAATCAAAATCCAAGCAAGCTTGCTTTTAAGTAGAAATTGAAAAACTGATTTTAAAATTCATGTGGAATTGCAGAGGACCTAGAATAGCATCAGAGATGTTGAAAAGGAAGAACAAAGTGAAAGGACTTAGTATTAGACTCACTTTAAAGCTATAATAATCAACTCAGTGTGGTACTGACATAAGGGTAGTCGAACAGATCAGTGGAGCAGAACAGAGTCCAGAAATAGACCTATATATATATATTTAATTATTTTCACCAGAAGTCCCTAAGTAACTAAATGGGGAAGGGTTAGTTTTTACAATAGCTGGATATCCATATGCAAAAATTGAAAGAATATAAAAATTATTCTAGAAGAAAATATAAGAGAGGATCTTTATGACCTTGAGTTAGTCAAAGATTTCTTAGTTAAGAAAATGAAAAGCAAGCAACAACAGAGGGCGAGGAGCTATTTGCAGAATATTATCTCTGGTAAAGGACTTGTATCCAGAATATGTAAAGAACAACACAATAAGAAGATACACAGCCCAACAACAAAAAAAGATGGGTGAAATTTTGAACAGGCGTTTTACAGAATATTCAGTAAGCACACAAAGAGATGCTCCATGGAATTAGGGAATGCAAATTAAAGCCATCATGAGCTGCACTACCTGACCACTGGAATGGGCCAAATGAAGGAGACAGATGATGCGAAGTGTCAGTGCATGTCAGCACCCATAGCTCTGAGATGTGGCTGTTGGGAAGCAGAATCCAGAATGGTCACTTTGAAAACAGTCTGGTAGTTTCTTACAAAGTTAAACATATACCTACCATATAACCCAGCAATCCCGCTGCTAGACATTTACTCACGAGAAATGAAATCCTATGTTCACAAAAATAATTAAACCTGAGTGTCCTGGCAGCTTTGTCCATTGTAGTCTCGAACACACCAAGCAGTAGTTAGCTGGTGAATGGATGAATAAATTGTGGGACAGTCATACAATGACATGCTGATAGCAGTGAAAGGAACCAACTACTTTCTTATAATATGTATGAATCCTAGAAGCATTATCTTAAGTGAAAAGTCAAACACCAAAGAAATATATGATTGCTTTTATGTAAAACCCTGGAAAAGGCAAAAGTATGGAGATAGAAAGCAGGTTAGTGGTTGCCTAGGGCTATGATGGGGAGGGGCACAGGGAACTATTTGAGGTGATAGAAACGTTATACTTCATAATTATGGCGGTGCCTACACTAATGTATGCGTTTATCAGAGCTCAGTGAATTATGTGCTTAAAATTGATGAATTTTACTTTAAGTAAAATATCTCAGTAAAACTGATTTTTAAAACTATGGTCTCCAACTTCAACCAAACTATCAGTGTCAGCAGTTAATCCTTTTATTCTCCTTAATATTTATCTTAAACATTCATCATTTCTTCAGACCTCTCTTCAGTTTCACACTTTCTCTTACAGAGAGGCCCTTTATCCGAGGATGGTGAGAGTCCTCAGCTTCTTGTTCCCCTGTTTTCATTCTTCTTCATCCAGGCCCATTTTACTTCCTGAGACTAGACTATACTGACATTCTTTTTTTTTTTTTAATTAATTAATTATTTATTTATTTATTTTCGGCTGTGTTGGGTCTTCGTTTCTGTGCGAGGGCTTTCTCCAGTTGCGGCGAGTGGGGGCCACTCTTCATCGCGGTGCGCGGGCCTCCCACCATCGCGGCCTCTCTTGTTGCGGAGCACAGGCTCCAGACGCGCAGGCTCAGTAGTTGTGGCTCACGGGCTTAGTTGCTCCGCGGCATGTGGGATCTTCCCAGACCAGGGCTCGAACCCGTGTCCCCTGCATTGGCAGGCAGACTCTCAACCACTGCGCCACCAGGGAAGCCCCTATACTGACATTCTTGAGCTGTTGTCACTGAACACATCCAGGGAGCCCTGCGTTACTTCGTCCAATCAACTCCTTGCTCCTGTGTAGACGCTCCCCTCTTTTGGTCGTTGGCCCTCAGTTTGTAAATGTGGTCTAGTCTCCCATATTCTCCTAACTCTCTTCTTCATCCTCGACTCTCCCGAAGGCAGCCTTCCATAATGTCCCCAACAGCTTAATCCACCCTCACCGCCCCCTGCGCCCCTCCCCACCGATTTCTGGTGGACACCGTTGGGTCTTTGTCCAAGGCCGTGGATTTGACAAATGCTTTGTCAAATGATTTTCAGCCTCTCTGGAGCACTTGACACTGTCAGTCATCCTGCTCTCCTCACCCCTCTGGGGAGATTCCTGCCTTGATTCCCAGACCCCAGCTTTGTTCTGGATTCCTTATTTCCACATCCTTTCCTGGTCTCTCGTGTGAGCGGGCTCCCTCTGGTTGCACGTGCGTTCCCTAGGGTCCACCTCTGTCCCTTGCTGTGAGCCTCACACTTTCTTTCTGGCACGTCTCATCTGCCCTTAAGGTTTCAGCTACTATGTTGATGACTCTCCAGTGTACTTCTCCCAAGAGACCCCCTCCCTGAACTGCAGGGTGTATCCCACTGTCCACCAAGTCATCTCCACGTGGGCACTGCACCTGTGCACCAAATTGGGTGTTTCTAACTTAGAAATGTCGCCACCTTCTCTAAATAGGTTTATCCTCCTGTATTTTGTTTCTCGCTAGTGACACCACTGTCCCTGCAGTCATCAGGTTAGAAATTGAGAATTATCTTTGATTCTTCTCCTCTCTGCGTCTGACTCTACATCTGACCTTTCCCACCTTGCTCATCCTGTCCTCGACCACCTGTGTTATCGTTACGTAGGTTTACGCAGGAGCTGCTAATGTTCCCTCCTTTGTTCCTCTGCCTTCATGCCCATCCTCCATGTGTCTGGAACTCAGGCCTGACTTCATACCTCTCCTGTTGAAAATCTTTCTGTAGCTCCTTTTGTTGACAACAGGGGTTTGGGTTTCACGGATCTGTTGGGGAAGACAAAAGTTGGGAGGGCTACTGTTGTGTTGCCAACTTTTAATTATTCTAAATAAGAATGTTAGAGGAAAAAGGAACTCGCCGTCTACCATCATTTCGTAGAAAAGGACATTTAATGCTAAAAGAGGCATAATTTAGAGACGACTAGACCAGAGTGTGGTGGCCAGGTGTGCAGTCTGCAGGTCGGGCGGTGGCCCAGCTACTCACCTCGTTGGCTCATATGGGTGCCTGAATGAACTCCTGTCAAATGGGGAGTACATTTAAGAGTGCACCTCACAGCATTGTTTTGCGGATTAAATGAAGTGATGCATGCTGAGAGCAGTGTGTGGCGTGTAGTCTAGAAGGACTCAATCACGGGACAGTACAGCCCCAGCTGGATGCAGACACTTCTGCAGGAGGGAGCCCAGGCCTGCCCTCCTTTCCCTGTGAGCCTGCTGGTGACCCTTGCTCATAAAACGTGATGGAATTTTTCTTTGTTGACACTTAATACTTTGAATACTTTAAATTCAAATCCGTTAAATCCTTCGGTATATCTGCATAACAGTTTCCACCTGCAGAGCTCACATTTAGCATTGTTTGTGATTAATTGCATTTTAGCATCCTTTTCACAGCTATATTTAAGCAAATGTATACAAGATATCGATACACGTCATAACTTTTCAAGAATCTCAAGGCATAGCCATAACGGTTTTGGTGTTTAAATGTTTTCCTTACTCTTGACTCTTTTAGAAAATACTAGCCCTCAAGGTGTGTTCAGTGATTTAGTGGTTGGAGGACTTACTACAACAAACTGCCAGAGCCCCCTCACACAACTCTTTTCGTTGGTTTGGGGGCTCCAAGACGGCCCTGGGTCGGATCTCAGGGCCTGCACTTTGAGAACCACAGAGGATGCAGAAGCCTTTCTCCCTCCTCAGCTGGGCCATGATTCCTCCAGGGTGTCCTCTGAGGGCCCTGTTGGAGTCTGGTCAGCATTTTTTCTCCAATAAGAATGTGAGCCTCTTGAAGTCAAGACACTGGGGAGCTGCTCCGTATTCTTATTTTCTAGAATAATACCTTACGCACAAGTGAATGTTGATCAAGTCAGGTTTCTAGTTTTCTTCCTGAAAATTGCCAAGATTTGTAATCCTTTCACTTTGCTCTTTTCCAAATGGCAGTGAAGTGGATCAGGTTCTTCTGCTTCAGCAATGATATTACGTGAAACTTGTTTTTAGATTCACTTGCATTTAAAGAGCAGCCAAGATACGGCTTGGGAGCAGTAGCACCAGCAGTCTCAGAGGAAGATGTGGGTGCTCACCCTGAGCTGGATTAGGAGTGAAGCTGGGGGAGCGAGGGGTGGTGGGGCGTGAGGGAGGAGTCCGGGCCATGGGAAATTATAAAGGACGCAGTTTCAGGGTGGTGTTAATTAGCCTCTCAGAAGGATTTAGGGGCCCTCTAATTATAGGATCTGCTCACTTCAAGGATTTTATAGCCTTAGTGTTGTGGGGAGTGGGGGTAGTGAAGACGAGGATATCCACAGGAACCAAGATGACAGACTCTGTCATTTTCACTTGAGGTGGGATGGGACAGTTTGCGGCCGCCCAGGCATCTGTGGTGTCCCGGTGTCAGGGTGCGCACGCTGGGACAGGCTGCCTGCACTACCACATTAGCTCCCAGCTGCTGGAGGAAAGCCCTTGTCATATTTTGGACATTTACGTACCCAGTAAATTCTGTTCCAACCATGTTAATTGTCATTTGTCCTATATATAAACGCCTTCTACAGTGGCCGGCCTTTCCAGTACCGTATGCAACATCATGAGGTAACCCTAGGCTTTCAGACTGCCAGGGGGCATTCTTTGGGCAACTAGTCTCAAACTGTAGTTAGAGACAGAAAGTCGAGGCCCAGAGAGGGGGTTGTCCAAGGGCCTGGAGCCCACTGGCCATTGCAGACTCTCCTCAGGCAAGGCTGTCCCCTTCCCTGTGGAATGTGCTCACCGAGGGGGAAATGTCGACGGTAGGACAGCTCAGGGTTTCTGTCCTGACTCCTCATTCCTGGGGCTGCCACCAAGCTGGCCCTCCTCGCTGTCCTGGCTGTGGGACTATTAAACACCCCAAAAGGCGGGGAGTGGACAGAACTTCCATTGCTCCCAGACTGGCTGGAACGCACTGTTCCAGGGACCTCTTCATCATGAAGCGTGTGTGTGTCAGTAGTTTTTCATTCTGCAGAGGGGGAATTGGGTTTCTAGGAATGTGCTTGTGGTCTGCAGCCTCAGACATTTCACTAGTTCCCTGGAGTTCATTGTGATGAACACTGACCAGAACAAGGAGATACATGCTTCCCTAGGAGACGGAGCAGCTAACATTTTCAAACATGGAAAACATTATTTCAAAAGAAAACCATTGCTTGGGACTTCCCTGGTGGTCCAGTGGTGAAGATTCTGCGCTTCCACTGCAGGGGGCGTGGGTTCGATCCCTGGTCGGGGAACTAAGATCCTGCATGCCGTGCGGCACAGCCCCCCCAAAAAACCCATTGCTTTTCTTTTTTTTTTTTAATTTTTATTTATTTATTTATTTATTTATTTTTGGCTGTCTTGGGTCTTCGTTTCTGTGCGAGGGCTTTCTCTAGTTGCGGCAAGCGGGGGCCACTCCTCATCGCGGTGCGCGGGCCTCTCACTGTTGCGGCCTCTCCTGTTGCGGAGCACAGGCTCCAGACGCGCAGGCTCAGCAGTTGTGGCTCACGGGCCCAGCCGCTCCGCGGCATGTGGGATCCTCCCAGACCAGGACTCGAACCCGTGTCCCCTGCATCGGCAGGCAGACTCTCAACCACTGCGCCACCAAGGAAGCCCAACCATTGCTTTTCTAAAGAGAAATTGAATATACTCATGTGCATCTGAAAATTTGCATGATGATACCTTAATAGTATAAATATCTATTTTTCCAGAAGTTCTTTCATTCTTTTTGTTAATTTGTTTTGTTTTTTCTTTCCTTTTTTCCTTTTTTATTTATTTATGTTTGGTGTCTTAAAACAGCAAATAATATCTTACAGTTCTAGAGGTCACAACCAAAGTGGGTCTTACTGGGCTAAAATCAAGGTATCAGCAGGGCCAGGGGGAGTGTTGCTTCTGGAGGCTCCAGGGAGAGTGTTTCCTGCCTTTTCCAGCTTCTGTAGGTGCTGCATTCCGTGGCTCATGGCCCTTCCTCCATCATCAAAGCTGGCAATGGCCGATGGAGTCCTGCTCTACCTCATGTATGAAACCTGCTCCTCTGCCTTCCTTCTACATTAGAGGGTCCTGTGATGACATTGGGCCCATCTGAATAATCCAGGGTAACAGGCTTGGCCTGAGGTTAGCAGACAGCCAACCTACCCCCTCCTGCCGTGTAACGTACCACATTCATAGGTGTGGTGGGCAGGAGTGCACATCTCTGGAAACACAAAGCCTTTAGATGTTTTTGCCATCTTTTTTATCTTTATGATCTTTGTGACTAAATAGGAAATAAAATGTCATTTCATACTGTCATTCAATTTTTAAAAAATTTCTATAAACAGAGTTAGTACCTGATTCATCTTTGTTTCTAAGAACATGGGCATACCTTAATTTTGTTAAATTAAGGTATCTTTTTTCTTTTAGTTTTAATGAAAAAGTCCACAACAAACCTTTTTTAAAAAAATTTGCTTAGTTACCTTTTTCTGGTATCAACTATTCTTGGATAGAAAATATTCCTACACTTTATTCCATGTGTCTTTCACCAGACATGCCCCTCGGCAGTCAGGGATACCGTTATCCTCCCCTTCAGAGCTTACCTTGGCTTTTTGCAGTGGTCTCAGGTGCTTGGGGCTGCATTCATCCAGCACAGCCTCCTGGTGCCTGGTGTTGAAAGAAAGGAAGCATCTGTGGCCCAGGGCTTCTCTGTGCTGTGCTCACATGAGCAGGTTGCAGACATCCCAGAAGTAATGGAAGGCTGTCAGACGCTCTTTTACCTAGCCAGGTTGAAGCAGCTGAGTTATATTCAACAACTGAAAGGGAGATCCAGGGCTTGACTCTCAGACCACCAGAGTCTTGGGGCCAAGAAATCACAAATTGATAATAATCAGGCCCTTAGAAGGGAAACATCACCTGGAGTTTCTGGGCCTGTGTTTAAAATTAGTGTATTGACATGTGTGCTTGTATTCTTAGGTCCGGGCCCACCAGCTGGTCTTGCCACCGTGTGATGTGGTGATCAAGGCTGTGGCTGACTACGTTCGCAACATCCAGGATACCTCGGACTTGGATGCCATAGCTAAAGATGTTTTCCAGCATTCTCAGGTAGAAATACAAGCTCCTGGGTAGCGCTTTGTGCTATGGTGTGTGCTGGGTTTGGAAGGGGTTTGAGAGGCACACACCAGCCGTGTCCACCAGGAGTGCTTGCCCAGCTGTCAGGCCTCTGCCAGCCAGGAGGGCTGGCACCTCGCCTAGCTCCTCCAGCCTCCCCTCCGGCCTGCACAGAGGAGGGATTGAGGTAGATGAATGGTAAGGTCTCTGCTGCTCCTAGATTTGCCATCATAATTTAATGGGATTTCTACTAAGAAGACAGATGAATCAAATGGGTCAAATGGAATTGTGGATCTCTGATTTGTCCATCCCTTCAGGTGATGATCAGGGATTTCTTCTTCCTTTTTTGGAAAGTAAGGATGCGAGGGGGGGGTCAGGGTTAGTAGAAGAGGTGAAGTTTGTGTGATTTCCTGTTTGCTCTCTGAAGAACTAAAACTGCTCCCCCACTTGCTGGAGATGAAAAGTAAAACCTTTCTGGGTAGCACCCGAGACCTGGCCAAGGAAAAGTTGGAGGACTGCGTCCCAGAACTCAGGTCTCCTGACTTCCATGTCAGACTCTGATAAGTACATTGCTCTAAGAGAGTTAATGTTCGATTTGTTTCTTTAATGATAATCTGTTGATTTTCCTTGAAGATTTTAATGTCATTCTAAACTCTCATCTAGCTTGAAAGGCCGCAGATTATTATACATGTGCTGAATTATAAAAATATGTTAATACACATGACCAGTGGCATACTGATTTACAAAGGTTTTCCTGCGTTTATTTCAGTCTAGAACAGATGACAAAGTTATTCGATTTAAGAGAGCAATTGGATATTATTCAGCGACTAGTAAGCCTATGGCATTTCACCCACCACATTACTTAGGTAAGTAACTCCAAGCCTCTGTGATGGATGCTGACCATGCAATAACCAAAGAGATTTAAATATTCAACCAGTAATCTTGTTGGTTTATTCTTTTGAATTGAGATTTCTATAGTTATACAAATAAGTATAGCAGAACTTCCTGGGCAGACTCAGTGGTAATTCCTGAAAGTGTTGAAGAGCAAGAGAAAACTTATGAGACTGGAGGAGAAGAGCAGGCAGCCCTGAGGACCAAGGCTAGCAGATGACGGTGACGCTGAAATCTCTGTCTGTGAGGTGTCCTCTTGCAGAGAGCACCAAGGACATAGAAGACCCTCTGGATCTATAAGTGCCTTCATAAATGCAGTGGATTTGTGTCTCCTCTTTTGTTGCCTTTTTTTGGCAAAAGATCAAATTTCACTCAGAGATTTGAAATTGGGGAATAAAAAACAGTGATAAACTGTTTGCCTGAGGGCTGCTTGATAGTGAATATCTCACGGGAGGTTGTAAAGCACTAACCCTAAATACCAGCCTCCTTCCTGAGTGAGATTGCCTTTCTTAGGCTCCAGAGCAGAAAAGCTATGAGAAATCATACTGCCAACCATTGTTTCAGTTGTGCTTATTTCATGTAATGAAAGAAGTCATGTTCCTGAGATTGTCTGTAGTGACATTCTAGTCCTCATATGACAGTTGTACTTTAAACATTCATTATAGTATACTTGGGACTAGAACATTTAAAGAGAAGGAAAATGTGGGGAGAGAAAGGATAGAGAAAGACACTTGACTTAACATTTGGCATTGATCTGAGCTGTTAACAGTTTGGAAGATGTTCTGAAGAGGAAGGTGAGTTTTAAATTAGGTTTAAGTTTGAATTTCTTAAAAATATTTGCTGTTCTATACTGTTCTATAAGTTCTAAAGTGCTTTCATGTTCTTATTAAATCATCAAAGGACATTATGAGGTAAGTATTTTATAAATGAAGTCAATACTCTTAGAATTCTCTTTCACTTTCACTCAGTGGTTTATGGAGAACAGTGGTGTAATTGGTAAAGAATTTGGGGTATTTAGAGTGATGTTTTCAAGCAGGTTAATGTAGGTGATAACTACCTACAAATCCTTCTATAAAGCATTTCCCGATGCTTCTGACTGTTGCAGTAATCTGAATTGTACAGCAAGGGACTTAACAAAGCACAGTCACAGAATTACAACAGGGCAGGAAGTTTGGGGCAGTGTAGAGTTCAGTGTGTGGCCTGGAATATTGGGATGAAATTGAGAGAGGTTGAGGCAAGATTGGGAAGGAAGGTTTATTTCAAGTTAGATACACATAATTTGGAGCCAGCAGAAACAGATTAATGTAAAAATCACTTTTATTGTTTTTTTTTCTGATAAGTATAAAGAAGTAAAAGTATCTGGAGATAGTGCTCACTGATTTCGTCTATATGTGCTGTTAGGGACCCACTAAATGGAGAGTGATGACTGAAACGGAAATCAAGAGCGTAGAAGAGGCAACACTGAGTTGGGGAAATACTTTCTTGGCATCCCAAGTGAGAACCTAAGACATATTTTCCACAAAAATATTCTTATAAGTAATAGGTAGGTCATAAGTGGTCTTTTCCAACCATAGTTCATTATATTATTCTACAGGAAAACACATTCACAATTTTGAAGAACCAATATTGGAAAATAACTTTCTTGTTCATTAGACCCTGTCTGTATTAATCATTTTAGAAACTGGAATATGTGTAGAGTTTTGAAGAAATCTTAACAGAAAAATGGGGAGAGTTGACTCTACCCAGAGGTTTCTAAATCTGGCTGGAATTTAGGTTCTACCACAGAACAGTTTTCAGAAGCCTAATTGGCCTCAGGGTTCTGTATTTTCAAAAGAAAAACCTTCCTGGCCAGACCCCATGTGGACTGGTGTTGGGGGCGGTGACTGCTGTGTCTTCCATGCTTTTCCTTCTGAGTTTGTGGTTCTCTGCAGCATTGAGAAAAAACCTCAGGTCTCCATACTGTTATTGGATGGTGTGGAATTTACAAAGGAAGTGCACATGCTCCCTGTCCCATTGCTGGGAGGCCTGGTCTGCATAGTGTGTGGTCTTTTTCAGGGTGGAAAAAGAATTTTTTCCAGCCCATGCTGTTTCTGTACTATGAACTCCCAGAAATTATCTATATTATATAACATGATAGATTATGGATATATTAATATATAATACCTATCTGTATATATGTATATTTCTGAATTATCTACTAGATAGATTTTTGAAATGTTACAGGTGAGATTAATATTATTTTTCAAGCATTTACTCTATCAGAAACACTGTGTTGGGAATTGGGGCTCTAGATATGATTATAATTTTTTCCTTTCCATCATAGCACTTAATGTCCACTGTCTCCAGAGAATCTGCAGTCTAAATGTAAGATATGTCAGAATTGAGTTGTCAGCAATATTTGGCTCCCTGGTTGAACAAGTAGTTCTTAAACCTTAGCTGTGCTCCAAAATCATGGGCAGAATTTAAAAATAGCAAATAACAGAGATGTTAGAGGCCCGCCTCAGGTCTGTGAACGTGGACTCTGTAGGCATGAACTAATCCTAGTGTATTTGTGAGAAGCTGCGCAAATAAAACAGAGGCCTTGTTAGTCTGAAGAAGCATGCACTGTGTCCTCTTGGCCTTCCTCAGTGAAAAATAGATGAGCTCTCACTGCACACCTACTAGAATAGCTTACGATCCGGAACACTGTCACCACCAAATGCTGGCGAGGATGTGAAACACAGAAATTCTCATTTCTTGCTGGTGGGAATACAAAATGTTACAGCCACTCTGAAGACAGTTTGGCAGTTTCTTACAAAACCAAACATACTCTTACCACCAGATCCAGTAATCCTGCTCCTTGGTATTTACCCAAAGGAGTTGAATACTTATGTTCACACAGAAACCTGCACGTGGATGTTTATAGTAGCTTTAGTCATAATTGCCAAAACATGGAAGTAACCAAGATATCCTTCACCAGGTGAATGAATAAATAAACTGCTACATCCAGACAATGGAATATTATACAGTGCTGAAAAGAAATTGGCTATTAAGCCATGAAAACCCATGGAGAAACCTTAAATGTACATTACTAAGTGAAAGAAGCCAATCTGAAAATGCTACATACTGTATGATTCCAACTACATGACATGCTGGAAAAGGCAAAACTATGGAGACAGTAAGATGATCAAGGGTTCCAGGGTTTGAGGGTGAGAGAGGAATAAATAGGCAAAGCGTGGGATTTTTAGAGCAGTGAAAATATTCCTTATGATACTATAATGCTGGATTTATGTCCTTGTAAGTTTGTCCAAACCTATAGAATGCACAACACCAAGAGGGAATCCTACTGTAAACTATAGACTTTAGTTAATAGTAATGTGTCAATATTGGATCATCAGTTGTAGCAAATGTAGCACACTAATGCAAGGTGTATACTTTCTGCTTATGTTTTCTGTAAAGCAGAACTGCTCAAAAAATAGTCTATTTATTTTTTGAAGAACGTAAATGAGCCTTTGATGTATTCACTTCCTGCCAGGCACTATGCTGAGTGTTGGACAGGGTGGTAGACAAGATAGATGCCATCCTTGCCCTTGTAGATGACTGAGACGACGAATCATACAGGAATGTGAACAGGAAGGTCAAGGAGGACCAACCCAGTTAAAACAATACTTGATTAAACCAGTGTTTAGTTCTGCTCAATTAAATTAATGTTTAGGTGAGGTTTGAGTGTAGAGTAGGAATTTAGCAAGATGACGATAGAGCAGAAGTATATATGCAGAGGAGACAATGTGTAAAGGTCCTGAGGTGAGAGGACAGGATGTAGAAGAAACAGAAGAATGTGGTTGGAGCACAGGAAAGCAAGGGAAGGAATGGTCAGGTGATGCTTGTCGGGCCATGCATGGCCTTAGACTTACACTTTGGACCATGAAAGCTCATTGAAAGATTTTTTTCATTGTAAAAACTTAAATTATTTTCAAACTGTCATACACACAGTATATTTGTACAGTAAATAAAACAAACATCAGTGGAATATTAACTAGTATCAGAGCCCTATCCCTGTCTCTTCCTGGTCACGTTCCCCTGTACTCCAGCACCCTGAATTTTGTATTAATGGTCCCCTTGCTTTTCTTTATTGTGTGTGTACCCTGAGTACTAATTGGAGCAGCGGAAGTAGGTCGGATGCCCTGGGGAGGTTTTCTGTGGAGCGCACTCTGTATGGAGGTCTTGAGATGGTGTACCTCAGATCAGGGAAAGGAGGTGGAGCTGGGGGCACAGGGAGAGCAGTGCAGCAGCCAGAATAGGAGTCGTGGCAAGAACAGTTGTCAGCAGAGGTGAGGAGGAGGCTTCTGTGGCACTCGCAGCTCCCAGACCCCGTGCAGGTGCGGGTGCCTGCGTGATCCTCAGCGAGATGCAAGGGGTCCTAGGAAAAATAGTTTTTTAGCTTTGCAGCTTCTTCTGTGCTGTAAAATATGGAAGAGGGTGGGATAGGTGGCCAGCACCAGTCCTCCAAATCCACCTCCAATTGCTTCCATAAAGGGTGGGGCTTGAAATGGGAGGGAAGTTTGAACATGCTTAAACCTTTAGGTTGATGATGAAAGCTGAGAGGGGACTATGAAGGGAGATGGAAGGTTGGAGGTAATAGTGACCCCTGGTCCCTTGGAGCACAGAGGAGTAAGGGTCTGGTGGGGACCAAGGGAGCCCTCAGGGCAGCAGGCCACCATGAACAAATAATAGAGAATTGTGCAAAGAGAACCATATTGAAATAGGAGCTGTCACCACTAAAGCAAAGAACAAATTCTACATAGTGACCACAAAGAAAGGACCTCTGGCTATAGAAACTTCCTAGGTGCTGGCAGAGAGGCCCCATGGGTGTTTTATCTGGACGGGCTTGCCCAGGTCAGGGGTCTGCATCAGCCTGTGTCCTGACAGGCCCCCAAGGCTGGCCACGTTCTACCTGACTGGGTCAGAGGATCCTGATTCACAAAATGCCAGATGGCAAGCTTCAGTGCCAACTGCTGGTGACCCATCTACAAGAGAACATAAGTGCCTACTGTCTTAACAGGAACAATTAGACTCCGTAGTTGGTGCTCCTGGACCACAGCTCTTGGGACCAGGGCTCAGAAAGGTGCATCTTCAAGTGTAAGGGAGAAGCAAGGACCAGTCCGTGGGCCCTCATTCTGAGCCATGGCCTTACTGGAAGGCATCACTTTCTGGTATCTTGAGAAGGTGGGTCCCTGAGGCTACACAGTCTGCACAGTGCTCACCAAACTGTTCTATTGATTGTTGCTGGGCTTCTAGGTTGTGTTGACAGTCTTTTTGAAAATACATCTCTACCTCCCCAACAACACACACTCCTAGCATGAGAGGGGATGGTCAGGAAGTGTCCCCCCTGAACATGAAGACACAGTCTGTGAAGAAGGATGTGGCATCTGCTGGGTTTCCTCAGCTGATGAGAAGAGGCTGTTAGGTCTCCAGGACCCAAGGTCACTCATTCGGGTCCACTGTGGGGCACAGAGGTCATGCAGAGTCCATAACGTGACCTGCCCAGAATAGAGGGCGATGGCATGTGCACATGTGCCCGGGGAGCAGAAGTGAGAGAGATCAGAACGCTGCCCGCGCTGCTCCTGTGGCTCGAACTGTTGAACTCCTCAGCGTCACTGCTACCCTATGCCAGGTGACATGGCCCTCAGGACCTCGTCCACCTGCCATCGTCCATGCGCCCAGGCTCACTATGCAGGGGTGACACAGGCCTGCTGCAAGTGCTGGCTGTAGCCAGGCCGCAGGACCCATAGTGGGACTGACCGTGCATGCTATAAGGCAACTTGCCCTGTTCCCACCGGACAGTGCGCCTTTGGAGCTTCCCTGTAACTTCACAAAGGTTTGCCTTAGTTTTGTTTTGGTTTTTTTTTTTGCCTTAGTATTTTTAAAGCTTGTCTAATGTTCCACAGTGGGGATGTGCTGTAATCTACTTAACCATGTTCTGTGGTCATCACTAGAATATTTTCAGTTTTTCTACTGTTATAATGATCACTTTAAAAATTTTTTGTCACCAAGTATATGATATTATACTGTTGCTCTACTCTACTAATAAGTTTTTGAAATTTGGCAAGTTATATAATATTCATTCTTAAAGTTTTGATTACTAAACCCACTCTTTCCAAGGCTTTTGCTTAAATTTTCTTATTACGGAAAGCTTTAAATATAACTGAAAAATACAAAGGATAGTATCATGAGCATTAGGGTACCCACTAAACAGGTTTAACAAATGTCTTTAAAGAAATACATTAGGCTGTTCTAAAAGTCATGTCTGTCCCCCTCTAATGGTTTTTATAGTTCCTTACCTCGTATGGAATAATAAATCATAGTGTTTTGATTTTTAATTAAATGCTGTATTGTACCTGTCATTCTGTACTTGCTGTTTTTGAGATGTGTGCATGTTCATCTTTTTCAATTTTTATCTTTTTAAAGCTAATGCAAATGGCATTGATGTCAAGCCCCGAGGGGTCTGACAGAATAGATGCTGCCAAAGAGAAGCTAAGATGCCATCACGTTAAATAGGAAGTCCACTTATTCTTTCTCCTTGATTCCTATGTAGATCAGTGGACTCTCTCAGTCTGTTCCTGTGACCTTTCATTCAGTTTTTAGTCAGTTTATTTCAGTTGATGTGGTATGCAGTGCTACCGGCTGTCTGGTCTTACGGGTTTTGGAAAGGTCATTTTTTTTAAAAACCTGAAAGTTAGTCATTTTAGAAGAACTGAAAATACATCTCCTTTCGATTGCTGTCTGGTTTAAAAGACTGCAAGGTGTGTCTTCCTGAGATGGGCACAGCTTGTCATCAGGTCTGTTGGTGGCTTCTCAGTATTCAGTGACAGAAGGGGACTGCTAGTTCAGTTTATCAGTGCCTTCCAAATAAAGGCCTTTAGACTTTTCTTTTAGGTTGTGCTTTTTAGAATTCACAGATGGACAGAAACTGCTTTGTCTTGATTTATCATAGACTTATAAAACCATGTAGGTGGCTGAATGAGATTTAAGAGTTCTTTTCCTTTGCTGTTTAACGCCTACGATTCAAACCTGATTAAGTGAACTCAGGAATTTAATAGATTTGGATAAAATTTGGGATAAGTTTCTCACTATTCAGACTCTTGCTCTTCAAGACTCAGGTATCACGTGGATTTGAATAATGCTGTATCCTTTGAGGTCCGCACACGTGCTATCCAAACTCAAGGACAGAAGAGATTTGGATAACCAGGGATGCTGTGTAAGCACCAGGATACCTCCTGACCATGGTATATTCCTACACCAACAGTCAAAGCAGTCAAAGCAGCCCTTGTCATTGTTGAACAGCTCTAGTTCTCAGAAAAGTCTTATTTATTGATCTAGTAACCTGAAATGTGCTTCCATAGGTTCAGTTTTTTCATTGCTCATAATTCTTTCAGGTGCCTACTTGCTTTATTCATGATCTTACTTTAATTTGCCCTATACTTAGCCTTCCATTGTGAGGGCTTCTCTCCTGGACAGTGGCCTCTGACTCTTGCTGTGGGGCCTTGCCAGCACTGTGGTTCCAGGTAGGCATCAGCTGCCCCAGCTCCGAGCTCTTGGGAGTCGGTCCTCTGTAGAAACTGACAAGGTTCAGTCCTCTAAGAGCTGGGATGATTTCTGTCTCCTCCTTCCCAAAAGCCCCGTGCCTCCTTGGCTATGCCCGGCCTACCAGGCTTCGTAGGCCACACCAGTGTCCTGTTGGTTCCCACTGTCCCCCACCCCAGCTTGCCTTCGGAAGCTATTCGTTTGGGAGAGGATGAAAACAAATTACGTAAAATTCCCCTTCATCTAACTTTGTACCTTAAGTTCTGTAGAATGTTGGTATTGAGTAAATATGTCAACATGGTTAACATAGTTTGAAAATTTTGCATTGTTTTTTTTGCAAGCATTGAAAACTAGCGGTGGTGGTAGGGAATATATTGGTTTATTTATTCTTTAAATTTTCAAAGCTATGTTTTTTTGTGTAACACTTGAAAATCATGCATCAGCCCCCATCTAAATTATAGAATTAAAAAAATATTACTTTGTTACTATTGTTTGTTTAATGTAACATCTTCACAGTAACATGCCCAGTAATAGATGAATATTTGTTAGGTTGGGGTAGGGGTGACTAGTTCTCAGTAGAGTTTTTGGTTAACACCATTCCTTCTTTTAATCTTATTTTAATTTAGAGAAAAGCTGGTTAGCTTCATACAGGCACAGTAAGTAATTCAAGGGAGTGGATACTGCACAGAGTGTCCTATCTATGAGAGTTCACAGCTAACTAAGCACAGCTGTAAGGGCTGCAATGCATGCTTTCTTTCTCTTATTCTCAAAGTCTTTAATATTTAAATATTTTTTAATTATGAAAATATTTTTCAAATACTAATTAAATACTTTTTTCCCTTTCGTCTGTCTTCATTCTGCATACTTTCCTAACAAAGGCCTACCTCTCTTAGTAAGTATTTGTGAAAGGAAGAGAATGAGAAACTGGTGGTGTTAATCTCCACTCTGTGAACTGGTGTCAGTTCTGAGAAAGATGTCCTTGTCACACAGAAGACAGACAATGACTCCGCTTAGCTGCACTAGGGCATTGAGAACAAGAACTGATTTATAAGAAGGCATGCAGTATGCAGAGGCAGGCCCTCGCTTATTAGGCATTTCTGCAGCCATCAGAGAAATGTAGACAAATTAATTCACTTAATAGACTAGGTTATGATAGAATAGTAACTAGTCCTGTGGGTTCTCAAAGGTTTATTTGAGGTCAGTGATTGAAATACGATTTTAGAAAATGTTCTTTCCTTGGAAATCTTTGCTTTTAAGTTATAGTTTTGTGTGTGTTTTTGTTTTGAGGGGTTTCTTTCTTTTTGTTTTTATTTTTGTTTGTTTGTTTTTTTTTTTAAGGAAAGTTTGTGCTTTCAGGAATTTTGTAGCATATAATGGCCAAAAATAGAGTGAAACATAAATGTTCATTTTCACTTGAATGCTGCTGCATAATTGAAGAGTCCAGTCTCTCATTCTTATTACTCTTAAGTTAAGTATGGCAGGTCAGCTACAAGGGATTGTATACTAGACTTTTTACAGTGATTTAAGTTACAGCATTAGAGCTTGAGTGGATTTCATAATACTCTTTCACCCAAAATCTGGCTAAAATTCAGAATCACCTGAGAAGGGACTTTAACAGTTACGGCATCACCTATCTCACACTCGGAGGTTCGTAACTCATGGACTTACTGTTCGATCAAGAGTGTCTCCTTGTGTGTGCAAGTGCAGGCGAATGTGCATGTGTGTCTGTGTGGTGAACATTTGTGTGTATGTGAGCGTGTGGACAAGTGTGTAGATGGGACACCAGCCCCACATGCACATGTGCCAGCGTCACCATTCCCAGCTATTTGTCCCGCAGCCGTCTCTGTTCAGTGGAAAGTGGAAGCTGGGCCAAGCTTTCTGTTCATGCGAGTTGAGATCGGAGGGCTATGGCATTTCCAACTTGAGCACCAGGCGCTTGGAGATGGGATCTTCCAACAGATCATGGCTTCTGAGGCTCATGAGTCTTGTGGGGTAGTAAGAAGTGAGCAACGGCCCAAACCTCAGTGCTCCCGGTGTCCTTGCGGCCCAGGACTGGATTGGCTCAGGGAGCCTCAGGTTAGGCATCAGTGGGAGTTTCCTTTCAGAGAATGAGAGGGAGGGTTTGGGGCACTTTATTATTTTTTTTAGTTAAATTAAATGTGTGTTTATTTTTCTTGACAAGTTGGTAGTGGATTATGGGTTGTGTGTTTCTCACCTGATGTCCCTCAGGTTTTGAGGTTAGAAAAGCACTCTTCCTGATAAATGACATTCGCGTTGAGGTAGCTCTAGGCTTGGTTTTGTTCTGTTTTTAAAAGAAACCTAAGGAAGAGACGGTGTGGCCGTGGGGGCACCAGTAGGGTCTGTTGTATGTTCTCACTGGGTGTGTTTTCTCTGTCTCCTGCAGTCTGAGTCCTGACGACACCCCCCGGGTCTTGTAGTAGCCCTGGGCTGGCCCTCGCAGCCTGTCCTCTCAGGCACGCCACACCTAACTGTTCAGCAAGTGAACAAAGCCCTGAAGAGTCTCCTCATTTTTATCACATTAGTAAATCATGATATTTTGAAGTGTCTTTGACATGAAGGCCACACTCATCCCCCATCACCGCATGCTGGGGGCATTGCCCTACTGGCCTTGCTTGTGCTGACCCCCACCTCTCCTCAGGCCCGCAAGGAGACTGAGTGTTGTGGATATGCAGGTTTCTGAACCTTGGGCCGAGTTGATTGCTTTATGTCATGTCTTTAAGCTGACATGAGACCCACTCCTGCCTGACGTTGTGTTTGGGGCCGCTTCTCTACGTGGCTTCCATTCTGTGCTTCACTGTTAGAAGTTAGCACAAGGATAATGAAGAACAAATGCCAGCATACATCAGAACAGGTTTTATAAAGTCATTTTCTAAGGGAGCACAGAATCCCAAGTTTTACTGACCCTGCAGTGCATGTATAATGCATGTGTAACCTGATCATGGTTTCCTTAACGATGAAAACAAACCAAAAGTATAGGCAGTGACTACCACACTTCACTTTTTATATTTAAAAGTGTGCTAGTAGCTACGAACCTAATTTTGGTTTAAATAGAAAAATTCCATTGTTTCACGTATGGAAGGGGAAGTGCTGTGTCCTTCTTTTGTTCCTTTAGTGCTCAGAGTACTACAGGGCTTCCAGCTTTGTCAGCAGTGAGCAGAGAGAGAATAAGAACACCCGTTAAGTTAAAGACAGAGACAAGCCAGGCATTCAAGGACATGAACAAAAGCAAAAACACCATCAGACGTTAATTGAAAACTCTTGAAAGTTAGCATTCTAGCCCCAGTGTATAAAATTGGTCATCATAAGATTAAGCATTTTTAATGTTAAACATGAATTTCTAAAGGTTTCTGGGAAGTGGGGCCAGTGGTGTGCTGGCACCTGAGGAGGTGCAAGACAGATGGAGATGTGTGCTAGCCACTGCTGTGTCATGGGGAATGTTCTTCTGCTCACAGTTGTTTTATTGTTTTCTTTCCATATTGATGAAACAGCCAGACCAAATCCGTTTGGAATGCCTGGGATAGTGCCACCGTATGTCCCCCCCCAGATGCTCAACATTCCACAGACCTCTCTGCAAGCAAAGCCTGTGGTAAGACCTTTCCTTTCCTTCCTCAGCTGGTCTGCCCAGCCTTGGTGCGGGACAGCTGCCTTGAAAGCTGCATATGCATCAAATCTTGATGAATGCTAAAATACTTTCTTAAACTCATGATATGTGAAGCACCTGCTTCACAGTGTTTGTTGAATTAAAACTTAGCCAAGGCCGGGTTATGCTGATGTGTTCCGGGCCATGCAGGCAGTGTGTATGCATGTGTGATCCGTACCCTCTGTTTCAGGCCCCCCAGGTGCCCAGCCCAGGTGCTTCGGGCCAGGGTCCACACCCGTACAGCCTCGCTGAGCCGGCTCTCACCTTGGAAACCAGCGGAAAGAATCTGACTGAGCAGAACTACAGTAACATTCCTCATGAAGGAAAGCATACCCCACTGTATGAACGGTCCTCCCCGATCAACCCAGCTCCAAGCGGCAGTCCCAATCACGTGGACTCAGCATACTTTCCTGGTTCTTCTACGTCATCATCTTCAGACAATGATGAAGGCAGTGGAGGAGCTGCAAAGTGAGTGGTGCATGGAGTAGTTGGTGCTTCCGGGAAGTGTAGCAGCTTCTTAAGTAGCTTGTAGTCCCCAGGGAAGCCGCCTTCTGGCTGGCCAGCCCACGGCACCGATGGTTGTGCTCAAGTATGCTGTTTGTTATAGGTAGGTGACAGTTACTCTGTGCTTGGACCAAGACTCCTCAGACCGAAAGAAAAGGTTAGATGTTTCCTTGAGGCTTCCAAGGTTGAAAATCTGTACTATGCCAGCCCAAAGCCTTGGCGTCCCCCCACCCCCCCCCGCTCTTTTTGGGTGGAATTTTAGGAAAATTAGTTTGTGTGACCACCAAACGTGGTTAAGTTATCTGGTCAAGTTCTGCCTGACCCTTACTCTCTTTTGGGCTGTGATTCCCCTAGTCCCACCCCCAGAAAGCATTTTAAGTTAGACTCCTGTGGCTTTCAGTCTCTTGGCTCTTGGATTGAAGGGGAATCAGAATTTCCTTTCCTTCTGAATTCAGCAACTTGAACCCCAACTCAGCAGCTCATAGGACTGTTCTTGAAATAACACTGTTCACCCAACCAAAACCATGGAAAGCTGCCAGACCCAGGTTGGAATTCTCCCTGTAGAAGGAGTATTTTAAACAATGTGTGTCCCTGAATAAATGCATTTTCAAATACTTAAATTTGTTAGAATCTGATCGAGAAAGTCTTAAAATTCACAGTCCTCCTCCTCCCCTTACATAATCTTATGTTTCTAAGAAACCTGATTCAAAAAAAGAAAGAAGAAAGGAAGAGTCTTTCTTTTCTTTACATCTGCATCTCCTTTTCCTCAGTTTGAACTCTGATTCACAGTAGATGCCCAGGGCTAGTTATTGCTCTGTCAGTTTCTGCTGTAAGAAATTCTGAGACACAGTTTCCAGTCTTCCTGCAGATTCTATGGGTGTGTCACCTGAAGCCAGAGATTCTTCCTCTTTTGTCCTCTTTTTCTCCATCTGTAAAATGGGCACTAAGTCTGCTGACCTTGGGCGGCAGTTACTGAGGAGTTTGCTGCCAGCCAGGGATGTGTGCTGTTGTGAAACAGAGAAGCATAAAATGCATAAATATTTACTTGTTGTATGTGCAATCCTAAAATTCTAAAATGAAGGAAAAAGTTGTAATTTAGCGTTCAAACTTTTAAATTAACCTTCTAGAAAGATAATATATTTAAGACCTACTGAATGAGAATTGCTGTGTTGGGGCTTAGAAATCTGCAAGTGTAAATGAGACCATGTGACTCTTCAGCAGAGAGAAGTATGAGAACAGCTGATAGATGTCTCAGGAGCCCTTTCACTCACTAAGGAGCTCTTGAGTTTTCTTTTTAATAATTGACTCATGTCAGCAAGACCAAGATATCTATAGGCAGGTTCATTTTAGTAAGAAACATTCTTTCTAGACTCTGAAACACAGGTAGAAATAAGACACAAAGCCACTGTTTGTGGCTTGGAGTCCTGTGCAGGTGATGAGCGTTGTGAGCCAGGAGAGGCCCTGGTCTGGGGAGGTCCAGTGGTGATCCTGTTCCTTCGGGTAGGGATGCGGAGATAATGTGAGTTGCCTGCTTAATTTGGCAAGCTGCCCTGTTAGGATATGAGTTGAACTTGAGTGGATAAGATTGTGTGAGAGCCCCTCCCTTTTCTTGTGCATACTCAACTGTGCCCTGTTCCCAAAGGTTCTGATCTGTGTTGCCTTCCCTGGAGCTTTTCCTCAATCTTAGTCATTTCTCCTGCCTCTGAGCTCTGTAGCACTTAACTGTCTATACCCCCAACTCGGGGCATTTTTGCTGTGTTTTCCTGGAGGCACCTCTGGAAGGTGAACTCCATATGTGGGGGTGGCATGGGCATCTCACCCTCTCGTGGTGTGAAATGTGGTAAAAAAGGCAGAGCACATCCACAATCTGGAATTGAAAGATTGCTAAGCCTGGATCAAGTTATGTGGCTTAGCAATGTTTTCGTTTCCTTGAATCTGTTTTTCCATTTATTATAACAAATAAGAGATAGGTGTGTTAAAACTGAGAGGGAGGAGGGAAGGAAAAGGGGACAGGGAGCTTGTACGAGAGGCTTCAGGATCATAAGCCAGGCAGCGTAGGATCTGATTATGGGCATCCCTTACTTGTGGCAGGATGCTAAGAAGGGTAGTGTTCACGACTTCAGGGTGAGGATTCCGGTTGAAGTTATGTGTGTACACTTTTGAGGCCGTGCATAGGACAGAGAATTGCCCTCCTAGTTCAGAAACTAAGTAGGGGCAGTAAGTCAGGATTTGGTGTACCTTTGGTTTGGACTGAAATTGGGACTCCTGGATCTGCACTGTGCTCTCAGGATGGTCTTAAGGGAAAGAAATCATCCATTCATTTAGCCAAGCAACACCTGAGCCCTTGCCATCTACCGGTGAGCATAGTGGCAGGCAGCGCAGACATGGCGTGCTGATGGAGGCCTGCAAAGAAGTGAGTAGACAAACGAACAGATAACCCAAGTGGTGAGTATGCGAGGCAGACACCAGACAAGTTGGTCTGGAGGAGGGATTGCTTCCTGAGAGGCAGGAATCGAGCTGTGACGGAGCGGGGAGAGAGCTGGACGAGTGCGGGGTGGAGGAAGGGGAAGCCAGTGTGGCTGCGGTGTCGAGTGAGGTGGAGGCTGGGTGGCGTACATTCTGAATTCTGTTCTGAGAGTGATGGGAAACATCCACAGTGTTTGCTTGGAATGGTCCTGGGGCTAGAAAGATCCCAGTGTTTCTTTGGAAATGAATTTGCTCCAATCTGGGTGCTCTTTGTCCTGGGGATGGGCAGGTGTCTGGGTGGCCAGGCCATTTGGCTGGGGAAATGACTGCACAGTTGAACTGAAGTGCCTCTGGTCATACCACCTTCTGCAGATTGACTGTAGAAACATTTTTAATTGCCCTACCCTAAGACACCGACTTGTACAATAGAGAGGAGGGAGGCCTGCACCGGCCCTGGCTGGGTGTGCCCTTTCCTGTTCAGTTCCCTCAGGCATTTGCACTCCTTCCACCATATTCCCCCGCAGTACCGGGAAATAATCCTGAATATGGGAGATCACAAAATAAATGACCTCATTTCCCCAGTGGAAAAGCAGTAGCATTTTTTTTAAAGGATGGTGCTGACGGGTAATGGGGCCTGTTACAGAATAAGCCTCCCCCAAATACCCCCCCCAAATAAGCCCCTCCCCCCAAAAAACCACCCAGCTTCCTACAAGTTAAAAAGATAACTGCTTTATATGGCAAAGAATATACACATGCAGTTCACAGAGGAAACACAGATGGTCAATAACACGAAAGAATGTTGTTCACTCTCACTAAAAAAAAAAATCAAAGGCACGCAACTTAAAACATAACAAGGTACCTCTCTTTAACCTATAAAATTGGCAAACACTGGTTTTTAAAGATAAAGTTCAGTGGGGGACATCGGTGGAGTTGGTGGGACACGAGGTTTAGGCTCTCCTGGCAGGTCCTCGGTCTCTGTGGTCACCGTGACCCACAGGTGTCTGAGGGCTGTGGATCTTCCTCCTGGGAGGGTCTGCACCATCTGTGTGCAAAGGTGGGTGTGGGGGAGCATTTAAGAGCAAAAGATGTGTGTACGCCCCAAATGCAGACAATAGAGACATTCCTTATAGGGAATACCGCGGAGCCACTCCAAAGAATGTCCTGATGGGAAAGGAAGTACGTGCCAAGGTGTCCTATGGAGGAGTTGCCAGGTGTGAAAGTGCCTCTTGCCTGGTCTTCAGGTTCAGATGGTAGCACCTTTGCTGTATGTGTGTATGTATGCATTCGGCAGGCCCTGTCCTTTATCTCCCTCCCTTTTTTTTAATACCTTACCTGGCATTTTAGTCTCTTCAGCTGGGAGTGTTCAGGTGTCTTTCCCATCACACTGCTGGAATGGACTTCCTGGGTTGTTGTTCTCTTGAAGTCAGCACGTGTCCCTGCAGGGTTTGCAGGTCTGTGCCAGACGAGGAGTCTTAGGCTACGAGAGGCCCCCCTGCACACAGCTATGGTGAGTCGGGTGTCCGGGCCAGGGCTGAAGCTGTCCCGAGTCTCCTTGGTGGCTTCGCTTCTGTAGAAACGCAGCCTGCTGCTCTTGCTGTGGTTCTTTGTGTGTCAAAGGACATAGGCCGGTGCCTGGGCAGCTATTCCAGGACAATTATTTTGAAGTAAAATAAGAAAGGAATGTGTTGCCTTCTAACAAAATAACTTTTTTTTTTCCTATTCCTTTTCTTAGAGTATCATCAACATATACTTCTTTCTCTATTATTGGTTAAAATGTAAAAAAACAAAACCAAAACAAACCTCAGGCTGTATTCTTGTTTTTCTTTTCTTCTTTCCTGGTCTTTGTCAAATCTTTGTAATTCTATTTTGGTTGAATTAAGAATTACAGTTGAATTCTTGTGGAGGTGTTTATATTATTTTCATAGATTTATTGGCTTTTAGAATTTGAGTCTGATCTGAGGTTGCTAATTTTCAGTTATTTTGTATCTTCTTTCTAATTGCCATTTCAATACACAGTTATAGAATTCAAACATTAGAAAATACAATATAGGAACTCCCCCGTGATCCCACCTCTAGAGAGACAACTGTTTTCAAAAGATTGGTGAATATTCAAACACCTTATTTTTTACTGCATATACTAACATAGGGTTTTTACAATAATGAGATCTTATCTTAGGGACAGCAACTTACCTTTTTTCCTTTTTATACTGACTACACTTCTGTAAGTATGTATTCTTATTTGTATGTATAAGTGTAAATATGTATGAGTACACTGAATATTGCTTCGGTGTTTTTGCATGTCATTACTGACATTTTTAAACAGATATTTAAAAGTCCTATTAGGAGAGAAGACTAACTTAATTTTTCTCCACTTTGTGACTTCATTTGTATAGATTTGTTCTCTTTCCCTGTACATTTACGTACACATCGATTTCGAGGTATCGTGTCATGGCGGCATCAGTTGTATAAGCTTTGCACGCCCCCATGTGGTCCCTGTGGGACCAGATCTGGGCTATAGAAGGTCGCTGTCAGTGCCTGAGAGACTGTTAACCAGTGCAGAGACCCAGTGCTGTCAGGACCCAATACCCCAAGCTCCCATGGCTTGTCTTGCTAGATACCAGTTGCCACTTGGGGTTATGTGACCTAGAGCTCCCTGGGCCCAATGTGCCCAATGTGAATGGGAGGGCTCTGGGTTGTTTGTGATTTAAATCAGTTGATGAGTAACCACAGTAAGTGACAGCTATCACTATTATTTAAAAACTAACTATGGTCCAATAAAATACCAAAACATATGACTTCATTCTTAATGTAAAATACCTAAAGAATTTCATTTAGCGCCCTTGATCTGGTGTCCTAGGAAACATGCTTCTTCTAATGCATCTTTTTTCCTTTAAGTGGTATTGGTGTTCTACTCTGAGTCCTGTCAGGCTTCCTCTCCAAAGAAACTGTGTGATTTGCAAAGACAATTACATGTTACCCTGCCCTAGGGTACCCAGTCCCAGACAGGCTAAATACAGCTGCACATTTTCCTTTCAGATTGTTACGCTGTTGTGCCAGACAAATGGCTACTTTGCATTTATATTTTGATTTTTTAATATAAGGTAACATTTCTAATATCTTCTCAGAAAAACTATTCTGAATTTTTATGTTTGGTAAAAATTAATAATTATCTATGCCATCATAGGGAGAGGGTCTTTATTTGTTCTAGCCACCTACTGACCCATGTAAGCATTTTATGTCGAGCTCATCTGACTCAGGTGTCTCTGAACCTTCACTTGGGTGGGAAAAGCATGAGAAGTCCTGACAAACACGAAAGAGTAGCATTCGGGACAAGAGGCCCATCTGACTGCTGCATAGGAACAAGACCAGAACTTCTCTGTTACCAGCTTTTTATGAAAGAATCTGAATGTGTGACGCTAGCTTAATTTGGGGCATAGGGAGACTGTACCTAGGGTGTTTGTATGTGATAATCTTGTGGCTTCCCTTGTCAGGGAGCTCAAATCTTCACCCTCTGTCATAGGAGCACCTGACTGCCAGGTCCCTTCCTCAGAATTCTTGGGGGTCTGTTGAATGAGAACAGGCTGTGGATCAAGTCTCCTTTCCATTCCCGAGTTAGGGAGTATATGGAAATGAAAATGTATGCATGCTTGTTGAAGCTTTACATGATTTAACCATATCTGTGACCTTACACACATATACTAGATAGTGCTACTGAAGATTTGATCTTTCATGTTTTGCTTCTTCCCTTTAGTTTTTTTTTTTTTTTTTTTTTTTTAATTTATGGCCGTGTTGGGTCTTCGTTTCTGTGCGAGGGCTTTCTCTTGTTGTGGCAAGTGGGGGCCACTCTTCATCGCGGTGCGCGGGCCTCTCACTATCGCAGCCTCTCTTGTTGCGGAGCACAGGCTCCAGACGCACAGGCTCAGTAATTGTGGCTCACGGGCCTAGTTGCTCCGCGGCATGTGGGATCTTCCCAGACCAGGGCTCGAACCCATGTGCCCTGCATTGGCAGGCAGATTCTCAACCACTGTGCCACCAGGGAAGCCCTTCCCTTTAGTTTTATTTGACTTTTCTTTCTTTCCTATTGACAAGTAAGTCAGCTTGTGGTCAATGCTATCTTCCTTTTCTGTTCCATAAAAACAAACCACACCCATGGCAGGGGGGCATGTGACTGGTCAGACACTTTTACACGTGGTGTAAATGGACACCAGTCTATTTCCATCCTAGCGTCACCAACCTGCTGACTACAAAAATGTGTAGGAGAGAATTCAGTAGTTAGGAGAGTTGGCTACTTTCAACCAGCTTCACTGCAGAAAAAGCCCCAGGTGTCCTGGAATGCAGTGAGGCCTTGCATCGCCTCCTGAGAGTCCGCAGAACCTAGTGGTGTGATGCTGGCCTTTCTCCTTGCCACCAATCTGGTATGAGGGTAGTTCTTTTCTGTTGATTGCCTGCTGCGTCATAAGCGCATCTTATGGCTTTTTGGTAATAGCATGTGGTAATGTCTGGAATGGTGGGTCTGGGTTTGAATCCAGTCACTTTTGCTGTGGCTGTGAGTGGATTCCTTCTCTCTCAACCTGAATTTTACCAGCAGAGAGTTTTGCCTTGGGGTGAGCAGGAAAATTCAACTTGAGAACACACGCAGAATTCCCTGTGGCCTGCATGGGTCTCAGCAGGTCTCCCCAGGGCACAGCTGATGAAACGTCACATCGACATTAGCAGTTCCAAATGTGATTATGAGGTGGGAGCAGTTGTATAGAATGGAACCTAACTGAATATACAAATAATTCTGAAATCTCTAATCTATCTTGTTCTTCAAAGCAAGGCATTTGTTATATTCAAATATTTTGTTTTCTTAAGTTGTAAAGTGATATAGTTATCCTATTGAAATATTCTGGACTTTAAAAAAATTGGCCATTGTCAAGATTATTTTCAGGCAGAATTTTAGATTTTATAGTACAGTATTAAAAGGTCTTATGAAGGACTTCCCCGGTGGTGCAGTGGTTAAGAATCCACCTGCCAATGCAGGGGATACGGGTTCGAGCCCTGGTCCAGGAAGATCCCACATGCCGCGGAGCAACTAAGCCCGTGCGCCACAACTACTGAGCCTGCGCTCTAGAGCCCACACACCACAGCTACTGAGCCTGCATGCTGCAACTACTGAAGCCCGCGTGCCTAGAGCCCGTGCTCCGCAACAAGAGAGGCCTGCACACCACAATGAAGAGTAACCCCCACTCGCCACAACTAGAGAAAGACCTCGCGCAGCAGTGAAGACCCAACACAGCCAAAAAAATAAATTTAAATAAATAAATAAATAAATAAATAAATAAATAAAAATAAAAGGTCTTATGAGCATTTAGATTATTACATTATTTTTAGTTTGATAATCTATATAAAACAAAACTAAGGTTTATAAATAAAAATTCTATGTGATCTTAAGTGGGACAAGCTTTCCACTTGAGTAGTGTTGGTATGGTCTCCCCACCACACTGTACCCATATAAAACCCAGGTTTTATACCTTCTTTGCCATATACCTGTAGGCTACAGTTATGTGATTTATTCATTCAACTGTTGGACACCTGTTTAGTAGTGACTCTAAGGTCTTATTATCTTCATGGAGTTTATAATTGAATGATGAAAACAGACAGTAATTAGAAATAGTGCTGAATATGATGCATGCCATGAAGGAAACACAGAAATGAGAATAGCAAGGATGGGGGGTGGTCAGGGAAGGCTGCACCCAGTTGCAGCCAAGTCGTACGAGATGAGGCATCACATGTATACAAAAACGTCAATCTGTTGTAAAGAGGGAAGGGTGGCAGTCCAGTAGGTCATGGAAGATAATTGCAGTCCATACACCTGACCAAGAACTTGTATCCAGAACGTATAATTTCTTCCTGTAAGTCCATAAGAACATTCTGTACATTCTCCACCTATTGTAGAATGTTTGAACAGGCACAACACAAAAGAAGATGTCACACATGGAGAGATGCTTATCTTCATCATTATCAGAGAAGTGCAAATTAGACTATGCTGAGATTCACTGCATTCCCTCCCAAAAGGCTAACACAAGAACAACAAAATACTAAGTGCATCAAGGGCAGGGATCTCCTGCAGGGCTGGATTACAGATCCAACTGTGGCGTGCCCCCACAATGGAATGCATGCAGCACTGAGACCGAACCAGCACTGTGTACAATAGTATTGTTGAGCCAAGACACCTGGACACGAAAAGTGTACAATCGCATGATTCTTTTTATATCGCGTTCAAAACCAGATAGAAGAAGTCTTTGCTGCTGTTAGAAGTCAGAATAACCGTTGCCCTTGAGGCAGTGTCTGGAGCAGGTCAAGAAGGGGATCCTGGGATGTCAGCCCTGAGTCTTGATTTGGTTGCTTACATGATGTGTTCAGTTTGTGGACATTCATTAAGCTGTTCACGTGTGCATTTTATTGATATGTTATACTTAAATGTTTAAAATTGTAGGTAACAAATGTTACGTTTCTTTATAAAACATGTAAATATCCAAATAATTTGTTCTAAAATTTCACAGAATAAAAGTCACCAACCTTTTAAGCAGCTCTATACCACATTCTAATGGAATACTCACTTTGGATGTATGTATGACAAGATTGTCCACTGTCTGTTTCCCTATTTCACAGGTCCTGGCACAGTTATCACATAACATGTCCTGACCAGTAGACACTCAGCAAATAATTGATTCACTAATCAATTTGTCCAGCTTCTTATCTGCTCACTCATGTAGTAGCTGCTTTTCTCTCGGATTTTAAACAGGATGGATCACTATGCTCTTGGAATACCTAGATTTATTTTTATGCCTTCTCATCACTTGGGTTTCCTCTGGGTTTGCAAAGTTGTAGCCTGAGGTTGCACACATGAGTAGCAAACTTGGACAGAACAGTGGTTTCTCTGAGTCCTCACTGAAGATAGGGAGCCCGGATGCTGGATAACTGGGTATGTGGGCGACCTTGTTTCATGCGGAGGTATTGGGGTATCCCATCCCGTGACTGGGATCAAGGAGCTAGAATTAGACTCCAAAATATCACAACATGGGACACGGTTCTTGGTTTAAGATGGGACAGGCTTCTCATCTCTCCTCTTTTTTGCAACTGCTTTTTTTTTTTTTTTTTTTTTTTTTAAGTAGAACTAAAATGAAGTCGCTTGGAAGATAGAATTACCAAGTCTTAAAATCTCTGTTTGTCATGCGAGTCAGAAAGGCAAACCAAGTAAAAGCTTTCTACGTTGGCTTGGCTTGCCTTGTGGCCAGCACTGGTTTTAGAAGGTAATTTTGGCGTGGAGCCCTGCAGGGGAAGGGACAAGTGAAGGGTGGATGCCTGTAGTGGCCCAGGCCATCCCTACAGCTCACCAGCATTACATCCCTGCTCAAGCCCCTCTAGATTCTCTCCTCCTCCAGGATAGTGCTTTTCACAAAATTTGCCCAGGTACCGAAGTAAATTTTCTTTTACAGTGTGGCCCATAATACACAAATGCACAAAGAGTTTTTGAAATAATAGCATTCATACCACATTCACTGCATCTGGTCTATTCCATTTCTTTTTTTTTTTTTTTTTTTGGGG
Organism: Balaenoptera acutorostrata; assembly: GCF_949987535.1. Classification (NCBI taxonomy): domain Eukaryota; kingdom Metazoa; phylum Chordata; class Mammalia; order Artiodactyla; family Balaenopteridae; genus Balaenoptera; species Balaenoptera acutorostrata. The sequence goes on from NC_080069.1 coordinate 29,635,062, forward strand.
CTGCACTGCACACCATGTGGGACCTTAGTTCCCTGACCAGGGATCAAACCTGTGCCCCCTGCAGTGGAAGTGTGGAGTCTTAACCACTGGACCGCCAGGGAATTCCCCATTTCATTTTTTTTTTTTTAAGTGTTTTTTTGTTTTTTGTTTTTTGTTTTTTTAATTATTTATTTATTCTTTGTTTCTGTGCGAGGGCTTTCTCTAGTTGTGGCAAGCGGGGGCCACTCTTCATCATGGTGCGCGGGCCTCTCATTATCGCGGCCTCTCTTGTTGCGGAGCACAGGCTCCAGACGCGCAGGCTCAGTAGTTGTGGCTCACAGGCCTAGTTGCTCCGTGGCATGTGGGATCTTCCCAGACCAGGGCTCGAACCTGTGTCCCCTGCATTGGCAGGCAGATTCTCAACCACTGCGCCACCAGGGAAGCCCCCCCCCCCATTTCATTTTTTAAAAAATGCATGTTAAATCCACTACGTTGTTTTCTCAGGCTACTAATGGATCACAACCCACAGTTTTTTAACAACACTGATTGAAATACCTCATTCTGGCATTTAAGATACTCTGTAATCTTCCCCATCTCTTTTTCCCACTTTTACTTTGCCAAATAAAGTTATTCCCCAAATAAGATTCAGTTAACTCCCTGTTCTCTGAGCTTACCAAATCCATTCCCTCTCCTTGGGCCTGGAAGGCGCCCTCCCACCTCTGACTTGTTCGTGTGAGTTATCCCGAGCCTTAGCTCCCATGCCCCTTTCCACGAATAGGAATGCCCCCCTGAATTGTCACTTGACATGTAATACCTTACATTTGTTTATAAATTGAGTAACATGTGACCCAGAGAACATTCAATCTTCTACTGCCTGATAATTATCAATTAAATATGATTTTTTTAATCTTACTTCTCCAAGATGACTGAGCTCCCAAAGGCGAGGTCTGCATTTGTCTCCTCTGTATCCTGAGGCACTAGCACATCCTAGACCATCTTTAAGCCGAGCAGTGAGGCATAAGTTAGGTGCTTGATTTCTCTTCTACAGTGGGTGGTTACCACCTACCTGTTTGAAGTAGGTGGAAAGTGTTCCCGTGATAGGATTCTCTCTGGAGATAGGTTGTTGGGGGAGGTGAGATCAGGAAAGCATAAGGTATCACTGAGTCTGTAGACTTAGTGCAGGCTCTTATTATTATGAGCACGTGTGGGAAGTGGTCGACACTAATCAGTATTCTTGTTCATTTTATGTTCAGCCATATCAGTGGGAACAAAATTGGCTGGGAGAAGACAGGAAGCCATTCAGAACCTCAAGCACGGGGAGACTCAGGAGACCAAACAAAGGTAGTAAGTCTATGCCTTTTATTCTTTCAAATTCTCCTTCTCTCAGCATGTAGTGCCAGGGATTGGTTTAAAGTAAAATGCTCTCTCTCTTTTTTGAAGCATGTTATTTATGAGTAATACATTGGCAGGGGTGAGAGAGGAAGGAGGAACCCCAGGGCTGTGCTGCTGCCAGCCTGCTTTCTTTCACAAGGCAGGGTGGTGACCTAGTAGAGATCCTCTTCTCTCTGCTCGCTGCATAGCCTTCCAGAGCCCTCATTTCTTGTAGGGTTTTTGTGGTGATTAAGTGAGAAAACCACCTGGGATGTATACATTAAAAATGAAAAAGATAAACTAAATGTTATTTTCCTTTTTTTTTCTATTTCTACCTGTTAATATTCATCTCTAGAAATATCTGTTTAACTTACAAAGCCACATCTGTCCCCACATGTGAGGCTGGAAGAGGGCTTGTTTTATATAAGGTGATGGAATATTAGAAATCTGTTTAAAACTCTGCAATATTCTCACTGTTGAATGATTATCCTGCAAATAGGTAACAGAAATGCTTTCTGGATGCCTACTATTTGCAAAGTACCTCCCAAAGCATTTTCAGTTGTTCATGTCTACATTCTATGGAATGGAAAGTGTACAAAACACTCGTGAGTTATCCATGAGTTATTCATCTTAAGACTAATTTTGGCACTTTACGTTTTAATGGATAAAATTAAGCACTTGTTGCATACCACTGTAAAGAATACATTTCGTTTCAAAACAGAAAAATGTATATTTTTTAAGGTGCCACAAAATCAGTGAGCAATTATTATTACTAGGATTTACTGTGAGAAAAAACAGTTTACTGCAAAAATAATAATTGCTCTTGGTAAACAATTAGGACTTTGCTAAAATTTGTAAAGAGAAAACTAAGACTCTCCCTTTGCCTTTCCTCCCCTTGGTCCTGCTGCCTTGCAGCAATCCAGCACTGAGGTAATCATTTGGTGTCCACACTCTTTCCTATTCATGTACATACATTCTGTATTTTGGTGATTGACTGTTACAGAATGGGTATTTTTCACCTGACAGTTTACCATGCACATATTTCTATGTTAGTATATATAGATCTGACTCATCATTTTTAATGGTATTAGCTTGTTCTTTGGTTTTTTTTTTTAAAGGATTTTCTTATTTATTTATTTATTTATTATTTTTGGCTGTGTTGGGTCTTCGGTTCGTGCGAGGGCTTTCTCCAGTTGCGGCAAGCGGGGGCCACTCTTCATCGCGGTGCGGGGACCGCTCTTCATCGCGGTGCGCGGGCCTTTCTCTATCGCGGCCCCTCCCGTCGCGGGGCACAGGCTCCAGACGCGCAGGCTCAGCAATTGTGGCTCACGGGCCCAGCTGCTCCGTGGCATGTGGGATCTTCCCAGACCAGGGCTCGAACCCGTGTCCCCTGCATTAGCAGGCAGATTCTCAACCACTGCGCCACCAGGGAAGCCCATGTTCTTTGGTTTTAATTTTTGGTAGATAGTTCTCTACATATACTTAATTTGGGGCTTTTAATGACCTAGGAGAATGCCTGAGGTTTGTTTTTTGTTTCTTCTTTAAATAACAACTGGTGGTGGTGGTGAAGAGCAGGCCTGACTCGAGCCTAGTTTTGAGTCCCAGGTCCATGACTTACGGGTCTTGTTACCACGGACGAAAGACATACCCTCTCAGAGCATTAGTTTTTTTATCTGTAGAGAGGATGATGCCTATTTAGTTTAGGAAGGGTCTCCAAGGAAAGCAGAAACACAGGAGTTGACCACATGGGGAGAGCCAGGTGGGACCAGGGTTAGCAACCACAGAAGGCCACTCACCCCACGGGGATCCCAAGGGAGGAGCCATGGGTGGGGGTCACCCAGCAGAAGCTGCAGCAGTCCTCCAGGCTCCCACCCCCAACACAGGCATAGTGGGTGTCCGTTTACCACTTCCACTGTCCAAGGAGGAGTGGGTCATAGTTCCCTTGTCCTCATTGGCGAAGTTGTTAATCACGTCTCTCTGGATAGGACTCTGTGTTGCAAGTGGACAGACAGGTTAAAGGAGTGGAAATGTGACATGAAACCATTTTCCCCTCTCACCCATTGCTCTGTAGGCAGAAGGTTCGTCCACTGCCTCTTCGGGCAGCCAGCTTGCTGAGGGAAAGGGGAGCCAGATTGGCACTGTTCAGCCAATTCCGTGCCTCCTGTCCATGCCCACCAGGAACCACATGGACATCACCACCCCGCCCCTGCCCCCCGTCGCGCCTGAGGTGCTGAGAGTGGCCGAGCACCGGCACAAGAAGGGGCTGATGTACCCCTACATCTTCCACGTCCTGACAAAGGTATGCACAGGGGCTGGGGCTGTGGCCGTCATCTCACAGTGGTCACTCCTGTGGAGTGTGTCCTTGTTCCTTTTGGAACTGCTTTTTATCTTACAAGCTACTTGAAACAAAGTTCATTTTCCCTTTTCTAAACTTTGAGAAAAAAGATGGAAATTTATGCTTACAATAAAAGAAGAACTTGGGAAGAGTCTTATTTTCCTCTTCAATTTAATACAAAATATTTTTGAAACTTCTAATTAATGGCACGTCGTGTCATTTTCTAATTTGTAATTTTATTCTTTTTATTTCTAATTTCAAAATTTCCTACATCATATTTTTGCTACAGTGTCAAGTTAAATTGTGATGTCACATTCAATATCTGATTTATCACGTGTCCTAGACATACCCAACTTCTGAGTGGCTGATAGCAGTTCATGTAACTCGACTTGTTCCTCTACCTCACTGAGCACTTGTAGCAAAAAATGGAATACAGGACCTCGTCGATTTATTATTATCTTACTAAGTGTATGCTTAAATAGATACACAGTGTGGTACTAATTGTTTCTGAATCTTAGTGTCTTGAATAGATCTGTGTGTACTTAAATTTCCTCAATGATTTGTAGTCTTTACATTTATAGTCACAGACCTACAGTTTAACAAGTTAACTTGGTGACCAGGTTTCTCATGCAGAATTGGTTCATTACTGTATGTATATTTAACATGTTTTCATCAGTATCTATACCACCATATATGATCAAACTTTTTTCTTCCTATTTTCTGTAGTCCATCTATGGTTTGTAGAATGGAGTCAGTAAATACAAAAGTCACTCCCATTCCACAGCACTCCTGAGCTGGACTTTTAACTGTTAATTGACTGATTTGAACTGCTTACTTTTATGTTTTATAAATTAAAGGACATGAAGAATATTATATTTTATAAAATAAAGAAAAATATTATACTTTATAAAATAAAGGAAAAGAAGACCAGTACTACTTATTCAGGTCCTTTAACGTATTTTTAAATTGTAATTGCCTCCAAGTCTCATCTGCTATTGACATGGGTATGCATGTGTGGTATCACTTCTCAGATTATGGTTATAAAGTAAACATTTTATTTTTCAGGTCCAACATAAATTATAAGGGTAAGTGAAAGTTACTGTTGCGGGAAAAGGATTTTGCTAAGCTTAAAGGGACCTGAGTTTGGGGAAGATTGTGCTCTTTCTCTTTGTGGTTGTTTGGAATATGAGGTCCCTGGACTCCCTGCTGTTTGTGCCTTGCCATGCTGGTGGATCTGACTTGGGGACTGTCGGTTAAATCAGTCTGAGTGATGCAAACTGCCTGTCCTCCTCTTCGGTACTCACTGATTTCAAGGGCAAATATTGATAAAGTCACTGTGGTTGAGAAAAGTGAACTCGACTATCTTCTGATTTTAAGGTGCCACCTAAAATTTTTCAATATATTTGGGAAAAGTTTAGACTAAAATGTGTGCTGTCTCCTGGGAGCTGAGTAGCTCTGGTATTAAATTGTCCAGGCTGAGACATTTGCAGTGAAGTGAAGCTTCATAGTAAGAATGTAGAGAATTATCAAAGCCTCATAGTATTGAGAGAGTAATAACTCACTAGATGAGTGTTAACCACATGTAGGTACTAGATTAATGAGTATGAAGGTTCTGATAAGGGAAAAGACCAATTTTGAAATTAAATTTATGTGAAAGAAAGAGTAAATGCAATGACATAATTAAAAGTATGTATCAATAGAGTTAATATACATTGGAGGTCATAAATATATTTTTATGGTATGAATAGACATAAATAAAATTCCTTGTGAAATCTCTTGAGATGTACCTTGATAGCATAAAATATTCAAGACAGGACCAGGGTCTCAGGTGCAGGTGGTCGTAGCAGTCATTTGTCTCCTGGGGCCACAACAGAGCCCCTGCTGTGTTGGCAGAGGTGGATGGGGGTGACGAACAGAACGGGGCTTCCTTCGTTTTCTGCCCCTAGTGACCATCACGCCCTCTCATTCAGGGTGACGCGTCTGTTGAGCACTTGGTGCACTGGGGCAGAGGCCTGATACACGCCGAACACTTTAAAAATGAATAACGCTTAAAAGAGTTCTCTTAGGTAGATCGTTTTTGTGTATGGTAATTTTTTATGGAAGAGCTTGGTAAAGGAAATTTGTGACTGTTTTATTTTCAGGATGCTCATTTCTTGGATTTTATATAGGTCATTGAAAATTATGACTTTCATTACATATGGCTGTCTTGACTCAAATAAAATTTGCCACTTCTCAGCATTTTCTATTCTGTTTGTTGTCCGATGTTATCTATCTAGACTGTTTCAAAGACTTTGGGATCATCTACATGGTTTTCTTTAGTTCTTGGTTCCAGATTAAAAATAAAACAATGTAGATTTTATTTTGACTCTTTGAGCATATGTTTTGACGACAACCTGCTAAATGAACTCTTCCTAAACATCTTGATGTAGGCAACTTATTAAGCAATTGATTTGGAATAGAATTGCAATTTCGTTAACTGGAGATAATACAGTATATTTCTGTGAGTTTATTGTAAATTCAACATGAAAAACGTGCAATATTATTCTGCTTTCTTCCATGCAAAGGGTGAAATCAAAATTGCTGTTTCTATTGAAGATGAAGCCAGCAAAGACCTGCCTCCCGCCGCCCTGCTCTATAGGCCAGTTCGTCAGTATGTTTACGGAGTCCTGTTTAGCTTGGCAGAAAGCAGAAAGAAAACTGAGAGACTTGCTTTTAGAAAGAACAGACTTCCACCAGAATGTATGTACTGTAAAATCCATTGTTTGTTTTCCTCGGTACCTCGTAATCTCTTGTGCATTTTTAAAGCATTAGAAGGATCGTAACTGAGTTCGCCCTGAGAGTCCCCACATAAAGGAGGTGGGCTTCATTGGGGCTCTTAGGAAAGGAGGACAAGCCACAGGCTGTTTTCCTCAGTAGCATCCCAGCAATGGTGTTCATTCAGTAAAATGATGAAACAGCAGGTGTATGCTTTAAACTGAACTGTGATCTGGAAACAGTCCTGATGATTGCTGTCCTGCTGCGGTTAGCATGTCCCAGGCAGAGCAACAGCAGTGTCTGCTCTGCTGTCCACGAGATATGGTCCGCTCTTTCCAGAAGTCAGTGTTCCTGGGGAGGTCCCACCAGCTGTCCACAGGGCCGCTTCTGTGCAGTTGGTGTATTGCTGCACACATCCCTGAAGCTGAGAGGGGACTTGTAATGATTTCCCTCAGAGACCTCTGGCTGATCAACTCTGGGGGTGGAGGGAGAAGTGGAAAGACAGAAAATGTTGTTTGAAATTTTGGCAAAAGTTGAGGTCAGAGTATTCCCTCTTCTAGTGAGCCAGTGTAATTTTGGGGGGAAAATCATGCCTTTCTGTTCTAGGTAACTTTATCTACTAATGTAGGGAATGTAAAAGTCACTGTATATTTAGTAGGAAATATAGAAAAGTTTCACAAAACAAGCAGTCTAAAATAAGAATATTATGAAGTGTGGAAATTGTAGATTACTAGATCATCCTCTAAACTAAGGCTCTATACTGACAAATCACCTTCTTGTATGGCAGGTCAGTGCAGGCCTGGTAACATGGGTGAAGCTGACCAGTTCAGGGACAAGTGTGGGAGTGGGTCTTACCTTTGGAACTCAAAACTAGAGAGATTCTTCAATGCTAAAAACTCAGTACTATAGATTCCTAAGGTTTCTATTTCTAATTACTGTGAGACAATTGTGATTCTGTAAGCCTTTAAAATGAAGCCATCTGTCACTACCCTTACTTGAAGATAGTCGTACTGAGAGTGGCGTGTGACTGTAGCTGGAGAAGGTGATGCCGGCTCTGCAGGGCCACCTCTAGCTGATGCTCCTACTGCCTTGATCAGGGCTGTAGGCACCATGTGAATACCGAGTGTTGTCAATGGACAGTCTTTTCAAAGGCCCAGTACGTTCCAGATGTACAAATCCTCATTCTTTTCTCACGCTGTGTGATTTATTTGCTCAGAAAAGAAGGACCTTTCTAACTTTGCATGGGATTGGTCAGTTTTCTGTGCTGGCCCACCCAGGCCACCCTGGCTCCGCAGCTGTGACGTCCACTTCAGTTCACCTCCGTCTTCGTCCCTATAGCCCCTTGGGTCTCTGTTGGGCGTAGAATGCTGAGTGCTGCAGGGTCCCATGCAGCCCCACTTCCTGCCATGTCCTCAGCTCCACAGCACCACATTGGCTTTCATGGTGAAAGGCTGTTTCTTTCATTTGCTTGTATGTTCCAGAAACATAGTTATCTTTATGCAGAGACTCCTCGGGAGCTTTCAGTGGTCACAACCTGGAGACCCTCAGGTAGATCCCAGGTCGGGCTCCCCTTTGCAGTATTCACAGCTTCATACAGCAGCCTGAATATGGCTGGTGTGCTCTGCTCATGCCCTCAGCAGTGGGCAGTGTGCATCCCTCATGCCTGGTTCAGGGAGTTCTGTGTCACAGGTGAGCTGCAGGTGCCAGGTGCTCTCAGGAAGTAAGAGTCTTGGTCTGTTCTGCCCTGCTGCCAGTCTGAGGGTTTAAAACACTGTGGAACACAGAGCTGGCAGCACACAGCATGCTCCACTCCCTCATCATTTAATTTGCACCTGGGTGGTACAGGTGTCTTACTGGCCTGGGAAAGGCTGGCCTGTTAGCAGACAATAGGGGAAGCAGAACCCAGGGGAGAGTATTAACTAAATGGACCAGCATCCTCTGAACATAAGCAAGAGAGAGGCACATTGTGGTGAAGGGCTGAGTGTGCAAACCACACCATAGGGCCTGATGCTGCTCTCGCAGAGAAATGACAGGGTCAGTTTGCCTGTGGCAGGCTAGTTCTGGCCGGGGCTGGAGGGCATGGGGAATGGCATGATCAAAGAGAAGAAGAGAAGAAGGGTGGTATAGTCTGGGTGACTCAGATGAGCTCTGTGAGGCTCTGGATGGAGGTGCCTTGACTTCATTTGGAGGGGGGGAGGCACAGGGGAATACAAAGGAAAGGAGGAGAAAGGGGTACTAGTGTGAGGTGGACGGGCGAAGGGTGAGGTGAGTGGGAGAAGGCCGTAGCTTCAAAGAGAATTTGGCAGGCATGTCTTTTTCCTTTCCTCCTGCCTCCACTCCCCTCCCCACTCCTCTGACTTCTTTTTAAGGATGGGACAGACACAGTTGTTTGTCACTGCTATGTTACTTTTGGCTAATGGGAAACACTGACTCTTACGATGCCACTGATTTAGGTTTCCAAGCCTGAAACATCTACTAAGTGACTATGCATTTTACTATTCTTACCGAGAAAATGCTGTAGCTTCTTGATGGTCTGGATGAGATGGGAAAGCAGCAATGTCTGATCATGCCAAAAAGAGCATTTTCTCAGGAGTTCTTGGTTGACAAGATTTGAAAATATGTTGAAATCTTGTTTTACCTACACTTATTCTTAGACCATATGTAGATGAAACGAAATCAATGGCACTTTGCAGGAGATTCATAAACCACGTGAAAGTGCTCCGTAAGGTCCTTGGGACAAGTTTGTTTTCCACATGCCCGCTGGCTTTGCTTTCCACTTTGGTAGTCTGGTAACCAAAACCAAGCTATGTGGGTTCCAGGTAAACCCACCTACTCAAGTAGGTGATGCAGCTGCTTCTGAATGTGTGAGGGTTTTGATCTAACGTGGCTTCAGAATGCTGTGTGTACAGATGCATGTTCCTGGTGTGGTCACTGTGACAACCAAGAGTTTTCCCAAGAGGGCTTTGTTGTCAGAACTAGTCAAAGGGCATATTGAAGTCTATAGGGTTGTTAAAAAATACTTAACTCTCATTAGATATAAGACATGCATCCATTTGGACATTAGTCTCTTGCTTAAGGCATATGATAAAATGTTCATCATCTACAGTGAATTTTCGTGTGACTTACCAAAGTTTCATTTTTAAAGTCATTATATGGTTAAAGTAGGATAGCTATAGTTGGATCCTTAAAAAATTCCAGCCTTTGAAAATCATATTGAATTACATGCTGGCAGTTTATTTTTCTATTCTTTTCTGTCCATTTCTAGGTTCTATCATTTTGCTTTTAGGAAATTAATAAGAATACTTGTTTTGTTGTGGCAGCACGCTACTGAAGTCACTATTGTGGAATTCGAAATCCCACCAGTCCAATCAGAAGACTGTTGACCCAACACAAACAGACTCACCCAGATGTGTTGGATGGTGATGGTGGCAGTTGCTTTGGGGAGAGATGGGAACAGGGACCTAGCTGTCTCTGTAGCTGCTGGAATAAAGGCTGGGCCTGGAGACAGGCGCCTGGGTCTGAGCCAGCCCTGGCCTCGAGGCCTTTGTGTGTGAAATCCAGATGGCGTGGCTGCTTCTCAGATGCACTTCTGCCCTGGAGTCGGCTCTGGCCTTGAGTGCCCTATTGACTCTTCTCCCTGGGGGCGCTCCTCAGCCACCTGGGCACTGGGGTTCCCCCAGGTACTCCCCAATGGTGAAGGGGCCAGAAGAAAGGGATCAGGTTCTAGAAAGACTATAGGATAAGGAGTCGCCTCATCTATAGCTGAACTGTTAAAAATCCAGGAAGTGATTTGTGAATTTAAAAATTATTAACCACTTAATAAAACTGGCTTCTGTTTTCTGCAAGTCTCTTCAGTTCCTCAAAATTAAGTAAAAAAAAAGCAGGCTTGGGAATTCCCTGGCGGTCCAGTGGTTAGGATTCCACTGCAGGGGGCAGGCACGGGTTCAGTCCCTAGTCAGGGAACTAAAACCCCGCAAGCCATGCAGTGCAGCCAAAAAAAAAAAAAAAGCAGGCTTGTAGAAAATAGATGGACATAAATTATAGACACGTGAGATGTAGTTATGGAAATAGAAAGCAAGTTTATATTATACTATGTTTATATTTACGATACTTATGCTATATTTGTATTTCCCCATATTTATTCTCTACTTTTTAAACTATCAAGAAAAGCCAAAAGGAACATTGATTTCTTTTTCCTGGTCCACTTTGCTTTAGAAATTTTGTTAGTGCCAAATAATTGGGACTGCTAATTGAAAATAAATAAGTTAAATTTGTTCATTGTGAATTACATTATAAAGCAGAATACTATAACATGACCAATATTAATTAGCATGCTGTTTCAATATGTGTGAAAATTGGTTACCATTATCATTTTTTTCTTATGATTTTATGAAGGCTGTTTATATATTAATCTGAATTTCTTTATTCTTCAAAGCTTTCCAGAAGTAGCATTAGCAAACTGCCTTTTCCTCACAGAACTTTGAGCAGCTGAGCTCGAGAGACAGCTGTTGGGGAAGGCACTGTTGTGTGACAGGCAGTGTTTGATGGTACTCTTTTGGATTAATGTTTATGTCATAGTTCCTTGAGCTTCGGAGTTTCTAATATAGTAGGAATGACATAAATGGGAAGAATGAAGACTAAGAATAGTGTTTACCACATGTCTATAACACCACGTAACACCATGTTCTATGTGCCCCGTGGCCTACTGAGCATGTATATGTTTGTGGACAGTAGGATACCCCCAGCCTCAGATATGAAAGGTTTAAGGAAAAAATTCATAGTCTTTTACTTTTGAGAGTCGTGGAGGGTGCTCACAGATGCGTCAGCATGAGGAAATGGGGGACTAGCTAGTTGGAACCCCACAGCCTGTACACAGTGCTGCTTGGTAGTTAACCAGCAGTTTTCCCATTGGAAGGATTGACCAGCTGTCACTGCATCCATTTTTCTGTTTCTGCCGTGATACTAAGGAACTAGAGTTTTGTTTTTATTTATTTGTGTGGTTTTGTTTTTTTTCTGTAACTCCAGAGGAGACCTCAGGGTATAAAACAATGGCTCCTCCCCCAGATACACACACTTGCACAGACACAGACCAAAGGGTCCAGTTGGCCATAGTATTGGAAGTTGTCTCCATCTTTTTCCTTACCTGTAACCATATTGTGTGTGTGCTACAACTCTCACTCCTAAGCCCTTACAGCAGGCACTGCTAGTTGCTCATGGTGCTCTGGCACTGAGCTTAGAGACATACTTCATCATATGGCACTATAGGCAGCCCCTACCAGTCAGTTGGAACAGGCTTACAAAATGAAAGGTTCATTATTCCTGGTCTGGGATGGATCCCAAATTCAGCATTGTAACAGATTTCTAAGGTAGCTGGTTGTTGTATGTGTAAATGTGAAAATAGTAGATGATTAACGTCTGATGGAAAACATTGGGTTTTTACTGACAGCTTAAGTTTTAATAGTGTTTTATGTCTGGAAATTGTATTTGAAGAGGTACTTCCAGTAAAGAAGCTGCATTATAAATTTAGCTTCCAGTAATACAGAAAACTTGTGCCCTGGAGTTGTTTTTGCCAGTGTAAAAATTCAGTTTAGTTTCAGGTAAGGAAGACAATCTAATATTCAGTTTTTTTGAAGTTGTCCACTTGAAATCATGAGTTTTCCTGTCAGTAGAGAAGACGAGATAAATATTTATTGATGGTGACACACAGAAAATTTATTCATGGACAGTAGCTGGATTAGCTAACCTCTAGGATTCTCTTATTCTTGTTTTAACAAGGCAGCATGAACATGTCTTTCCAAAATGGTGCCTTCACAGAGAGGGTTTTATACCCCAGTGCTCTTGTCTGCATGCACTTGGAGTGTTCTCATAATCCAGCCGCCCCGTACCATCTGGATAATCCCTGTATAACCAGTGGGTTTTGCAAAAATGATAAGAGCCCAGATTACTTGCTGTTAGCTGTCTACTTTGCATCTGCTTATTCCTGTGAGCTGAATCAGAGACCGAGCCTTCCCTCCTGGGCAGCAGTGACTTGGGGAGAAGCCTGGAGCCAGAGGGAGAGAAGGTACCGTGTGTGTACCAGCCACCCCAACGGGCAAGCTTGTAACACAGAGGCTGCCATGTGTCAACCCGAAAATGGGATGTCCCTTGGAATTCATTAATCTATAAAACACTAACCTTTAATTAATCTAATGTAATGAGCCTATACAACATAAGTTGATCTCACACAGTTGAAAGCACATAACAGGTGCAAGATGCCTTTGTGTTTCCTCATCTGGATTGTGCTACAGAGTGAGTTGTTGGCCTCTTTTTTTAGTGCCTAGTTCCAGGGCTGGGCCAGGGTGAGGCAAGTGAGGGACCCAGGCCTCAGAATTTAAGGAGACCCTTGTTCTCACACTGGCACGTGGGAGTTGGCACCTGAGCCCTGGGTGCCTTTCCTGCCTCACCCAATGCATAGTAGGTGCTCAATAAATATCTGTTAGGTGATTGGCCAAAGGTTCCACAGCTATTAAGTGGTGGTATACGTAAAAGATCTCCAAGTTTTCAGTTTAAAAACAGATAAATGTTAAAAAAAATAAAGCAAATTGGAAGCATCTTTGCTTTTGGAACAAAGCTTTTTGTTACTGCACATTTATTTTCTCTGATAAAGACATGTATTTCCTAAATTATTTATGAGCAATTCTTGTCATGAATAGTGCAGATAAGGAAGCTACTATATCTGATACCTCCTTTACAGCTGCAGCCTCCCCTGCCCTGTCCTGTGCTCCTGGTGGGTATGGACTGCATGTCCCTGCTAGTACTGGGGCAGTCCTTTCTCTAGGACACGGGAGTTGATGAGCATCAGCTGGCGGTCCTCAGGCACGAGTGTGCTCTCATCTGTAGCCTCTACAGGCTGAACAGGATCTGAGCACACAGCATCATGCCAGGTAAATTCAGGCATACTTAGGTCCCTCAGAGCCCCAACTAGTGTGGACAGCTGTCTAGGGCAGCTTCAGGGAACACTCAAGTGAACAGACCCACTTGTGAAGGGACTGCTGGTACCTCTGACCTCCACTTGTCTTCGATGTAGGACATGGAACATAAAGTATGTATAGGTCTAAGCATTCTGAACTTGAGAATGAAAATCCTCCACCAAAAATTTATTTCTAGAATGAAAACAATGTAATAAAATGATTGCTAAAAATTATTAAAGAGAGACAAGAGCAGAGCTGACAAAGGGGAAAGAAATAAATGGATGAAGATGAAGACAGCTTTCATAAGAATGCCTCTCTTGAGAAAACTCAAGGGAGACGCCTGGCACTATAATCTGAGTTTTTTAAGATGCAGTAAACTTATGCTCTGTGTGCATGCGTGTGTGGTGGGTGTGTGTGTGTTTGTATTTTGGGGGAAGAAAGTGAGAGACCTTAGATTAACTAGGTTATTAACCCAGATTAACAACCAAAGATAAAATCTAATTAGTTCCATTAAATAAATCTTTGCCATCAAAATGAAGATGTTACATAGAAAAAATAGATTTATGCATTTTTGCTTGGGGGGCGTGAAAATGAACTTTGTGAACTGACCTAATAGAAACATAACATTACTGGTTGTCTTGTAACCTCCTTCCACCTGTTTTCTTGGGGCTGACAATGTGCCAGCCTCTCAGACTGTAGTTGGGACAAAGGTGGGTGGGGTGTACTGCACCTAGGGGGGCCCTGCGGTGGTGACGGCCACCCTCTGCGTACGGGTGGGCGACGTGTGGAGCTGTGCGCGCCGGAGGTCGGCAGGAATGGGGGTGAGTGCTAGATTGTGAGTCCGAGGACAGGGTCTGCTGGACGCTGGGGACCTTATGAGTTTGTGTCTGGCACCTAAAATATAGATAAATTCAAAAGACACATGTATTTATATATACATGTATATCTCTGTTTTGACTTGATGGATTTTAAAACAAACATTTTAAGTTTAAATTTTTTTTTTTTTTAACATTTAAACACTAAGATATCCAAATGTAAATTAAAGGGATTTCCCAATGACAAAACAGTTACTTTTTTGTAAGAAAATTTTCAGAAACTGTCCTGACTTGCACCCCTGCTCAAGCAGCCTGCTCCTGGGAGTTGGGGTCCATGCAGAATGGCCGCGTGGCACTCCTCTGCAGCACACTGTCACCTGACTTGACTGGGGTTGATTGTGCAAAAGCTTGCTTTTCCTGTTGCTAACAGCTGTGTATATCCAGGTATCTGACTCCTGAAGTTCTTCGTGACATTGGAAGAGATGATTGTCTTGCCTGATTCTGTTCAGACTTGGGGTGGAGCTAGACATGAGCCAGTTAATCATTTAATTTTGTCAGGATTTGGGTTCTTCACAGTCTCGGTTTGCCTCAGGTGTTACTTTAGGGAAAATGAGCCCAGGAAGGGGGTATGGTTATTTGGATATAATTGATGTATCCAAGATCACATTAGAATCATAGCACCATCCTGGTCTCTGTATCAGCTGTCAGCCATGTGAGGGGAGGGTGGGGTATGCTAGCAGCTCTCTGGGCCAGGGGCTCCATGGGGCCCTGCTTCAGTTCTGATGTTTATTGACCAAAGTGAGCTGTTTGTTACAAAATTCACACCCCAATCTGATGAAATTGTTTACATCAATGCACTTCGGTGAGAAATTTTAACATATTTCTCTGCAGTATGCTTTATCTCCATTGTTTCCTTCCCCCGTCACAGTTTCTCCCTTAAGTTATCTGGAAATTATGTGGGAAAATGTGCATGTTTGTGTGTTTTAAGAATTAATTGATGCTAATAGTGGTAAAGCTACGGTGGATAAAAGGTCATGTTTTTGTATGAAATCAACTTAGTACTTCTTGATTTTTTTTTTTTGAAGTGAAATGGGGAATTTTACAGTTTGTCTTCAGTCCTGCTGAAGAGAAATACTGTGTAACGACTTCACTTGGGATTTCAAAACATGGACTGTCTGCTTCCGCTTGCCACCTTACTGGGCCTTGGGGATCTCACTACATGGTAGTTTGTCCCTGCCAATCTTTAAAATAGACTTTAACAGTTAATATTTGTTAAAGTAGGAGGTCCTTAAGTAAAGTGGCTACCAAATGCAAATGATTTCTCAGATCTAATTAGTATGACATGTAGAAAAAGGTTCAATTAGGTTCAGTAGTTCAATTTAGCTATCTAAATTGGATTTTCCATGGTTTTCTTTGATAATCACATACTTTCTGTAAGTTGTACCCATTGTTATTACTAAAACTATTAATGGATTTATAATATTAAAACAAATTTTGTCTAACATCCTTGATTTATACATATTAGTTATATGGGGAAATCTAGCTTGATTTGATTGAGAAGAAATTTAGTGGTGGCCTGACTGAAAATCTGAATGAGTCACCGAAGTTCATAGAGTAAAGAACAAAATGAGGATTAGAGGTGAGGATTGATGACCGATGGCTTACTAATGAGAGAATCCATTGTTATACCAGAATGACATCTTCATACTGTAATTATTAGAGCTGTTTGTTTTTGTTAGGCTTAAAGTAGCTGAGATAGGGCATAAATGGTTCTCTGATTTTCCTTCCTGTAGTTTCACCAGTGATCATTAAAGAGTGGGCAGCTTACAAAGGGAAATCTCCGCAAACCCCAGAATTGGTGGAAGCTCTTGCCTTCAGGGAGTGGACCTGCCCCAATCTGAAGAGACTCTGGCTGGGGAAGGCAGTGGAGGACAAGAACCGCAGAATGAGGGCCTTCCTGGCCTGCATGAGGTCAGACACACCAGCCATGCTCAACCCAGCCAGCGTGCCCACTCATCTCACGGTGCTGTGCTGCGTCCTACGGTAGGTGCTGCTGGCCGCTGCCTCAGCCGCTGTGTGTTCTCTAGCAGGTGCTTGTACAAATGCCTCTCAAAGACGCTTTCTGTATGAAGTAGGTGGGGGGTTATTCCAGATGAATCATGTTGTCGGTTGAAGTTTGTCCTCATCTCATATTTTCATATATTATAGAAATATAGGCCATGTAAATGCAATGTGGATTTGAATTGATGCTATATAGTATGTTTATAAAATAGGTATATTTGATGAACCTGTATTTTATGCAAATATCATAATGATTTTAAACGTAGTTTATCCTTTAAATGTTAAAGCTTTTGAAGGCTATTGGGGAACTATATTATGTATTATTTGTAATTATTCTTTAGGGAAAATGTGTGTCTTCTTCCTCCTTCATTTATTTAACCATATATAGATCAGTATGGACTCGTGGTTATCTCTCTTCCTAGGGTTATAACCTGATATAACCTTGTTATTTGGTTGTTCAGTTTGTTCCAGCTCAGACCTTGGGAGTTCGTTCAGTGGCTCCTATGTCCCTTGTCCCCCCAGGATGTCCTTGCTTTCTGGCACCACAAGATGCCCAGGCTGTCCTGTATCTGCCCTGCCCTGGAACCTGCCATCTCTAAGGGGCTGGCTCCTGCCTTGGAGAGAGAGGTTTAAAAACCTAGATGTGGGCACTCTGTGCTTCCAGACCCTCTCAGCCAATGGGCCACAAATGCCTATGTGGACACTGTTGGCGTTTTGGAGTTAATTTGAATTGGCATGCATACTTGAATCAGGTGAATTAGTTTTTTGAGGGTTTTTTTTTTTGGAACCAATTTCAAACTTAGGAAAAAGTTGCAAGTATAATACAAAGAGCTTTTTTTTTTTTTAAATACTTGATTTAAAAAAAAAATACTTGTGATTTTATAACAAACAAGGACACTGTCCTATGTAACCACAATACAACCATCAGGATCAATCAACATTAACACTTTATTTCTATCTTAACTTCAGGGTTTGTTTCAGCGCCTCCCTTTGTAGTTGGAGGTGAAGTCCCATTGGTCTTCAGCAGATGCTGGTAGAGGGCAGAGCCGTTCCTCTGCTCCTCCGGTCTCATCCATGCTGTGCATCTGTGCTCTGACCGCTTGGCAAAGGGGGTGTCTGCCTGGCCTCTCCAGCAAGGCCATTCTGTGCCCCTTGTAACTAATACGATTTCATAGGAGGCACTTTGTGTAAACATGCCATTCCTCCTCAGACTTCAGTGTATTTCTATCAACATGGGCTCCTGGCTTCATCAATGACTTGTGGTCCACTACTGCCATCATGTAATTTGGTGCTCCACTGTCGCCTGTTGGGCCAGTTGTGGGCCTTGTCAGTCTGGCCTCCATGTGAGCACTTCTGTGCAGAGATTCTGACCTTAACCGTGGATGCCCCCTTTTCCCAGCAGCCCTGGTTTCTAGTGATGGGGTCAGTATCGGACACCAGGCTCTTGACAGCAACTTTGCTGCTCCCAGACCTTCCCCAGTGTGCATACAGGCACACAAACAACTGCATGTTTGTAGACTTCCGCTTTTTGATATCTTCAACCTGCCCATCCTAGCTCTCCCTTCCCATGTGTATGGTCTCTGGCCCTGACAGACAGTGAGAGCCTGGGGCCCAGCTGCCATACAGGTTGTCACCTGCCCCAGCCCTGTGTGTCCCATCCCCCTGGGCTGGCCCCTTCTCCATGGTCCCCTGACCCCCACTGGGTCTCACCTGCTTCCTGAGGACGGGGGCAGAGCTTTAGTCAGCTCAAGGGCCTGCCAAGGACAGGTGTTTAGTCAGGTGTTTATTTCCTGAAGTTTCTTACATTCATAACCGACTTTAAGGCCAATAACTTATTTAGAAGCCTTTCCTTAATTAAATTGAGGCTGACTAAAATTAGCATACTGTATCAGTTTCTTATCTTTATCTCCATTGAGGATTAGCTAGTGGGAAAGACTAGTTTTTTTGTTTTGGTTTTAGAATCCTCTTCTGGTTTCCTCTGATGGAGAGTTCATTTTATATTAGCCAAAACGTTAAGATTAAGACTTTGGGTGCTCTAAGATCAAATTAGCAGTAATGATTTTGGTTACTTTGTTTGTGTGTCTTCCAAGTTTAAAATGATGTGTGGCCTTTAATCTAGTGGGTGGACAGCTAACTGTCTACCATGTACCTGACCTGAAGGTCCCACTGGGCACTGAGTGAGGACGATGTGTGCTGTGCCTAAGGCTTGTTTGGCTGCCTCTTGGCCAGAAGCAGCTGTACATTAGTGCAGGACAAGCCACTGCTGTGTTGATGTGAGCACAGTGCTCACATTATTTCATGCTCCTTGGGATGGCGGTGCCTTCACGTCTTGTTTCTCCATGCACTGGGCCTCTTGGGACACTGGGCTGCCTGGTGGGTGCAGACTGGACAGTGTGACCAGGCCCCACTCTTTTTTTTTTTTATATACCTTTTGGTTTGGGGTTTGTTTTTAACTTTTTATTTTATATTGGAGTATAGCCAGTTAACAGTGTTGTGATAGTTTCAGGTGCACAGCAAAGCAACTCAACCATACACATACATGTGTCCATTCTCCCCCATACGCCCCTCCCATCCAGGCTGCCACAACATTGAGCAGAGTTCCCTGTGCTATACAGTAGGTCCTTGTTGGTTATCCTTTTTAAATGTAGCAGTGTGTACATGTCAATCGCAAACTCCCTAACAATCCCTTCCCTCCACCCTTCCCCCACTGGTAACCATAAGTTCATTCTCTAAGTCTGTGAGTCCACTTCTGTATTGTAAATACATTCATTTGTGTAATTTCTTTTTAGATTCCTCATATAAGCAATATTATACGATATTTCTCTTTCTCTGTCTGACTTAACTTCAGTCCACGTGACAGTCTCTTGGTCCATCCATGTTGCTGCACATGGCATTATTTCATTCTTTTTTATGGCTGAGTAATATTCCATTGTATATATCTTCTTTATCCATTCCTCTGTTGATGGACATTTAGGTTGCTTCCATGTCTTGGTTACTGTAAACAGTGCTGCAATGAACATTGGGGTGCATGTATCCTTTCGGACCATGTTTTTCTCCAGATATATTACTGGGCCCCACTCTTTGTCTTTGTCCTTGTGGCCCTTCCTTGGTCATTACCCCAGAAACAGCTCTGCTTCTTTCAGGCACTGTTCAGATGGCCTTTGGAAAGTCTTTCCAGATTTCAGGATTGTCCTGGTCCCTGTTTTTATTTTTTTGTGTTGTTTATAAAAAACGTACTCATTTTAGAACTTGAAAAGGTTAATAAATGCAACTAGTAATCTCTCATTTTACCAAACCTCCTCCTGTGCTTATCTCTGTGGTGTCGAGAAGCTACAGTGAGTGCAGCGCAGGTTCCCTCGTACTTGCTACTCTGGTGGAAGCCAGAAGACATGCTTGGTTGTGCAGACTGTTGTGTGCATTGTGGGCTTGGAGCCATGGAGTTTCCCACTTGGAAAGACTCACAGTTTCAGATCCTGAGGAGGAGGGGCTTATTGAGGCGAGGTGGTTGGGGAGAGATGAGAGAGAATGGCTTATGGGACCAGTCTTGGGGATTTGGGGCCAGGACACCAGTAAATGGGTTGGTCCACTTCTGCTAAGAGAATTTGTTCTACCTTCATGAGTGTTTTGGGCCACAGGGACAAGCGGGTAAAGAAGGATTCCCTGCATGGCTTCTGTTTGATTGATGGGTATGACCTGCTGAGAACGTGGGGTGAAGAGTGGGAAGGGCATGGAGCAGGGGGTTGCGGGGGGCGGTGCAAATGAGTAAGAGGGTTGGTGTATGTCTCCAAGGGCCTGCCAAGGACAGGCTGTGGCCTGGGGCCAGTGGCCCAGTGGTCTTTCTCTGGCAAAATTGCAGCTGTGTGACAAAGGTCTGCTGAGGATGGGGGAGGGGGCAACAAAGGGCAGAGCCTGTGTCCCAGATATGGTAAGGCCCTGTCCAAGGGTCCCAGCATGACCCTTGGCCTTGATGGCTGGGGCGGGGCAAATGTCAGCAGTCACAAGGTTGGGCTGTCATCCCAAAGGCTCTCGCCTTCCTTTAATCCTTTTTTTTTTTTTTTAACATAATTTCAAACTTGAAGAAATTATAAGATTAGTACAAAAAGTTGGTGGCTATTCTTCACCCAGATTCCCCACATATTAACCTTTAACTGCAGTGGCTTTCTCCTCTTCTCTCCATGTGTCTGTGTGTTTGTCCTTAATCCCTTGAATGGAAGTTGTGAGTATGATACCCCTTTACCCCTAAACTCTTTATGTTTCCTAAAAAAACAAGGGCATTATCAAAATCAGAAAAATAATACTAATACATCTGATCTACAGATCTTACTCAGATTTCTCCTGTTATCCGAATAACATCCTTTGTTAGCAACAAAATCTTGCCTTGTGCTTGTGCTCAGGTGCCTTGTCTCCTCCAGTCTCAGGAAGCTTCTCGTGTTTCTTTGGGTTGATGCAGAGATGTTTCTGAAGAATAAACACTGGTTTGTTTGCAGACCAGGGATCTGCAGATCCTACGTCTTTTAGACAGCATGTGAACTGATGCGTGTGGCTGCTCCAGGAAACTGTGTTTAAAAACAGGCAGCCAGGGCTTCCCTGGTGGCGCAGTGGTTGGGAGTCCGCCTGCCAATGCAGGGGACACGGGTTCGAGCCCTGGTCTGGGAGGATCCCACATGCCGCGGAGCGACTGGGCCCGTGAGGCACGGCTGCTGAGCCTGCGCGTCTGGAGCCTGTGCTCCGCAACAAGAGAGGCCGCGATAGTGAGAGGCCTGCGCACCGCGATGAAGAGTGGCCCCCGCTTGCCGGAACTAGAGAAATCCCTCGCACAGAAACGAAGACCCAACACAGCCAGAAATGAATACATAAATAAATAAATTTATAAAAAAACAAAACAAAACAGGCAGCCAGCCCCTGGGTGCAGTCTGTCAACCTCCGGGTAGACTATTTCTCCGTCTAGATTTGCCTGTGTTCCTTCGCAATGAGATTCCGCTTCTGCCTTTGGGGCAGGCATACCCCAGCCGGGAGGTGGTGGTTTTCTCTATGCTTTCACTAATGATATCAGCACCCATACAACAGCAATCAGGAGAATGGGGGAAGAAATGGCAGTCACATCTCTAGAAATCCTTGTAGTGAAGATGAGGAGGGGCCAGCATCTGAGCAGAGGTTCAGTGTGAGGGTGAAGCAAGTGTCCAGAACGGAACAGAAAGCAGCCTTTCCTAGGGTACAGCTGAGACCAGACAGACGAGGTCCTTATCCAAGAGAGCTTCTGAGAAGACAGACTGAGTTACGTTCTGGAGGAACTTAATAAATAAAATAAGGGAGATAGAGGGCTTGAGCCCCCAAACAAGTGCAGGCTTTTCCAACACCCCAAGTAGCATACCAGGGTCCAGCTCCCCATCTGTGCCAATAGGAGGCAGACCACGTTGGTCCCCCAAGTGACGTGGAGACCTGCTTCTCTTCCAGCTTCCATGCTTCTAAAGGGTAGTGAGAGGAGAGGTGACTAAGGGGGAACTGCAGATACCCTCAGACTTCCAGGGTAGGAAACTTAAGGCCCGACCCAGGAAGAAGACATGGGAAAGAATGTCTAGAGAAAACTGAGAAACACAAAGTGATTGAAAACACTGTCAGTGCACAGATAGGAAGAGCGTGAACACGTGAGATAACCAAGGGTCAGTTTTTGCTGCTCTCACCTTTGCCCCCTGACTGCAGTGCCATCGGTGCCATCCATGTTCTATGGTATGTAAGCTGTCTGTCTATGTACATGCATATCTTTATGAACACACTTCATACTCTTTCTACATCCAGAAAGTCTTTCTGAGGACTTACATTGAAAAAGAGAGAAAGGGCGACTTTGTTAAAATGTAAATAGAAAGCCAAATGGAGGAAGTGGTAGGTATTCTAACCCAAAAGACTTTTCATTGTTGCAGCTGAACTGACTGCTGAGAGTCTTTGCTGCCAGAAAAACCAGGAAAGATCTTAAGAAAACCAGCCTGTCCCCAAAACAATCTTTTTCTGATTCATAATTTTTAAAGAAACATCTAGCCTAGGGCTAGGGGATGAGGAGGGGAGTTAGTGTTTCATAGATCTGCAGGATGAAAAGAGTTGTAATGATGGATGATGGGAGGATACCTGTGCAAACACCATGAATGTACCTCATGCCCTTGCACTATCCACTTAAAAATGGTTAAAGTGGTAAATTTTATGTTATGTGTATTTTACCACAATTTTTTAAAAATAAGAAATAAAAGGGTTGTATAACATGGATACTTAGGCAAAGAACATTGTATATTGAGCAAAATCTTTCCACAGTAATTTTTTTCAGAGAAAAGTAGGGAGACTTTCTTCAGATTTGCTGTTTCTTGCATCAAGCCCTGGTAAAAACTCAGTAAGACTTTTATTTAAGATTTTTGGCACTCAAACAATTGCAAAGGGTGTTATTTTTGTCATTGTAAATGTTGACAGTTTAATGAAGTAAAACTTTTATATCACTCGAATCTAAATACCATACATCCACTGTCTGTTTACCTTGAAACTGCATGTCCTTCCTGCTTCTACTACATAATTTTACCATGAAGTATATAAGCTCTGTGCCTCCACTTCCCCATCTCTACAATGGGATAGTAATGGTTCCTGCCTCAGAGTTGCTGTGACCATTTGAGGAATCAGTGTGTGTAAACGCTCAGACTAGTGCCTGGCACCAGCAAGCACTTTCATTTTTCTATTGGGATTTTTATTGAAAATACTTCTCTTAATCAACTGGATGAAACTTCCTCCTTCACCTTTTAAGTTTATGTTCCTGTGGATGGATGTTAATTATTACAGAAATGAGAGCGGGCTCTGTACCAACTCTGATGCTGATTTTTGTTGACTTAAATTTTAAGCACTGAGAAAACTTTCTCAGCAGACAGTACTGGAAAGAGCTTTGTTAGGCATGTCACAGTTCTCCAGACTCCTTTTAAGCTATTTGCCAGAGATCACATAGGGATCTATGTATCTCCAGAAGTTATTTTTGGTGATCATCTGGCAACTTGGCTAGGTCATCCTTCAAGTTTGCTGAATGCAGAGACTTAGGAACCACTGGACATGCAATGAGACTTATGATGAAGTTCTTAGTGGTTAGCCCTTTACTCTCTCACACCCAAATACTATTTGGGATCGTGCCTTTGCTTAATGTCCTGGAGGTTGTCACTGGGGCAGTGCCGTGCGGCAAGGTGAGTAAAGGGGAAATGATTGGCAGAGAAAAGGGACTGTGGACGCCTGGCAGTTCTCAGGCAGATAGTACAAATGGAAGTTGAAGTTGTAGAAATTGATTTCCCTTTAGCTGCTCACACCAGGGTGGCCCCAGTAAGCCTGTGTGTCCCCAGGGATTGCAGGTACCAGTTCTGAAGGCTGAAGCTTTAGTTCTTGTCCCTGCTGTCCCTTCCTATTCCACTGCAGAGCATTCACCTGCCACTGCCAGAGCCCCTTCTGTGCAGACGGTTCGCACAACACTTACTCTTCATCAGGAGATAAATCTTGCTTATTTGGACCTAGGGCCTGCCTCCCAGGTATCCTGTCTTGAATTAAAATAGATAAATCATACAAATTTGCGCTTAACATATATTTTCAGGGTTTCAGGGTAAAACTTGTGCTTAACTTTTACCTCACAGAAGTAAAGTTGTATCAAAAAATCACTTACCAGCTGGTTTGCAGTGTGTTTAAATTTAGTGTTATTTTTAATTACTCCGAACATTCTCATCAGCCCAGATGATGGATTAGGTTTTCACTTGTAATTGGCATCATCCAGTGAAAATAGAAAATCTGGGTAAGAAATCCACATAGGCCTCCTTAGCGTGTGTCATCCTGAGTCTCCTTAGAACCTGAACACCAGGTTATGCATGTGACTGGTGACTGCTCCATCCTGACCCCAGGCCTCCTCTGTCTACCCGCTGTAGGTATATGGTGCAATGGCCTGGAGCACGGATACTGCGTCGCCAGGAGCTGGATGCCTTCCTGGCACAGGCGTTGTCCCCCAAACTCTATGAGCCTGATCAGCTGCAGGAGCTCAAGGTAATTGACAAGCCTCATTCCTTGTTTTGGGAAGTCTTGTTTTGGAGTTCTGTGAGACACAGCTAACCTCACCGAGGAGTCACTCAGTGCACTAAACTAGTAATAAAAATGACGTGAACTTAGAGCCTTCAGGGCAAAAGGAATTTCCTTCCCGGTTATGGAAACAGTCAAGTCTACTTTTGTTCGCTAAAGATTTTCCCTTGTTTACCAATGGGTGTTTGTTCTTGTTTTCCACATCAGGAAATAAACTTGCCTTTTATTTCAGGCGGGGATCCCAAACCCTGGGAGGGCTTGGTCCTAAGAATTTACTAACATCTGGCCAGGATTCTTTTTCTTGTTTCGTTCTGTTGTTCCTAAATACAACATTCGTTTTCTCTAAAAAATAGTCTTTGCCCTCCTAGTATGGTAAATCCCTTTTAAAAAAAACCACTTGAAGAACAATGTTATGTCATCATCCCTGTGCCCTTTTAGTCAGCATTTAACATCGTATTCCTTTTAATTTTCCCTTCTAGTATTCCTTTTTTTCTTTAATTGTTTTGACAGTATTAATTTTCTCCATGTTGTCACCTGATTTTTTGGTGTGCTTATCTTTTCAGTGCACTTTTATTAGTCACTGTGTCCACGTGGCTGTACTCGCTTTCTAATTTCTACACTAAATTTTAGAAAATTCAAGACTTTTCAGAGTTAGCTAAATTAGTGGATCTGCCTTTTCTTTTTAATGTACAGGGTTTTGTTTTTTTTCTTTGCCATTGGTTTGGGTTTTTTGTTGTTGTTGTTTGTGTTTTTTGTTTGTTTTTTACAAAATTTGATTTGTAATCAAGTAATCTCTTTTGACAAAATCGCCTTCACTTTTAGATCTTTTTTGCCATTCTTTATGAAGGCGTTCTTTCCCTGCAGAAGAGTTTTAGGCTCATTTGATGGGTTTTCAGTATTCTATTGTTGGGGCTCAATAAATCTCTGGTTTCCCCTAAATTACTGAGTTAAATTCAGTAATCCGGTGTTGACCCTGAACTGTGTGGAGCCCATGTCATTTGTGGTCGCCTTAGGCTTCTGATGACTTTGAAACAAGCTAAACTAAAGACAACCAAACTTAGGAGAATCTACCTCAAACTGTATTCTTTGTAGTTTAAGCTTTTCTGTTTGTTAGGCAGAAATTATTTTTTTAAATGGTTTTGAATTTAAGTTTTCATTCTAGAATATTTGGCCGGGTGTCCCCCCAGGAGGCTGGTTACTAAGTGCAGGCTCTCCCTCCCTGTGTCCTAGCGTGTGGTGCCGTCACCAGCATCTTCATCAGCAGACTGTGCTCAGGGGTGTTGTAAATACTTTTACTAGAGTGTGGTACCATCCCTCTACCTCTACTTCCTGTTTCTCTTATTTAGATTATTACATCAGTATTGACATCCCAGTTCTGAAAATCAGACCGCCAGGTATCAGGTATGCCCACCAAGCCTTATTCACCATCAACTTGCTTTTACTCAAAGTTCATCTTCTCCCATATCCTTTTCATTTCTGGATCAACACATAGGATATAACTTTTGAAAGGCAGTCGCACTCTAAGCTTTCATTTTGGTTCTTTTGAGGTCTTAGTGCTCTCATAATTTTCTCCTGATTCTTCATCTAAAGCCAGGCGTTTCTAGAGCTGTGTTTAGAAAGACCCATGTTATGTGCAGTTACTTCAGGCCCACCACTATCCCTTTGGGTCTTGCTGGTCTGGAGGTCTGTGTTCCTTTCACCAAGGACAGCCTGCATCGTTAGTGCTTCATTCACGAGCACCATAAATTCTGAAAGAGCTGGAAGGGAAAAATAACAGCATTCACTGGGGGGAAAGATAGTTGGGGGTTTTTTAAGATCAGAGATCCTCTCAGCTATCAGATTGAGAACTGATAGGAATAATCATTATTTAAATGAACAAAAATCCCTATACAGAGACTGAGGGTCCCAAAATGCAGTGATAGAAAAGTAAATTTCAAAATTGCTTTCTCACTTAACCATTAAAGTTGTTTTGATAGTTCAAAAGCAATGACGATGCTTTTCTATAAAATACCATTTTCCTGTTGAGGATATAGTCAACTCTTGATTTTTTGTTGTTGTTTTAGGGGCCATTATCCAGTTTGTGGATTGCCCAGATCCTGTTTTTCTTCTCCCATTTTTTGTCCATTATATGCTTTGAGAGTAAATAGGAGAAGAGAAAGAAAAGACCTAATTTTGAACAGTTTGGCCTCTTGATGGCTATTCTGTTAGGAGGTTTGGTGGGAAAAGGTGTTGAAACCGCTGGTTTAAATGAATTTTGCAAGAGTTTCGTCTTGTCCAGTCTCTGTCCTCCCGCCATGACCCTGAACAGTTGAGTGTTCTGCGTGGCTCCTTGAGGATCCATGACAATGATTGACAGCCCTCACTTTTCCCCTGGTTTATTTTTGTGGCGCTTCTCCTAGGTTACCAGCACAAACATAACGACTAAGGTACAATCAGCACTGACGCTGTGTTTGGAGGAGGGCGGGTGAAGGATGAGGAGAAGGACCTTTGCACAGTTTTAATATTTATCCAGTTTCTTTCTCCCTTGCTTTTGGCATCCCTATAATTGCCTTAAATTCTTTTAACAGTTTCACATGCCAAGTGCAGAATTAAAAGATGGAAAATGAAGAGCTTTAAAGACAGTAGTAGGGACGTGCAGCATGTCTGTGGTACCTGTAAGAATTGTTGTGCGTATAGGTAAATATGACAAATCAAAGTAAGAGTCTGTTGCCCAGTAATTAGAAGTTGGACCAAGTAACCTCAGTGGAATTTGGTTCTTGAACTAATTGGCCAGAGATACACTCTGTATTTGTATTTCCTGTAAGATCATAAAATTTTGTCACGAGTTTTCTAGTTGAGGAACTTTGAATAATGGTGAATATTTTATCTTATGTGGTATAAGAGAATGAGGTTGGAATGTGAATATTGCAGCCATTTCTATGATCAAGGGTTCAGATTCTGGTGCCACCAGATCAGTTTTGTGACCTTGAGCTCTCTGTGACTCAGTTTCTCCATCTATGAAATGGAGTACTAACAGCAGTATCATACATAAGATTGTTGAGATGTTAATGAAATAGTACATGGAAAAATACTTAGAGTGGTGTCTGATACATATTTGTTAAGTGCCCCGTAAATATTAGATAGTATTATGTGTGTAATTAACATTTAGGGAATGAAATATAAAACACCACGTAAAGTAATTAAAAGTTTTTTTGAATGAAGTGAAATCCACACAGCAATTGAGATTTTATTCACATTATTTAGGCAGTTTTTATTTTAAGAATTTTTCTCTATTGGATTAATGGTAGTTGTTATTTCTAAAACAAATTGACTTGAAAATCATTTTTTAAACCCGTAAAAACACAGTTCTTCAACTAATGATGAGGCCATTTAAAATGAATATATATGTGTGTGGATAATGCAGATTTATCCACTCCTCCCATCCGCTCACTGGGAGGTTACTTGTCCTAACTAGGGTGCTTCTGTGTTCCACGCACTGGCTCCCATTTCTTAGCCTCAGCACTCAGATGGCCATCTGCCCAAAATGGTTTTGAGCTATATTAGTTAAATAAGGGCTAAGGGTGGCTATGACCAACACCACCAGTGACTAAGAAATGACAGCAGTATCGGATTTCACCAGAAGGACCCTGCTGGCACTTTGTTATAAAGCAAACGTCTTTAGAGCAGCATCGGCACCATCGTTCCCTTCCCCTCAGCCTTGACCTGGTCCTCCCTCCTCTGGCCTGGAAGGCTGTGGGCTGACAGTGAGAGAGCGGCTAGAGGCCTGGTTGCCATCGTCCCTGCAGAGGGGCCAGGGGGATGGGTTTCTGCACAGGCAGCCTCCAAGCTTGGACTGGCATCGCTGCTGTGTCACTTTCCCACAGCGTCAGTGTTTAGGGAGGAGAAACTCCCTCTTTCTGCCTCAGGACTCAGAAGAAGGGAGTTTCCACTTCCTTTCTGCAGTGCAGAGAAAGGCAAGGCCAGTGGGGATCTACGTAAGTTAGGTGACTTTTTTTTTTTTTTTTTTTTTTTCCATTTTGACCCTCTTTCTCTCCCCTTTCTGCTCATAAATGTAAAAAGGCATCTAATTCTATCATCCTGACCCCACCTGCCCTCAACTGAACATGTTTATTAGTTCCATTTTCTGACACTACATTAGAGAAGCAGGAGCCAGCAGAGGTGGGCTGGGAGGGGTGGACAGACTTCTCCAGGTTCAGGAAGTTCTTTACTGCATTGACTTCAAATTTAAAAAAAAAAAAGGGGGGGGGAGGGGGTTGGAAAACACAGTGTTAGCTGATAATGGGGAATGTTGACACTGACAGCACAAAACATCAGATAATCATAAATTCATTAGTATTTGGTACTGGAGTCATCTTTTTTATCTTTAATGAAAAGCCAGTTTACCTGCCACAATTAGGCATTGCTTAGTTTGGTACCCATAATAAAGACTGCATTCTCAAGATACCATCACCTTAGAAAACAGCGTGGAAGGTGGGAAGACAGAAACCAGGACAGTTAAAACTCAGTCCTGGATAATCCACAAACAAGGTCCTTCACAGATAATCAAGAGTTGACTGTATTTGTCAGTGTTTCTTATCCTACACATTAGATGCTAGAAGAAAGGGCTGTGTGTACAAAGGAAGGCTCACAACACTAATGACTGAGCGAGAAGAACCCACAGATACAAGTCTTTAGATTCTGATAGTCTGCATGGTTCAAATACAGTGTTTTTGCTGTTGTGTTCTTTCATTTATAAGCTATCCATTTCTCCTAAAACATTTTGACAGTCTCATTAATAAGTTGCTATCTAAAACATTAACATATAAAATAATGTAAACATAAAGTACAAACTTTAGAATGAAATTATACCAAGTAATTTTTTAAGATAAGTGCTCGAAAAATGCAGAATCTTAGTAGAATATTCCTTTTTACAACATTTCTATTAATATATTACCAGCGTTTAGAATCTTCAGTGTAAAATTTTATTTCGTAAATGAATTGTGGGCTTCTTAACTGCTAAGGAGACTATTAATAATTTGTTACTTTGTCATGTGTCCACCTTAAATACAGTATTACTTTATACTTGTGTAACTCTTTACAGATTCCAAATTGAAATATTTCAGTATGTTTATAAAACAGTCTCTTAAATTTAAATTTGTTAAATAACATAAGTCTTTCTGTTCAGACAAGTCAGTGTTAAGTCACTGTAAGGTAGTGATAGGGCTGCTTATGGGGCATTTGGTCGAGGGGTGTGCTCATTACGTGTGGAGAGTTGTAGTCAGCCATTGCAAGAATTGGATACTGTAGTACTCTTACTCCATAGAAATCACTCTTTTCCATTTAAAGATTGAGAACCTCGACCCCCGCGGCATTCAGCTGTCAGCTCTCTTCATGAGTGGCGTGGACATGGCCCTGTTTGCGAACGACGCGTGTGGCCAGCCAGTGCCCTGGGAACACTGCTGTCCTTGGATGTATTTTGATGGGAAGCTCTTCCAGTCCAAACTCCTCAAAGCAAGCCGGGAAAAGACCCCACTCATCGACCTCTGTGATGGTCAGGTCAGTTGCAAGAAAGCAGGCTGGTTGGGGCAGGGAGGAGCGGGTGGCCACCGCCAACCAGAATGAAATAACGCTCACTGGCTAATCTGTCGTCTTTCCTACCGAATTTGTAATGAGCCTGTGTGACAGGAATTTGATTTAGATTGGGCCCAGCCCAGTGTGTAACTAAATGCCAGTTCAGTGCCCAGCTCAGGATATGCACTTGGTTCTCATTATTCACGGTAATGATATTCTATATATTCGCCTTGAACACTGAATTAGCAAATACTGAACCTTTGCTCTTAGGGGAAATACACGGTTAGGTTCCTGCAAGCCTCCCGTCACATCATCTTTGTCAAACAGTCGATACATAACCTTGTTTTACGTGTGTTTCTGTTTAAATACTTCTTAATGCCTATATACCACTAATTCACTCACATTGAACTTACGGCCGACAGCACTATCACTCAGCCTCACCAAAGCTCATTTAACTAACACGTGCATTTTCTCTGTAAGGCACATACAGCCTAGCACTTGGGAGCACTAGTCAGTACTCAGCACTGCTCTTGGGGCCGTTTCAAACAACAAAATCATTCACAAAAACATGAAAAATGTGGCACTAAGGAGACAGTGAACAGGACACACGTTTACAGTATAACAGCTGAAACACGAAGGCAATGCTGTCTTCTTCAAGCTCAGGTGGCAACTCGAACTTTATCCCACTTAGCAGATGTCTTCAAATGACTATGAAAATGCCAGGAGTATTGATTTTGAGGTTACAAGTAAATTTTAGCAAGTGGGTAAGTGTGCGGATGTGGAACTCATGAATAATGAGGATTGACTGCACTTTTTAAAAATCCTGATTTAAAAATAAAGTGAAGTAGGTTATGAGGTTATCTTGTCCCTTTGTATAAAAGAAACTCACATGTGCTGCAAGCTTTTTAACCTTAGACTACAAAACATGCATGCTCCCACGTGCTGCTTTAGTCAAGCTCAGTCTAAAGACAGATTTACAGAGTAAGCAGATTTTCAATTTCTCTGATTAAAGATTGGTTGCTGGTGTACATATTTATGTATTTATTAACAAAAGACGCTCAAGTTGAATGTTTCTGATGTTTATTCACAGTGGAATTTGACATAACACAAGTTGTATTGTCCACATTTGTGCAGGTTACTGAACAGTCATCTCACAGACAGCCCCACAGACAGATCAGTTGGGCTGTTGTCCTGTCCAGTCTCAAAGAGCTCCAGGCTTCCCTTAAAAAGCATCTGTCACTCTGTGCCTCAGTTCCTTCTCTGTAAAATACAGTAAATACCTGACCGAAAATTAAATGGATAGGAAAGTAAATTTTAAAGATGTGAACTAGGCATCGTCTACCTCCTGGTCCCCAAGTGGAAGGAAGGCTGTGAGCATGATCTGTCTGGACTTAGTCATTGATTTTGAGAACCAAATTCATTTTCAGTTAATAAACTTTATAGTAAATGGTTCTCACCTGAAGATATGCTGAGAAAGTAGAAATTTAAATTCTTGTTTTATAAGATTAAGATTACGAGATGAAGAGGTATCTTAATTTTTTTTTTTTTGCGTTTTTGCTTTTGGGGTCATGTTTGCATTCTGTAAACAAGTGTCACTGAGCAGATTGTGACTGTGTTATCTATGGGTAAATAAGTAGGCATGGCACAGTGGTCAGCATGTCTCATTGCTTTCCTGTTCTTTCCAATTCAATTGAAACCTTGTGAATGAAGTTTTCACATGCCAGTCCTTGACTTCCAGGCCGAGCAAGCTGCCAAGGTAGAAAAGATGCGGCAGAGCATCCTGGAAGGGCTGAACTTCTCCCGGCAGAGCCACCCGCTCCCCTTCCCACCGCCAGCGGCGCTGCCTTTCTACCCCACCTCCGTGTACCCACGGCACTTCGGGCCCGTCCCACCAGCACAGGGCCGAGGGCGGGGCTTTGCAGGTGAGTGTGTCCACCGCTGTATGTAGGGACTTGCGAGAGTGGGGAGACAGACGCACGTACAGCGTGCAGGCCTTCTTAGTGGGCAATATCTTGCTGTGTTGAGACCTTGTGAATAATTGACAGGCTTAGTTATGAAGTTGGCAGCAACATCTCTTCACATTAGAAAGGAGCAAACTTGATCCCGGAAGAGATTATGTATGGGAAAGGGAGCGGGAACTACAAAAGCTATTGCAGAGATAAGATTTTAAAATTGGGCAGTGCAGCTGAAAACTCTGCCCACGTTTGTGATTTAAGATTTTCTCATGTGTGGGGTCAGCGGAGCTCTCCTCCACTAAGGCCACCTCCCAAGCCTGTGGCAGAGCCCACAACAATAGTGTTCGGTCTCCAGAGGCTCCTGCAAGAGCAGGCAAGGCGACATTTCAGTGTTGTTGGTGACAAAGAGGGGTCAGGAGTCTCCTCCCTGGCAGCTGATGGTGTAAGAACAACAGCTGAAGGACATGGGGGTTGCTCTGCCTGAAAGCCCACTGGTGGCTCTCCCTGAACCCAGTTCCTCATGGCTTCTCCCATCTCTCTCCACCCGGGTCCCACAGGAGTCTGTGGCTTTGGAGGCCCCTATGGGGAAACCGTAGCGACAGGCGCTTACCGTGCCTTCCGCGTGGCGACGGCAGCAGGACACTGCGGAGCCTTCTCAGGCAGTGACAGCAGCAGGACTAGCAAGTCACAGGGCGGTAATTATGCCACACCTCCTCCTAGAGCTTCTGTTCGCCAGCAGCTTCCCGCTTCTTCTGGCTCTTCTTCCTCCTCGTCTGTCCTGACTCCAGCACCATATCCTTCCTGATAGGTCCCCACTCTGGCATTCACTGCTGCTCTTCTCCCAGCCTCTGCCTGCCCCCAGGTCTCTGCAGCAGCTTTGCTGTGGCCCATCTCTGCCTTCCAGAGGGGCCAGTGTGTGTCCACACACAGCCCTCCTTCTGTGCACCTGGCCTCCTAACCATTGTCTCCTGTGATAGAACAGGCTGCCCAGTAATACCCAGTGACGTTTTTTTCCTGTCGTATTCCCTAACAGCCCCCTCTGGGTAAAGAGGATGATGCTTGTATAGAAGATTCTAAGGGCATTGTACAGTTCTTGGCATAAAAAACTTTATCACAGTTTGTTTCATAGAAACATTTTTACAGAAAGATCTAATATCAGATATATAAATGGTCTATTTTAAACTCCCGTTGCTTCTCTTCTTATTTGTATTAGGCTTGTGAGGGAGAGAAAAAGTCTTAACATTTAGTCTTGAAATACTATCTTGTGATTTTGCTGTACTTTGATTGATTGAAGCCCATGACTTGTGACTTTGTCATAAATCCCACATTTTGGGACTGCGGATCTAAACATGGCTATCAAGTCTACGTTACAGGATCACTCAAATACAATTTTGAAGAACTTTTAGGATAGGCAAGCCTTTCTTGACCGGGAATATTTTTCCAGCTCAGTTACTTGCGTACTTACAGAAGCTACCTAGAGACATCTTTTGTAGCAGTAAGACTCTTACAGATGAATGCTGCCCTCTCTCTGTAGCTGTAGGAGCCACTTCTCCTCTCCTACTGCATGCCCCTCTCCCGCCTCCCCTTAGTTCTCCCGGCTGTCCAGGGTGCTTTTCCTCCTGTTACTGCGCATTATGCAGTGCACAGTAACGTGTGTTCTCTGCTTCACAGTCGGCTTCAGCTTCTTGCAACCCTTACCTGGAAACTTACGCTGGCCTGCAGTTGTGATAAAATACTGTGGTGGCAGGGAGGGCAGGAGGGGGGAGTTCTGACTATGAACATTGTTTGGTCAGAAGTGGTTTTTTAGTCTGAAATGACAAGAGGAACCTGCTTCTTAACTTCCACCAAATTGTGTCTGGAATTCGGATCTGTGCTGTCCAGTATAGTAGCCACTGGCCACATGTGGCTCTCGAGCACTTGAACTGTGGCTCATCCAAACTGAGCTGTGTGTCCTAAGCACACATCTAATTTTACAGACTTAATACAGAAAAAAGAATGTAAAATGTCTCATTAGTAGTTGTTTTTTATATTGATTACATGTTGAAATTAATGTTAATTTGGGTATATTGGGTTAAATAAAATATACTTTTTTTTTTTTTTTTTGGCTGCACCATGTGGCATGCGGCATCTCAGTTCCCCGACCAGGGATCGAACCCATGCCCCCTGCATTGGGAGCGCAGAGTCTTAACCACTGGACTGCCAGGGAACTCCCTAAAATATATATTACTAATATTTATTTCATGTGTTTCCTTGTACTTTCTTAATGTGGCTACTAGAAAATGTAAGGCTTGTTGTAGATTTTGTTGAACAGCGCTACTTGGCTGTTAATCATCATGGCTAATACCAAGATGATGGAGAATTTATTATGATCCATTCCCTGTGCCAGAAAAGAAGATGCTTGAGGTTCTGTTTCGTTTTGTTTTTATCAGAAATTTTGGTACCAACTAATTGTTTGAGGATTTTCTTAGGTAAGTCAGAAAACCTTAGAATATGCCGGCTACCAGTAATTAATAGAAGTTAGTGAATACAATGAATATTTGTAACCCTGTCTAAGGAAATTATTGTTTAATAGTGCAATAAGAAGTAACAGGCTAGCTTTACTGATTAATTTCTGCAATGTTTAGTTAAGGTAGTAAACTTGTAAGTAACTACCCAAAGAGAAAGACATCCTGAGTTTGCAGATTTCCATCTTGGTCATATAGAAGGTGCGCCGTATGCACCCAATACTTTATTGGCTCTATTTCTACCTAACAGCCGAGCTCATTTTGCAGTTGTAACCTATTTCAGTTGTCATGGGTTCTTTAAATAGCCAACACAGTTGTCTTACTTTCAGGTGTATTTTTAACAACAGCTTAAAAATAAAACCATTCAAATCAAACTTGTGCACATGGATAGTTCACATAATAAACAGGTCTTCACAGAGCAAGAGAAAGGGGCTTCATATGAAACGGAAACCACAATTGAAAAGAAATTGCTTGCTTATTTCTCTTTGCTAGTCCTGTGATTGTAAAGATTTTTTTTTTTTTTTCATCTACTTTTGTGCAGGAATCCAACCTATACCTTCTCAGGGAGGGAAGCTAGAAATAGCCGGCACCGTGGTTGGCCACTGGGCTGGGAGCAGACGGGGCCGTGGAGGCCGTGGGCCTTTCCCCCTACAGGTGGTTTCTGTTGGAGGACCAGCAAGAGGGTAAGTTCTGAACAATGAAAATGTATTTGTATAAACTTAAAAAAACAGCCTCTTACTTGTTACTTTAATCATGAGTTTACTAGGAACATTTTTACATCATTAAGTACATTCTTCTTTCACATCCTTCTTAGTGGTTGTATAGGAATCCATTATATATAGCATTATGTAATTATTTAAACCATTATTAAATAATTATCCAAAAATTACTCAATTAACCATTTTTTAATGTTTTTAAAAATCATTTTTGAAGTGCATTATTTTTAAAATTGAATACACTGGATATATACCAAAAAAATAAGATTGATTACTTGGACTAAATCTTTGGCGTGACCATGATTTAGTAAAGTTTGTGCTTCCTATAGCATAGACTAGACACCTTTAAATCCATCTGATATTATTTTAAATGTTTAAATGTTATCTGTAACAGATTCAACTCTGCTTGTTTTCGTCCTCTTTTATGTGTTTAGGCGTCCAAGAGGAGTTATTTCCACTCCAGTGATCAGAACATTTGGAAGAGGTGGAAGGTACTATGGCAGAGGCTATAAAAACCAGGGTGCGATTCAGGTAATAACACAACATAGTGCTAGTACCAGTTCACTCCTGAGTGCCTGATCGTCCCAGGCCAGGGTTTCAGTGCCTGTGTCCAGACAGGAGGGGTGTCGGAATGTTTCTGTAGCTATTGAGCTTCTAACACAGTAGCGGCACATGGTGCTTACCAAATGTACATTCCCTCAGACCCAGATCATTTTAGCATCACTTGTGGTAAAGAGAGGATGATCTCGTGTTCACATGCTGTACATAGGAATTTAGCTGAGAATAATCCAGGAGCTATTAATGCTGTTTATATTATAAAACATTACGTAGGTAAATCACATTTAGGATTTAAAAGAAAATTGTGACTTTAAATCCTGGAACAGTGCATCTTTTTCTCCTCCTGGACCATCGTGACCAGCTGTTCCCTGAAGGGATCAGCTTATGAGAAAATAAAGTCACGTCTGTCTTCATGAAAGAGCTAGAACTTTCTTCAGCTTTGGATATTCCAT
Organism: Balaenoptera acutorostrata; assembly: GCF_949987535.1. Classification (NCBI taxonomy): domain Eukaryota; kingdom Metazoa; phylum Chordata; class Mammalia; order Artiodactyla; family Balaenopteridae; genus Balaenoptera; species Balaenoptera acutorostrata. The sequence goes on from NC_080069.1 coordinate 29,671,135, forward strand.
TTTAGGACCTGGATTCTGATGAACTTCCCCTTGAGAACAATCTTTTAAAAACACCAGTCAGCCCTAACAATGTATTATGTTGTCTCACTTACTGAATTACGGCGTTTAGTCAAAGTACAGTTTTTTCCCATAGTGTCCTTGTAAACATTAAGAGGAGTACACTCTTGTGACTCATTTATTAATAACCCATATTTGGAAACTTACTTGGCCAAGAGAAAATAAAACTTCTGCCTTTGCCAGGTGATCTTAGCGTCTTGGTAGCTTCTGTTTTGATGAAATACATCAAGCAAGTCAAGTGCAGAGGCAGTCTCTTTCCTGAAAGCAGGCCCAGGCAGCCCCTCTTTGCAGCACAGCATCCAGCAAGGGGGAGGTACTCAGCTCATTCTGGCTCTCCTGTAGCCCCACCCTGACCTTCCTCAGCCTTCACCAAAATGCCCTTTTGAGCTAGAGGCACTCTCGGCCTCTCGACAGGTTTACAAGAGGGAGGAGAACTTCATTCTGACTGGTTCTCCAGAGCTCGTCCTATAAAAATGCCTCTGGTTGTACGTTATGGTCATACATGGTGGATACAGGGGCCTTTCCTAAGCTGGTAGTGGGGAATATGTGTCCCTATGTTGCTTAAGCACTTTTATTTTTATTTTAATATAAAACCTAGATACCAAAAGCCACACACACACACAAATGTAGCTTAATGAGTTATAAGTCAAATAGCCATGTAGCCATCACCTGTGTGATGAATAGCATTTTCCCAGCCATACCAAGAGCCCCTCACGGGCCCAATCCCAACACTAACCTCCTGCCTCCCTCTGCACAAAATAACTAACAACCCTGGAGTTTTACACTCAGTTATTTCTCCCTTGTCTCTTTCTGGTTTTATCACTCGCATGTGCGTTCCTAGACACTGATGTTGAATTGTGTTCACTTTCTTATAGTTTGCTATGTCTTCTAAGTCTCTCTGAATCAGCAGGCTTCCCTCCCTCCTTTTCTTTTCCTTCATTTATCTATTGAAGGACAACCCAGGTTATTTCACCTACAGACCTCTGGCTTTTGCCGAGTGCACACTCATACTCATGGTGCTGTTCCCCATGTGGCTCTGACCTTTCTTGCCCGCTGGTAGCTGGATCTGGATGCTGCATCGGACTTCAGTTTGTCCCTGTGGCAAGACTGTAGTGTGTGCTTTCATGTCTGCTTATCTATTTTTATGTTAGGACCTGTTAATCCATTCATATACTGCAGATTGCAAAATGAAGATATTCTCATTCAGTCATTTCTTTTTCTTTATTTATTGGGGTATTTTTATAAAAAGATGCTTCCCATTGCTTTCTGTTTGGTGCCTGAGTATTACAGCCCTTACAGGAACTAGGTCAACACATGGTTTTTTGTAGCTCACCTCACCCATCCTTGGCCACTGAGCCCTTTGCCGTGACCTCTAGTCTTCAGTAGCTTCCTATGTGGTGTATCACCCAGCCCAGCAGACCAGTGACAGTCGTTTCTCTTAGTTTCTCAATTTCTTTAGTGAGAAATGGCATTTCAAGTAGGAGCACCAATGGACCCTGGCTGCCATAGGGTCAGTCATGGTTCCTAGTGTTCTGTGTACATAGACACACAGAGTCCTGTTTCTTTATATATGTAAACACACACACAACCGATATGCCTTTTTATTGTATTTTTTAAAGGTATGATTCTCATGAATTCACACTGATGTTTCCGGTTCAAACTGAGGACTATAGGCTTTTATTTAGTCTCATTTCTGTTACATCTCTACGTTCTTTCTTCTACACCAAATCACCATTTCTAGGCTTTTCCTATGAACAGAGCTAGAGGGAAAAGGTGTACACATCCACACTCACGTATACTATGCACACACAAACATATATACATGTAATCTGCTGCTTTTTTCCTCCCTAATTAAACTGACTCTTCTTATTCAAATTTAGGATTTCAGGAATTTGACTTAACCTTTACTGTTTATATCAGTATGTCTTTTCTTCCCTTCTGAGAATCTTGGTTCCTAAGAACCCAGAGGATGATTAAATTAGAACATCCCATAACTCATTATTTACTTCATCCCACATTGCATACACAGTCTGCTAGGACTAGCTAATTCTTCCATCAACAGCACAATCACTGGGAACAATTAAAAGAAAATGTTGGTATATGCTTCCCCCATTTTCCCCCGTCATCCTCACAGTTTTGAAAAATAGCTTTGCTACTATGGTCTACATTGTCCAAAGTATACTCCTTTCAGCCACATTTGTCCAGGGTTCGTAGATAATTGTGTCCCGTGCCCCACCAGCCTTGAGTCTGCTGGTCCATTTTGTCCCTCTAAGGCTCTTTCTTTAGTGGGTTCCTAGGGAAGACTTAGGAAAACAGTGTTTAATTTGAAAACAGTTTATTTTCCTAGCAATTAGAAATACTGGTTCACATCTTCTCAAGTGACTTACACATTATATGATTTTCTTCTGTTATAAAGCTTTGCTGTTAAAGGCTAATGATAATTGAATTGTCTTTCCCTTTGAAGTCATTTGCTGTTTTGGCCTAAATGCCTAAATTGTTTTCGTTTTTCCATCAAAGTTTAGTGACATGCCCTGCTGCTGGTTGTTCTTGGTCAGTGCACTCAGTATGCAATGCTTTCTTTCCAAATGCAATTTCAAATTTGTTTTATGTCAGAAAATTTTCTTGAATTACTAGTTTTTCATTTCAGTTCTTTTTCTTTGCTTTGTTTTTCATCTCTGGTGCTCCTGTTGTACTAGTCCTTCTGGGTCTGTCTTCAGTGTTTGGCATACTCTTGATTCCTTTTCGTCTCTTCCTTTCTTTTTTGAGATGTAACTCATATACTATACAATTCACCTGTTTAAAGTGTATAATTCAGTCTCTTCCTAAGGTCATATGCAATCACCGTTAATTCCAGAACATTCGTCACCCCAAAAGAAACCCCTTATTCATGAGCAGTCATACACCGCACCCCCATGGTCTCTGGTGGATCTGCTTTCTGTCTGGAGTTGCTCTCTGTACATTTCATGTAAATGCACATGTTGTGCCCCATACCAGGACTTCATTCTGTATTATTGCTGAGTGATGCTCCATTATATAGATGCACTACATTTTGTTTACTTGTTCATCAGTTGATGGACATTTAGATTGTTTCCACTTTTTGACTATTATGAATAATGCTGCTATGAACATATATGTACAAGTTTGGTTTTTTTCCCCCAGGTTTTATTGAGATGTAATTGACACGTAATATTATATTAGTTTCATGTGTACAGCATAATGATTCGATATTTGTATTTATTGCAAAATGATCACCACAATAAGTCTAGTTAACATCCATCACCACACATAATTACAAATTTCTTCTTCTTGTGATGAGAAATCTTTTAAGTGATGAGTATATCTTGTGATGAGTATATCTTTTAAGATATACTCTTTTAGCAACTTTCAAATATATGAGTACTGTTAACTATCTCTTTTAGCAACTTTCAAATACATGAGTACTGTTAACTATAAGAGTGTTGTTAACTACTGTTAACAACTTTCAAATATATAAGAGTACTGTTAACTGTTAACTACACATTTTCAATTCTCTTCGGTATGCATGTAGGAGTGAATTTCTGGGTCATATGGTAACTCTGTGTTTAAGCATTTGAGGAACTGCAAAACTGTTTTCAAAATGGCTGCACCGTTTTCCATTCCTATCAGCAATGTATGAGGATTCCAATTCTCTACATGCATGTCGACATTTGCTACTATCTGTTGTTGAGTTTGGCCATCCTAGTGGGTATGAAATGGTATCTCATTGTGGTTTTGATCTGCATTTCCCTTTCTTCATCTCTCTGATTTTAAAAATTTTGTTCTTTCACCTTCAGGTACTATGATGTTCATTTGGTGTTGTTTCTTCTAGTTTAGTGTTCATTTCTCGAATTATTTTTTCTGTATTTTAAATTCTTCCCAAAGTTTTTCACCTCACTTTATGGCTTTTCCTGGTTTAATCTGTGCTCCTCTTCCTCAACCTGTCCTGTCACAGCCTGTTTTAAAATCAAAGGAAGCAGTCTTGGTCTTTTATTGACATGCCTTTCTGATGTATTTCATTGTCCTTAGGGATGTTGTTCCATCTTTTGTTGCCATAATGTGTGGATTCCTTGGTACTTCCTGTTGCTTGTTTTTAAGTGAAAGTAGTATTCTTGCACCTTGAGAAGGACAGATGATGAAGGGCAGCTTGTTTCCTAAGAGTCTCTGGCCTTCCTTTCTCTGTTGCTGCCATCCTGATGGGGCCAGTTCTGATACGATGTGTCAGTGGGACAGAGGAGGTGGTGCTGCCCCGTGCTTGTGGTGCGTATAGTGGTGGGGGACTCCTTGCAGCGGCCTACGCTTATGGGAAGAATTAGCTGTAGAGAGAGGGAGTGTCTGTTTCCAAACAGGTACAGACTGGCTTTCTGTCTTAGTCTTCCTGCATCCTTCGTAACTATAGGGAGGTTCCCTAATAAGCAGGCGCCTCAACACATTTCATGTAGCAGGCACCCATGGGGGAACTGCTTAATCACCACTGGCAATACTCTGCCACAAGTGTGTGTTTAGTCTGGCAAGTGGACTTTTCCTCGAGAGAGTGAGGGTTTTGAGATTTGAAAGCATGTAATTGAAGTCTTCAGTATTATTTTTCTCCGCTTCTTGGCCCTCCTATATTTTTATATTATGCTTCTCAAGGTGCCAAGAGAATGACAGTAGTATTGACTTCTAGAAAAGTTTACATGAGTGTTTCTGAACTATAGGATTGAAAACTAAAATGAGAACAGTCCTTCTGGGTCTGTTGAACAGTCCTTCTGGGTCTGGGTCTGTGTAAAATTGAGCCCAAATGGGGAACATGGTAACCTGTGGTGTACAAGAGGGTGTCTCTAAAGTAAGGGTGATAGGTACCTCCAGTTCCACTCTGTATATAGACTACAGAGTGGATAGAGTATATAATAGAATGTTTAGAGTATAGAAAATTTAGATGACAGAATGGATAGCGTATAAAATAGAATGTATAGAGTGGATAGATTATAGAGTGTATATGGACTGTAAAGTATAGAGAGTACAGTTGACCCTCGGACAATGCCGACTCTCTGCGCAGTTGAAAATCCACATATAACTTTACAGTCAGCCCTCCTCCATATCCACAGTTCCACATCCGCAGATTCAACCAACTGTGGATCATGTAGTACTGTAGTATGTGTTTATTGAAAAAAACCCGCATAATGGCGGACTTGCGCAGTTCAAATCCATGTTGTTCAAGGGTCAACTGTATAGAGAATGTATAGAGTATATAATAGAATATATAGAGAATAGCTTGCATAGAGTATATAATAGAATGTAGAGAGTATATAGAGTATACAATAGAATATGTAGAGTTTAGAGAATATAGATTATGGAGGATATAGAGTATATAATGGAATGTATAGAGAGTATACACAGTATAAAATGCATAGGGTGGAGAGTACATAACAATGAGAGACACAGCCATGCACTCGCTGTGTTCTGTTCTTAAATCTGCAGTGAGTGTCATCAGGCCTCAGCTGGTGTCTCCTCTCTCCCGCTGTTTATCAAAAACTGCCTTATCGCTTGCTGTGCTTCATTTTAAATAGGGCAAGCCTCCTTATGCTGCTTCAGCAGAAGAAGTGGCCAAAGAACTGAAGTCGAGATCCGGGGAATCTAAATCCTCCGCTGTGTCTTCAGACGGGTCCCTGGCTGAAAACGGAGCGGTGGCTGAGGAGAAGCCGGCTCCCCAGATGAATGGGAACGCGGGCGACACCAGGGCCCCCAGCCACTCGGAAAGTGCCTTGAACAATGACTCTAAGACGTGCAATACAAATCCTCACTTAAATGCACTAAGTACAGACAGTGCTTGCCGTAGAGCTGATGCTCTGGAGGCAGCTGTCTTAAAGAAAGAAGAGTAAACTTATTTTTTATAGAGGGTGAAGGATGCTGGAAGGGTAAGGATTTAGGAATATCTGGAGAGAAAGAGAGCCTACAGTTATGTACATTTTTTCCTTTCCGTAAGAGAAAAATGAGGACTTTGGAAATTCGGATCCCTCTTTGATATCAGAGATTTAAACAACACATTTTTAGTTTTAACCAGTTGTAGTCAAAATGCTACAATAAAACAAAAAGAGAGAAAGAAAATGAAGAGCATTTGACTCCCACACTTAAAATGAAGTACACACAAAGTTTAAACTGGTTAATGACAAAAGCCTATAGCTGTGTTTCTTGAACTATAAAGAAAACAAATTTTGGCAGTCTTTAAGTATATATAGCTTAAAATATCATTTTTAGCATTTGGCACCATATGTATGCCATTATCTTTGATTTTGCATTACTGTTCACAAGAAAGCTTTGTCTAAGGCTTTGATTTTATGATTATGAAAGAAATTAGGCACAACCACAGTTTTTCTTTCTTACTTAAATTTCATCACTGTTGATGTGGTTCTTTTGTGTTAAAAAAAAAAGTGCAACTATCAAAACTAAAAAAACTATAGAGTAATATTGCCGTTCTGCTGATTTTAAATATACAGTACATCATACATACTTTACAAGCAAGTTAAATGGAGATAAAGTTGAAATCATAGAAGATGCAAATGACCTTTCAAAATCAACACACTGTGTTCTGAAACTTTTCGTGACTTAATACCATGCATCTGTGATCAATGAACTATGTGGTTTTGAATCGGACGTAGACCATTAGTGCTACTACTTGAGCTAAACTTCTGCATGGTTCATAATTTTTAAAGTGTGTAGTTAATATTATGCATGTTATTGTCCTTTCTTCCATTCTTACCAGTATGTGCCCATTTGCAAAACAAAAATGCTAATAATCAGTAATAGTCCTATAAAAGATGTTAACTCTGTTTAGTCATTGACTGATCTTGCTCTAACCTTAAAATTTTGTGATTATTGACCTCTGTTGCATTTATTCTAAAACCCCCCAAATTATCTAGCTGTTTCGAATATCAACATTACCCTGGTGTATTCACTGCTGTATGCATTATTGTTCTTTGTTGCTGTTTTATGCCTTCATATTAGCAAAATATGAAATTCTGTGAAAAACAAAAAAAAAATCCCTTTGATCTTTAAAAAAAAAAAAAAAACAACCCCCCCTTCTGTAGCAGGAAACAAATTGCTTGTTCTTGAGAACTTTCCCATCAAGAATTTAGTAGAAGCAGGTATACTTATATCATTTTGATGTTTTTGTTAATGTTTCCAAACAATGTACTTTGAAATCAGAATCACTTCTTATTCGTTTTCATATAATTCTCCTGATGCTCTTCATCACACATTAGTGATCAGAAATGAGATGTAATTCCCCAATCCCTGCCCGCAAGACCTGAGTAGGATCTTACTGTAAGTTGAAGGGAGTTTTGCCCTAACTCATGGATTGTGCAAGAATGAACTGCTGTTGGGTTTGACTGATTGTAGATGGGTTGTGGTGTGGTGTATCTGAAGGCTATTGAATGCAACTTACAATGCTTAATAAAAATCTTTATTCTTTTAGTATAAAGATGGTACGGCTTTTAAATTCCTTGTAAAAACATACATTTTACTGAGGTTTAATTCAAATTGAAACAGCTACTGAAGAGCTTAGTCAAATAACCAAAATTTAGAAATATTTTGCCCATTGCAGGTAATTCCAGGTTTCTAGCTCTAAAGAAACATATGTGGTCAAAATGCAAGTTATGCTGATGTCTGAATTTCATAGTTACAAAAAAACATTCTCTGATAGAGCAGGCTTAGAAATAGAAATTTAATTTAAAAAAAAAAGCCCAAGGAAGAAATACATTTGATCTTGATTAAACCGCTTTTTTTTTTTTTTTTTTTACCAGATCCATACTATGTTCAGATTTGTTTCGTTTTTACTTAATGTCTTTTTTTGTTCTAGTATCTACCACATTATATTTAGTTGTTATGTCTCCTTAGGCTCTTCGTTCTGACATTTTCTCAGACTTTCCTTGTTTTTGGTGACCTTGTGACAGCCTTGAGGAGTAGTCAGATATTTTGTTGAATGTCTTGTAACTGTGATTTGTCTGATTTTTTTTTTTTTTTTTTTTTCATGAGTGGACTGGGGTTAGGCTACATAAAATTAACATGCCTTATCACCATTGATAGCGACCTTGATCATCTGGCTGAGTTAGTGTTGGTCAGGTCTCTTCACTGTAAGGTTGCCAGCCCCTACTCCTTTCCATACTGTGCTCTTTGATAGAGCCACCATGTGGCTCACGAGTGACTCACGAGTGGGGAGTCATGGTTTAGTTATCTAGTAAATTATTTGGAATTCTTGTGCGTGGCAAATTTGTCTCTTCTCCGCCATTTCCCCATATGTTTTTACATCATTGAGTTCTGAGTGCTTAGCACAGGACAGGGGTGAACGGTAGGCATTTAATACATTTTGGTCCTTGTTTTGTGAACATCCATTGTAAATCTCTCACGTTCTAATAACACCTTCAATGATGATACTAAAACAGGACGTGCTTTTTTAGAAGCACTATTCTAGGTGTTTTAGCTCAATTAATGCTCACAGCAATGCTATCAGGATGACACTGTTATCACCACCGAAGGTTTTTAACTTACTGGAGGCCACACTGCTAGTGAGCGGTGGAGACAGGGTCTGAGTCCGTGCCCTTTGGAGCCCACGCTCAGAGCCTTTGAGGCGCCCTTTAGTCCGTCATGCCCCTACACACGGCCCGCCCAGCTCCTCCGGAACCGCTTCTCCGGGAGGTGCGGGGAGGTGGGGCTGTGTCCCCGCCTTCGCGGGGTGGGCAGGAGGGGAGTGGCCACACGGGAGAGACGGGGGCGGAGGGGGCGGTGTCAGAAGACGTGTTATCAAAGATGCTGGGACTGCGGGCGCGCGCTCTCGGCCGGGGTCGGAGAGGGGAGGGCCGTCTCAAGGCCCCGCCCGCCCGGCCTCCTAGTCAGAGGAAGACGCGCCCGGGATGCGCGCTTCCGGCCTTGCGTGGAGAGGGGTGGGGCCATGCGTAGGGCGGGGCAGGGCGGGGCCTTGTGTAGGGGAGGCCCGTTCCTCCCTGCGCTGACTGTGCGCGCGCACCTCTTTCCTCCTACCCTTGAGGCCCCCGTTCCGCTGCGTCCCAGCGCTGCTACCCAGGCCAGGCGCGAGGCGACCGCGGGAGGTCGGCGGGGGCCGGTTCGGTGTCCACACTGCCAACTCCTGGGGCCGAATTCCGCGCGCAGACAGCTGACCGGATCCTCGGGGACCGCGAGAGCTGGGCCGGGCTCCCTACACGGTCACCAAGATGCTGACATCGAAGATTTCAAAGCTAAAAAGAAGGAGCTAGAAGAAATTGTTCAGCCAATTATTAGCAAACTATGGAAATGCAGGCCCTCCCCAAACTGGTGATGAAGAACCAGCAGACAACGATGAGTTGTAGACACTGCTCCGCTAGTGCTGTAATATTGTAAATAACTGGACTCAGGAACTTTCCTTAGGAGAAAATTGAGAGAACTTAAGTCTCGAATGTGATTGGAATCTTCATCTTGGAGTGGAGTTGAAAATGCTATAGCCCAAGTAGCTGTTTACTGCTTTTCATTAGCAGTTGCTCACATGTTTTGGGGTGGGGGGCGAGGAGGAATTGGCTATCATCAAAAGTAGGTGAAAAATCTGGGTTAGGATGTGTGTTCACCTTGAAAATGTCCTATTTAACAATTGGGTCATGTGCATCTGGTGTAGGAACTTTTTTTCTACCATAAGTGACACCAGTAAATGTTTGTTGTTTACACTGGTCTTACAAAAAAAAAAAAAGAAAACCCTCCGGTTCTGGGGCTGGGCACCGGCACTGCATGTCCCTATAGCCTGGGAGCCACCTATGCCTCTGTGGGACCCACCACGGTCCCCGGTCCCCGGGGCTGACGAGGCACTGTCCTGAGTCAGTTTGTTCCAAGCAAGCCCTGAGTGTTCTCCTGGTTCTGACAGGTGTGCAAACTCCAAATGCTGTTAACCCTCTATTCCTACAGGCTGTGGCTCTGGGATTTGGAGGAAATAAAGGAAGCACCCACACCTCTCCTCCCTGACACTTGTCTGGTCAATCGTATTGGCCCCACCGTTCCTCAGGGACGTAGGTTCGAGCTCCTCTGCATTCGTATCATGCTCTGGTCCACAGTACCAAGGGCCACGATGGCCCCCCAGTCCTTGCTTGCCCTCATTTTGCGAGGCAGTGGGGAGCAGGGGGGGCTTCCGCTTTACAGAAACCTCAATTCCAGTGAGGACTCACCAGCACGTTTAATCCAGTGTCAATTGCAAACGCCTGTCAAGTTTCCTCCGTTGGAATGTCTTTTCAGGGAGGGTTGTATTCTCAGTGCCACCGGCCCCTACCCCCAGATGCCAGCAGTGCCTCCCCATCATGACAACTGCATGATGCTGCCCTTCCCCTTCCCCACCGCCCCCTCCTCTCTGGAGCGGGTCCTCCCCGCTGAAGAAGAACCCTGTGTTTTGGAGAGGGGATAGGGACGGAGGCACAGGCCTGGGCAGGAAGCAAAGGGAGGCCGAGGACACCACGCTTGCTTGGGGACAGGCTGGCCATCTCTCCCACGTCACTAGGATCACGGGGGATGGCCTGAGTGGCATCCAGAAATAGGCGAGGGACCAGCAGCTGTGCGTGGCACTCTGGGGCTCGGGACTGAATTCTGACCCCAGCGTTGCTCCTAGGACAATTCACATACTCTCCTGGGCTGATGGTTTCTTTTCCCTTTCTTCCTTTTTGAAAAATAGCTTCTACTGATTTTTTTTTTTTCTGGTTTCAAAAGTAATATGTTTATTGTAGTAACTTTAAGAAATACAAGTAAACAAAAAAAAGAAAAATCACTATACTGTTAATATTGTTAATATTCGTAATCACCATATTGTTAATATTTGGCCTCTTTCATTTTTCTATGTAATATATAATTTTTTTTGCAGAAAATAAACCATTACACATGTTTTGTAACATTTTCTCCCCACCTACAAAATATTTTATGGCTCTTTCTCTCTACCATTTCATATTCTGCCATAGCCCCACGATTCCACGGGTAGCTGCACCATGAAGTACCTGCTTGCCCAGTGTGGCTGGACATGGCTTTACTTTGGCATCCCCCAGTATTGATGGAGCATCTGTGTTGGGTACTGCCCTAGGCCCTGAGGCTCAGAGGGCAGCAAGTGCCCTCCCTTCATGGGCATTTACAATTGGGGGCTGGGGGAAGTATACATGTGTACAAATAAGACTATTTCAGACAAGAAGATGAGGAAAATAAAACGGGGTGATGGTTCCGAGGCAGGGAGGGCCTCTGGGATGGGGGATGAGAAGGATGGTGGTCTGTGGAGAATGAGGTCAGGCTTAGGCCTGGGGTAGGAAGCAGTGGATGGAGAGAACTCATGAGTGAGAGGGAAAGCCAGTGATGCAGGGTGAGGGTTCTGGGCATGCTGGTGGCCCTTCAGAGGTTGTGACCAGTCTCCAGGTGGTCACAGCCTGGGAGGCATGCACACCCTACAGGTGGTTAGCATTTCACCAGAAGGACTGCCTAACGGTGGGATGTGAGGGTAGGTTGTCTTGGTCCTTGGTGCTGACCAGACCCTGACTCTTTGCTAGAAGGACGCAGAAAATGGTTTTCTGGTTTTCATCTGCATTGCTTCGATTGCCAGCGAGGGTGATATATCCCTTCTTAGGTTTACTGTGCCCTCGGTTTACTATTTTCTAATTGACAGAGAACATCTAATGCCCTGGCTCTTTCCTGATTCCAAAATCCCAGGCCAAGGCAAGAATGTTAAGAAATAATTCAGCAGTTGTACCCTCATCCACATGATCGCCTGCAAGGACAAAGAGTTTCGGACACCTCCCTCCTCGTCCCCCCTCTTGGCCTCAGAGGGAGCCTGTTGCTACACTGGGTGCCAGTTCTTTCCTGATGTAGGTGTCCTCAGGAGTAGCTCTCTCTTCCAGGGAACTTATTCTACCCTCAGATTTCCTGAGAATTACTAATTTATTACCCCCTTTTACTCCTTAATCCCCACTTAGTCGAATGAACCTTGCAGAGACCACTTTGCCTGGAGCCCTGTCTTTGTCCTGCCCATGTGGGCCTAGGCTGTTGAATGCTTGTCCTCTGCTCCTTGCTCTATTAGCTTCCCTAGCACAGACTGGGCCACAGATGACCCGAGGACCTGTAGACAGGGCCAGAGTAGCTCTGCACTAGATGCTTCACCCTGTGCTATGGGCTGGACTCGGTCCCCTCCACTTTCATATTTTGGAGCCCTGACCCCAGTCCTTCAGAATGGGACCTTATTTGGAAATAGGGTTATTGCAGATGTAATTAGTTAGGTTAGGATGAGGTCCTGCTGGAGTGGGGTGGGCCCTAAGCCAACAAATCTGGTGTCTCTATAAAAAGGGGAAATTTCGACACAGAAACAGATACGCACAAAGGAACAAAATGGCCATGTGAAGACTGGACTGATGCTACCACAAGCCAAGAAGCTACCAGAAGCTAGAGAGAAGCTTGGAGCAGACCCTTCTTGGGGCCTTCAGAGGGGGCATGGCCTTGCTGGCACCTTTATCTTAGACTTCTGGCCTCTGGAACCCTGAGACGACACACTTCTGTGGTCCTAAGTCACCCAGTGTGGTACCTTGACATGGCAGCCGCAGGAAGCTGATACGCTCTGCATGCTGCCATCCTGTTAAGTGCAGACTGTACTCTGCCCAGGGGTCTCTGAAACCATGGCGGGGGGCGGGCACCACCACCGCAGACCCTTAGCTGGGTGTGACTTAGCTCTGGCTGCATGTGTTTCTTTTTTCTTGACATCCAGAATAGTGACTGGAAATGGCCCAGGCAGACCTGAATGTGAAAGGTTCTACCTGGAATGAACCTGCCTGGTAGCAAGAACTATGGCCCTGCCTCTCAGACAGATGGAGGCTGATTTCAGGCTGAGGGTCTCGTCCTCACTTGGTATCAACCCAGCGACCATGTTGGATCCTATACAAGTGCTCCCAAACCCATGCATCTGGGAAGAAAGATATTAGGTCTTCCCTGCTTAGAGAGATTCCTGGATCTCCATCAGTCCTTCTGTCCACCTGTTGGTTATCTGGGTCTACTGGGGCTGGCATTGTGCTTGTTGCTGAGGACTCAGCCATGAGCAGAATAGAGACCTCTCTGTGCTGTGTCACTTCACCTGAGTGGACAGTCATGTGGAAATGCAACGAGAAAAAATAAACCCATGTGAAAATGCAACAGCAATTATAATATGCTCTAGGAAGGAAAATGCAGAGGAAAGGAGGAACTTAACTATGGTGGAGGAAGGTGTCAGGGAATCCTCTGACGAATGACCTGGAAGCCAGGTGGGAATTACCCAGGCAGAGTTTGAGCTGCATCAGGGTGGGTACCCTGGTTGGCCTTAGCCTGCTGCATCTGGCAGGCACCGGCACCCATAGCAGACCTAGCCAGATCTCATCGTGCCACACCCCCTCGTGGCATTTGTGCGTGTCCATCCCTGCAGACCTGAGTGACCCAGTGTGGGCTATAGGAGGGCCACCCTGGTCCCAGTTTGACCAGGATAGCCTTGTTTGCCCCTGTTCTGGTATTTTATTAATAGCACCCTTTTGGATAATAAATTATATGGTCATCCAGCTGAGTGAGTTTGGTCTACAAACTCACTGCTTCCAAACATCACAGGGCCATCCTAGAGATGGACAACAAGAAGGGCACACTTTCGTACCCATCAGAAAAATCCAGAAGGCTTTCAAAATTCCTGTGGCTGGGCTTCCCTGGTGGCGCAGTGGCTGAGAGTCTGCCTGCCAATGCAGGGCACACGGGTTCGAACCCTGGTCTGGGAGGATCCCGCATGCCGCGGAGCGGCTGGGCCCTTGAGCCACAATTGCTGAGCCTGCGCGTCTGGAGCCTGTGCTCCGCAACAAGAGAGGCCGCGATAGTGAGAGGCCCGCGCACCGCGATGAAGAGTGGCCCCCGCTTGCCACAACTAGAGAAAGCCCTCGCACAGAAACGAAGACCCAACACAGCCAAAAATTAAATAAATAAATAAATTAATTAATTAAAAAAAAATTCCTGTGGCTTACTGTTCATTTCAATTGGTTCTGGTTCTGATCACCATGGTCCCAGTAGCACAAGAAGCTCTTAGAATTTTCTTTGCATTCATCACATGGATTCATCTGATACAAACACACGCATCCAACCTTGAATTAGTATGTCCTTTCTGACATCTCCCCCCAAGACAGTTATTAGTTTTCTGTCTCCTGCTCTGGCATATGAGCTCCTTGGAGGTAGGAATGGTGTATGCCTTCTTCACTGCTATAACATCTGCAGTAGTTCTGTGCCAACACATTGGATAACTAGATTAACTGAACAAATTCTTAGAAACACACAACCTCCCAAAACTGAATCATGAAGATATAGAACATCTCAATAGATCTATAACTATTTAGGAGATTGAATCAATAATCAAAAACCAAGAAAAGCCCAGGACCAGATAGCTGCGCTGAATTCTACAACACATTTAAAGAAAAATTAACACCAATCCTTCTTAAACTCTTCCCAAAAACTGAAGAGGAGGGAATACTTCCTAATCCTTTCTTTGAAGCCAGCATTACCCTGACAAAAGCCAGACAAAGATTCTACAAGAACAGAAAACTACAAAACAATATCCCTTGTAAACATTGACGCAAAATCCTCAACAAAATACTAGGAAACCAAATTCAACAGCATATTAAAAGGATCATACACCCTAACCAAATGGGATTTATTCCTGGGATGCAAGGATGGTTCAACATCCTTAAAATCAAGAAAAAGACCCCCCAAAACAATGTAATACAGACCACATTAACAGAATAAAGGGGAAAAAATAATCATCTCAATTGATGCAGAAAAAGCATTTGACAAAATTCAACACCCTTTCATGATAAACAAACAAACAAACAAAAAACTCTACAAACTAGGATAGAAAGAAACTTCTTCAGTGTAGTAAAGGCCATATATGAAAAGCCCAAACCAAACATCATACTCAATGGTGAAAGACTAAAAAAAGCTTTTCCCTTAAGATCAGGAACAAGAGAAAGATGCCCATTTCACCACTTCTATTCAGCGTGCTATTGGATGCTCTAGCCAGAGTAATTGGGCAAGAAAAATAAATTTAAAAAGCATTCAAATTAGAAAGGAAGAAGTAAAATTATTTCTGTTCATAGATAACATGATCTTATGTCATGTAAAATCATCAAGATTTGGGAACTCTAAAGATTCTACAAATAACTGTTAGAACTAAAAAACAAATTCAGCAAATGTGCAAGATACTGAATCAACACACAAAAATCAGTTTTGTTTCCATACACTAAGAGTGAACAATCCAAAAAGGAAATTAGGAACATAATTCCACATACAATAGCATCAAACAAACAAAATACCTAGGAATAAACTTAGCCAAGGAGACAAAATATTTGTACACTGAAAACTTATATAAAACATTGCTGAAAGCAATTAAAGAAGATACAAATAAATAGCAAGACATCCCATGTTAATGATCAGAAGACTTACTGTTGTTAAGATATCAATATTACCCAAAGCAATCTACAGATTCAACACAATCCTTGTCAAAATTCCAATAGCTCTTTGTGAAGAAATGGAGAGGCCAATCCTCAAATTAATATGGAATTGTAAGGGGTCCAGAAGAGCAAAAACAATCTTGAAAAAGAAGAGCCAAGTTGGAGGTCTCACACTTCCTAATTTCAAAACTTACCACAAAGCTACAGTAATCAAAATAGTGTGGTACTGGCATAAAGATACACAAACAAACCAATGAAATACAATAGAGACCCCAGAAATAAACCCTTGGCCCATATGGTCAAATGATTTCTGACAAGGGTGCAATGACCATTCAGTGGGGAAAGGAGTGTCCTTTCAACAAATGGTGCTGGGAAAACTAGATAACCATCTACAAAAGAATTAAGTTGGACCCTTACTTCACACCCTATACAAAAATTAATTGAAAATGGATCAAAGTCTTAAACTTAAGAACTAAAACTACAAAACTCTTAGATGAAAACATACAGTGGAAAGCTTCATGACACTGGATTTAGCAATGGTTTCTTAGATATGACATCAAATACACAGGCAACAAAAGGAAAAAACAGATGAATTGGGCTTCATCAAAATTAAAAAGTTGGGGGCTTCCCGGGGCTTCCCTGGTGGCACAGTGGTTGAGAATCTGCCTGCCAATGCAGGGGACACGGGTTCAAGCCCTGGTCTGGGAAGATCCCACGTGCCACGGAGCAACTGGGCCCGTGAGCCACAATTACTGAGCCTGCGCGTCTGGAGCCTGTGCTCCGCAACGGGAGAGGCCACGATAGTGAGAGGCCCGCACACCGCGATGAAGAGTGGCCCCCACTCGCCACAACTGGAGAAAGCCCTCGCACAGAAACGAAGACCCAACACAGCCAAAAATAAATAAATAAATAAATAAATAAATAAATAAATAAATAAATAAATTTATTAAAAAAAATTAAAAAATTGTGTGCATCAAAGGACATGATCAATCAACAGAGTGAAAAGAGAACCCATGGAATGGGAGAAGATACTTGCAAATCATATATCTGAGAGGGGATTAATATCCAGAGTACATAAAAAACTTCTACAACTCAACTAAAAGCAACCAACTCAAAAAATAAGGAAAAGATGCGAATAGACATTTCTCCAAAGAAGGTATATAAATAGCCAATAAGCACATAAAAAGATGCTCAACATCACTAATCATTAGGGAAATGTAAATCAAGACCACAGTGATCATGGAGTTTCAGTAGAACCAAACTGCTGCCGTTAAAAACTATTATATTGAACTATACATTGAGAAATCAATCAAAATAAAAATATTTACCTCAAAAAAACCCCCCCCCACCACACACACACACACAAACCCACAATGAGATACCACTTCCCACACATTAGGATGGCTATACAAAAAATAAAAACAAACAAACAAAAAAACAAATCCAAAACCAGAAAATCATGTGTTGATGAAGATGTGGAGAAATGAGGACCCTCGTGCACTGTTGTTGGAAATGTAAAATGCTGTAGCTACTGTGGAAAACAGTATGGTGGTTCCTCAAAAAGTTAAAAATAGAATTACCATATGATTCAGCAATTTCACTTCTGGGTATACACACAAAAGAAGTGAAAGCAGGGACTTGAACAGATATTTGTATACCCATACTCATGGCCAAATAGTGGGGACAACCCAAGTGTCCATCAACAGTAAGCAGATAAACCAAATGTGGCATAGCCATACAATGAAGTATCATTCGTTCTTAAAAAGGAAGGAAATTCTGACACATACTACACCATGGATGAACCTTGACGACATTCTGCTAAGTGAAATAAGCAACACAAAAGGACAAATACTGTATGATGACACTTATATGAGGTCCCTAGAGTAGTCAAATTCATGCAGACAGAAAGTAGAACGGTGGTTACCAGGAGCTGGAGGTAAAGGGTAATAGGGAGTTAGGGTCAGAATTTCAGTTTGGAAAGAGGAAAATAGTTGTAGAGATGGATGATGGTGATGGCTGCACAATATTGTAAATGTACTTAATGCTACAGAGCTGTACACCGAATAACGGTTAAAATGGTAATTTTTATGCTGTGTATGTTACAATTTAAAAAAAAAAAACAAAAGCCCTGTACCTGCAATTCAGTACACTTTGTTGAGTAGTAGGTGAGTGAATGAACACATACTGGAAGATGCTGCTTTTCCACCGGGTAATAAGGTGAATAAAACACGTCTTGTCCTCAGATGCTCACTGCAGGGTATGCAGCACTGCAGTCGTGCTTCACCAGAGTGCCAGGGTGGAGGGGCAGCACATGGCCTTGTAGTTTGGAAGCCCACCCCCCTCACCCCTACAGCATGCCAGGCTTCTTGGGGTGGGTGGTGAGGTCTTGATGCTTGCACAGACACATGGGTGCTGTGCCCTGGGGAACGGGGTAAACTTGGGAGACGGATGCTGAGGTCAGGGGCAGACCGCATGGAGGGGCCACTGAGCTTAGTGTGGCAGAGTGCTAAGGCCACCCCTATTCCTTTCTGGGTCCTTGCAAGTAATTTCCCTTTGCTTTCCTTCCTCGACTCACCCCTTCCAGGCCTCTGCTTCCAGGTCACCTCAGGAGTTCTCCACCTCTGCCCAGCCCCCACCCTGTGCCAGTTTTCCCAGGCACTGTGGTACCCAGCCCACTATATATGTGTTGCTGTCTCCCTTTACTGCCATATGAGCTCCACAACACTTGGGCCTGCTGAGTGCTCCATGGCTACAAGACTGCTCAGCACATAGCAGATATTCAATATATGTTGAAGTAAATGAATGAGAGAGAGGGAGGACATAGAGATAAGGCAGGTTTTCTGATGGGGGATAAGAGGGAACTCATTGGGAGAAACCAAAGAGAGGAAGAGTCTAGGACCCATATTGAGTCTTATTTTAGTTTGTAGCTGGAAGGCAGCCTTGGAAGAGCTTTGAGTAACAGGAAAGTATTTCAGTGGACACTTCCAGATGCAAGTGGACACAGCTGTAGACAGGGGAGTCCTGGAGGGCAAGGAGTGGAGATGGGTGGCGCAGGGTAGCCAGAGCCATCCCAGGGGTCAGCAGTGAAGGACTAGGGGTCAAGGATGGGCTCCCATGCCTAGTGTATGTGCTCAGGGTGCCCTGGGATGTGACAGAGGGGCGGCAGTGCAGGCTCAGGCCCTGGAGAAGTCTGGGTTCCTGGCTTGCTCCTTCCTCTCACTAGCCAGCTGACCTCCTCCATGAGGCATTCAACTGCTTTGGGCCTCAGTTTTCACTTCTGAAAAATGGCACCAGTACTATACCTCTCTCTGATACCTGTTTATATACCTATCTCTAAAGTGGCAGCAGTAACACCTAAGGTGTCAATGTGAGTGCTGAGTATGTAATAATCACTACCCAGGGGGTATGCTGAGTGCTTTATAAGCAGCTGGGTGAGTTCTGGTCCACGTCTGAAGAACTAAGCACAGTGCACTCTACCTGGTAAGCATTTGACAAATGCTGGGTACCTACTATCATTATTTGTAAAATAGGAAATGGAAGTGTCAGAGATGAGGACTGCCCACAGTCAAGTTGGTCTCCAGAAGTTTCTGGCTTCGATGGATGATAAGTGGGGGGTTGTGGACACTGCTAGTCTAAGTGCTTCTGTACTGCCATGGGGGAAGGTAACTCAGCAGTGCCCAGGCCAGGTTCTTCTGGGCCTCCTTGCAGACTTTGATCTGCAGGCTGAGTACTGTTTATCTGCACCAATTCACATTAGGGTGTTAATTGTGGACAATGCTTAATAGTCACTCCCTTTCCAGAGCCATCCAGGTTGTCACCAGGAGGAAGGACTCTGGAGGTGAGCGTGACAGCTAGAATTCAGGTTGGAAGGCCTTGTGCTCCAGATCCTGGGCAGCTCACCAATGTGTGAGAGGGTGAGGGAGGGAGATAATCCCTTTCTCCCCACTTCCCCCTTCTCCATCTTCTTTTTCCCACTCTCACATTGTCCCTCCCAGCTAAGGCCCTGCCCTGGTCATTGCTGAGGCTGCGGTTGAGGGGTCACCTGTAGAGGGAAGGCGGCTGACAATGTGAAGGCAGATTTTGACTCAGCAGGAGGGAGAGCTGCCTACAAGTGGAGCAAGTTGCCCTTAGCAGCTGTAGGCCTCAGCTGAGTACCTGTCAGGGATGCTTCTGTGAGGTGAGCTGAGCCAGGTTTCCTGCCCCAAGCCTGGAATTCTGTGCTTGTGGTGGCCAGCATCTCCTAGCACCATGCATATTTTGCTTAGGGAGGGTGGGGAAGACCGACAGAGTGAGGGAGCACAGACAGGTTCCTTACTCTGAATTAGGAGCCAGCTCTGTTCTAGCATCCTGAAATGATCACGGATGCCCAAAGGATGCAGCAGCTGGGTAGGGGGCAGGGGAGAGCCTGCTACAGAATGCCTTGGGAAAAGATCCCTCAGAGCCAGGCCCCCTCCCCCTCTCACACTCAACAATTACCCTGACCACCACAGGTGAGGAGGGAGGACCACTTTAGGGCAAAGGATGCTGGGCCCAGAGCAACACTGCAGCACCTCTCGGTTCCCCCCTCCTCCTATATCCTTGTTGCCACCAGCAGAACTCAGCAATTTGGGACACAGACAGGAGGCCTGGGACCTGCTGTCCTCCCTGCACCTTAGGTCTCACAGGCCTGGGGGCTCCCTCCAGGGCTCCTGGGCAGCTCAAATTCCAGGTAACTCCTTTCTCTTTACAGAGCTGACCCGTGCCAGCATGCTCCCGGGTCCCCTGAATTCTGTCCTCTGAGGACTGAGCATCAAGGGAAGTCCATAGATCGTGTGAGGGACGGTGGGCTGTCCCCAGCCAGGAGTAAGGGGGAAAGGGAAGTTGTATTCCAGCCAGAAACTCAGTCGGTAAGGTAGGAGGGAGGAGGGAACAGGAGGAACCCCCCACCCCTGGCTGCCCCCTGCTCCGCTGCTTATCAGATGAAACTTAGAGCCAAGTAGTTGCTCCTCGGCCTTCTTAACCAGGAAGGACGTCGTCCTCCTCCTCGGGGGTCTCACCTCACACCCAGAGGGTCTCCCAGACCTGCCTTCCCCCTGTACCCTCAGTCCACCTTCTCCCCGGGGAATCCCCCTACCCACCTTCTTCCAGATGACAGTCTACTAGCCCACCTTCTCCCCTGGAGGGGTGTCCCAGTCCACCTTCTCTCCCTGCAGGTCCCCCGACCCACCTTCTCCTGGCAGGTCCCCCGGTCTCTCTTCTCCCTCAGCAGTGTTCTCCCGGCCCACCTTCTCCCCCGGCGGGGTACCCCGGCCCGCCTTCCCCGCGGTCCCCGGCCCGCCTTCCCGCGGCGGGAGCGGCGGCCCAGGCTGGCGGGCGGAGGCGGCGCCACCCGGGGCGCTGACGTAGAGGCCGCTCGGCGGCCGGGGGTCCCTTCGGTGGGGCCGCGGCTCTCCGCCCGCCGCCCCCGCGCGTCCATTCCCTTTTGTGTCCCGCGCGCGGCCCGTCCCCCGCGCACACTCGCGCCCTGCGCCCCGCGGGCCAGCGGGCGGCTCCCGGCGCGGCCCTGCACCGCGCGCCCCGCTTTGTGTGGACGCGCCGGCCGGGTGCGCGCGGGCTGTAGTGCGCCCCCGGCCCCGTCCCCGGCCCCGTCCCCGTCCCCGGCCCCGGCCCCCGCCCGGCCCGGCCCGCCCGGCCCGACCCGGGAGCGCAGCGCGGGCCGAGGGGCGGGCGGGCGGCGCGGCGAACATGGCGACGGTGCCCGTGTACTGCGTCTGCCGGCTCCCCTACGATGTTACCCGCTTCATGATCGAGTGCGACGCCTGCAAGGACTGGTTCCACGGCAGGTGAGCGCGCAGCCGCCCGGCCCCGGCCCCGGCCCCCGGCCCCCGGCCCTGGCCCGGCCCGGTGAGCGTCCCGCAGGCCCCCGCCCGCCGCCTCCCGCCGGCCGCGCGCCCTTTTGTGCCCGGGGCGGGGGCCGGGGCTGGGCGGGCGCCCCTCGCCGCCGCCGCTCACAAAGCGGGCCCGCGGGGGGCCGCGGGTGGGGGCCGGGCCGGGAAGTTGGGGCGCCCGGCCGGCCGGGCCGCCTGACAGCGGGGCCGCGGAGGCCGGGCTCCCGAGGCCCAGGCCCCGCGTCCGCCGCCTCCCCCGCGAAGTTGCAGGAACTTTCCCCGCGCGGGCCCCGGAGAGGCGCGAGTGGCGGTTTCGGACGCCGGCGGGGCTGGGACGGACGTGGGGCCCGGCCAGGTGGCGGCCGACGCTCCCACCCTCCGCCGCGGCCCGGAGCTCCGGCACCTCGTCCGGGTGGACGGGACCCCTGCCCGGCCCCAGCAGGGCTCCTGGACCCGGCCGGCCTGCATGTCCCCGGGCGGGAGTGCGGGTGACAGAATGGTGTCTCTGTGTGGGTGGGGGTGTTGTGACTTTGCCGCCTCCTCCCTGGCCATCACATTTCCCCATTCCCCTCCTGTTTTCAGACACAGGCCCACCCTGGTTTTCACTTGACCTTATGCTCTCAGAGGAAGATGGGGTGGGGGGAGATAAAGCTTGGCCTTTGCCTGTGACCATGACCTGGCCCTGTGCCGAGTTTTCAAAAGCCCGAGGCCCCTTCCCACCCAGAAGTAAGTGGAGGAGGAGGAAGAGGAGGTAATACTGGTGCCCAAACTGCTCCAACAGGTTCTCGTGTGTTTGGGCCTCAGCGGGACCGCCAGAGGCTGGCCAGGGTAGTGTGCTCTCCTATGCTCCAGTCTTAAACCCAGCAGGAGCAGGGCTGGGGGCAGGAGATGGGTGTGTGGTGGTAGGTGGTCCCTCAACCCCCAGAGAGGAGAGCCTCCCCCTGGCTTTAACTGTGGATGGGCCAGTGGCCCTTAAACATGGACTATGGTGTCCAGTCCTGCCAGTTTACATGTGGGGAGCCAGGCAGCCAGATGTGGCAGGGCTCGCTCAGGTTGATCAGCACCAGGCCTGATTCCCAGCTCAGTGCCTGTGACAGTGACCCCAGTGAGGAGGGGTGGGACTCCATGGGACAGGGACTCCCACTGAAATCTCCTGGGCTTCCTGGGCTGCCTTCCTGTGGATGTCCAGGGCTGCAGAGACCCCACAGAGCAGAGGAGCCTGGAGTGTGAGCGCTGGGCTCTGCCCAGAACACTGCTACTATGCACACCCACCAGTTGGCATCCTCTCAGAGTTCATGGCTGGATCAAGGGTGAGAGCTGCCATGTGATCCTTCATGGCTCCTCAGTTCCAGAGATACTGAGAAGCGGGCCCTGAGTGCCCTGAAAGTGGTAGGGCCTCTCCCTCCTCCCCCACCCCCACCGGGGGCCTGCAGAACTCCCTAGGTGCCCAGGCTGGGGGAGTGTGAGGGCCTGGGAGGACCCTTGTCTTGCTGCCCAGGAGCCCTCTCCTCTGGGTGGGGAAGGCAAGACCAGTTCTGAGCTAGACTTTGAGAAGGGAGGTAGGGGGTGGGAGGAGTGGAGGAGGTAGGGAGAGACCCAAGAATGCGGGGCAGGCAGGGGAAAGGGGCTGAGGGCTGGCCTGAGGGGCTGGTGGCATTTGCTCGATTGGCTTAGGCAGAGGCAGGGAGAAAGATGCGTCCTGACAGCCTAAAGGGGATGTTTTTGGGAGGTCTTATTTCTTTATTTCTTATTTTTCATGTGAGGTCTTGGATTTGATCTGATATACGCACAGATCATTTTGATCAGCACAGATTCACTTCCACCTATGTGGGGTCGCCCTAGGGTCTGAAAGGGGCTGTGCTTTCCCCCTGCCATGGGGCACAGCTTCTCTACATCTAATCAAGGGTCCCTTACGGAAGTGAGTGAGCCCTGAGGCCAGAACACCTCCTGTAGTCCTTAGTCCCCTGGGTGGCTCAGGGGAGGTGCTGTGATGGGGGAACACAGGGTCAGGGGTTGGGACCTTTGTGGGCAAGGCTGCATGTGGCCCTCACAGCCCTGGGCAAACCCCCCACCTCTCTTGGCGTGGCCCTTCTCCACTGTGACAGGAAGGTGTGTGAAATGATCCACATGTTTCCAAATCTCCTGATATTCCTGGATGGATGGCCCTCCGTTCTTTCCAGATCCATGTATCATCTGTACTGTTGTTTACTTCATATTCAACAGCTCAACTCACTTTTTAAAAGTTTGAATACTTTGTAACTTTTTATTTTGAGAGAAGTTTAGACCTAAAGAAGAGTTACAAAAAAGGTACAGTTTCCTTCTATCCCACACCCTGCCTCCTCTGAAGTTAACATCTTATCAGATTATGCTGGAAGCATGGAAACTGAGGCAGAAACACTAGCGCAGTACTGCTAACCAAACTGCAGGCCTCGGGCAGATTTATTTAGGTCTAGGACCCCATTTCACTCTTGTGTCTCCTTACTCTCCTGAATCTTTCTTTTCCAAGGAAACTTCATATCATTCCCTGAAATAGAACATTAGTATAACTTGCCATAGACAGTACTCGTAAAAATAAACATAACTGTGAAAGTAACAGGCTCCCTCTTGTTCCACCTGTGACCCCTCACATCCCTACAATGCACCCCATTTTGGATGGATTGGAAGGGGGTCTCTGAGGTTACTTTCACTGGCAGTGGCCAACTCTTTGCTGGTAGGACTCTAGCAGCATCTCCGGCTGAGATCGTGGTCGGGGCAGTCCCCTTCTAGGGGAAGAACCTGCTCCCAGAATGTGTCCACCTTGGCAGGAAGCCTTGAGCACCCTGACCACCCCTCCTGGCATTCTTTGGGGAGGTCTTTCCGCTGGACTGTGCTGGTACTCATTCAGCCGGGAAGTCAGGAGCGCGTGTTCCACCCCATCTTGACCATGGCTAGTCACTCCTGGGGCTGGGATACCTTGTCAGCCTAGTCTGCCTTCACTGGCACCTACTGTAGTGTCGCCTGGGAATTGGCTTTGACTAGGAAGGGATGGATTTTGCGGCTGGTTGTCTTCAGAGCTGTCTTATCTGTGTGTTTGATAGGGAAGCATGGCACTACTCAGGCATTGGGAAACTTCCTCCCCAGTTAGGGTGCCACAAAGCCACTTAGGGCCAAGAACTGGGGGGCTTCTCATGACTGTCGTCTTCTGTCAGACCCCATGTGTCCTTCCACCCCTGCCTTCAGCAAGGCATCTGACCATGGACCAGTCACTCTAGGGAGTGACCTGGGCCTCTCACCTTGTCACCGTCTTGATGTGAAGAGTCTCTGTCTCTGAGAAATAGGAATGATTCTGTTAAAGTATCAGATATCCTGAAGCTTCCTGGCCCTCTTTAAGTTCCTGTTGTATTAAACTTGAAGGGTTTTTGGAAGCATAATCAGTAAAGTTGATTTTAAAGAGTTTGAAAGCTGAAGGTGCTGTACAAGTCCTTCAGTGGTAGAAGTTTCATTTATCCCTCAGTAAGTACTATGGGGTGCATGCTCTGTGTGGGGTGCAGTGCTGGCCCTGTGGGTTCCTGGGGTAACAAGGCAGCTCCCTTGCCTCTTACAGGGTTTTTTCTATGGGAGTCAGACTTGTGGATCAGGAGTTCCGTGCCAGCCTGGGGAGCTGCTTCAGAGCCCGGAGGAAGCACTGTGCAGGGCAAGGAAGCTGCATCAGGGACGGCCTGCAGGTGTGGCTAGGAGGCAGTAGCCACCCTGGGGGCTCTGAGCAGAGCAGCAGTGGGAGGGGACTGAGGATTTGACAGGGTCCCTCTGGCTGCTGTGGGCACAGTTGGGGAAGAGGGTGGGGAGGGACAGGAGCCTTTGTCCAGGTGAGAGGTGACAGGCAGGACCTGGGGGTGGGGACTGGGGTGTGGAGAAGGGGTCGAATTCTGCAAGTACTCAGAAAGGTGGGCTGACAAGACTTGCCTGGTGTCGATCCCCTCTGATTCCTGTGTGTTTGTCCCTCCATCTGGGGTCCGCCTGCCCTCCTCTCCAGGGCCCTACCTCTGTGCCCATCATCCCCAGGACTGGTTGGCCTTTGTGGGCTCTCGCTGTGTCTTTCACCCCATCCAGCCTTAAGCTTCCTGGGGCAAAGCCTCTTCCTGAGTCCTTGGCCCTCATGGCTGCTCAGTACCACAGAGTGAGACTGTTGGCTGGCTCTGTTGGCCAGCAAAGTGTGCGCACTTGGAGGGAAAGGAGGGCCTGCCGGGGGGACAGGCCTCAACGTCGCAATCTAGGTGATCAGAGCTGACAATTAAGTCTTCCAACCTGAGACCCCTTAATACTGGGGGAAGTGCCATTCACATGGCACTGGAGTTGTGGCGTGTTTGACGTGGTTAGGAACAACGATTCATCATTTTTAAATGAGGAGTTCTCACTGTGTGAGTTTAAGAAGTTCCAGAGTTTAAGAAGTTCCAAAGGAGGTTGGGGGAATGTTCTGCCAACTTACAGAGGGCAGAGCAGATGTCCCCTGTCCATTGATCCTTTCCAAATGAGATGAATCTCAAAGGAAGAGACTTGGAGCTCATGGTAATTACCAGAATGTTTGCTTTTATTGAAAATATTGGCTCAGAAACATGCTTGGTGTGAGCCTCTGCACTGCAGCCCACATTTGTTTGGGGCTACTTTGGCTCAGGTGCGGCTGCAGTTGGCCTGAGATCGGGCAAAGATTTGGGGTACTTCATGTGGACCCTGCCACTGCTGGGTACCCAATCCTCTGGGGCCATCCCCTCGCCTCTGTGCTCGTGGCACCTGGCCGTGTGGCAGGGCCTTTTTCAAAAAGAATGAGCAGATTTGCTGTTGGGAGGGAGTATTGGCCAGAAAATAATGTTCCACGACAAAGTGTGCTAGAAGAATCTAACTCCTAAGATTCCGGTGTGGGTAAAGCAAAGCCGTCAACTGACTTCTAAATGACTGATGTGACTAATAGTGCTGCAGGGCTCGCACTCAGGCTGGCCTTTATGGCGTCAGGATTAGTTCACAGTTATCCTCTTTATTGGTTCTCGCAGCTACTTGGGTGGTGGGCCAGGTGGGCCACCTTGTCCTCCCACTTCAAGCAGATGGGGGTGGGGGTCTTGTCTCCTCACCTGCAGCAGGTGTAGGTACCTCTGCCAGGTGCAGGGACAGAAGTGGCGTTTGGTATATTCTGGCTCAGGGTGCTGAAAACCCCAATACCGTCCACGGTTTTGAAATGCTATGGGGATGGAAACATCTTCTCAGCAGGAAGGCCACATCCGGTGCCAAGTAGGGAAGCTGGGCCCTCTGCAGCACCCTCTGTGTCTCAGGTGTGCCCAGTCCCCCGCTGGCCTCCCATTTAGAGTTGTACCTCCATCCCTGCACCTCTCCTCTGTCTCACTCCATTTCCATCCCCCTACTTCTGCCTGTCTTGGTTCTCAACTTTTTGGCTTGGTGGGAAGTGAGCCTAACCGTGCTCTTTGGAATGGGCCTTGGCCCTCTGCTTCAGGGTGCAGGGTCTCTTCACTTCCACCCAAAGTGCTGGGTCATCCGTGGAAAAACATCTGTGTAAAACATAGTTAGAATTCCAGCCAGTGACTGGCTTTGACCTCAGAGCATAAGAACTGAAGGTCCTGTGGTGTTTGTCCAGGCAAATGGTGAAACCCGCCTTTCATCCTTTTTTAAAAATTTAGGGTGAAATTCACATACCATGAACTTAACCATTTTAAAGTGCACAGTTAATAGCATTTAGTGCATTCAGAATGACTTGCAGCCATTATCTCTATCTAGTTCCTAAACATTTTCATCACCTCAAAAGAAAACCCATTAAACAACTTCCCCATCCCTCCTCCTCTCAGCCCTGGACAACCACCCATCTGTTTTCTGTCCCTGTGGATTTATCTATTCTGGACATTTCATATAAATGGAATCATACTATATGTAACATTTTGTGTCTGTCTTCTTTCACTTAGCATAATGTTTTTTAGGATCAACCATGTTGTGGCAAGTATCAGAACTTCACTGATTTTTTTTATGGCTGAATACTACTCCATTGTAAGGATATACCACAGTTTGTATATACATTCCTCTGTTTATGGATACTTGGGCTTTTTCCACCTATGGCTATTGTCAGTAGTGCTGCTGTGAACATTTGTGTACAAATACTTGTTTGAAGACCTGTTTTCAATTATTTAGGGAATTGCTGGGTCATATAATTATTCTATGTTTAACTTTTTGAGTAACCAACAAACTTTTCCACAGCAGCTGCGCCGTTTTACATTCTTACTACCAATGCAGGAGCAGTCCGATTTCTCCTCATCCTTATCAACACTTGTTGTTTTCTATTTTTAAAATTATGGGTGTCCTAGTGGGTGAGAGTTGGTATCTCATTATGATTTTGTTTTGCATCTCTGTAATGGCTGATGATGTTGAGTATGCTTTCATGAGCTTGTTGTCCATTTGTGTATCTTCTTTGGAGAAACGTCTGTTGAAACAGTTTGCCCATTTTAAAATTGGGTTCTTTTTTTTATTTTTGAATTTTAAGAGTTCTTTATATATTCTGGACACTAGACCCTTATCAGATACAAAATTGGCACATATTTTTCCATTTTGTGGGTTGTCTTTTCACTTCTGTGGTAATGCCCATTGATGCACAAACATTTTTAATTTTGATGAAGTCCAATTTGTCTTTTTCTACTGTTGCTTATGCTTTTGGTGTTATATCTAAGAATCCATTGCCAAATCTGAGGTCATGAAGATTTACCCCTTTGATTTCTTCTAAGAGTTTTATAGTTTTAGCTCTTGTATTTAGTTTTTGACTCATTTTCAGTTAATTTTTATATAAGATTTGAAGTAGGGATCCAACTTCATTTATTTGCATGTGGGTATCCAGTTGTTCCAGAACCATTTGTTGAAAAGACTATTCTTTCCCTATCGAAAGTCTTGGTAGCCTTGTTGAAAACCATTTGACCATATACATGAGGATTTAATTCTGGACACCATTCCATTCCGTTGGCCTGTATGTCTGTTCTTATGCCAGTACCACACTGTTTTGATTACTGTAGCTTTGTAGTAAGTTTTGAAATCAGGAAGTGTGAGACTTCCAACCTTGTTCTTTTAAAAAAATTATGCTGACTTTTTGGGGCTCCTTGCAATTCCATATGAATTTGAGGATTGGCTTCTCCATTTCTGCAAAAAGGGCTGTTGGAATTTCGACAGGGATTGCATTGAATCTGTAGATTGCTTTGGGTAGTATTGACATCTTAGTATTACATCTTCTGATGCATGAGCATGGGATGTCTTTCCATTTATTTAGATTTAGGTAGCCCCTGATTTCTTTCAGCAGTGTTTTGTAGTTTTCAGTGTACAAGTTTTAAATTTCTTGATTTAGTTTATTCCTAGGTACTTCATTCTCTTGGATGCAATTGTAAGTGGGATTGTTTTTGTAATTTCCTTTTTGTATTGTTCACTGCCGGTGCTTTTACCCTTTTTATTAAAAAAAATCACCTTTTAACATGTGGCAGCTGAATTTCCAGAACCAGACATGTGTGGGGTGCAGGTGTTCATGCATGTGCTGGGGTGTGTACACACTCAGCTGGGTGCCTGTGGATGTCCTGTGTCCAGAGTGTGTCTGCATGCCCTGGGAGGGGTGCTGCTTTCCTTTTTAATCTTAAGTGTTTGTTGAGCCTTGCCTATGTCACATCCTGGGCTAGGCATTTTTCATACACATGTGTTGGGGGGCTCCTTCTTGTATTGTGTGGGGGTCGCCATGCAGGTCTCTATCTCCTTTACCCTGACTGTTGAGGAAGCTGCCACTGAGTAGATCAGGGCCCACTGCTGGGCATGTGCTGCACATGGCCTTGCTGAACTTCCCACTGCCCCTGAGGGCTTGGTGGTGGTGGGCTGTTCTGATTGGGAGGCAAGCGAACTGTGGCTGGAGAGATCAGCTCGCTGAGGTCAACACTACAACATGATAGGCTGGGACAGCAGCAGTGTGTCTGTCCTGGAGCTCCCCCTACCAGCGCCCCTTCATTGATGTTAATGATGGGGGACAGTGCCCAGGACCCCAGAAGGCAGCAGGTCCCAGTGAATGCAAATCTGTAGGATGGGTCAGCACTGCTCCTTGGGTTGAGCAGGACATGAGGGCAGTGAACAAGCCCCTGGGATGGTAGCCCAAGCTGCTGACTAAACCGTGAGCCTTATGCTGGGGTGGGTCAAGTGCCTAGGAAGCTATGGGCACAGTCTCTGGCCTGGGTCCTTCAAGTGGGGTGCCGTTTTCTGCTTCACACAGAAGTGCAGAGTGGAACTCATTTCTTCTTGTGCCCTACACACCGTGGGCTGGGCACAGGTCCCATGGTGCCGGTTAAGTGTGAATGGCTGGATGGGCCTTGGAGAGTGCCCTGGGGCCAGGTCTGAGCTCACAGATACCTACCCTTGGGACAGCCAGACTTGGGCTGGCAATCCCAGACTGATGTATAACCAGCCCAGCTACACGAACTCTGATACTTGAAAATCTTCTTGTAACTTTGTGACTTTGCCTCTCATTTTATCCATCTCCTTAGAACTACCCCCCGAGTCAGAGTCTGAATGTGAATCTCAGGGAAGTTGGGCTAAGTGGGAAGGGCAGTGAGAAGGTGCTTCCTGGGGACATGAGCGTGTCCCAGTGAGGCACAGGACCCTTCCCTGCCCAGACCCCATTTCACCACCCTCCTGGGCTGACTTGCCATCAGCTGGAGAGATGACACAGATTTAGGGGTTCAGCCCCCATTTCCTGCAGAAGAGACTGAGGCCTGGTGCAGCATGACTTTTGGCACCCTGGAATAATCAAGAAACTGCAGCCTGATCCAGTGTGCCTCCCAGATGAACAACGCCCAGGGAGGTGTGCAACGAGCTCCCCAGGAGAGCTCCCCAAACCCTGTGGGGAGGGGGATCCCTCAGCACTGCATGAGGCAACACAGCGGATGTGCATCAGAGCTCGGGGTGGGTTCTCACTAAACATCCTTCTGCTGACATTTGCAAAACTCCAGGATTAGTTGCCATTGGTGCCTGTGGAGTTTCTTTCCTGGAAAGTCTAACATAACTATGGCTAATCTCCCAGCTGTTTTGGAGCTATAGCTCATAAAAAAAGGGGCACCTGGGACGGTGAGGGGTGTTTCTCGCCTCTTGTTTGCTCCCAGCAACAGATACTTTCTGTCAACACCTCGTTCTTTCAGCAGCTCCCCAAGGGCACTAGGCTTGGGTCTGCTTAGGAGAGACTCTGGCTCGGAGAGGGCCAGCAGCCTGCCTGGGTCACCGGCTGATAAGTGGCGCATGTGGCTTTGCCACTCTGACTTCCCCTTGGCAAGTTTGAAGTCTGCCAGGCACTGCTCTTTCCCCATGCTTCACCCATGCTGTTGGAAGGTGGAAGTCTTAGCTGCTGTTCGGCCTCGTGGTTCTCATGGTACCATGTTGTCATGGTGACCTTTCGATCCCAGTCTGGGTGCTTGTGTAGCCGGCCCCCATCTGATCCTGGTACTGCCCCTGGGCCTCTCCAGCATCCCCCTCAGGAACCTGGACCCCAGTCTGCCAGGGCGCCTGCCACCTGCCCACTATACAAGCACCAAGCATTTGCATTTCAGTCCCTGGCTCCAGATGTGGAGGTGGACAGGTAAACCTGGGGGTGGCTCACTAAGTGAGGGTGGGGCATCTTTGTGAGTCTAGGGGCCGGGTCATATCGGCGCCCCCTTCACTGAGCCACAGCTAGGTGTGGAACTAGGGCTCTGAGGACCTTTTACCTGGGTTCAGCCCCAAAACACAGGTACAAATGCTTTTCCACTGTGTCCTCAGCCCAGTTCTGCCCAGTGTGTGCTGTGTGGCCCTCTGCTGGCCTTGAGATGTCCCCTCCCAAGTCCCACAGCCACTCCCCACCCCCGACTCTCTAAAATCCCTGTGGGGCCTGAAGGTAATGCTGGGCAGAAGTGAGGAAGAGACCCTGGAGCAGGGAGCCATGAAGCCACTTTCCCAGGCCCCCCATGCCGTGTCCCAGTCCTGCCCATCCCATGCCCTTCTCCAGCTCCACAGGGCACGTGGTTCCCTTCCTTTCGTCCACAGATGATGTGACCCTCTGGAATAGAAGGTGGGTGTTGGTGGGACCAGAGAGCACCACATGGCTCTGCTCATCCTTGCACTCAGCGGCTGAGCTCCGGAGGTGCCGCCCCGCGTGATCCTTCTGCAGAGCAGCCGTCCCAGCCTCAGGACTGTGAAAAAACCAAGTGCTGGATTGAAGCTTGGAGAAGGAGGCAGGCAGATTTGCATTCAATTTGAGAAAAAACTTTTTAATAATTGAAACTGGCCCCAGACTGGACACGTCTGGGGAAATAGTGTGTACGTTAGAGTAGGGTTTCTCAGCCTGGGCTCTGTGGACATTGGGGCCAGAAAATTCTTTGCTGTACAGGATGTGGAGCAGCATCCCTGGCCTCTGCCTACTAATCCAGTAGCACCCGCCCCCCCAGCTGTGACAGCAAAAGTGCCTCCAGGCATAGCCGATGTCCCCTGAGGGACACAGTTGCCGCCAGTTGAGGGCAAGAGGCGACTGAACTTCTGCAGAAACATATTCACCTTTATTGGGTAGAAAATGGAGCTTCTGACCCCTTTTCTTATGTGTATTGTGATAAGGAATAACTGCATTTATTCACTTAAAAATAGTTAATTGAAAAAATTTGCAAACAGAACACTAAGACATGGGTTTTTAAAAAAGAGTATGAAAGAATATGTAGTGAAAAGCTGTCTTCTCACCAGAACCAACTCGATTGCAGCCCCTTAGGAAAAACCGCTGAGAGATTTCTGTCTATACAACGTCTGTGTCAGGCAACCACCCCCTCTCTCTTTTCTCAGGCACATAGGCACACAGACACACACTGCGGGCATGGCTCTGCCTGGGACATAGTTCTCAGACAGGGCTCTGTTCTGTGGGCTGCGCTCAGGGATGCGTTTTCCCCATCTCCTCTGGCCTGGTTGGTGTTAAGCTTGTTTCTCATCTGGAGCAACTGCAGTTTTGTACAGGGAGCACCCTGGTACATACGACTACGTGTGCATATGTGCGAATTTATCTGTTGGATAAATTCCAAGACAATAAAGGTGCTGAGTTGAAGGGAAGCATTTCAGGTTTTAAAATCGCCAGATAGGTTGTACAGATTTCTCTACACACTGGCAGCACATTTTCTGAACTTTTTGATCTTTTGTCAGTTCAGTCTGGAAGGTGAAAAATTGTATCTCACTATGGTTTTGTAGTGCAGTTTTTATATTATATATTATTATATTATCATTTCAGTTTGTAGTTGTCTAATTATTAAGCTCACTCACTTTTAAATCCTTTTCTCCCTACAACTGTAGGATTTTGTAAGTGGCCCAGATGCTTTCTAACAAAGACAAAAAGAGCAGGTTGAATCTGAGAAGTGAAGTGAAAGGCAGCCTTCCTCTGATGGGTCAGGGCAGCGGGGGGCACTCCCATCCTCTCCCTCTTCCCGCTCCAGCAGTGCTCTGAGCCCCTGCAAACCTCCAGGGCTGGCAGAGGGTGAAAGCTCACTTGTTTGCTAAATATCCCCTCTCCCTTCCTTTTGAGTCTTATTGTGAAGTCAGCCTCATTTGCTTTTATTTTCTTCATAAACTTTTATTTTAGACTTGTTTTAGGTTTATAGAAAAGTCGCAGCCATGGTAGAGTTTGTGCATGCCCCGGCTCAGTTTCTCTGATTGTTAGCATTTCACATCACTTCCATACCCTGGTCACAGCGCAGGAGTCCATGTTGCTTCATTGCCGTGCACTTCCTACTCCTAGTCCTCCCCACAGAGCCACGTTTACTGGAGGCCTTGCACACCCAGCTGCTCCAGTTGTGGTGGCTTCTTGGACCCCTTTGTCCTCTGATCCTGACCCTGAAGATCCTTCAGGGTTTGTGTACCTTTGAGGAGCCATGTCTCCAGCTCGTGAGGCCTCCCCCCAGGCACCTTCACACATCCCTGAACCTAGGACCCAAGCCCCAGTGAGGGCACCCTGACAGCTCGCGGGGCTACCTGTGACCCTGTGAGGGAGCTGAGTGTCACTCAGCAGCCCTGCGGTGGTCCCTGCAACACGGACATGGGGCGCTCTCCACGTGGTCCTGATCACAAGGGCTGCCATTTAGGATCATGGTGCTGTTCCCCTTTCACAGTTTCTTCTAGATCTCAGACTTGCATTGTTTCATTAGATTTCAAACTACTCTTTGGAAAAGAAAGATGTAATTAGAGTAGTTTTTTGCACCGCCTCTCTGAAAAGCTGACTAAGAGAGCAGTTCCCCCCTCCCCCACTCTTACGCTCTGCCTTAGGGGCCAACGTTACCACCATCCACTTGAATGGCTCCTGCCCTCCGGACACACCACTGGAATAGGATGTGCGAGTTGGGCCTCCCAGGGAGGACTTGGTCCAAGCCCCTCTTTCACAAACGAGAAACAGAGGCTGCCCAGCAGTCTGTGTCCTTTCTCAGCCTGGTGCTCTTTCCAGACCCTGGGGTGTTCCCCAAAGATGGGCTGGAACCCTCTTGGTTGGTTCTGCCCTTGGGGAAGCCGCCCTGCCCCCAGTCCTGAGCAGCACACGTTTGAGTGCGGGAAGCCCTGTGCCTCCTGTGATTCGGTGAGTGATGACTGTCGGCCCCCATTCCAGAACACCTCGCTGTGTGGCCGGGCTGCTTGTCTGCAGTGGGAGGCTGTGCCCAGCTGGCCTTGAGGTTCTGGGGTCAGGAGGAGGTGGCCTGATGCCTGTCCAGGTAGAGGCCTGCCCCACTCCGGGGTCATCCTGCTGGGGCCTCCCTTCCCTGCCTGCCCATTTGCCTTTTCCTCAGGACCTGTGTGTCACCCGGGCGGCCTGGCCAGCTCTCCAAGGTCCCTTGTTGGAACCACGGATCAGGATCCAGCCCATCTTCAGCCACCCTCAGAGCTGGCCACTGGAGACCTGAGGGGTGGCAGAGCCGGGCCTGGTTGTCTCCTTGCCACTTCCCTCCCAACACTCCGGGATTCCAGGATTCAGATTCATTTTAAACTCTTGGGGGAATCCCTGTGCAGACGGTCCCTGTGATGAGGCCGCTGGTCTGGATGATGGCACGTGGTCACAGAGCCTTGTTGTACCAGCGTGTCCTCCTCTGGGAGCGCGCCGTCATCTCCCAGCACCGGCCTGTTCACCGTGATCTGCACACACTGTCAGTTAGTGAAGGCAAAGGCTCTTGGCGAGGTCACCCAGCAACACTTGGCAGCCTGCCATTCTTACCCGTCGCTTGGCAAGAGAATCCTTCAAGGCCTTCCCGGAAGTGTCCTGTCTGTCGGGGGGAACTATGGACAAGGCCTAATGCTGTGCTTGCGGGTATCTGTCAGTGTGAGTGTCCCTGGGATGGACGGAGGGCTCTGGTGCCCTCTGCACAGTGAGGTCCAAGGTATGTGTGTGCCTCATCTTGTCCTCAGGACCCGCTCCATGAGCCAGGCGAGGTCCCTGATTTAGGGATGGCAACATTGATGCTCAGTGTTCCCAACACACCACTAGGTTGGAGGTGATCAAGCACAGCCAGTGTCCTTTCACCACGCTCACTGCCCACTGGTCATGCTGGCTGCTGTTGAAGTGTGCCTTGAGGCCCAGCTTGTACCAACCTAGCCTCATGGCCCCGGTCCCCTCTGGGATAGGGTCCATCAAAAGGCACTCACCTCAGGGGGCCGCAGCACATGTCTGCTCCAGGCCCTACACCTTGCATTTGTGCCTTCTGGGAGTCTGGGGCAAGGGCCCGCTGGAGCCCATCCAGGTTTCAATATCCTGATCTTTGCTTTTCTTGTCCTTTATGGTTAAAAAAGAAAAAAAAAGATAAAGAACAGATATTAGAATGTTCCAGCAGGATAGGACCTTGGAGCACACCAGTCACTCCTCCCTCAAGATATAGCAGCAATGGGGACCACAGCCTTCCCTTCATTCTGGGCTGCCCCCTGTAGGGTCACAGCACAGAGTTTGTTCCCAGGCCCCACCCCTAAACACCCTCCAAGTTGATGCCCTCAGGGGTGTGGTAGGGGTTGAGGACAGGGGCCTTACCTCTCTTGGTCTAGAGTGGTATTTCTGTTAACATGACCTTGGATTGCATTTGCTCTCAGGTGAAATTTGTCTTCCCAGCCACCTTGTGAGTCTCTGAGGGTTTTATCGAGATGGAAGGCTGTAATTCCCAGAGCTTCCTGACAGAGGTATTTGCTCTATAGCTGCATACAGTTGGTTTCCCTAGAAACTGCTGGAATAAATACTCCAAAACCTGCTTCTGATTTTTAAAGAGACCATGCCATTTATCTGGACTATCTATTAAAAATCCACTGGAACAGGTTTAAAAACATATAAAGAGATATTTTGAATATTCATTTAATATATCAAGGATTCTAGACTCTTAGATGATAGAATTGAGGGGAGGATTAAGTAAGTTATAAAGTACTCACAATAGGAAATTATTCAGTCATCAACAGTGACGTTTACGACAAGATTTCAATGATACGGGAAAATGTTTATGCTATCATGTTAAATGGAAAAAAACCCCAAGATTCTACATTGTCTATATAGGATGTTAGTTGGTGTGAATCAGTTAAAACAGAAGACATGCTGGAAGCAAATGTTAGAGGGTTGAGAGTGGTTTTTCCTGTTGCTTTCATACTTATCTCCACTTTCCAACTTGTTTTCCAGGAACATAATATCACTTTTATAATCAGAAATAAAATAAGCAGGAAAACAAGATTTCAGAGTGCAGAGGTCATCCTCCCCTGCCTCTCATTTCACAGATTTTGTGGACTACAGGTTTTATAGACACTTGGGCTCAAGTGTCTGCCACTGCACAGCTGCCTGGAGGCAAGGGTGAGGGATGCTTTCTTTAGGACCCTTGACTCTAAAGGCCCTTCTGGCAACCCCTCTTCAGATGTGACCCCCCCCCCACCCCAATAATGAACGCTAGCCTAGCCTGCAGCCTGTCTGCTGAGGAGGGGCTCCGTCAGCCACCCAACAGCCCCATCTGCCCCAAGCATCTTTCTGCAAGTGGAGCTTTAAGTCCCATAGGACCCTGTCCAGTCAGAGGCCCCCTTAGGGATCATCCCAGGGATGAGGCCTCAGGCTAATGGGTTGAGGATGGGCCCCCCCATCCCCCCCCCCCACCTAACTAGGAGCAGTGACTGAGGCCCCATGACGACTTCCAAGAGCAGCAGGACCATCCTGTCACCAGCTACTTTCATGCCGGAGTGTCCCACCCTAGGTGGGGACCAAAGCATATGGCCAGCTTTGGAGGACAGAGCCTGTAAGCCAAGCTCCTTCTGGTCTGTCCTCACATTTCTCTCCTGCAGACTGACAGCTAAGCCCCTAGTTACTTCATTCCACGTGAGGGAAGACAAGTGAGGCCTCAGTGCCACAAAATGTGTGGTTTGCAAGGCTGGTGGGGGTGTGACACAAGAGGGGGCCCTTGGGGAGATCCCAGCAGACACTAGCCTTACCAGACATGCTGAAGGCACAGGCCAGCATAGGTTAGTTCCAGTCTGAGAAGCTAAACACTGCTCTGTAAACGGGAAGTCCTCCTTCACAGAGCTTTAAACCATTACTTACAGACATCAAATGATTACTCAAATACACTTGGATACTTACAGATACTAAATTATTATTTACAGATGCTCCACCTAAAAATAAAGAGTAGAGTAACCTAAGGCCAAAAATATGGGGAGCCACTTCCAATCGGATCTACTTTAGCAATGACAGCAAAGAATTCTGAAAATACAATGTAAGCCATGAGAGATGTAGGATTTGGTGTTACAGAAAATATTTCCTGACCACATTCATTGTGTGACCATTCATTTTCAAAATGCTCATTCTGGTGGCGCTGGGTCGGAGGACGGAGAGAACTATTCAGAGAACTGTGATTTCTTCTTGAGTCAGACCTGCCGTGTGGCTGACAGGGTCTTGGTGCTCCGGCTGGGTGTCAGGCCTGAGCCTCTGAGGTGGGAGAGCCGAGGTCAGGACATTGGTCCAACGGAGACCTCCCGGCCCCACGTAATATCAAACAGTGAAAGCTCTCCCAGGGATCTCAATCTCAATGCTAAGACACAGCTCCACTCAGTGACCAGCAAGCTACAGTGCTGAACACCCCATGCCAAACAACTAGCAAGACAGGAACACAACCACACCCATTAGCAGAGAGGCTGACTAAAATAATAATGAGTTGACAAACACCCCAAAACACACCACCAGACGTGGTCCTGACCACCAGAAAGACAAGATCCAGCCTCAACCACCAGAACACAGGCACCTGTCCCCTCCACCAGGAAGTCTACCCAACCCACTGAACCAGCCTTACCTTACCCACTGGGGGCAGACACTAAAAACAATGGGAACTATAAACCTGCAGCCTGTGAAAAGGAGACCCCAAACACAGTAAGTTAAGCAAAATGAGAAGACAGAGAAATACACAGCAGATGAAGGAGCAAGGTAAAAACCCACCAGACTAAACAAATGAAGAGGAAATAGGCAGTCTACCTGAAAAAGAATTCAGAGTAATGATAGTAAAGATGATCCAAAATATTGGAAATAGAATGGAGAATATACAAGAAACATTTAACAAGGATCTAGAAGAACTAAAGAGCAAACCAACAGTGATGACCAACACAAGAAATGAAATTAAAAATTCTCTAGAAGGAATCAGTAGCAGAATAACTGAGGCAGAAGAACGGATAAATGACCTGGAAGATAAAATAGTGGAAATAACTACTGCAGAACAGAATAAAGAAAAAAGAATGAAAAGAATTGAGGACAGTTTCAGAGACCTCTGGGACAACATTAAACACACCAACATTCGAATTATAGGGGTACCAGAAGAAGAAGAGAAAAAGATCAGGTCTGAGAATATATTTGAAGAGATTATAGTTGAAAACTTCCCTAATATGGGAAAGGAAATAGTCAATCAAGTCCAGGAAGCTCAAAGAGTCCTATACAGGCTAAATCCAAGGAGAAACACGCCTAGACACATATTAATCAAACTATCAAAAATTAAATACAAAGAAAAAATATTAAAAGCAGCAAGGGAGGGCTTCCCTGGTGGCGCAGTGGTTGAGAATCTGCCTGCTAATGCAGGGGACATGGGTTCGAGCCCTGGTCTGGGAAGATCCCACATGCCGCGGAGCAACTAAGCCCGTGAGCCACAACTACTGAGCCTGCGCGTCTGGAGCCTGTGCTCCGCAACAAGAGAGGCTGCGATAGTGAGAGGCCCGCGCACCGCGA
Source organism: Balaenoptera acutorostrata (assembly GCF_949987535.1). Taxonomy (NCBI): domain Eukaryota; kingdom Metazoa; phylum Chordata; class Mammalia; order Artiodactyla; family Balaenopteridae; genus Balaenoptera; species Balaenoptera acutorostrata. Next base: position 29,709,792 of record NC_080069.1, read on the forward strand.
TGAAGAGTGGCCCCCCGCTTGCCGCAACTAGAGAAAGCCCTTGCACAGAAACGAAGACCCAACACAGCCATAAATAAATAAATAAATTTATAAAAAAAAAAAAAAGCAGCAAGGGAAAAGCAACAAATAACATACAAGCGAATCCCTGTAAAGTTAACAGCTGATCTTTCAGCAGAAACTCTGCAAACCAGAAGGGAGTGGCAGGACATATTTAAAGTGATGAAAGGGAAAAACCTACAACCAAGATTACTCTGCCCAGCAAGGATCTCATTCAGATTTGACGGAGAAATTAAAACCTTTACAGACAAGCAAAAGCTAAGAGAATTCAGCACCACCAAACCAGCTTTACAACAAATGCTAAAGGAACTTCTCTAGGCAGGAAACACAAGAGAAGGAAAAGACCTACAATAAAAAACCCCAAAACATTTAAGAAAATGGGAATAGGAACATACATATCGATAATTACCTTAAATGTAAATGGATTAAATGCTCCCACCAAAAGACATAGACTGGATGAATGGGTACAAAAACAAGACCCGTATATATGCTGTCTACAAGAGACCCACTTCAGACCTAGGGACACATACAGACTGAAAGTGAGGGGATGGAAAAAGATATTCCATGCAAATGGGAATCAAAAGAAACCTGGAGTAGGAATTCTCATATCAGAAAAAATAGACTTTAAAATAAAGACTATTACAAGAGACAAAGAAGGACACTACATAATGATCAAGGGATCAATCCAAGAAGAAGATATAACCATTGTAAATATTTATGCACCCAACATAGGAGCACCTCAATACATAAGGCAAATGCTAACAGCCATAAAAGGGCTAATCGACAGTAACACAATCATAGTAGGGGACTTTAACACCCCCCTTTCACCAATGGACAGATCATCCAAAATGAAAATAAATAAGGAAACATAAGCTTTAAATGATACATTAAACAAGATGGACTTAATTGATATTTATAGGGCATTCCATCCAAAAACAAAATAATACACTTTCTTCTCAAGTGCTCATGGAACATTCTCCAGGATAAATCATATCTTGGGTCACAAATCAAGGCTTGGTAAACTTAAGGAAATTGAAATCGTATCAAGTATCTTTTCCGACCACAGTGCTATGAGATTAGATATCAATTACAGGAAAAAAACTGTAAAAAATACAAACACATGGAGTCTAAACAATATGCTACTAAATAACCAAGAGATCACTGAAGAAATCAAAGAGGAAATCAAAAACTACCTTGAAACAAGTGACAATGAATACACAACGATCCAAAACCTATGGGATGCAGCAAAAGCAGTTCTAAGAGGGAAGTTTATAGCTATACAATCCTACCTCAAGAAACAGGAAACATCTCAAATAAACAACCTAACCTTACACCTAAAGCAATTAGAGAAAGAAGAACAAAAAAACCCCAAAGTTAGCAGAAGGAAAGAAATCATAAAGATCAGATCAGAAATAAATGAAAAAGAAATGAAGGAAACAATAGCAAAGATCAATAAAACTAAAAGCTTGTTCTTTGAGAAGCTAAACAAAATTGATAAACCATTAGCCATACTCTTCAGGAAAAAAAGGGAGAAGACTCAAATCAATAGAATTACAGTTGAAAAAGGAGAAGTAACAACTGACACTGCAGAAATAAAAAGGATCATGAGAGATTACTACAAGCAACTATATGCCAATAAAATGGACAACCTGGAAGAAATGGACACATTCTTAGAAAAGCACAACCTTCCGAGACGGAACCAGGAAGAAATAGAAAATATAAACAGACCAATCACAAGCACTGAAATTGAAACTGTGATTAAAAGTCTTCCAACAAACAAAAGCCCAGGACCAGATGGCTTCACAGGCAAATTCTATCAAACACTTAGAGAAGAGCTAACACCTATCCTTCTCAAACTCTTCCAAAATATTGCAGAGGGAGGAACACTCCCCAACTCATTCTACGAGGCCACCCTCACCCTGATACCAAAACGAGACAAAGAGGTCACAAAGAAAGAAAACTACAGGCCAATATCACTGATGAACATAGATGTAAAAATCCTCAACAAAATACTAGCAAACAGAATCCAACAGCACATTGAACAGATCATACAGCATGATCAAGTGGGGTTTATCCCAGGAATGCAAGGATTCTTCAATACACACAAATCAATCAATGTGATACACCATATTAACAAATTGAAGGATAAAAACCATATGATAATCTCACTAGATGCAGAAAAAGCTTTTGACAACATTCAACACCCATTTATGATAAAAACTCTCCAGAAAGTAGGCATAGAGGGAACCTACCTCAACATAATAGAGGCCATATATGACAAACCCACAGCCAACATCATTCTCAATGGTGAAAAACTGAAAGCATTTCCTCTAAGATGAGGAACAAGACAAGGATGTCCACTCTCGCCACTTTTATTCAACATAGTTTTGGAAGTTTTAACCGCAGCAATCAGAGACGAAAAAGAAATAAAAGGAATCCAAATTGGAAAAGATGGAGGAAAACTGTCACTGTTTGCAGATGACATGATATTATACATAGAGAATCCCAAAGATGCTACAAGAAAACTACTAGAGCTAATCAATGAATTTGGTAAAGTAGCAGGATACAAAATTAATGCACAGAAATTGCTTGCATTCCTATACACTAATGATGAAAAATCTGAAAGAGAAATTAAGGAAACACTCCCATTTACCACTGCAACAAAAAGAATAAAATACCTAGGAATAAACCTACCTAAGGAGACAAAAGACCTGTATGCAGAAAACTATAAGACACTGATGAAAGAAATTAAAGATGATGCAAACACATGGAGAGATATACCATGTTCTTGGATTGGAAGAATCAACATTGTGAAAATGACTGTACTGTCCAAAGCAATCTACAGAATCAATGCAATCCCTATCAAACTACCACTGGCATTTTTCCCAGAACTAGAACAAAAAATTTCACAATTTGTATGGGAACACAGAAGACCCCGAATAACCAAAGCAATCTTGAGAAAGAAAAACGGAGCTGGAAGAATCAGGCTCCTGGACTCTAGACTATGTTACAAAGCTACAGTAATCAAGACAGTATGGTACTGGTACAAAAACAGAAATATAGATCAGTGGAACAGGATAGAAAGCCCAGAGATAAACCCACACACATATGGTCACCTTACCTTTGATAAAGGAGGCAAGAATATACAATGGAGAAAAGGCAGCCTGTTCAGTAAGTGGTGCTGGGAAAATTGGACAGCTACATGTAAAAGAATGAAATTAGAACACTCCCTCACGCCATACACAAAAATAAAGTCAAAATGGATTATAGACCTAAATGTGAGGCCAGACACTATAAAACTCTTAGAGGAAAACATAGGCAGAACACTCTATGACATAAATCACAGCAAGATCCTTTTGACCCACCTCTGAGAGAAATGGAAATAAAAACAAAAATAAACAAATGGGACCTAATGAAACTTAAAAGCTTTTGCACAGCAAAGGAAACCATAAACAAGATGAAAAGACAACCCTCAGAATGGGAGAAAATGTTTGCACATGAAGCGAGTGACAAAGGATTAATCTCCAAAATATATAAGCAGCTCATGCAGCTCAATTTCAAAAAAACAACCCAAGCCAAAAATGGGCAGAAGACCTAAACATACATTTCTCCAAGGAAGATATACAGATTGCCAGCAAACACATGAAAGGGTGCTCAACATCACTAATCATTAGGGAAATGCAAATCAGAACTACAATGAGGTATCATCTCACACTGGTCAGAATGGCCATCATCAAAAAATCTACAAACAATAAGTGTTGGAGAGGGTGTGGAGAAAAGGGGACCCTCTTGTACTGTTGGTGGGAATGTACATTGATACAGCCACTGTGGAGAACAGTATAGAGGTTCCTTAAAAAGCTAAAAGTAGAACTATCGTATGACCCAGCAATCCCACTACTGGGCATATACCCTGAGAAAACCATAATTCAAAAAGAGTCATGTACCAAAATGTTCACTGCCGCTGTATTTACAATAGCCAGGACATGGAAGCAACCTAAGTGTCCATCGACAGATGAATGGATAAAGAAGATGTGGCTCATATATACAATGGAACATTACTCAGCCATAAAAAGAAATGAAATTGAGTTATTTGTAGTGAGGTGTACGGACCCAGAGACTGTCATACAGAATGAAGTAAGTCAGAAAGAGAAAAACAAATACGATATGCTAACACATATATATGGAAACTAAAAAAGAAAAAAAAAAGGTTCTCAAGAACCTAATGGCAGGACAGTAATAAAGACGCAGATGTAGAGAATGGACTTGAGGACATGGTGGGGGAGGGTAAGCTGGGACGAAGTGAGAGAGTGGCATGGACATATATACACTACTAAATGTAAAATAGATAGCTAGTGGGAAGCAGCCGCATAGCACAGGGAGATAAGCTCGGTGCTTTGTGTCCACCTAGAGGGGTGGGATAGGAGGGTGGGAGGGAGACACAAGAGGGAGGAGATATGGGGATATATGTATACATATAGCTGATTCACTTTGTTATACAGCAGCAACTAACATAACATTGTAAAGCAATTATACTCTAGTAAAGATGTTAAAAAATAAATAAATAAAAAATAAATAAATATAAAACTTTTATAAAAGTAAAAAAAAAAAAGCCTATTCTGAAATGCCGTGAGAACGTGTGTATCTGTATGCTGGTGCACACATCCTTTCTGAGTGTGCCAGGTGCACTTTGCAATGCACGAGGATGGACATTCCTACAGATGCACCCTCTGGGCACATGTCCTTTACAAACGTGTGTGTCCACATGGCTGGTTTGCCCCAAATATGTGCATATTCAAAGATGCCCTATTCTTTTTTTCTTACACATTTTACAAAATTCAGTTTTATTATTTCCAGCTTTATTGAGTTGTAATTGACAAAATTGTAATATATTTAAAGTGCACAATGTGATGATTTAATATATGTATACATTGTGGAAAGATTCCTGCAATTGAGTCAATTAACATATCCATCATCTCACATAGTTTTTTTTTCTTTTGGTTAGAACGGTAAAGTTATACTCTCTTGGCAAATTTCAATTATATAATACAGTGTTATGAACTCTAGTCACTGTGTTATACATTAGATCCTCAGACCTTATTAATCTTACAGCTGAGAGTTTGTGCCCTTTTACCAGCCTCTCCCCACCCCCCCTCCCCCAAAGGTGCCTTGTTCTTGGAGGGATGGTAGACCTGGAATTCCTAAGATGATTCCATCAAACAGAAAGTCAATATCCCTAAGTTGACCCACTTCCTTTACTTCACCGAGCTTCATATTACTGTTAGTTTTACTCCTGTACTATGTCAGATTTGGTAACTGGTTTCTGTTCGAATTGTTGTGTCCACGGCAGCCAGCAGGAGTGGACATTTTCCCAGTTCCTCATTTACCAACCATCCATCCTCTTGGGTGAGCTGCTCCCAGCTGTTCCTGAGTTTTCTTTTGAGCCAGGCTCCCTCCTCTCCTGTTTTCTGGTTGTGGGGTCTGTGCTGAGACATCTACAGGGTGCTTGAAGCAGAAGAGGCAGAACCAGGTTGAATGGGTGGCTGTCCTGGGCGGGTAACTTTGAACAACTGTGGGCGAGGAGAATCCAAGGAGGTTTGCTTGTTTCTGTCAGGACCCTGTGCCCAGAGCGGGAGGGAGGGAAGCTGCAGGTAGTGCTGGGGCAGCAACCCGAAAGGGTCTGGAGGTGCCCCCTGAGAACCAGGGCCGAGACTATTCTATAGAGACTGGTAGCCTTGTTGGGCCGTGCCTTCTTCACCTAGCTCAACCCAGTTCTGCACCTGGCAGGTTCTGGGCCTCTGGGAATGATGAGCAGTGTGGGCTCACAGGCTGCCAGGTGTGTCCGAGACCTCTATAGGAGGAGACCGGTGATGTCAAGTACTTTCCCAGCCCTAAAATCCCACACTTCTTGAATCTGATTGTTTTCTGTGGTGGGTTGGGTCTATCCTGGTGGGAGTGAGGGCTCCTGGCGGTCCCAGCCGGCCCCCACAGCTTTGAGGAGATGGCAGGCAGGGCAAATGGGTGGGGTTGTTCTCGCTTCCTGGGGCTTCCCTCCCAGGATAATGCTGATACAGACAACTGAAGGTGTGTCCCTGGGCAGAGTTAGGGAAATCATGCCTGAGAGTCTCAGAATTTCTGCCACGTCTTAAAAAAATAAAAAGTGCCTGGCTATGAGGTTCTGGAAGACGTGCAACAGGAGTGACAGGCGTTCTGGGACCTTCGTCCTGGTTCCTCTTTGTTCCCGGACCTCCGCCTGCCGGCTGTGGGAAAAGCAGAGACAGAGCCCTGGAGGGAGGAGCTGTGAAGTGGGGGGAGGAGAGCAGAGGCTGCCAAACCTCAGTTTCCCTACCTGCGGAGCTGGAAGCAGCTGTTTGCTGGGTGCATGGGGCTGGTGGACATGCAGTGCCCACGGAGGGGTGTGGCTTTAACAGCCCTGCCTATGTTGGGATGCAGGAGATGGTTGAGTGTTCTGAGATCTGCTGGGGAAGGGCCCCTGTTGTCTCTAGGAGGAACCTGGCACATGCTCTCAGGGGGGCTGGGACCTATCCTGTAGGCGACATTTCAGTCCCCCTGCTGCTGAAGCCCTTTCATTCATCCCCTCCTGCATTTGTGGGTTCTTTCAGCCTCCCTTTCTATACAGTGTGGGAAATATCCATACAGCCACGAGTAGGGGGTTTTAAAGAAGTCCTCTCTTCTTGGCTGTCTGCTTCTCTGATTTTCCAACCCCTTCCCTCCCCAGGAGAGCACCTCGGCCTGGCATCCTCCTCCTCTAGGCACCCAGAAGGGGGCTGTGCTAATGTGTGCAGTGGTCCTCAGGAGCACCGTCTCCCAGTTTCAGCACTTCCGGTAGCTCAGCTGATAGGCCTCTGCACTTCATCTTTCCAGAGGGCTGGCTGGTCTGCCCCTGCAGCCTTCGGCTGCTCAGCCTTGGTGGGAGGCCTGCTGCGTGTCTGATGACCACCAACCCGGGGTGGGGGGGTGCAAAAGTCCAGATGCCCCTAAGAGAAGACAGTAAAGCCTGACCCATTCAGGCACACAGCCTGCCGTGAGCCCTGATTATTCTGACAGGTGAGAATCAGGCTGACTGATTGATAATAGTGGCACCAACTCCCTATGAACGTGGCTGTGCTTTGTGGGAGCCTTGCCGACTTCCTCATTTGCAGAACTTTGAGACTTGGCTCCTATCCCACCAGAAAGGCCATGGAGAGGGACACTGGGATGGGCAAGGGATGGGCAGCCATCAGGGTCCCTATGGGCTGGATCAAACTTCCACAAGTGATGATGACGAGCAGGGAAAGCCACCAATCTCAATCAGTAGCGCCGTGCCCATGCTGGTCCTGGCCCTTGCAGCTGTCGCCTCTGGAGGCAGGCATGGCCCCGCATCCTGATACCTCCTGGGAGGCCCCACTCACCTTTCATGCTGTGTGAAGGCCCAACAGGCTGGCCCTGAGGCTTGGGGCGGGGTCCCCTTTGCTGGGAAGATGGACAGAAGAGGAGCTTCCATAGGCCTTCCGGGCCAGGCTGGCTCCACAGCTGGAAGTCTTGGCTGCCATGTGCTCAGGTCTCATCATTGTTTCATGTCCCCAAGAATGGCATCCTTAATGCTGGCCCATGTGGGCCTGGGTCTCTCTGTCCCAGGACTGGCTGTGGTTGGTCCAGGGAAGAGCCTAGTAGGGTGTCCTATTGGCCCTGAGCCCCAGAAAGTACAGTTGTCCTCCAGAGGATTCTGCCACAGGCATGTGCAGTGAGTGTGTTTTGGTGGACCAGCTACCTCTGACCCCACGAGAGGGTCCAGCACAGAGGTCCCCATGCAGGGAACTTATGATCACCTCCAGGAGGGCATTTCCCTAAGAAGCTGCATCCCGTGCCATCCTATTGGCCTCGCTCTGTCCCCACACTGCTGGGGGTCCAACACGAGCCCCCACCTTTCCACATGTTTGCTTCTTGCCTGCACCCTCAGAAACTGTTTTTATTGTGCATGTTCTTCATAAGTGATTTCATTTGTACCAGTTGTTCTTCAGCCGCTTCTTCCCTTCAATGCAGGCCTCAGTGAGCCAACCCAGTTGGACACCCTCGGTTGTTCCAGAGCCCCCAGGGTCTGCTGGCTGTGCCCCTCACGGAGGTGGAGCAGCTCAGGCACCTGTCCCTATGGACCCTGCAGAGGCTCCCGACGGCAGTTTCGGGGTGGCTTGTGGGGCTGGGGCTATTCTCAGGGTTAGTTTTTATGTCCAGCACATTCACTTCCCTCTGGCAGTGACAGGCAGAGATCAGGCGGCACTGGCATGGCCTGAAAGCATACGTGTACTCCCCCGGAGCAGGCTCACGCTGCACACAGTCATGCTGCTGCCCTTGCATGACCTCCGGGTCAGCCTTTCTGTTCTGTAAGTCCAAGAAGTGAATTTTTAGAGGGATCAAGGAGGGGGTTTCAGACAAATTCCAAGTGAGTTATGGTCAAGGTCGCGCAAGGAGATGGGGTTGGAAAACCAAGTAAAGGAGCGTGCCGCATTCATCGTTTGAATGCCAGTGTTTCAAAACGAGATCCCGTGCCAGTGAACAGCTCATGGGGGAGCTAGTCTACCACCTGGAGTGTTTGATGATCACCCCTGCGTTTCACCTTTCCTGGTCTGCACTAAAGCATGAAATGTCTCAGCTGGGACAGACGGGGTCCAACGCTCATTTCGCACATTGTGGGATTCAGAGTCAGAAGGAACTTAGAAATGCAGGTAGGGGTGCCAGATAAAAAATAGTTTGAATTTCTTTTTATTGGAAATTCATATTTGACTGGGTGTCCTGTATTTTTATTTGCTAACTCTGGCTACCCTAGGTGTAGCCCAGCCCTGTATCTTTGTCAGTGAAGATGTTGCAGCTAGGAAAGGTAGGACTTCCACTGTCCCAGCACTTTTCAGGGAGGGAATCTGGCTATTGGGATGCCTTGTGCCCCCCAGCTTGGTCTAGCCTGCTTTACCAGTGAGAGGAGAACCCTGCAGTGGGGTGTGTGTTTGTGTGTGTGTTTGTGTGGTGTGTGTAGGTGCATGTGGTACATGTGGGGTGTGTCGTGTACATGTGTAGAGTGTGTGTGTATGTGTGTAGTGTGTGGCATGTGGGGTATGTGTGTATGTGTTATGCATGTGTGTGGTGTGTTTGTGAGCATGTGTTTGCATGTATATGTGTATGGTTTGTGTGTGTGTGTTATGTGTGGTGTGTGTGTGGGTTATATGTGTATGTATGTTTGTGTGGCAGCCACAGGGTGGTGGAGTAGGATATGGCTGCCTGTGTTCAGCACCCTGAGAATTTGGGGGGAGGCCCTCATAAACCCTCAAGGCCACGGATGCTGCACATGCTTTCTCTTGAAGGGAAAGCAGATGCACTAGGAGGAGAGTCTAGGAATTTTCCAGAGCATCACCTGTGTGAATCTGTCCTCACTGTGGGAGCCTGGGCCACTGCTTCACTGATGTGAGGCTGCCTGGCCTTCCTACAGCGTGGGATGGCTTTGCAACCTCAGATCTGTGCGGCCACCTTCAGCACATGGCCTGAGTGAGCACCTCACCTGTCACAGTTTCTCACCTGTAAAGTGAAAGTGACAGAGCCACTTTGCATGTTGTCGTGCAGATTGAGTCCCAGGCCAACAGCCACTCTTTGATCACATCCTGGCGCCTGTCAAACTCAGCAGGCCAGTGTGGATGGGGTCTCAGCCCCACAGCGTGGAGGCACTTGGCCGGAGCCCCATTGGCTCAGCACGGGAAGTTCTAAGTAGCATCACGTCATAAAAGAGTTAAGTTTTGCTCAAGCCTGAGAGAGGGAAAGACTATCACGACACCACAGTCAGGCTGAGTTTATAGACAGGCTCTGACTGGTGGAAAACACAGGAAAGGGGTTCTAATCTTTTTTTCGATGTGTTTATTTGGTAAAGAATAGAGGATAAATTGGGCAACTATGGACTTTAAAAATCGGTGTTTTGGATTAGTTGGCGTTTCAGGAGGGGTAATTGTGTGCTAGCAGGAGGACTGGCACCCCGACCCCGTGCACTGTTGCCAGGAGGGTCTCTGTGGACCTAGGAGGACCCAGCAGGTAGATCAGTGCCCAGTGAGAGCCCCAGTGCCTAATGGGCACACCAGAAAGGCTCTCAGGAGGGTGGGAGCAAAGCCCAAACGTTATTTCTGGGGGATGAGGGGACTGTTTTTTCCAGGACACTCCAGGTGGCGAAGCAGCTGCTGCCCCCACTCCCCCACGCCTCCCCGCCCCAAACCTGATGGCAGTGATGGGAAGAGATTCTTGGAGAAGGGGAAGCAGGGCCCTGACTAATGCAAGTGGCAGCAAGGTGGACGTTACGCTTCTCCAACTACTTACAGTCCATCCTGCCTTGGCTCTGCTTCCTAGAGCTGAGCTAGGCCTTTCTTCAATTCCATACAGCCCTCAGCCTCCATCTCTTGGCCTCTCTTCCATTCTCTCCTCACCTCCTGAAGCTGTTTTTTCTTGTGTTGGGCCCTCTCATTCTCTTTCACGGCCCTTTACTTTGCTTTCACATTTTCCCATATCTTTTTCTTTCTTGGTGTTTCATTCCTGGTGACTCCAGTTCACCAATTCTCTGAATTCCATGGACACATTAAACAAATGTGTCTAATTTGTTGCTTAAACTGTTCATGGACTTTTAAATTTTAATATCATTTTTCAGTTCTAGAAGTTCTAGTTTTTCAGATTTGTCTGATCATTTTATTTTTCCAGCATGTGTGAGTGTGCGTTTAATGCTTTTGATTCTTTTTTTTTTCCTACTATCATTTAAAATTGTTTTATATCTTCTATTAGATGACTCTATTATTGTATAATGAGGCAATAACAAGGTGAGCACTGAAGGTAAGTGCACTATGTATATAATACATAATATAATATAATATATTATAATATATATAATATAATATAATGTATTATAATATATAATTATATAATTATAATATAATGTATATAATGTATTATATTGTATAATGTACTTGGGGGTTTAGTCCTACTTTCCCTCAGGGTAGGTCATCTCCTTGTGTTTGGAAATCTGTCCTCCTGAGGCCCCAGGGAGCTGCTGTCCTCACCCAGGTCTGTGGGGCACAGCCGGCACCTGCCCCCACAGTGTAGTTTCTAGGGGGTGTTGGAGCATCTGAGGTGGCCCCCTAAAGTGTGCCCCCTCTTCTCTGCTCCATGGGCTCTGGAAACCCCACCGCTGTGCAGAGGCTTTCAGCCAGCTTCTGTCTGATATTCTGTGGGCCTGGGCTGGTCTTGCGTTGATTTGCCTCTCTGACAAGGCCTTTCAGGGACTGATGCCATGACTGAGCAGTGCAGAACTGTGAGAAGAGTTATTGATCAGTAAAAACACCTACAGTGTCATGAGGAGAAATGAGGTCCAGCAGCAGGCCCACCCGTAGTCTACCGTGGACTGCAGCCCTGCTTCTGTTCCCCTGGCCTTCAGGCCACGTGTGCCGTTTCCACGTGGCTGGAGACACATCCTGATGTTGTAAACGTTTTCCTGTGTTTTTCCACAGCCTCAGATTTCTCAGGGTGTGGCTCACTGTTAGTCCCTTGGTTAGTGGCACCCCTGCGCCAGGCCTCCCTCTGTGGAACACCCGGAACATCAAAAACACCCTCTTACGTTCTTTGGAATCACATCTTTGGGGCAGAGTCCCAGCAGTGAATTTATTTGGTCAAAGGGCCTGAGGCTGGTTGTATGGCTCATTGGTTGCGATATTGCCCCTTAGGGCACTCAGGGGTGGCTCTAGTGCTGTGACAGGCTGGTGAGGCCAGGGGGAGATGGAACCTTCTCATTCTTCCAGAGCCTGGGGCTGGGGGCCCTGCCTAGGAGTCTCTCCAGCAGGGAGGGGTGATGGACCCCTCCCTAAGAGGGAGGACCCCTGAGTCCTCCCTCAGGGGCACAGATGGGGGCATCAGTGGGGGCACTGATGTGGGAAGGAAGCTGAGAAATGGAGATGGACTCCCAGGTCTGTGGCTTCCCTTCCCAGGGACCCAAGGCTGCAGAGGCAGCTGGCCCAGATGATGGCGCTGGTGCTGGGAACCTCATATTGGTGCCCTGGGCCGCAGTGCATGGGCAGGACAAGGCCCAATCTAGATACTGGGTCCCCTCCCCTAGGGCCCTGTCACCACTTGGCGGGAGCGGCCAGGTCGGGAAAGGGATGGTTGGCTCCTGGCTGGGCCTGGTGTTTCCAGCACAGAGCACAGGGCATTCGCAGGCCTTGGATACAGTCTGTCCTTTGGTTGACTTTGAGGGGCTGTGGACCGCCCCCACAAAGTACTGCTGGTGCTGGACTCCCACTTTCCACACAGCTGGGGTCACAGCCCCTTCCCCTTCCCCAGGCTAGCCCTCACCTCAGGGCCTTTACAGCTGTTTTCTGTCTGCAGCCTCTCTTCGCTCAAGCCCGGCTATACCTGCTGCCTGAACATTCTCTCCACTAGGGTCGACCACATGGAAACCTGGACACCCCCATTGTCTGCAGATTCAAATGGCAACCCTCAGCCTGGGTGGGGACATGCTGGGTGCACCCTGAGTCCCTGCCAGCGTGTCTTGAGCCAGGACCACACAGGCTCCTCAGTGTACACTTCACCTTTGCCCAGCGGCACCCCTTACTGCAAACCTGCTTGTGGAAGGAAGCCTTATTCTCCCTTCAGGATGGCTTGTTCCAGATGCTGCCGGAACTCCTATCTGATGGCATCCCCATGGGGTTGTGTGTGGCCTGGCATAGTGCACTTACCTTCAGTGCTCACCTTGTTATTGCCTCATTAGTCACCACCTGGAGGCTACCCAGTGGCTGCCTCTGGATCCCCAGCCCACAGCCAGTTCTGGTCCAGATGGGCTCAGGGTCTGGGGTGGGCCAGTCTGCACCCACTGGACACTGCTAGTGTGTCTGTGATCGTCTCAGAAGCCTGCTGGCCAAGGGGGCATTTCTGCTGTTTGGGGGGACACCCTGGCCTTGACCTGTGAGCATATGAGGGAGCACCGAGAGTGTGGAGGAGGAGACCCTGAGATAAGGAGGCCCCTGCAAGATGGGAGAAGACAGATGGTGCTCCAGACATCAGACTAAGAGGCAGATAGTGGGTGGTGGGTGGAGGCCTGCACTCACTAGGTGGGGGCTGAGGGTCAGGCACAGTGGAGGCCTCAGCCTGGAGCCCTGAGCTCTGCTCCTGGTATCAGGGAATCAGGGAGAAGAGTGGGCTTAGTGGGGGTGAACAGGAGGCCTAGGCCTTGCTTTTAAATTTAGAGAGATGATTTACATTAGCATAGGATTCCAAAATTAAATAGCAGCGTGTTTCACCATCTCATTACCCAGTAAGTCAGCATTTCTTATATCCTAGTCCTTGTCCATTTGCTTGCTCATTTTTAAGTTATTTTAAGTAACATCTGAGGTAGATATTATTTCTATAGGTTTTTATTAGTATTTCCTTCATAAGATTTTCACATAAGGTTTTGGCAGTTTTTCTCCAGCATTCTCACCAGATGGCTCCCCATGTCTCTCTAGGATCTTTCAGTTAGTAAGCATGTGGACACACGTGGAACTTTTCCTTTCTGATTGAAAAAAGACGTTTTTAAAGAGTAGTTTTAGATTTACAGAAAGACTGAGTGCAAAGTGCAGAGTCCCCATGTACCCCTTCATACCTGCCCCCAGCCTTCCCTATTATTAACATCTTGCATTAGTGTGACATGTTTGTTATAATTCATGAGCCAATATTGATGCATCATTACTAACTAAAGTCCATAGTTTACATTAGGGTTCACTCTTGGTGTTGTACACTCTATGTTTTTGGACACACGTATAATGACACGTACCTGCCATTACATCAATAGTATAATACAGAGTATTTTCACTGCCTTAAAAATCCTCTGTGATCCCTCCGCCTAGCCCCCCTGGCAACCACTGATCTTTTTACTGTCTCCGTAGTTTTGGGTTTTCCAGAATGTCATATAGTTGGAATCATACGTATGTAGTCTTTTCAGACTGGCTTCTTTCTCTTAGTGATACGCATTTAAGTTTCCTCCATGTCTTTCATGGCTTGATAGCTCAGTTCTTTTTAGTGCTGAATAACATTCATCATCTGGATATGCAACAGCTTATTTATCTATTCAACTACTACAGGCATCTTCGTTGCTTCTGAGTTTTGGCAGTTATGAATAAAGCTGCTATAAACATCCATGTGCAGGTATTTGTGTGGACATAAGTTTTCAGTTCATTTGAGTAAAAACCAAGGAATGCCCTTTCTGGATCGAATGGTAAGAGTACACCTAGCTTTGTAAGAAACTGACAAACTGTCTTCCAAAGCGGCTACACCATTTGCATTCCCAGCAACAATGAATGAGAGTTCCTGTTGTTCCACATTTTCACCAGCATTTGATGTTGTCAGTGTCCCAGATTTTGGTCATTCTAATAGGTGTGTAGTTGTATCTCATTGTTTTGTTTTAATTTTATTTATTTTTGGCTGCGTTGGGTCTTCGCTGCTGCGCGGGCTTTCTCTAGTTGCAGCGATTGGGGGCTACTCTTCATTGCAGTGCATGGGCTTCTCATTGCGGTGGCTTCTCTTGTTGCAGAGCACAGGCTCTAGGCGCGTGGGCTTCAGTAGTTGCAGCACGCGAGCTCAGTAGTTGCGGTTCACGGGCTCTAGAGAGCAGGTTCAGTAGTTGTGGTGCACAGGCTCAGTTGCTCTGTGGCATGTGGGATCTTCCCGGACCAGGGATCAAACCCGTGTCCCCCGCACTGGCAGGCGGACTCATAACCACTGCGCCACCAGGAAAGTCCCAATACCATGCTATCTTGATTACTGTAGCTTTATAGTAAGTCTTAAAGTTGGATAGTGTCAGTCCTCCAACTACTTTCTTCTCCTTCAATGTTGGCTATTCTGTCTCTTTACTTTCCATTTAAACTTTAGAATCAGTTTGTCGATATCCACAAAATAACTTGCTTTCCTTTTGATTGGGATCACATTAGATCTATAGATCAAGTTGTGAAGAACTGACATCTTGACAGTATTGATCTTCCTATCCATGAATATGGAGTATTTCTCCACTTATTTAGTTCTTTGATTACATTCATCAAAGTTTTATAGTTTTCCTCATATAGATCTTGTACATATTTTGTTAGATTTATACCTCAGTATTTCATTTTTGGGGGTGCTAATGTAAATTGTATTGCATTTTTAATTTCAATTTATAATTATTCATTGTGGTATGTAAGAAAGCAATTTACCTTTGTATATTAACGTTGGTATCCCACAACCTTGCTCTAATCACTTACAGTTCCAGAAGGTTTTTGTTGATTGCTTAGGACTTTTTACGTACACAATCATGTCATCTTCAAACAAAGACAGTTTTATTTCTTCCTTCCCAATCTGTATATTTTTTATTTCCTTTTCTTGTCTTATTTTATTAGCTAGGACTTCCAGTACCATGCTGAATAAGAGTGGTGGTATTGAATATCCTTGCCTGGTTCCTGATCTTAGGGGAAAAACATCTAGTTTTTCATATTACATATGATGTTAGCTGTAGTTTTGTGTGTGTGTGTGTGTGTGTTTGTTTGTTTGTTTGTTTTTTGTTTTTTTAGGACTTTGTTACCAAGTAGAGGAAATTACCCTCTATTCCTAGGTTGTTGTGAATTTTTACACGAAGGAGTGTTGGACTTTGTCAAATACTTTTTCCCCATCTATGATTATATAATTTTTCTTCTTTAGCCTGTTTATGTGGTGGACTATGTTAATTGATTTTATTTTTAAAAATTTATTTATTTATTTATTTTTGGCTGTGTTGGGTCCTCGTTGCTGCACACGGGCTTTCTCTAGTTGTGGCAAGCGGAGGCTACTCTTCGTTGTGGTGCACAGGCTTCTCATTGCGGTGGCTTTTCTTGTTGCGGAGCACAGGCTCTAGCCGTGGGGGCTTCAGTAGTTGCAGCACGTGGGCTCAGTAGTTCCGGCGTGTGGGCCC